>NC_064627.1:204957898-205631231 GCF_023864275.1 Schistocerca cancellata
TGTATACTACAGCATCATCCACGAAAAGCCGCATGGAACTTCAGACACTATCTACTAGGTCATTTATATAAATATATTGTGAAAAGCAATGGTCCCATAACACTCCACTGTGGCATGCAGAGGTTACTTTAACGCCTGTAGATGTCTCTCCATTGAGAACATGCTGTATTCTGTTTGCTAAACACTCTTCAATCCAGCCACACAGCTGGTCTGATATTCCGTAGGCTCCTACTTTCTCAGGCGACAGTGCAGAACTGTATTGAATGCCTTCCTGAAGTCAAGGAAAATAGCATCTACCTGGGAGCCTGTATCTAATATTTTCTGGGTCTCATGAACAAATAAAGCAAGTTGGGTCTCAGACGATCACTGTTTCCGGAATCCATGTTGATTCCTACAGAGTAGATTCTGGGTTTCCAGAAACGACATGATACACGAGCAAAAACATGTTCTAAAATTCTACAACAGATCGACGTTAGACATATAGGTATATAGTTTTGCGCATCTGCTAGACAACCCTTCTTGTAGACTGGGACTGCCTGTGCTCTTTTCCAATCATTTGGAACCTTCTGTTCCTCTAGAGACTTGCGGTACATGACTGTTACAAGGGGGACAAGTTCTTTCGCGTACTCTGTGTAGAATCGAATTGGTATCCCATCAGGTCCAGTGGACTTTCCTCTTAGTGATTCCAGTTGCTTTTCTATTCCTTGGACACTTATTTCGATGTCAGCCATTTTTTTCATTTGTGCAAGGATTTAGAGAAGGAACTACAGTGTGGTCTTCCTAGTGGCCCACAAGAGTCAGTGTCATCGAATATGTTCTCCATTTGGTTTTCTTAAGCCAAGCGAGAGAGCAATACAAAATTCAGATGCAATCTGCTGTATTTGCAGTGATGTCCAGCTAAGGGCTAGTAACATGAGACTTCTCTTGACAAAGCATCTGCAACAAAAGCACCAGGCCTGCTCTTCTGTGGACAGCCAGGCTGGGAGGTCAACATACTACATGATGTCATGGCAGTGTATTTGTCATGCTCACCAGGGATCAACACTACCAGCATCAAACATTGAGGGATGTAAACAAACAGATTCAGTGTTTTTTGTATCCCTGAACTGTCTTCTGGTGCATCCACACCTATCTCCCCAAAGAATCATTGCCTACACAACGCCATTCTAGACACATCACCATGAGAGCTGGTTATAAGTAACAAGCTGAAGCTGTCTGGGGCATGAGCATAGAGATTATCTGTGGGTGTACATTATTCAGGCTAAATGGGGTATCCTGGGTGACTGGGTTCTTGTAGTTACACAAGCATGTAGAAGGTAGGAGTGCAGTGAGGAGTGGGGGTGAGGAGGGACAGATCCATCCCAGACTGTCTTCCCTGCATCAGTGAAAGTAGCCATAGAATCTACCAACTTACATGCAACCATTGGCATAAAGTGGTTGTGTTGTGAGAGGTAGCTCATTACATTTGTGCTCAGTGCACTCAAAACTACCGTGAAGTGGTCAGCAGCAAGGTATGTGAACATGACAAATAACAAGCTGCCTGTCCACATTAATGGCCACTGCCAGACAGCTGGACAGCCCAGGTGCTGAGTATGCAGTTCAACATGCAGTGCTTCTCTACAATGATTGCTTCATGGCTTTTTACATCTGGATTCTTCGCTTAACACCAGCTTTTCTCAATTGTGTAGCTCGGAACACAATGAAAAATTTCCTTCATCCTTGTAACCCCTCTGGCCTGAATTTTCTGTTAGTGTCCCTGTCTGTCTCGGTAAAGGCCTGCTACTTATCCAATCAGGGAAAGAGGACCTACAGCTCAATGTGAAATCATAACCTCTATAGTGCATAGTGACTCCCCACACAGAGAGGTTAAGGCTAGATTAAAGGCAGATCAAAAATTTTCCTGGTCTGACAAGGATTTGATCTCACTTCCTCTCTGTTCCCAGGCACACCATCCACTGCTTTATGACAAGGCCTGACACCTACACAAATGAGCAGTGTCAATGATCGGCTGAATCACTGTTTTGCAAGCATTCTCCTTTTTAGATTGACTTTTTTCCCTAGTATTCCACTAATTAACTGAGCCTGCCAAGCTGTCACCTAAGACTGAGCATATGTGATTGTTCCACTTCACGTTTCTGAAAATTGCTATGCTCCAGATTTGTGAGAGTTGACACACTGTAACTGTTACATTGACTTCCTAGCCACAGGACGCTAAGTATTCTAGTTTATTTATTTATTTATTTATTTATTTGAGAAGTGCCATTCTGAAATCTTACCAAGATATGACTGAATACTTTTTGCAGCTTTTTCCAGACAATACACTACAGACAGCTGCACCATCTGCAAAAACTCTGAGGTTACTATTGTTTTCAAGGTCATTAATATATAAAACAAAGAGCAAGAGTCCAAATACACGAGTCTAAGGCACAACTGATGTCATTTCAACTATCAATTCTTGATCAAAGATATGTTGCCATCCCTACCACAAAAACCTCAATTCAGTCACAAATTATGCTTGATATCCCATATGATCAAACTTCTCTTAAGTCTAGATGTGTTACTAATAAAATGCTTTCTGGAATTTGAGAAATACTATATCTACCAGACTACCTTGAGCCCTGGTTTTGAGAATGTTAAAAGAGAAATGTGTGTCTGGTTTCATATGACCAGTGATTTCACAGGTCTTGCTGGTTGGCATAAAGTGGTTGTGTTATTAGAGGTAGCTCATTACATTTGTGCTAAGAGTATTCTTGAAACTACTGTGAAGTGTTCAGCAGATGGTACATCCCACTGTACCAATTAATGGAATTTTTTCCTATTCCATTCACATATGCAGTTCAGGAAGAATGACTGTTTAATGCCTCTTTGCATGCTCTAATTTATCTTGTCCCCATAATCCCTATGTGAGCAATGTTTATGGAATTGTAGATTATTCCTACAGTCAAGTTCTTCAGTAGTTAGACTTCCTCAGAATAGTTTCCATCTATCTTAGTCTGCCAGTTCAGTTCTTGGAACATCTGTGACACACTCATTTCGGTCAAATAAACTTTTGACCATTCATGTTGCCCTTCTCTGAATGCATTCTATGTTAACTGTTGTCCTCTTGTGTATGCATCCCACACAACTGTGCAGTATTCTAGGATGGCTCACACAAGTGTTTAATATGTGCTCTTCTTTGTAAACTGATTTTCATAAATGATACAGTTATCTACAATGGAATAGTCTGCAAGAAGCTACATAATATTCAGTTAGCTCAAACTGGTGCAAAGACTGACAACTTGCTTTAAATGTTCAGAAATGTAAAACTCTTCACTCAACAAAACGAATAAAATGTAGTATCCTATTGTAGTGAATCTTGGAACTTTCGTGCTGTGAACCAAAATGTTTGATTCTATATAAATTTTGACCTGACTTTAGTTAATTTTCTGACTTATGTTCAGAAATACCTACAGAGTAGAAATGTGTAATTTAGGGAAGGAAATTCACCCAAGTCAACCCAAAACTTAAACATCATTGAAAATTTCAGTTGACAGTGCAAAAGTCCTGAGGCGGCTAGATTCATTACTATAGGATATCAAGTTTTTGCATATGGTTAAGTGCACAGTTTCACATTTCTGAACATATAAAAGAAGTTGCCAGTATTTGCACCATGTTAAGACCTTATGATCTAACTGAATATTTATACAGCTTCTTTCAGACACTATCATTATAGGTAACTGAATCATCCATGAAGTCTGTGTTCTAAGATTTTATAAGAAATGGACGTGAAGGTTATTAGATGTTACTTCTGTTGATCACTTCAGCTATACTTCTAGTAGGGGGTGATTTGTGCCTCTTTCCAACCACAAGGTTTGTGTACACACACTTAAATTCATCAGAGAATGTTTCCTGTTCTAAAGTAGGACACAAAGTATTTTAGGATTGATTTGGTGAAACTGAATATAAGGGCAGACTAATTTTGAATAAAATGCCACACTTAAGTTGCTATCATAGCTGCTATGAATAACTGAAAGGTTAAAATAATTTCAAACAATTTTTTTTAAGTTCTGTCTTTGACACACTGCATCTTAAATAGTTCTAAATCGATTTCAACTTCAGTCTACAAAAACATAGTGAAATAAATCCTCCAAAAATAACTGCCACTTCATAGATCAATATGGATTACAGATATGTATTCTGGTTATTTATCAACGTATGTTTGACAATGAAAAGCTATTATGCAGATTGTACAAAATAATGAACTTCCACTTCATCTAATGGAAACCTGATTTAAAGATGAACCAAGTGTCTTCATAAGATGAATTGCTTCAGATGGTTTACCAGCACAAATCAATACAGTCACAGCACCAGCTGTGTGTGGTAGTAATCATTTCTGATAAACTGTAAAGATAACTTTAAGTTTAAAAGTGCTCTGTCATAGATCTGAGAATTTCTGTGTATTTTCGGTGTGTGCATGCGTGTGTGTGTGTGTGTGTGTGTGTGTGTGTGTGTGTGTGTGTGTGTGTGTGTGTGTGTGTGTGCTGACTAAAATCAATATTCATAAAATAAAAAAGTTAGATTGTGCTTCATAGCTAGTGTCTTTTCTAATCTAAGCATTGTAAACTGTTTACCATTTTTTGATAATAAGTTATAATGTACTCAATATCAGTTTAGGTGTAAAGAATATTTAAGGCAATCACTAAGTGGACAGTAGTAGTTCATGCACCAACTCTGGAGTGGGTTTTTTGTTTCTTTTTTTTGTTTTTTGTTTTTTTAAATTCAGACCACTGTTTGCAAGGCCAGTAAGATTATATATAGTCAAATTAAAGAAGACAATAGGGGTGACAGTTCATTATTTCATTCAGTCAATAAAATTGGAGTACTTTGTCAATGTTATACTTCTCTTGGAACCAGAGCATATTTTCCCATCAATATGAAAAGACACACAATATTACAATGATCCACATCTACGTCTATGTCCATAACCTGCAAAGCACTATGAAGTGCATGACTGGAGGTATTGTAACTGTTACTAGAGCTGCTTCCTGTTCACTCCATGTAAGGAGTGTGGGAAGAATGGTTGTTTAAATACCTCTCTGCATGCTGTAATTAGCTTGATCTTGTCCTCATGGTCCCTGTTGAAGTGATATGTAGGTGGTTGTAACAGGGATTATTATAGTGATAGTTTTGCGGACAACTGGATTTCAGTGTGTTGAAAATTTTCAAGAAAACTTTACCAGGTAATTACTTAAACTAATTAAACCATGGTACCAGATGCTAATATCTAATCTCACTTCCTGTTGGATGTTTCAGTAGTGTGAATACCTACAAGTAATGGAGACTCGATTCCCTCGCTCATCAAAACTGGATGAAAGTGCAGTTTTCAAAAGTGTAGTGTAATGCAAACAATTCTGTAACTATATTGCACTAATGATAATCTCCTTCCTTTGCTCTGGTGTTGCAATTGTTTACAAAATTGATACAGTCTACTGGCTTTAAGTAGGCTAAACATCCAACAACTGTTCTACAATGACAAAATAATTTACTGGGCATTAGTTTTTCCTTTTCCAATAAATATTACATAAGAAAACCCATTTGGCATTGGAAAACTGAATGGAATGACTGCTACAAATACACATTCTTTTTAACTAATGTGATTAGATTGTTTTGAAGTTTTCAAATGAGGTCCTTCATTCTGTAAGGTTGGCAGATGGATGGAGGAGGGTCTGAGTGATCCCTTCCTTTTCAATTTTTGGGACTTAGCCCCCCCCCCCTCCTCTCAGAGGAAGGAACTCCTATTCTTGAAAGCTAGGGTAGTGTTGTGTACTTCTGTATGCACCTATTGGTAGCATTAATATTTTGACTCCTGATGGTGAATACTGGTCACCAATTCTCTCAAAATTTTCTCAATGCAGTTTCTGTGTTTACAAAAGCACATGAAACTTTGTAGTTAATATTTAGGGTTCTGATATGTTTACTTTTGCTTATCAAATATTGTTAAGCAGTCCTTCCAAGGAGACACATAATTTAGTACATTTTATCCAACATAAGACATAACAGTATTCAGAGAGGAAATAAAGATAAGCATTTGGTTCAAGTTAATACTTCATTAATGCATTAAATGTTCAAAAAGTAACAACACTGTTACACCTCCACATTACCAATATTATCATTTTGCCTTTGAATTCAGATATGTAATTAAGTGTACTAATGTCTGTCCCGTACATTCATAATTAGACTAAAAGTTGGTAAAAACCTTTTTAGTATAAACAATAAAATATCAGACAAAAAGCTTCAATCTATTTCAGAATTATTACAAAACACTTCCACATTTCTATTACTATTAGTGTAGGTGAAATTTTATCATGATTTAATTTCAGGCAAGATATATGAAGCAAGAAAATTACTACTGAGCCTCAAGGAGCCCTCAGTTCATGCTGATATACCAGACTCTTACTTCATCCCTGATGATCATCCAGTATTTGAAGTCAACAGTAGTATGTATATCTGGAAAAAGTTCATTAATCACAGAGTTCACGAAGAATATTACATTAAAATGGTGTATAATTCATTTTCCAGGTGGAAAAACGGATAGTGAAAAGTATGACACACCACTGCTGATGAACAATAATTACCAGTGTTCACCATGTTCTTCAGGATACAATTCACCATCACTTCCACTGCTCTCGCCAGACCTAGCTGGTCAGGCTACTCCATGGGGATTGTCAACAGTTTTGCCTTCTCTACCGAGCCCATATCTTCCTCCTCATCTGTTCATGCAGCATCCTTCAATTCTCAGCAGCATGTCTTGCAGCAGTGGATATGCCAGTCGGTCAAACAGTCCTTTATCACTTGCCTCGGAATCAAACATGTGCAAAGGTAGTTGGTAGAAACTGTAAACTATAAGTATGTTCTCATGTTTTATTACTGCTAGAAACTGTACACAAATTCAGTAGTTTCAGAATGTTAACAAAAGTAACATCTTTCAATGTTGCAGCAAATTCTCCATTAAGTCATTCAACTAGTCCAGTAAGAAGTCCTGCAGAGAGCCCAAGAACAAAAAGTTGTTCTCCAGTGCAGGATGACACACTCACAAATATTTCTGGTAAGTTTCTCACACTTGACCAGTTATGGTCTCTTCATATTGTACTTCAGAGTGAGTTTGTTCTAAGCATATGTAAAAAATGTATAACTGAAGTAAGAAGAATGAAAAATCTTGTTAGTGACATGTGGGTTAGTCATTTTTATTGGTAAAAATATAGGAGTACTTAGTTAAAGACAGTGCAAGAAGTACAAATAGGCAAAGAACTGTCATACATGCATTTAGGCAGCCATACTGTAGCCTACACAATCATACTAACCAGGCTGAGCATCTGTGGGCAGGCAAGTAACTCGTGTACATTTAAAGAACATGTTCAATAGGGCTATACTAGCTGAGCCTCCCCTGAGCAAGCTGGCAAGTGCTCACACATGCCTGTGCCTCATGGGGCAGCTTAGAAGAAAAAAATTCTTGGATTGCATTACTGAGTATTTTTAGGTTCTTAACTGCTCTTACACATGCTAAAGATATTCCCCTTTCAACTATTCAGTGCTGGCATTCAACAATTTAGATGATTTTGCTATGGTTACTATCTCTTTCCATCATTACAATTTCCATAAGTATTGCACCTAATATTTCAAAAAAACAGATGTGAAAGATATTTGTTGAACAATTTAACATTGTTATCAAAAAGATTTCATCATTAGAGGTCTGTTCAAAAAATTCTGGTACTTGGTTCACAAAAGTTTTCTACACCAATCTTTCCCTTATTGTGCATGGTCTCCTATAAAATACTCACCTCCAAAATTCATACCACTTCCAATGCTGTGTCCACTTATGGAAACAATCTTGGTACACCTCTTTCTGAATTGCGTGAAGTGCTGTCTGCGAATTTTCTTCGATCTTATCTATCATTGGAAATCATCGCCCTTTAATGGGGTTTTCAACTTTGAAAATAAAAAAAGTCTGCAAGGGCCAGGTCTGGAGAGTGCAGAGGATGGGGCAGCACAGTGATTTTGTTTCTTGTGCAATAGTCACGCACCAACGAGGATGAATGTGCTGGTGATTTGTTCCACCACATTTCAGTCCATTTCATCTCACGTTTTCTTGCAGGTGTCAAAACACATCCTTATAGTACCCTCAATTAATAGTTTGTCCCTCTAGCACAAATTCATCATGAACTAAATCATTCGAAGTCAAAGAGAACTATTAGTATGACATTGACATTTGACCTGACCTGACAAGCTGTTTTTTTGGCATTGGAGGAACTTCCCCAACCCATTGTGAAGATTGAAACTTTTGTCTCAACATCATAATTGTAGGCCGAAGTCTCACCACCAGTTAAGATCCTCTTCAAGAACATCTCATTCTCCTTTGCGCAGCCCAAAAGCTCTTCACAGCTTGAGAGATCTTTCCTGGTCTTGACTTGTGAGATGTGGGATGAACCTGGCAGCAACACAATGCATTCCAAAGTGCTGTGTCAGGATTTCATGACATGATCCAACTGAAATTTTATATTATTTTGCAATCTCTCGGACAGTCAGTCTTAAATTGTAATGCTCAATTTTGTTGATGTTACTGACATGAACATCGTCAGTAGACATTGAAGGGCATCCTGAATGAGGGTCACCTTTGCCTTCCATCCAGCCATTTTTAAAATGTGCGAACCAACAAAGTACGGTTTAAACACTCGTCACTGTAGGCTTCCTGCATCATCTGGTATGTCTCTGTAAAGTTTTTCTCAAGTTTCATACAAAATTTAATACACATGCGTTGCTCCTCTAACTATGCCATCTTGAAATTCGCAAAGTGTTCAACATAATTTCTACTCAATGCAGGACTCAACAATAACTAACAGACATACAACAATGAAACTTCTGGCAGTTACACATTGTGCATATGTGCGTGCAGGGATTCCAACCACATTTCTCTTGAACATACCATTGGTGTGAAATAATAAATGTTACAGGATGTTTTGAACAGACCTCGCAAGTACATCATAAAACTATAGTTGCATTTTGTGGAAAGGGAACTGTCTCCAGAATATTAATTCCCTTATGGAGAGCAGCATTGGAAAATACTGTACATCTCATGTTTCAAAAATACTCACTTATTTTCAGTATTTGGCCACTTCAGTGTGGTGGCCACTGCAGCGTTCAGGAAATTTTCCCTAAAATTGATGTGTCCCTTAACACTTCCTTTCCATTCAACTAGGGGCACTTCTTCAGTGAGATTTTTTGATACATTGAAATCTCACTGAAAAAGTGTACTCATTAGTTAAATGTTCTACACAATTTTCTCAAAATAATTTTAGCAGCATAATAAAATTTTGATTTACAATGCACAGCGACAAGAATACACTTAATCCTGTTTAAGAGTTGTTCCACGGGAATGCCATGTACGTCAAACCTCATACCATGACCCTTAAAAACACCTTCTGTTCCATTACAAATTTGACTAGATACCTTGGATGTGGAATTGGTTAGGAGATGCAGTTCTGAAATAGCCTTTGGCTCATAACAACATAGGGGCAGATTGTGAACTGTTGAAAAATAATGTTCATAAAATTTATTTGCAGAGCTTTCTTCCTTGGGTCATACAATTACTGTAAGTGTTGTCTATGTGATTGTTGAAACTAGACAGCACTGTAGTTTATTTCAAATCAGAATGTTTAATCAAGATCTTTTTTGGATAAAAATTGCACACAGTAACTCAGAAGCAGCTCACTAATGAACAAGATAAATTTCCTATGTGTACTATCATCTAAGTCCCACACAGATCTCTCTTGCAAAATTTTTAATATTTCACTATGCAGCTATTGTCATCCAGGAAACGCTGAAGACAAACCTTGTCTGTACTCTCTCTCCACATAATTTCCTCGCTCAACCATCTCCCAGAACAGTGTATCCTTCCTCATCCTACAACTACTACTCTCCTCCATCCCTTCCATCCTGTGTGTTCCTGGACTACTGCAGATCTATAGCCACAAATGTAGTCCACCACTGCTTGACTCTTTTACTGCCACCTTTCCAGCCATGCCATCATCAGCAACACAGCTGAATGAGATACAAAATTTAAAATTTTCAAGCCTGTTGACTAATTTATACAAATCACATCCTAGATGTTCACTAAAATGCACATTAATGCAATGCTCTAAAACATAATTAATAAATTATGAGGGACATGAAATAGATACAGACTGACGTCAAAATGAGTTTGCAGTAGCTTTGTACTTGGAATGGTGTCACTGAGATGAGCTGAGAACAGCTGATGGATAAAAATTGTTTCCCTTACAACATCAATATTGCATTTAACACTGGTGTGGTCACTTGAAGTTCACACATTAAGTGTTTATAAAGTCTATTGTACATAACCCTTTGAAGCACTTTACAAAATATTGCCAATAATGAAATGGGACGGAAGTTTTCCACTGATGATTTGTCCTTTTTTGTGTAATCGTTTGACAATAGCATATTTAAGCCTGTCTGGAAAAGTACCACTGTGCAGGGATTCATTACATAAGTAACTCAGTATGTCACAAAGTTGCGAGGAGCAACTTTTAATAATGTTAGTGCTGATTTAATCATAACCACTGGACCATTTGTTTCTAAGAGAGCTAACTATATTATAAATCTCTTTTGGTGAGGTAGTATATAGTTGAATTTTGTCAAACTTCAGTGGAAATGCATTTTTTAAATATTTTAAGCTGTCTAACTATGCAAACCTAAGTTGTCTGCTAGTGAAAGGATTTTGGAGGTATATCTAAGCAACTCATTATTTATATAATAGAGGGAAACATTCCACGTGGGAAAAATATATTTAAAAAGAAAGATGATGAGACTTACCAAACAAAAGCGCTGGCAGGTCGATAGACACACAAACATACACACAAAATTCTAGCTTTGGCAACCAATGGTTGCCTCATCAGGAAAGAGGGAAGGAGAAGGAAAGACAAAAGGATATGGGTTTTAAGGGAGAGGGTAAGGAGTCATTCCAATCCCGGGAGCGGAAAGACTTACCTTAGGGGGAAAAAAGGACAGGTATATACTTGCGCGCGCGCGCGCGCGCGCGCGCGCGCGCGCGCACACACGCACCCATCCACACATACACAGAAAATGTCTGCTTGTGTGTGTGTGTGTGTGTGTGTGTGTGTGTGTGTGTGTGTGCGCAAGTATATACCTGTCCTTTTTTCCCCCTAAGGTAAGTCTTTCCGCTCCCGGGATTGGAATGACTCCTTACCCTCTCCCTTAAAACCCATATCCTTTTGTCTTTCCTTCTCCTTCCCTCTTTCCTGACGAGGCAACCATTGGTTGCGAAAGCTAGAATTTTGTGTGTATGTTTGTGTTTGTTTGTGTGTCTATCGACCTGCCAGCGCTTTTGTTTGACAACTCATTATTTACATTTAACATAACTTCATTTGCCTGATTAGTTTTCCTGTTTCACTTTTTACTATGTTCCATAAATTTTTTTATCTTGTTATTAGAGACATTTATTTTTCTTGGTAATAAATAGATTTTGAGGTTCTGATTGCATTGTTTAGAATTTTAAGATATAATTTGTAATATCATTTAGCTCTGTAGTCATCATTTTCCCTTGACATTAAATACAGTCTTTTTGTTTTGCAAGATACTTTTATTCCATTTGTAATCCAAAGTTTTGAAACATTTAATCTATTTGCTTTGATTACTTTCTTAGGGCAAAGTTTTCAATGTTACCTATGACAATATTAGAGAAGCAGTTATACTTTCCATTTATCCTGGGTGAATTGTATACATCTTTCCAGTCTATATTCCACAAACAGTTTTTTATACTTTTAATTCCTGCTTCATTTATTATTTGTACAGGTTCCCACTTCCTGTTATTAGTTGAATCAAACCCCACTACATTAAATGTAAGCTACTGGGCATGATGATCTGAAAAGCCATTAAATATTGGATTTATACTATGATTTGTTAGTGTGGTGTAGTATCTATGAAAATGTTATCAATAGCAGTGCTGCAGGTACCCATAACCCTAGTTGGAAACTGTACTAAGGGAATGAGATTATAAGAAGTTGTAAGAGACTCTAGTATGGATCTTCAGTGACTACGCTATAGAAAATTTAAATTAAAAACTCCACTTACTATGAGTTCATTATTTTTAGAAGGTCAGAAATTTAATACTGCATCAAATGTTCATTGAATAACTGGAAATTACCAGTTGGAGCTCTGTGTATTGTGACTATAATTATTTTTCCTTTGTGTGTTTCTACTTGTGTGGTACATGCTTCAAAATGCTGATCACTAAATTATTTAAGAATGTCAATGTTTCTATAATTGTAACCATTTCTAATGTGAGTGACAACTCTTCCTTTCTCCTCCTTTCTCCATCTCAGGTAAGGTAACACAAGGAAACAATACCCAGTCTGTAGAGACTTAAAAGAATACTATGAAAGGGAAGGTGACCCTTTCCTAGATAAGATTTTAACGTATGATGAAACTTGGGTTCACCATTTTGAATCATAGCCCAAAAGACAGAGCATGTAATGGAAGCACATTAGCTTGCTTGTTGAAAAGAAATGCAGAATGCAAGCATCAGTGTAAGAAAGTTACATTGGCTGTGTTTTGGGATGCTCAAAATATCATTTGTGCCTATTTGTAAAATCAGCATACAATAAACAGGGCCTATTACTCAGACATACTCACCAGCAAAGTAAAACTAGCAATGACAGAGAAACGTAGTGGATCTCAAAGGAAGTGAGTGACATTACTACACATCAATGTTCATTCTCACACTGCCCCATGACCTAACAAAATGCAGAAAACATGAGTTAGGAGATACTAGCTAATTCTTCCTACAGTCTGGATTTGGGTCCCTTTGCTTCCCTGTGTTTCCTCCACTCAAGAAGGCATTATGTAGGAAAAATTGCAGCAGCAATGAGGTGGTCAAAGTGTTTATGGAAAATTGGCTCAAACAAGACTGACTCTTCTGCACAAACTATAAAAAAATACTTCATTGTTGGGAGAACTGTGTTAATATTGGTGGGGATTATGTTGAAGCAGTAAAATATCATTTTGTTAAAAACGCAGTTTCTTCTACATTAATTACTGTGTCCATTTATTGGATGTCCTTCATACTTAATGCTAAAGTAATAGTTGGCAATATCATTGTTAGTTTCTTTGTAAACAGTAAATTAAACTGCAGGGAATTATATCTGCACCTTATTACTAAGGTGCAGTGTATGACCCTTCTGAATTCTGTAAAAGTCCTACTTCTACAGCACGAATGTTGGGATAAAGCTAATGAGGTTTCTATTTTTGCATGCTATGGTTTTTTAATATCATTCAGTGCATCAGTGTGATTTCAACCTTTTTCTTGTTGGTTGTACACTACTAAGTACTTTCTGCACCAACTCACAACAGACAGAAATGAACCATCTACAGCTGGATGTTCCTGGTCACACTTTTACATTAACAAGTAACTATTTCTAGGTCTTTCCTATGTGGAAACCACTTCTAAGTGACTTCTAGTTGGGCTAAATGCTCAGTTAAGTGACAGTTTAAAACTTCCCTTGACAATTTCACAACACTATTACACCAAGACAGATGGTTATTCTGGTAAATCCTTTCACGAGGCAGACTCTCCAACTGAAGGGTACAACACAATCCAGTGCCTAGATTCTAGACTGAAGGAACCTCATGTTACTTAAAACATTTCCACATGAAATACTGTAATTTTACAATATGCAATTAAGAAGTTTGTCCCACATTCCAATCCTCCAGCCTGCAGTGTCTTTTTAGTCAATTTGTCTGGACTGACCACTCAATATTTGTGAAGTCACATTTACAAACCAGTTACAGAAACCCAAAAGATACATACAGTTATGCATGTGTTCTTATATGATGCTGATAGGATCTCAACAACCCAAACGAGTACCGGATGACGAGTAAAGGATTCTACTGGATTTGTGTGTGGCAAAGTCGTACAAAAAATCATTGCATAATTTCTTTGTTGTAGTGTGATGATTCTCATGTCACTAATACTAAGCTTTTAGCTGAGTCTCAGGAGCAACATGAAAGAACTCAGAACTGTTGTCTGATACAGCTGCTTTCATTTAACAGGATGTGAGCAATGCATTACTGGCCTACACTACAGTAATTAAAGGCACGATTGCCACACTATGTTCTACATCTACACGATTACTCTGCAAATCACATTTAAGTGCTTGGCAGAGGGTACATCGAACCACAGTCATACTATCTCTCTACCATTCCACTCCCGAACAGTGCGCGGGAAAAACAAACACCTAAAGCTTTCTGTTCGAGCTCTGGTTTCTCTGATTTTATTTTGATGATCATTCCTACCTACGTAGGTTGGACTCGACAAAATATTTTTCCATTCGGAAGAGAAAGTTGGTGAGTGAAATTTCGTATATAGATCTCGCCGCGACGAAAACCGTCTTTGCTTTAATGACTTCCATCCCAACTTGCGTATCATATCTACCACACTCTCTCCCCTATTATGTGATAATACAAAATGAGCTGCCCCCCCCCCTTTTTTTTTTTTCACCCTTTCGATGTCCTCCGTCAATCCCACCTGGTAAGGATCCCACACCACCCAGCAATATTCTAACAGAGGTCGAACGAGTGTAGTGTCTCTTTAGTGGACTTGTTGCATCTTCTAAGTGTCCTGCCAATGAAACGCAACCTTCGGCTCGCCTTCCCCCTCAATATTATCTATGTGGTCTTTACAACTGAAGTTGTTCGTAATTTTAACACCCAGGTACTTAGTTGAATTGACAGCCTTGAGAATTGTACTATTTATTGAGTAATCTAATTCAAACGGATTTCTTTTGGAACTCATGTGGATCACCTCACACTTTTCGTTATTTAGCGTCAACTACCACCTACCACACCACACAGCAATCTTTTCTAAATTGCTTTGCAACTGATACTGGTCTTCAGATGACCTTACTAGACGGTAAATTACAGCATCATCTGCGAACAACCTGAGAGAACTGCTCAGGTAGTCACCCAGGTCATTTATATCGATCAGGAACAGCAAAGGTCCCAGGACACTTCCCTGGGGAACACCTGATATCACTTCAGTTTTACTAGATGATTTGCCGTCTATTACTAAGAACTAAAACCTTCCTGACAGGAAATCACTAATCCAGTCGCACAATTGAGACGATACCCACAGGCCTGCAGCTTGATTAGAAGTTGCTTGTGAGGAATGGTGTCAAAATCTTTCCAGAAATCTAGAAATATGGAATCAACTTGAGATCCCCTGTCGATAGCAGCCATTACTTCGTGCGAATAAAGAGCTCGCTGCGTTGCACATAACGATGTTTTCTGAAACCATGCTGATTATGTATCAATAGATCGTTCCCTTAGAGGTGATTCATAATGTTTGAATATATTACATGCTCCAAAACCCTACTGCAAACAGACATCAATGATATAGGTCTGTAGTTCGATGGATTACTCCTACTACCCTTCTTAAACACTGGTGCAACCTGCGAAATTTTGCAATCTGTAGGTACAGATCTATTGGTGAGCAAGTGGTTGTACATGATGGCTAAGTAGGGAGCTATTGTATCGGCGTAATCTGAAAGGAACCTAATCGGTATACAATCTGGCCCTGAAGACTTGCCCGTATCAAGCGATTTGAGTTGCTTCGCAACCCCTAAGGTATCTACTTGTAAGAAACTCGTGCTAGCAGCTGTTCGTGTTTCAAATTCTGGAATATTCCATTCGTCTTCCCTGGTGAAGGAATTTCAGAAAACTGCGTTCAATAACTCTGCTTTAGCGGCACAGTCGTCGGTAACAGTACCATCGGCACTGTGCAGCAAAGGTATAGACTGTGTCTTGCTGCTTCTGTACGTTACATATGAGCAGGATTTATCTGGATTTTCTACCATATTTCGAGACAATGTTTCGTTGTGGAACCTATTAAAGGCATCTCGCATCGAAGTCCGTGCCAAATTTCACGCGTCTGTAAATTTTAGCCAATCTTTGGGATTTTGCGTATGTTCCAGAATAGTCTTACAATGACCAAAAATAGTTGTATAAGATACAAAAAGTGATGGAATGCACAGAAATGTAAAGGCGATTACTAGGTATAGTGACATGACTTGCAAGTGAATGCATCATGTTCTTGCTTGACAATTTAGAGAGATGTTTATTAAATATGACACCCTCACAACTGAAAACAGGTGAAAGATGTTTGTTTAGTGTCATAGTAAATAATGAAAAAGTTACTTTACTACAAATGGTTCTTGGTACACTTCCTACCAGTCAGCATCCATTACACTTCCTGGCTTTCTTCAAACTGAAGATACTGTTTGACTGTGGTGGGTGCAGAATCTAGTTCCAAAGAGTGGTGCCCAAGAGTAATTCAACAATTATTTTGGGTTATTAGTGTGCCAAAATTTTCCAAAATTGAGCTTGCAATTCTACTGATCACAGGGAGTGCATATACTGCATATACAGTCTGCATAAACACACATTCAACAAAGCAGCTGGCTTTTCATGTGGACAAATAAAGTGACAAGTTGTGTGCCATTGATGGCTGAGAGACCTAAAGGTGGTGGTGGTGGTGGTGGTGGTGGTGGTGGTGGTGGTGGTGGTGGTGGGAGGAGGATGGTTCCCAGTTCAGCACACAGCCTACTTCTTTCGAAGCAAGGGGACTCCCAAGCTTAATGTTGCCATCTGGCAGGTGGATCACCATAAAGTGTCACATGCCCCCACTGCAGAGAGAACATGAATTCAATCTGGGACACAGGCACAATCAGGCAATATGGAATTTTATGCCATCATCTCTCCTCCCCTTGCTGTAAAAAATACTGGCGGGTGCGCGCATGTATACCTGTCCTTTTTTCCCCCTAAGGTAAGTCTTTCTGCTCCTGGGATTGCAATGACTCCTTACCCTCTCCCTTAAAACCCACATCCTTTCGTCTTTCCCTCTCCTTCCCTCTTTCCTGACGAAGCAACTGTTTGTTACAAAAGCTTGAATTTTGTGTGTATGTTTGTGTTGGTGTGTCTATCGACCTGCCAGTGCTTTTGTTTGGTAAGTCTCATCATCTTTGTTTTTAGATATTTTTCCCACGTGGAATGTTTGAGTGCAGTGCCACCAACATTTGGGCAAAAAAAGCCATATTAGTGTCCAAACAGCAGAGCATGGATGTTAAGTTGGAACTGCCCAGCACATTAGATCAGCATTAGTTTACTGTGAACAGCCTACAACATTTGACAAAGCCAGAGTTCTTGTAAGACAGCTCTAGGTGCCCATATACAGAATTTGAGACACCACTGAAATCCTGAAGCAGCCTAACCTTGTCACCAGAGAACAAAGCTAGAGGTTCTGAGTATCATGGCTACCAACAAGCTAGGTACAACGTGCTGAGTGAGACCGCAGGGAACTTGAACCACTGGACATTGCCATGACATACGAAACATACAGCTGTGGCCAAGTAGTTCTAGGCGCTTCAGTGTGGAACCACACTGCTGCTACGGTCGCAGGTTTGAATCCTGCCTCGGGCATGGATGTGTGTGCTGTCCATAGGTTACTTAAGTTTGTCGTCCTAAGTCTAGGGGACTGATAACCTCAGATGTCTAAGTCCCATAATACTTAGAGCCATTGGAACTAAAAATACAGCACATACATACCTTTTCAGCTAACAGCAGAAAATGAAAAGCCTTAAAGTTTGCTAATGAGGCACAGGGGGCTGTCAGTTATTAGCAAACAATGTAACCCCCATTGAGTAGCACATACCCCAAACTTAACTCACTCACTCCTTTGTGACATCAGTCAATGGTACTTTATGGTCAATAAAATCTAAGAAACTGATTAAGTTCTTTGATATTGCATGTAAACGTATCGAGACAAACTGATCGCCTGAGTGAATGAATGTTCTTCACTAGCATGCATTTCTCTCTATATTGTGTTTCCTGCCTGCTGTTATCTTGAGGCTGTTGCAGCCCTAGAAGTGGAAAGTCAGTAAATTTTCATTTATCAACAGTGTTGCATTTCTATTAAAGTAACATATATTTTTAATATTGGTTTCTCATTTATGTATTTTGTATTAACTAAAGTAAGCTACTTTAGTGAAAAATGGTTGCTAGTAATTATGGCAGAGGCATGATGCCATGTCAGTAAGAATTTAAAGATAGGAAAAAACTTAACTATCAAATACATAATTTTCAACAAAAATTGCTGAATAAACTGACCCCTATTACAATATATGAAGTATAATATTTTTTATGAATTTTATACTTTCCAACAAAGATTGCAATAAATTATCAAAGTTAAAAGCATAGTTTAATAATTTTATTGTTTTTAGGGCTTGGAAATGCATTGTTGGATCTAATGGACTATGCTGATCTCAAGGCATCTAGCTGTGAGAAGAAAAATGTGGAGATTGTAACACAGCAAACAAGTCTCTTTGACTATGACGAGAAAAGAAATATGGCCTTAGAAGGTTTGTTCTATTAAGAGCATTTTTCATCAAATATGATACATGTAAATATTTATGTATATCATTTATTAGGGCAAACTTGCATTTTTCTAGTCCCATTAGACCTGAATATACCCAAAACTATTAATTTTCTGTAGGAGAGATTAAAGCTGTTAGCTTTGATGTAATCAATTAAAATGTGAAACTTCCAGGCAGATTAAAACTGTGTGCCAGACAAGACTGGAACTCGGGACCTTTTCCTTTCGTGGGCAAGTGCTCTACCAACTGAGCTACCCAAGCATGACTCGCGCCCTGTCCTCACAGCTTTTCTACCACCAATACCTCGTCTCCTACTTTCCAAACTTCGCAGAAGCTCTCCTGCGAACCTTGAATATCAGTGCACACTCCGCTGCAGGGTGAAAATCTCATTCTGGAATTAAAATGTGTTGGCAGGTTATTTAATATTTTGAGTAGTTCAAAGAACATCTGAAGCTAATACCTTCTATACAATTAATTTTATTGTATGTAGTGAAGCAGGAATTTTTCTAAATATTCTTGTACTTCATGGATTGATTTATTTCTGATGATACAACAGGACAATAATTTGACTCTTGCTAATTTTAGCTCAGTTTCTGGACTTCATAAGTAAG
Source organism: Schistocerca cancellata (assembly GCF_023864275.1). Lineage (NCBI taxonomy): Eukaryota > Metazoa > Arthropoda > Insecta > Orthoptera > Acrididae > Schistocerca > Schistocerca cancellata. The sequence continues at coordinate 204,977,004 of NC_064627.1, forward strand.
GGTGAATTATTCATGAAAAGGCTTAACTCTTATTCTAAACAGGACAGCATGCATATAAAAGCTGTATTTTTGGGAACTGCTACAGAACTTTGAAGAGTGGCTTCTGCTATGAAAGTTGTTCTTGTGCTCCTCGTGTATGTGTGCTTAATGGTGATGATCATAAATGAAATGCTTGGCCCACAACTGTAGACTGAATTGGTGTCAGTATGAAAGGTATTTGAGTAGATTGCACCAGTGAGGAAGACAGCTTAGTTTCTATAAATCAATTCACCAAAAACGAAGTAAAATTCCATCCTGACTTCATACCACCCCCCTTGAGTTAAGTTTCAATCAATGAGTCGAGTAGTATTCCTGAAAGACTGAAGTATGCAGCAGTAAAACCAATATACGAAAGTGGAGATCAGAAATTAACCTCTAATTATAGACAAATCTCACTTGCTGTCATTATCTCATGTTTTTGAAGCAGTACCTTGAAACAAAATGAAGACTCTTGTTTCTGAAAATCATCTTACAGTTTGACTTCCATGAAGGCTTCGTTGCTGAGGATGCAACATACAATCTCATAAGCTCAATTTTAGTAGAAATAAACAACAAAAATTAGACTGTTGACATTTTCTGTGATGCTGTCAAGATCTTAAAACTCTCTAGATCTCACAATACTGCTAGGGAAGCTAAAACAGTTTGGCATTAAAGGTCTTTTGCTTGCTAGGATAGTCATATCTTAACAATACAAGAGAGCTGATCACATTGTCAAATGAAACAGCTGGAATAAGATTAAACTCAGAATAGGATCAATGATAGCATGCCACAAGGTTCAGTGTTCAATTTTTGCACTCATGTCCTTGGTCTACATAAATGATTCAGTAAGGATATTGGAGGTCTCTTCAGAACCTGTAATGTTGTGCAATGATACATCATGTAATAACTCTGCTATTCACAGTAAAGTGCCTGGCAGAGGGTTCAATAAACCACCTTCAAGCTGTCTCTCTACCATTCCACTCTCGAACAGTGTGTGGGAGAAAAACAAGCATTTAAATTTTTCTGTGCAAGCCCTCTTATTTTATCATGATAATCCATTCTCTCTCTGTAGGTGGGTACCAAACCAACAATGTTTTTGCAATGGGAAGAGAAAACTGGTGATTGAAATTTCATGGGATCCTATTGCAATGAAAAATGCCTTTGTTTTAATGACTGCCACTCCAATTCTCGTATCATGTCTGTGGTGCTATCTCCCCTATTTCATGATAGTACAAAATGAGCTCCCTTCTTTGTACTTTTTCGATGTCATCGGTCAGTCTCACCTGATGTGGATCACACACGGCTCCACAATAGGGCGGACAAGCATGGTGTAAGCAGTCTCCTTAGTAGACCTGTTGGACCTTCTAAGTTTTCTGACAATGAATCAGAGTCTTTCGTTTGCTCTACCCACAACATTATTTATGTGAGCATTCTAATTTAGGTTACTTTATAATTGTAATCCTTAAGTATTTAGTTGAATTTACAGCCTTCAAATTTGTTACTTATTGCATAATTGAAATTTAGCAGATTTCTTTTAGTACTCAGATGAATAACTTCACACTTCCCTTTATTCAGTGTCAATTGATACTTTCTGCACCATGCAGATATCTTAACGAAATTATTTTGCAATTAATTTTGTCCATCTGATGAGTTCACAAGACAGTAAATGACAGCATCATCTACAAACAATCTGGCAGCTACTCAAATTGTCTCCTATGTTGTTAATATACATACAGGGCCTAAAACACTTACTTCGGGGCCACTGAATATTACATATGTTTTACTCTAAACCTTCTTTACTCGAAAACCTTCTGGAAATCCGAAAATATGGAAACAATTTGACATCTCTGTTGATAGCACTCACTACTTAGAGTGTAAAGAGCTAGTTGTGTTTCACAAGAATGATACGTTCTGAATCTGTGCTGACTGTGTGTCAATAAATTGTTTTCTTCAAGGTACTTTATAATGTTCGAACACAGTAAGTGTTCCAGTAATTCAGCAGATTACTCCTATTGTCCTTTTTGGGTGTGGGTGTGGCTTGAGCAATAGTATAGTGATAAAAAGTCCAAATACATCCATACCATATATTGCCAGGAAAATGAAGAAACAGGCTTAAAACCCTCTTTTGTGGGCAATAGAATATAGAATTTTTTGAAGGAAATTTTTTCCACTTCACTGATAACTGTTGATTTATTTTTATTTATATGAACAATTAAGTCAAATTGCAGAAGTTCCTTTCAAAAAAATGACTTAAAAGTGGTTCACAGCAAACATCTTAATCTTGCAAAAACATATATTGTGCAATTGACACAAATAAATTACAGGTACCTGAAGTAGATATCAATGCGCTCTCTCTCTCTCTCTCTCTCTCTCTCTCTCTGGATGAGATCAATGTTTGACTCTTCTAGGTATCCAGATGGTACCAGTCCCTGTGGCTCACTGTATTCCAGCTTTCATTCACTTGATGGTACTCCTTGGACTGGCACAGTCTGCTTCTGTTTTCCAACTAAAATTTTGAGGGTTGAGGGTTGCCAGAACAGTGTCTTCAACTCCATATTCACTGAGCTTGTTTAGGAGTACCTCAAGAGGAATGCAGTCAAATGTCTACTAAGGTCAGAAAGTGTCAGTGCTGCTGATTCTTTTTTTCTCAAAACTCTTAACCTAGTAACCAGACGCAGTGCTGCTGCTGTTGTAAATTTGCATTTTCAGAAACCATGCTGTGCATCTGTGAAGAGTAAACATTTCAAAGCAATGTGATATTTGGTCTCACATTGCAGTTTTGATGACTTCAGTGAAGACTGGATTTATTGAGATTGGTCTGAAGCTTGCTACCATGGTTGGGTCATCCTTTCTATAAACTGGCACTGACAGAGCAAGTTTCACAAAGTCTGGAAATACATCAGGAGTGAAACACTTACTAGTTATTATAGTCAATGGTTCAGCAATTCCATAGATAATTTTCTTGAGGACACTAGTAAACATCCTGTATATATTCTATTATAATTCTTTACCACCTTTATTTTTCCATTTTCTTCTTCTTCTTCTTCCATCTAGTTAATCATGTTGCATCTTTTGTCATTTATTCCAGCAGCTGCAGGGTCTATATTGAGGTCTCAGATTGTATGTAGCGTTTTCCCCAATGCAGTAAATTAACTATTAGTCATCTGGACTACACAAGCTTAAGGGAGAGGTGGTTTTCTTCCTGTGTTCACTGATTAAGCCGCAGGCTACCTTGCATGGTTTGAGAGTTCCTTCAATGAAGCTAAAATTGCTTTTCTTCTTGGCTTCTTCTACATCCTTTCTACACTCCTGGAAATTGAAATAAGAACACCGTGAATTCATTGTCCCAGGAAGGGGAAACTTTATTGACACATTCCTGGGGTCAGATACATCACATGATCACACTGACAGAACCACAGGCAGATACACAGGCAACAGAGCATGCACAATGTCGGCACTAGTACAGTGTATATCCACCTTTCGCAGCAATGCAGGCTGCTATTCTCCCATGGAGACGATCGTAGAGATGCTGGATGTAGTCCTGTGGAACGGCTTGCCATGCCATTTCCACCTGGCGCCTCAGTTGGACCAGCGTTCGTGCTGGACGTGCAGACCGCGTGAGACGACGCTTCATCCAGTCCCAAACATGCTCAATGGGGGACATATCCGGAGATCTTGCTGGCCAGGGTAGTTGACTTACACCTTCTAGAGCACGTTGGGTGGCACTGGATACATGCGGATGTGCATTGTCCTGTTGGAACAGCAAGTTCCCTTGCCGGTCTAGGAATGGTAGAACGATGGGTTCGATGATGGTTTGGATGTACCGTGCACTATTCAGTGTCCCCTCGATGATCACCAGTGGTGTACGGCCTGTGTAGGAGATCGCTCCCCACACCATGATGCCGGGTGTTGGCCCTGTGTGCCTCGGTCGTATGCAGTCCTGATTGTGGCGCTCACCTGCACGGCGCCAAACACGCATACGACCATCATTGGCACGAAGGCAGAAGCGACTCTCATCGCTGAAGACGACACACCTCCATTCATCCCTCCATTCACGCCTGTCGCGACACCACTGGAGGCGGGCTGCACGATGTTGGGGCGTGAGCGGAAGACGGCCTAACGGTGTGCGGGACCGTAGCCCAGCTTCATGGAGACGGTTGCGAATGGTCCTCGCCGATACCCCAGGAGCAACAGTGTCCCTAATTTGCTGGGAAGTGGCGGTGCGGTCCCCTACGGCACTGCATAGGATCCTACGGCCTTGGCGTGCATCCGTGCGTCGCTGCGGTCCGGTCCCAGGTCGACGGGCACGTGCACCTTCCGCCGACCACTGGCGACAACATCGATGTACTGTGGAGACCTCACGCCCCACGTGTTGAGCAATTCGGCGGTATGTCCACCTGGCCTCCCGCATGCCCACTATACGCCCTCGCTCAAAGTCCGTCAACTGCACATACGGTTCACGTCCACGCTGTCATGGCATGCTACCAGTGTTAAAGACTGCGATGGAGCTCCGTATGCCACGGCAAACTGGCTGACACTGACGGCAGCGGTGCACAAATGCTGTGCAGCTAGCGCCATTCGACGGCCAACACCGTGGTTCCTGGTGTGTCCGCTGTGCCGTGCGTGTGATCATTGCTTGTACAGCCCTCTCGCAGTGTCCGGAGCAAGTATGGTGGGTCTGACACACCGGTGTCAATGTGTTCTTTTTTCCATTTCCAGGAGTGTATAATGCCTTTTAGCTTGTAAATATCTGCTGTAAAACACGCCTTTTGCACTGAGATCTGTTGGTGTTTTATAATGATAATGTAATAGCACAACGATGCATTTTAATTTTTTCAGTTTGTCTGTATACTGTGAGTATTCTTTCACACTGTGGCTGTGTTGTGACTGCTCACAGGAATTTCTTGGTCTTCTGTGTCTAGATAGTCATTTAGCTTCTATAATCCAGAAAAATTCTGTAAATGCATCAGTTGCTGCCATTTTCTGCAATCAAGGCTGCCACTTTTAAGCAGATACTGCTGTCTGAAAACTATTCAATGTGACTTATTTATTACCCTTTTGTGAATACATGATTAGAATGCCAGGTAACAGTTGATTATTTTGGGCAGATATTGTTTGGTCAACTAGTGATCGCATATTCACAAGAATTTAGTTTTGTGATAAGTGTCAAGGCAGGCATAACATCTGGTTGGTAGAAAACAAATACCCAAAACTGGCAACTAGGATCATAAAATCTGTCTCCTTAGTGATCTCGTCATCAAAGTGTACAAAGAAATCGCCATAAAATGCAATTTTTTTTATTTAAAGTGTGTGTTAAGTAGCACATTGCATTTGGTACAGAAAATTTTCAAAGTTGCTATTTGGAGAATGAGACAACAATTATATTAAAATCTAATAACTCAAAGGCAGCCAACTCTAAAACCAGATCCACAGAGTAGCTTTTTAAATAAATTTCTTTAATATTGAATTTCCTGTTCACATACATATACACCGCCAAAGGAAGCAGTTGTTCTGTATCATTCACTTACCAAGTTTAGGTACTCGTTACAGTTTTAGTACTTAGCTTCCTGTGCTGATGTTCACATACACACAGCATATGTGGCTTCACTTCTTCTATAAAGAATGACAACACCCTAAGACACTGTACTTTAGTACTTCAGCACTGCTTACAGCTATAAGAGTGATGTTCTTAGTAGTATGTGACCCGTTTTCACTTAGCTGTTCTTGGTAATGTTTTGTCATGGAGGAGCCTGTTTCATATGGATACTGGTAATTTGTCAGAATAAAAAAAAGCTTAAGCATATTTTTGAGTCATGTAGTGACTGGTTTGTTTCATCTCACTAGATAGTTTATTTATGTTTGCTGTGTATGTCACTTAGCACCATGTTTTTGTTTACTTGAGAAGTTACTCATATTAAGTCTTCATACACATTTCTTTCAATTTTGTTGGTTTGTTTACTATTTGTATTTGAGCTGCAGCATTCTGTGTTGTTAAGTTGTTGACTCTCAGTACATTTTTTTAGGGAAATCACTTGCAAAATGCAGTGAACTATTATCTTCAGTTTGTTGTCTTGTGAACTCTGATGCACAGCACTTCACTTGTTTACTGTTTATACTTCCGCTGTGAAGTTCATTTCATTGTTTTGTTCACCAATGTCTGATTTTTGTTTCATAGAATCAATTTTCATAAAGTCAACACTGTTGTCGTTGCTTTCTTCACTAAGCTTTTCTGTGCACTTTGATGACTGCAGGAAGCATTTTTCTAATCTTCCATTTGAACTGAGAATTGTTGGTTTTGTGCTACTGCTGAGTTGTAATTCATAGTTCATCTGTTAACTTGACTAGATTTTGGACTGACTCCAATAAATTGATGCAATTGTTTAACAATTCTCTGGTTTTTCAGGTTCCTGTATTCTTTTCCTCTGAAAAGTTTGATGCCAAAACTCTTCTACAGGCTTCACAATGGGACTTGATGTGCTCTTTTGAATATGTGGTATTCTCATTCTATTATTTAGCCCTACACAATCTATATCAAAATCCACACAACTATTTCAAAGCTTTTAACTGCTTTTTTGCACTTTACAATTTCCTTGATAATCTTTAGCTTATGGCTACATTGGTATATTTTAGTTTGGCCTGTGGTGGGTAGGAAAAAAGCCTGCACTTTAGCCACCTGTCATCTCTTCCCTGTATTGTACCCACACACTTAAAATGAAAAACACTTAAAATTTGTGATGATAAATGTCTAGTTTCTTAATGACAGTAAAAATGAGTGATCACAATTCTTTGTAAATGGTAGTATTATTATGGATAGCTAATTATATTAAAAGTAAATAAAATGAATATGGTCTTGTTAAGACAGCACACAACACTTCACCGATTATACAGTGTTCCTATACTACTTGTGAGCTTCTTGCATACTTGCCATCAACATTACAACTGTCCTTTCAACCTTTATAATCATTCGCATATTCCCTCTCACAAACTTGATTCCGTTAACATCTCTTACTTGCAGATTTCTGTCTCCAATACCTGCTCTGGACTTGTTTAGTTCATTTTTATGTATAATCTAAAACATTATGTTCAGTAACTGGAATGTATCAGGATTCCTAATTGGGAATGTTATTTTGCCCTGAGGGGACTGACATTGCATAGCTTTCACTTGGAGAGGGCATGAGAATACCACATACTCAGGGATTCTAAATTACCACTGTCACACAATGCTGCCAGTCTCTTTCCTGTTCTTTGTGTGTACTGGAAGTAAGGGTTGTATTGTCATAAAACAAACCGTACCTCTGGTGAGGATGATCAGATAAATTTCTAGTATCTATGATAACTGAAAGATGATGATTGATGTTGTTGTTGTTGTTGTTGTTGTTGTAGTAGTAGTAGTAGTAGTAGTAGTAGTAGTAGTAGTAGTAGTAGTAGTGCAGCAAGGTATCATCCTGTGATGTCAGAGGGACATAATCAGTGATACAAAAAGCCTCAACTGGTGCAATACAATACACTCTTGGCAAAAGAATTGCAGACTGATTTTTTGTTTTGAACTTCGTCAACATGTGTTGTAAGGGGCTGATGTGAGAACGGAATGTAAAAGTATTGGGTCAATTCTGGTGTCAGATACCACCCGTCGGCTTTGACCAATGATGTAATGTGTGATGTTATTTTGTTTGTGCCACAGATTGCTGTCGATGAACATTAAATGATTTCTCTGGATTTCCTCGTTATGCGCATATATTAAAAATTCAATGTAGATTGTTTTGTTTTCATCTCGTAATTTGTTTTTGGCATCTTTCATTAATGAAAGTAATCGGGGTGTGTAAGAAGTCAGGGTGCATAAGTAACCTAGATTTCTCACGCTGTTCATTACAGATGAGTCGGTTGTTTTTACTGCGGAAATTCTGCTTCAGAAAATGGGTGGCAGTAAATCAACTATAAAATTTTTGCAATCATTGGGTGTCATTGCTGAATTTTGCAAGTGCAGTGTCTGTGGAAATGATACGGTTTTGACGAAGGTTGCATTATCACCAACTTCAGACAAATACATGTGAAGGTGCAGAGAAATAACATATGGAGATCCATACGCAGGGGGATGTGGTTCGAAAGTTCGACGCTGAATTCAGAAGTAATTGTCATGCTAACCTACTATTTTTGCTATGAATATTCTTGCAAATCTGTCGTGCACAAATCTGGGGTTTCGTGTGGCACTGAAGTAGACTGGTTCTCATTTTGTAGAGAACTCTGCGGGAATTTATAAGGTCTAGGGGGTCATTGGGGGGCCAGCAGTTATAGTTGAAGTAGATGAGTCACATTTTGGAAAGAGAGAGTACAAAACGGAGCACGAGGTTGTTGGGCTTTGGGTTTTCGGAGTAGCAGTTTCTGGAGCAGAATGTGTGCTTATGTATTTAGGGTTGTACCAAATGGGACAAAGGAAGTCTCCACATCTTTAATAAAAAAATATGTGGATGAAGGTTTTGTAGTCATTTCGGATGGGTTTGCTTCGTACAAGGGGTTGAGTGAAAGGGATTATCGTCATTTGGTCGTGAATCACAATATTCAGATTAAAGGTTATAAGATGGGGGCATGTAGTAATACTATCGAGGGGTATTGGGGGGGGGGGGGGGGCTGTAAAATATGTTGTCAGGTGGGGGAAGAAAGATTTCAGTGTTGCAAGGCTATTCAGATGAATACTGTTGGAGGAAGAGTATTCCTGAAGGTTATTATTTATTTCTTGCATTTATGAAAGTAGTCAGCAAAATGTACAAGCCTCATTTTGTTAGTTAGGTTTTGGTGGGTCTGACACTTTCTTGTTTTATGTTGCATTTTTATGTTACTGTATAGTGTGTGTGCTACTTTTTTTGGTTTCTTTGGAGGGAGGTTTTTGGTCATTTTAATATTTTCTGGTTACAATGGTGGGCCGAGGGGTACTGCTGTGTCTTTGCTAGAGAGTTTATGTGAATGACTCGTGGTTTCATTCTTTATTATTTTAAAATTTTGCATCTGATTGAGGGTGGGTGGTAGGGAAGAACTGATTTGGGTGTTACCTCATTCGTGCCTGGCAGTTTGTTTCTTATTATTTTTTATTAGTTATTCTGGATTTTGCTTCTTTCATTACAGTTTGACCTTCTAACATTATTATTTCTTCTAATGTCCTTACTTCATTCTTATCAGCCTCCATCTTTGATTCCTTTGGTAGTTCGTATATGGTAAGTTTCTTTACGTGTAGCCACTTTCGTGTTTTCCTTTTGGATGTTTCTGCTACACTTCTCTTATTTTTACTGTGACTCCTGGTGTATTGATTTTACTGAGTGTTATTTGGAGCTACTGTAGCTGGTGTGACTTCAGTGTAGTATAGTTATCAGTTGCAAGGTTTGGTCATTTTTACATTTTATTTCTTTACGTGGGCAGTAATGTGTGCAAAGATTTCATTTTTGAAAGTCTAGTCGTACTCTGTAGTTCACTAACAAGATCATTTTTAAGCACGTTTCTGATATAAGATTGTTGCACAACAAACAGTAATATTGGCATCTGTAACTAGAAACGATTTCTTACATAGGTTGCTTCTAGTTACCGATTCAAACTATTTGACAGTTCATTATTTAGATCATTTTTGTAGTACATGTGGAAAATATTATATAATATATGCACTCGTAATTGCTATCATTCTTATTTATTTCAGTCATCTTCAACTCGTTTAAATGAAATTTGTGCGTAAATAATAGTCACGTTAAATGTATTTTATGGCATGCTACATTAGTTTGTTGACAAGTATGATCTGTTCCATTCACAGATTGTCATTGCAGCGTCTTTGACCAATGACGTCATACGTAAGGCAAAGTCGACAGGTGGTATCGGACACTGGCAATGTGGCAACATTTCACAGTCCTTTGTAGATATATCCAGGTTGCTGGCTGTGAGCAACCAGGAAGAATACTCACTCTTGCAAATAAACAAACTTCAATTACAAAATAATCTTTAGTAATTAAGAACACTATAGCTCCTGTCACTGTCGTTTGAACAAGAGTACCAAAAACAGTCTATCTCAAGGAATTTCTACTCCTGCCTGAGTGATACTCTCCTCCAGACTGATACTGGTTGCCACACCTTCACCGTTCCACACTACCTCCATCTGTTTTTTTTTTTTTTTTTTTTTTTTTCCAAGGCCGTATCACCACTGACACCTTATGTGTAATTATATGAATAATGTTAAATTAGGAAAATCGTAATTAAATGGTAGAATAACATGCAAATTAATGGGGTTGAAGGGAAGAAATTTCCAAATCAAATGTATCACACTTGTTGCTAAAAAATTAAACTGGTGAAAAGTGATTTTCAAACACGTATGACTGGGTATCCAAAAATCTGCAATGCTGTACATAAAATTTAAGACTGATGTGGGAAACAAAAATACCTAAAAAAACCAAGAAAAACAAAGATCACTTATTTGAAGAGCTACGTTACCAAAATGTTTAATACAACCAAGCCACTATTTATTTTAAATAAAGTGTTGAAATTGAGGGAAGAACATTGATACCACTACTTTTCATATTACTGTGCAGACAATGTTCTTGATTATTTTATACGAAAAGGTTCTATAAAGATTCAAAAATATTAAAAATTGATAGTAGGATTTTAACTATTTTCTTTTTGTTATCATGTGCATAATTAAATGCTAAAGACAAAAAATGGTGCTTAAAAGTATTGTGGCAATGAAACTGTCACTGCACTGTGTAATGACAACAAAATGCGAATAAGTATTTATACATAACTTAAAAGGCTGCTCATCTTTCAAAATCTTAAGAGAATTGCTTAAGGTATGAGCAATGTAAGAAACTGGTATTAAAATAGTTTAAAGAGAATGGTAACATATTCTGGACCTTATTATGATAGTTGCCAGCTGTGATGAACATTCACAAATGTACAGTGAAATAATCATATTGCCTTATTAGTCAGGAGATCCCATCTAGGGTTGTCTGGTTGCCTGGTGCAAGTATTTTTAATATGACATAACTTTGGTTACTTGGGTGTCGTCGATGATAAAACACCACCATCTCCAAGCGGATACTCTCCGACCTGACCGGGAATTGAATGCAGGACCCCATAAGCTAGAAGCAGTGATGATAACCACTAGATCACTGTCGGCAGTAAATATACAAAACCGCTGTCTCATAGATGTCTACGTTTAAGTTACAAAAACTCATTTTGAAATATTAAAGGTAAAGAAATTTAAACAGAACTGTAAATAAATCCCCCACTGTACATTTAATAAATTTCTTGCTTCTTGTTATAAAAAATAAAGAAACTTTCATTTATTAAGCATGATTTTAATTCTCCCAACAGCAATTCAGAAACCTCTTGGAACTAATTTAAGAACTCCAACATCACTGTGGTCTGGATATGGCTTCAGCCAGTCCAGTCCAACACCAGAAATGAAACCAAAACACAATGGACTTCTCCAGGTAAGCATTATTCATCAAAAGATGTTAAAATACACCACTACATTAAGCATGACTAATAATTAGATCCCAAACTAGGATTCTGGTGATCTGGACCCATGGAAAACAAACAACTCTGTGGTATCTCCAACATTAAATTCGACTTCAGACTTCAGCAGTACATTATTAACTGGTGAAAATGGACTGATGAGTGCAAGCAACTACCTAGATTCTGCACCCACATCTGCTGTGAATCAAATTGCAGGATTGAAGACAAAGGATATTGCTTCACTTCTAACATCCATTGGACTAGAAAAATACATTTGTAAGTTATGGTCATTCTCTAGTCCTTAGTAAACATTTGTAACTGATTTGATAGGTTAATATGTGGCATAGAATTACTTTTGCATGTAACAATAATTAATAATATTGAATCCTAGATGGACTTGCCTAGCACTTCAAGCAAATTCAGAAGCCCTTCTCAACCAGTAATACCTAGGAATCTGATTTTCAATACATTACTCCACCAAGGCATAACAGTCAAGCTGCAATTGTCTTCACAAGACAAGACATGGATCCACGCTATGTTAATATTCTGAAGAACGTAATCATAATCTCACACCTTCTCTTAGAATTACCTGGAACAATCGAATAATCAGAATTGAAAGAGGAGATCGGCAAAGATAACTAGTTAGAGAACATGAGATAGATAGGGAAAGAAAGGGGAGTAAAAATGTCATCTTACTTTGCACTCTCTCTTGTTACTGCACATGCTCCTTCCACCAATCAATTAACTGTTAAGCTGTTGACAAGGTCAGAAACAAGTTGGTGTGCATGTACATTATTTGTTTTGTCTGAAGGTGACTGTCCTAATGTTCAGCACAATCGGTTTCATGTATCTTCCAGTCAACAGGTCCATGACTCAACAAGGCAGCGAAGTGTTATCTTACCTCTTATTTGAAATTCTTAACTGAGCTGGTGCATGACATTGTCAAATTAAGCACTGTTGAAATGAACTAAGTCACTCAGCCAGTTAGAGAACTGAAATTCTTTCAGAAAATTTGTTCACTGAATTTAGCTAGTAGCATTTCTGAAAAGAACAATGCTAGTGTATGTTCAGAGCTCTGTCAATGAGATATGGTCCTAAAACACAAAAGCCCATGGAAAAACTTCAGTTTCTGAGGGAGCGGAAGTCTGACAAATATTGGATGAGAACCACCATTTGGATCAGGGAACAAACTAAAATGGAAGACGTAATCATGACATGACCATAATGGATATGCAATGTAGGTGCGTAGTACACACAGACCAACAGTAGACATATGGATCAAGGAAGTTCACAATTTGATACAAAGAGAGAAAAAGATAACTAATGGAAAGTGCATAATTAGTATTAGAAAATGTGGAAGACCAACATTGTGTACAGGTGATCATAGTAATGAATGGGAAGGTTGAGAGAGAATTATGTTGCAATTGATCTCAACTGGCTGATAAAATATTTACACATTGTACACACTTGGCAAGTCATGATCTAGCATGACATAAAGGTTACGTTACATGCTGTATTTTTCATGTACCGCCGGATGATGGATAGTGTAGTTTATCTCGATTAAAATGCATAGACTTACTTATTTGTCTGGAGTCAATTGCAAAATAAAATGCATACCAACTGGCTAGTATTGAAGAGTGAAACAAACTGACACCTGAATCTAGATTCCAGAAGGACTACTACACTCAAAAATGAATTCAGAAATGCCATTGTCCAAACCCGTGCATTTGTGTGACCACATACGAAAGCTGGCTGAGTGACTCAGTTCATTTCAACAGTGCTTAATTTGACAGTGTCGTGCACCAGCTCAGTTAAGAATTTCAAATAAGAGGTAAGATAACACTTTGCTGCCTTGTTGAGTCATGGACCTGTTGACTGGAAGATACATGAAACCGATTGTGCTGAACATTAGGACAGTCACCTTCACACAAAACAAATAATGTACATGCACACCAACTTGTTTCTGACCTTGTCAACAGCTTAACAGTTAATTGTTTGGTGGAAGGAGCATGTGCAGTAACAAGAGTGTACAAACTAAGATGACATTTTTCTAAGTGGATGCTTGATCATTATTTCAATAAAGCCATTCGTGCTCCCACAATCTTGTCCATCAGTCATGATCTCCCTTTATTCCTATAGTCCCAATGTATCCATGCATTACATTTCTCATACATCAGACTGAAATATTAAATAATGGAAAGTCCAGGATGGAATAATGACAACTTGGAAAGGGCAGGTTGCTGCATACCCCATAGGGCAAGTGTTCACAGATGGGCACAATGAAAAACAATGCTAGCAATAGTTCAGCTTTTGGAAAGTACTTCTAAACTCGCGCACGTTGTTAATGACTCGCGCACGTTGTTAATGACTCGCGCACGTTGTTAATGACTCGCGCACGTTGTTAATGACTCGCGCACGTTGTTAATGACTCGCGCACGTTGTTAATGATGATCGCGCACGTTGTTAATGATGATCGCGCACGTTGTTAATGATGATCGCGCACGTTGTTAATGATGATCGCGCACGTTGTTAATGATGATCGCGCACGTTGTTAATGATGATCGCGCACGTTGTTAATGATGATCGCGCACGTTGTTAATGACTCGCGCACGTTGTTAATGACTCGCGCACGTTGTTAATGACTCGCGCACGTTGTTAATGACTCGCGCACGTTGTTAATGACTCGCGCACGTTGTTAATGACTCGCGCACGTTGTTAATGACTCGCGCACGTTGTTAATGACTCGCGCACGTTGTTAATGACTCGCGCACGTTGTTAATGACTCGCGCACGTTGTTAATGACTCGCGCACGTTGTTAATGACTCGCGCACGTTGTTAATGACTCGCGCACGTTGTTAATGACTCGCGCACGTTGTTAATGACTCGCGCACGTTGTTAATGACTCGCGCACGTTGTTAATGACTCGCGCACGTGCATAACCAATGTCTCCAGACACAAGTGGCTAACCTTTAAGTCAGGACGTTTTTAGTTTTCTATTCTGGAGGAAAGACTTTGTCCAAAAACAAATATTTCTAGCATTAATTTTTTTTCTACTTCTCTCAGATAAAAAAAATAGTAACTTTTGCTGTCTGCAGTGATTATTTTCAAAACTTTGTGAACTGCAAGAAACACTCTGCTATAGCCAGTACCAAACAAAGCTTTTGGAACAAATTACCGTTTCACTACATCAAAGTTAATGACATATGTCGATTATGACAGATGCAGATTTTTTTTTCTTTTGAATTAAATTCATGATTTTAGCTGTTGGTTATGGGAAGAACATCAGTATTTGGTTTAGTCCATTCTTACTTAACATAGTTCTGGTCTATCTAATGTCCAGAATAAATTTAGACATCTAAACTTTCTCTACTTCTGTTAACTGGAAGCTATGTCTTAGCACCTCTTACTAAATTTTACTTCCATGTATCAGTATGACTTACCATGAAGGGAATAGCGGTTTAAAGAGAAAAAGTTACATACATTACTAAGAGTTCACAGAGCAGTGCCTTAACTTGCATTACAAAGCACACACTATAGCTGCTAGTACTACTAAGGTTTCAGGTTGTCATGTTTCTAATTACTTTCTAGAATAAATGTATACAAACTGCCTTCAGCCTAAAAAGAATTTTTACATTTTCAGGTATTTTCACTAACCAAGAAATAGACGTTGACATCTTTCGTTCTCTCACTGAAAGTGATCTCCGAGAAATTGGTGTAACTGCCTTAGGAGCTCGTCGGAAGTTGTTACTTGCAATTTCAGGTACAAATAAAACTAATTTCATGAAATATTTGACTTAAGAACTAAAAAGTTGATTTCTCTTCATTGTGTGAACTAAAAGACTGGATGGCTAAAGTTGAATTATTATTTACTGTTGTAACATATGACCCTTCAGCTGGAAAAGCCTAATGACTGGCCAATAATTCGGTAAAAAACTTAGAAGTTAGGCAATGAATGAGAGGCTAAACACCTTGGAAGACAAGATATTAGTAATATTGATATACACTTATAGTAGTCATTTACAACAAGAGTTGTATGTGGAGTTGGAAAAATTTTTGGTGTAAGAAAGTCTTTCTACAAATTACTCAGTTCTGCACCACAGTCATGACTTAAATTGTTTTTGTTTTATTGGAAACCTCCTTCTCAACACTTCCTCTTAAAAGGAATGACTACATAAGGCAACATGGGTAATGAGGGTAACCACAAACCCGCATTCTCAGTGTACTTCATCGGCTTGTGTACACTGTTAAATCTATAAACATGCATGGAAGTGTTACGGCAAAATTAGACCATGCTCACATTATTGCATTACGGCAATAAGGGTTCCTAGCATGGGAAGTTGCCCATGGAATTACCATATACAAAGGCAACCAAAATATCCAACTGCTGTCATGATACAAAACAATGGTTTCTCTCAGATGTCATCCATAGCCGACACCAGTTGACAATTGATACTTAAAGGTTACAGGCAATAAATACACACAGGAGAGTACAGCAGGAGTATGTGTTGCCTTTCTGGAAGCAGCTGGGAAAGCTGTGTCCAGCCAAATACTACACAATCATCCCTCCATGATTAATTTGGCTTCCATTATGAACAGTTGTATAAACTCACCAGCACCTACACTCAGAGGTAGTGGACAAGGGGTCAATTGGAATGGAACATGGATCAAAGGCATCAGGTTCTCTTCATTAAAAAATACAGGATGGGGGCAAATAAGTGGCCCGCAGAACAGTGTCCTAAGGTACAATGAAAAACAGCAGAGGAAAGGAAATACAGTACTAACCTGCCTGAAGCAGATGTTTAAAGTGAACACCATTCACATCTTTGTAGTTTTGGGCCCCAGTCAGCAGGTTGCTGGAGGCAGATCAAAACTAGACTGCTGGAATTGCTGTAATCTCATCCAAAATGTTCGGCTGCAGTTTGTCAAGACTGAGGGTTATTGCAAAGCACTTCAGACTTGAGGGATCCCCACACAATGTAATTGTACACTGACAGATCTGGTGATCTGGCGGCCAGCTCTCGCCATGACCAGACTGACCTCTGCTAACTACTGTCGGGCTCGAAGATTGTGTAAATGTGCTCCAAGGGTCGGCCAGTTGTATGAGCAGTTGCTCCATCCTGTTGGAAGTAACAGTAGGTCTTTTAATGATGCCACAAATGATTTCAAAATGTTGGTAATTTAACATGCCAAAGTCAGCTTCTGATCATAAAAGAAGGTGGGGCCAATAATATGGTGTGACATTGCACACCAAACCCCAACCTTCTGACCATGCAATGGTGTTTTGTGGAAGTTAGGCTGTTTCTGTGCCACCCAGAACCTGTGATTTGATATAACCACTCAGGTGAAATTAGGCTTCATCAGACATCACAAACAGATCCATGTCGATATACATTCATTGTTACCTCAGTGAACAACCATTCACAACATTAGAGGTGCTGAGGAGACATCTGCTGTATTTAATGCATGAATGACACAGACTTGCTAGGGATAAATGTGTAGGTCCAGGTGGAGTATTTGTCCACATGATCAATGTGACATGCTGGACTGTTGCAAAAAGCAACTCTCTCTCTCTCTCTCTCTCTCTCTCTCTCTCTCTCTCTCTCTCTCAATTCACAGGATACCTCTGGGAGAAATTGAAGTATTAGTAGACGATCCAGAGAAAAGCTACAAATTCAAATACTTCAGCCTGTTAGACTATGCAAACATCATCATCTTCCTTATTTCTCTCTGCCACTTCTTAATGATGAATTTTTGCTTGGCTGAAATGAAGATACAATGAAATATTATTGGATGTCACTAGAGCTGCAAGTTTACTTTTAGAGGACCTTCTGTAATGAAAAAGTCCCATTATTGCAACAGTACTAAAATGAGTGTTTGTAAACAAAACTAAATGTTATGTCTACTAATGTAATTTTTTAAAGTTTCTCTGTCTTACCTATTTACAATAGTTTCTTCCTCCTACATGCACAGTGAGACTTTCTGCAAACTCACTATGCAAGTGCAGAACATATAAAGCAACAGTTGGGTAACAATTAAATTCAATCTAGATGCCCCAGGAAACAGTTTACTTAAGGGACATGATTTCCTTACAAAACTTAAGTCCAAAGAATAAAAGTATACTCAAGGCCAGGAATTTTCTCCAGGTGCAATAAAGTTAACTGGCTGTCAAAATCACATTTCGATAAACCCTAAGTTCCTTTCACAACTAAAGTTTAATTAATAAATGTTTACCTCATTTTTACTTCATTCTAAAAGAATGAATAAAACCTTAATTAAGGAATTTTATTGGCAGAGCTCAACAAACGCCAGAGCCCATTCTCTGGGAGTGCAGCCCCAGGAGCTGAACGTAAACTTGGTTCAACAATAAATAACAGTCCAATAGGAGATAAATGGTAAGAAGATATAGCTACTACTATTAAAAAAGGTGCAATAGCAAGTGTGTTGATGGTTGGAAGTGGAGATAACCAAAGAAGACTGACATGGTTATGCTTTGTGTGTTATATGGAATTCCATTATTTGTTTATTGATGATCTCAGTTGCCAATAAGAGCTTAGTGTTCTTGTTTCGCAAGTCAAAATGTTTATGCATGACAGTGTGCAGCACTTTTCTTTTATTCATTGCTAGTCTATTTTTTACCATTATCTGAGTTTGTTAGTCAGCTCCAACAATTTAGGATTTTCTTCTATTGCAGTATTTTAATGAGATTGAAGTAATGGAACTATTGTATATTTGTCATGCATATTTTATGGTGGGAAGGGATAAGCACTACTACTCCTGCTCTCTGGATTTTAGTTAAGTAGGAGGTAGTTGTGAATGTTGAATAAAGAAAATAATTATTGTATATCAATTTGTTAGCTTCATGCAAGCACAAAAGCACTAACAGTAATGTAGTATGGAATTGCAAAGTGTTTTCGTATATTTAATTACATTGAATGCTTCCACTGTTGCAACAAATGCATGAAACCGGTTTTCTTACTAACATATACTGAAATTTATTTTATATAACTGATTCTTTAGAGTTTAATTTCTTATTTTTATGAAATTGAATAAAATATAAGTACACTTTGTGCTTACTGTTGCTGAAAATGACAATGAGTTGTCTTAAAAAAGGACAGTCAAAATTTTGTAATGAATGACTGTTGAAACTGCAAAGTGATAGAAACTTGCCTTGAAATTTCTGTTAGTAAGAAACATAAAATGTATAATTTTTTTCTGCATTGGAAATTGAGCTTAAAATTGCCCAAAGATAATAACATGGGCAAGGGAACAATATGGTTGCAAGAAAGACATGTAGATAATAATCTGAAATTGGAAAGTTTTGTACAGTAAGTACTGACTCAAAAGTTCCCATTTTCTTATAGTTAAGTGATGAAAATAATACTAAATTCTAAAGCTGTTGTAATAGTCCTACAAATTTTATTAAGATACTTTTTAAATTCCACAAAATATTTTTTAAATGTGCCTACAATAACTAATTACCAAAGAAATTCCTGGGGCCCAGCTTGCCTATTTAATCCACTTAACTTTGAAAATGAAGAGTTTTCATATTGTGCAATCCTCGACTTTCTAAATTTATGTATTAAAATATCCTTTGGCCTCCAGTAAAATATAACTTTTTAAATTGGTTTTAACTTTCAGTAGTACTGTTGAACCATCAATGTGATATTAGGACCATGACCGATATATTAAACTAAATTTTTCATTACAGAAAATATTTTTTAAGAATTTGAGATCTTTACATTTTGCTTAAATGGGCAAATTGAGCTCAAAATGTAGGTGTATTTTTGAGGCTGAAGTGGAACATCATTCTGAATATTGTGTTAATACTAAAATGCTAATATTTTAACAGCAGTATAATGTCTGTGATACTGTTCTTGATATGTAAATGTGTTCATCAGAAATATTATTTTATATATTTAATCTTGGGCTTATTTTAAAATTATGAATGAGAGTTAACAGGATTTCTTTAGTTAATTGTGACTATAATATGGATCCATACACAACTTACGTACACATCTGAAATAATTTAGTTAAAAGCAAATTCAATTTAGGAATTGTGCTGCAATGTATTACAGGTCAAACATTTAACTAAAAACTGTGCAAAAGTCACTGAAAACACCAATACTGCAGCTGTGAACAGAAAAATTCAAAATGTTATGAAAGTTTCCAAGCTATTTCATTATTCAGTGTATTATTTAGTCAGTTTGTGCAGCACTGGCCACTTTATTAAGCAAAGCAGAACTGGCATATCTGAAAATCTCTCAATAGCATTAGTTTTTGTGGCATACTACATAAAGGAAACACTCATCAGCTCATAAACATTTCTGGATCTTTCAACCGAATCATAGACACATTACAATTACATTAAAATTTTATAATCATTTATTTCACTCTATAACTGTCATCTAGGGCCTCCATGTAATTTCAGGTTTTTACAAGAAACCCATTCCTCTAAATATTATTAATATTTAATAAAAGTTATCATTAAACTAGACCAGATACATTGCATATAGAATAAGACAATAGTGATGTAAAAAAAAAAATATGTAACCTGTAGCCAGTGCTGCTTATCAGGGACTCTGAAACAGTGTGTCAGGTGGCAATTGATTTCTAAATCAGTTTAGGATTAGCACAAGTAAATGTGTTAATCTGTAAATGCTGCAGAGATGTGGACTGTAAACGCACATGAATTGAAGTAGGGAATGTTTTGTAAAGTTATAAATGTATAAATTTTTGTTCCTGTTGCTATTATTATTATTATTATTATTATTATTATTATTATTATTATTATTATTATTATTATTTAGAGAATTGTAAGCCCTAGCTGAAGCTCTGTTTTTTACGTGTTCATTTTTATAAAAATATCTCCATGTAGGTTATGAAAGACAATACTGGGGAAACTAGCATTTTATGTGAAAAGATTATTTTTACACCACTGC
Organism: Schistocerca cancellata; assembly: GCF_023864275.1. Taxonomy (NCBI): domain Eukaryota; kingdom Metazoa; phylum Arthropoda; class Insecta; order Orthoptera; family Acrididae; genus Schistocerca; species Schistocerca cancellata. The sequence goes on from NC_064627.1 coordinate 204,997,445, forward strand.
CTATGCCAAAAATATTTATTACAACCAAAGCTGTCCCTTCTAGCATACCTGCTACAGGAATCCTTCAAAAGCAGTTCTTTGTTTTTTTAGGAAAAATGCCTGTATATAATGAAATTTAGGATTCCTCCCCCTGCTCCCCCCCCCCCCTCTCCACAGCCACCCATACTGCACACTATTTTAATTTCTACATAGTAAATCAACAATTAAAAAGCAGTTTAGTCAAATACAATTTCCATGTTCAGAATACTACAAAGAACTTATACAAATGACTAAATTCTAATACACTAAAAGTTCTGAAGTTTCCCAGGTTAAATAGATTAAATACTGATGATACAGAATGCCACTCTGGTTGGTGAAGGTTAGTGATTACTGACATAGATACATACAAATTGACATTTTTTTATAGTTAGTATGAAATGCAGTTTAACTACACACACAAAATACTATGATCACTTCTTCTTCTTCTTCTTCTTCTTCTTCTTATTATTATTATTATTATTATTATTATTATTATTATTATTATTATTATTACTACTACCATCATCATCACTACTCTCATTACTATTATTTACAACTAGCCTACGTCTTGTAATAGAAACATTCTTCCATTAAATGTCCAACATGATCATTGGAATTACTCTTACTGTTTCTTGGGTATGTCCAGTTCTGTTTGCATGTATTACCATTCACAAATACATTGTGGTGATGCTGCCTTAGTATCCCATTCACAGCACTTCGTCTTTTTCTATGGTCCCTTGTTTTATCACCATTCATTATTTGCAACTCCTCATGTTTCTAGACCAAAGTTGGGTCTATTCATGGACACTAGCTTTTGACATTTTGGGGTTCATATGATTTTGCATAAACAATAACACTGTAGATCATCCCTCACATAGTAGGTGAATGATATTTTCAAACAAAATTCAATTACAATGTGTTTCCAAGTGCAACAAGAGTAGTAAATAAAATTTAAATTTTTAACGTCATTCGTCAGTGGAAATGCGTGTGTGTTCAGTAATCTCTATTAAATTATCCAATAGTTATGTGAAGAAATAAATTTGGCCCATGCTTTGGTTCTACATTAATACAAAACACAACACAACATTCATTCACTTTGCATCATTTGACACCAAAATCAACAAATGTTTTGTAAACATAGTTCACACAAGCTTCAGGCAAATTTGTCATTGAAACATGAAAATAAAATTATTTCCACAAAATTCACAACTAACAAATTTGTTTGTCTATTACTTAATCACATATGAGTTTTACTTGCTAATGAATGTAAATCATTCTACCTATATTTTAGATTTTAGTATTTGAGAAACAAATGTTGTACGAACCTTACTCAAACATCAAGCTGTGCCAAAATTGAAGTTCTTAAAAATATTTTGCAGAAAAGTATTTGAAAATGTTCTTGCCTACTCAGGCTTATCACCATAACTTCAAAACTGCCACAACAGTGTAGTTTATTTTTAATTAAAGGTAGCCTGGGAAAATCATTTTGAACATAGTTCTCAGTTTAGTGCTTCAGTATAAAATTAGTTAAGTAAATAAACTAATGAAAATGGCCCAGTTAGGTGAGGTGCAAATCACTGCTTCCACAAAGCAGTCGCTTTGGGTAGTCACTCCTATAAGATGCTTAATAGCTAGTTTTTTATCAACCCTAATGGTTGATAAGTTGTTTGATATGTTCATCAAAGTACATAATAGCTACAAAGTAAATAATCAAGTAGCAACTTCATTAAAATCATATTTTGTACTAACAGGTTAGAGATGAAATGAATTAAATTAAAAAAAAAGTATCTCTTAGTTAGGTTACTGTCCCACTGGGCCTGTACCTCTTTAAATCCCACTTAGAGAGTTTATACTCACATATAACACATTAGTGAGAATGTATGCAAAGAATATTACTTTATTCACAAAAAAATTTAATATCCCTTTCATCCTCTATCCAGTTATTCTCTTAAGAGATTTTGACTGCATTGTGCTGAAAATTATCCACCAAATTGTCCTTTAGTGTAAATATTGGAAAATTTAGACATGCTGTCCAGCTTCTTCATAATAAATTATAAAGTGCCAAAGCTTGAAGTTGAAGCTATTTTTTTTTCTTTAGCCTAACAAACATCTTTCCTTGAGATATGTAGTGATCTGTAATGACAAATTTAAGTATCAAAACCTGTTGAATTTTTGTCCTCTTAATGTTTCTGTGTTTCCTAAGTCAAAGTTAGATTAAATTTTTTTGTACAGTCATGTAGTATGTACTGTTGGTGCAAGTGGGTGTAATGTTTGCATTTCTAGATAAGCAGGAAAAGTTTGCACAGTGATCTAATAAACACTAAGTTTGCCCATTCTGATTTAGGCTTTCCGTGGTTTACCTCATCCTACACTGGACTGCAGGGAGCTCAGTGATATAGACTATTCCTGCGTCCTAAAAAGTGCAAGTTAAACATTTAAACATTCCTGACATCTCAGATGATTAAAAGTGACTATGATGAGACATTCTGCTCATTAGTAGGTGTTATGGTCAGTAATGTATTCTTAATCTCCCAATTTGTATTGGCATAGTCAGTCAGTTACAGCCCTAAAGGTATAATTTTATCAACCTTTCCTAAATATGTAACCTGAAGCCTAATGTATTCTTTAAATGTTAATCAGTATGGTCTTCTAATACTCTTAAGACAACTAATTAATTTCCATTAAAGATTTTGAATAAGGCAACATTTTGCTGATAAATCTTTCCTTTAGGTGGTTTAACTTGAGTGATGGGCAATTTATATCTTGCTGTAATAGTCAGAGGCAATAAAATGCAATGTGGAAATGAAAATAGTTTTTTGTCTCTCTTGCTGTCAGTTAAGCAATTTAATTTAATAATTGGAGAAAGTATAAATCAGCTTAAGGACTCAATAACCCGCTATTGTCTTTGATACATGAAAAATTCAAAGTTCTTCACTTATCCAGGACACAATGAACAAAGGTGGTTAAAAGTACAGTTCTCAACTTTGGCTGAATGGATGCTTTCAGTTGCAAAATATTCTGACTGGTGAGATTACAATCGTAGGTATGCAGTTCACCAGGGCTTCAAAGAATGCTAGAACTTGACACCATATAAAATGTCTCTTTAACCATTTTATAGCTGTAATATAAGTTTTACTAAATTTTGTGACAATACATAAAGAATTCATTATATTTGCTGATGCCTGGTTCATGTTATAATCTTTCATGCTGCTAACTCTTGTAGTATTAATTGCAGATTCACTAGAATTACACAGTTTCCTCCCTTTATATTTGTTCTGTAATTGAAGCATGACTGAACAAAAGTTTTTCCTTGTACTTAAATTTAACTTAAAATCACAAATAATCGCACTTCATATGTATACAGGAGTGAGGCAGCAATCTCTTAAATACACGAATTAAAGTAGTGCATTTTTAGTTGTGCCTTCGGAGATCTCTCTTTAAAACATCCTACAGATAAAGATATGATAAGAGTCCAGATATATTGGCTGTAATTTTTGTGGATACATTGCCTCACTCGTAAAAACACAGATGATGGGTGCAACACAGTTCAAATATATTAGATGAGACCAACTCTGAAATTGTCACACCAAGTACCAACTGCTTCAGTGTAAAGTGTAACCTCCAAATATTGCAGAGAGAATGATCATAAGATAAGTATTGTCCAACGTTTCTCAACAAGGACGCCATCTAAGGACACTATCCCTATTATTAAGAATACCATGTTACAGTTCACAATGGTCCTCCAATTTGTGAGAAATTGTAAAGTAAATAAGACAGAAAAATCAGAGGAATTTATCTGAATCTCAATTATTGTAGGTAATAGTGGTAAATGGAACGACAGTGTAAACAATGCAAATTGTTCAATGGGTAGAGACTCTATTACATGCTATTACTAGAATAGGTGTAAAACAGAGCTTCAGTTAAGAGCCTTAGAAATAAAAATGGACTGTTTATTTCAAGACTGTAAACATATTAATGTAGAGATGAACTGAAGATTTTGACAAGTGGCCTGCCTTATTTTTTTATGTAAAATTGGAAGATTTTTTAATTTAATGAGATTATATCAGCACAATGGTAAAACATGCTGCAGACATTGTGAAATATAGATAGATGTACCTTACTGTGGCCACAGATGTAAGTTAATTTACATAAGTAACATGACCCATCATGTTAACAGTTCTTTAATTTATTAAAATTTTAGTTTGACATTCTGTGACTGGAGTGTTGCAATTTGCACACACTGTCATGACATTAATTTGACTAAGTGCTTCTGTACATGATGACTGTTCCTATTGCTGACTAGTATGCTGTACTTAATAAAAGAGAGACAACAAAACATAATTTCTCACTGAATAAAATAATTATTGTAGATCAGTGTTGTGTATTATTTGTTCCCTTATTCCTTCAAAACTTAACAACTTAAATCATTTATGGTGTGCCTCTACACCAGACAAAAACCAAGTAATCTGCAGAATATCCACATCAACCTAGTCATATAGTACTTTTATTATATTTACAACCATTTCCCAATATGAGTAGTCCATCGCATTATCAAAAATTATGCTCACTAGAAAATGTGCTAAAATTCCTCATAAGAAGGCTGGCCATTACTGCAGTTTCAAATCTGGTCAAAGAAAGTGTAATGCAGTAAAATTTAAAACTCATTGCAAAACAATATTAAAGATTTGCATGATAATTGTACATCATTTACTTTATAAAATCTCTTGCATACAATTATTTTTTCTGACAAACTGTGTGATGCATTCCCTTTTTATGTTTACTACAGTTTGTTTTTGAATATATTGACAGTGTAAACTGTTAATATAATATACCTCATTTTTCCATGTTTCCCATAATTTATTTCTCACTTTTTGCTAATTAAATTACATTATCCCAGGCATTTTTAGCACTGTAATTCAAATCTCAGCTTATTCCACATCATTATTCCACCTGCTGACGTGTATCACTGGAATATGTACATCAAAGTCAAATGGCTTTTAGAAATTCGGGAAAGTGGTCGGAGAAGATATACATGAACTTTGATCTAGTAAAAAGTTAAGGAGTAAAGCAGCTCATTGCTCCATATTATAACACAACATGATGAAACATTACTGCAGATGCTACAAAGAAGGTAAATATTCAAATACTGGTGAATAAAATGGAAAAACATCAAATAGGATAGACACCTACTTGTCCCATAGAGGAGGCGTAAGTGGTACAGAAGCATATGCACCTGTTGTAATCTCCAGGCATTAAGGCAAGGCAGTCTATATTTGATGGAGGGCTTAGTCTGGTAGCTGATAGTATCTAGCAGCTATCTTTCAGTGTGCCTGTCTGCTACTGAATGAATTGTGTGTGCTGAGCAGCAACCTAAATCATTAAAAGCCTTGCAGTAAGTACCATCATGGGACACTGAACTATTCTGCAGAATCTGCACTTAACTTGAATAAGGATGGTCAGATGAAAATTGGCCTCCATCCTCTGAAATATGAGACCATTCTGTTAACAGCAGTGCGACATCATTTCCTGTACCCTCAGTGTCTAATATAATATTGTTTACATTTCCTTGCAAAGAAGTGACTTCATAAAGTAAAAACTGTGCTACAATGTTTGTGTCAAAACACTAGACGCTACATGTGAAAGCGTACATTCACATTCTCTCGATACATATGTGCTGTCAGCTGACATTGTGTACTACTACTTCCCAAATGATTGCCCAAAACATTTAGTCAACATTCCTCCTTAATGATTGAAATGTTGAGCTCAAAAAAAAGCAAGGCAATTTCAGAGCTTTTTGTAAGGTTTTCCAGAAAAGTGTGAAAATAATTTAAGACATATTTTATTACCCACTTCCTAGATTTTTTTACAAAGCTGCTACTGTCACCTAAGTAATCCTTCACTCTTCAGATGTTATCACTTACAATTGTTTTAATGCTATTTTTAGCACTCTCTTCAGCCAATTTCTTGAAGTTTTAATCGTTGGTATAAAATGTAATTTAGAGATTGTTCATAAATGTAAATTCAGTACAGCTCTTGTACCATGCTCATGGATAAAACTGTTAAAACTGTCAGCGCTGTAATTATAAAGTTATGTTTATAATTGATCGGCAAAAGTACTCACATTTTTAGTCACAATCTCAAATGTTACACACAGTACAGAAGGGCACTATTTGTTATTCTTATGGCTGTTTTTTTTTATAACTAAGAAACTTATTTCATCATCTGTCCCCCAAAAAAATTCCATACCTAGGAATTCAGTGTATGTATCAAAAAGACACCAGCTATTGCATACTGATGATAGTACTAGAAGAGCACAACATGATGGTAAGACAGTTTGATACAGTCTTTCTGAGTTCACACCACCTTGACAGTCAGTGTTCATTTCAGGAAATTTGTGTATTAGGCAATTTATAAAGTCAGCATTTAAATTTAAAGTCATTTTTTTCCCTTGTCAAACTGATCAATTTCTATCTTATATGCTCTTAAGGATTTATTTGCTTTCTATCAAAGTACCCATCTTCATTTGTTTTTTTTAGTGATTTTAATTTTGTTCTGATCAGTGAAGAATTTTTGTCATGATTAGTGAGAAAGTTTACTAAAGTTCTGGAAGAATGTGCATAATTTAGAAGTTCAGGTAACTACTTGCCAAACAGTAGCACTGTTCTCACTACTTGTTCCCCATCTCTAATTTTTGTTACACGATTACAGCACGTGTACTACACATTTGTGAATCCTTGGTCTGCTCCTCCCCCTACCCTGCACTTGCTGATACCAACTTTCCCTACATGCTTAGTGGGGTAAACATCTAACCAGCATTTTGTCTGTATTGATACTTCGGGCACACTAATCACTTTCTTAAAACTACACCAGCTGTGATTATACTAAAGACACCAGCTGTGATTATAGTAATGAGGTTCTAATAACTATCAGTTCTTTTGTTCTTGGAGATAAATACTTTTTCAAATTTCTTGCAAAGTCATAGTCATTTCAAGAGTTAAATTCCTCTGAGTGGGCTGTCCCCACTTGGCCTCAACACATTAAAGATATCCAGTACAAAATCTACTTTCTTGCTATCCTCAAAACGTTTAGGTAACAATTTCCTAAATTATTTTTAGAAAATGCTTGAAATCTCTCTAAAGTTGAAATTTTGAGAAATGTTAGGCTATAGTTATACCAGAATTGAAAAAGCTTAGCATTTCCACTGGAATACCTGATGCTATTGTTTACTTTTATCATTCTTGGTTTACGCCATTTCATTCTAAGATCCTTCCTCAGTTCTTCTTCAAAATTGCCTACCTTTTGACATAATTCAGTTGCCTAGTTATTTGAATTGTTGACTCAGTAATATGTTTCTCTAATTTCTTGGCTTTGTTGACTGACTGTCCTCATTTCACCATAAAACTGATCTAATTATTTCAACAGTCTTCCCCAGATTCAGCACCCAGTTGTTACACTTCAGCATTTTATCATTCTCTAAACTCTCACAAAAATCTTGAAATTATTCATCCATTTTCCAGGTTACTACTGGCAAACAGCTGTGGCAGCTGATCAGAGTAGGCAAGGAAGGCCGAGCCTCCTCACTTTTGTGTAGCAGCAGCAGCAGCAGCAGCAATTGTTCTCCCAATAAATTTTAGGCACTTCTGTCAGTGAGTGCTAAATATGTTACCTAGTTTTATTTCTTCTAAGTCTCCAGCACTAGAGAGAGAGTCAAAGTGCAAAAGCTTATAAAGCAGACAGATGTGTGAAGCATACCGCGCAAGGTGGCCAGACACTTAAGAAACTGCGCGTTGCAATGGTAATGTTTGTCACCACTAGAAACAGTACAGGAGGGTACCGCGTGTCTCTGTCTCTCTGTCTCTGTCTCTGTCTCTGTCTCTGTCTCTGTCTCTCTGTCTCTGTCTCTCTGTCTCTGTCTCTCTGTCTCTGTCTCTGTCTCTCCCCACCCCCCTCTCTCTCTCTCCCCCACCCACCTCTGTCTCTCCCCCCACCCCCTCTCTCTCTCCCCCCACCCCCTCTCTCTCCCCCCACCCCCCTCTCTCTCCCCCCACCCCCCTCTCTCTCCCCCCACCCCCCCTCTCTCTCCCCCCACCCCCTCTCTCTCCCCCCACCCCCTCTCTCTCTCCCCCCACCCCCCTCTCTCTCTCCCCCCACCCCCCTCTCTCTCTCCCCCCACCCCCCTCACTCTCTCCCCCCACCCCCTTTCTCCCTCCCACCACCCCTCTTTCTCCCTCCCACCCCCCCTCTTTCTCTCTCCCACCCCCCCTCTTTCTCTCTCCCACCCCCCTCTTTCTCTCTCCCACCCCCCCTCTTTCTCTCTCCCACCCCCCCCTCTTTCTCTCTCCCACCCCCCCTCTTTCTCTCTCCCACCCCCCCTCTTTCTCTCTCCCACCCCCCCTCTTTCTCTCTCCCACCCCCCTCTTTCTCTCTCCCACCCCCCTCTTTCTCTCTCCCACCCCCCTCTTTCTCTCTCCCACCCCCCTCTTTCTCTCTCCCACCCCCCTCTTTCTCTCTCCCACCCCCCTCTTTCTCTCTCCCACCCCCCTCTTTCTCTCTCCCACCCCCTCTTTCTCTCTCCCACCCCCCTCTTTCTCTCTCCCACCCCCCTCTTTCTCTCTCCCACCCCCCTCTTTCTCTCTCCCACCCCCCTCTTTCTCTCTCCCACCCCCCTCTTTCTCTCTCCCACCCCCCTCTTTCTCTCTCCCACCCCCCTCTTTCTCTCTCCCACCCCCCTCTTTCTCTCTCCCACCCCCCTCTTTCTCTCTCCCACCCCCCTCTTTCTCTCTCCCACCCCCCTCTTTCTCTCTCCCACCCCCCTCTTTCTCTCTCCCACCCCCCTCTTTCTCTCTCCCACCCCCCTCTTTCTCTCTCCCACCCCCCTCTTTCTCTCTCCCACCCCCCTCTTTCTCTCTCCCACCCCCCTCTTTCTCTCTCCCACCCCCCTCTTTCTCTCTCCCACCCCCCTCTTTCTCTCTCCCACCCCCCTCTTTCTCTCTCCCACCCCCCTCTTTCTCTCTCCCACCCCCCTCTTTCTCTCTCCCACCCCCCTCTTTCTCTCTCCCACCCCCCTCTTTCTCTCTCCCACCCCCCTCTTTCTCTCTCCCACCCCCCTCTTTCTCTCTCCCACCCCCCTCTTTCTCTCTCCCACCCCCCTCTTTCTCTCTCCCACCCCCCTCTTTCTCTCTCCCACCCCCCTCTTTCTCTCTCCCACCCCCCTCTTTCTCTCTCCCACCCCCCTCTTTCTCTCTCTCACCCCCCTCCCTCTCTCTGCTATATTGCTGTGTGCTTCCATACCACGGGAGGCCAGTACCTGTAGTGCTGTCCCTGTATGTCAGTCTTCATTTCAGTTGTCCCGTGGCAGTGAATCTGGGTAAAACCCAGTACTGGCATGACTTAACCCTTTAGAGTGAGGGCATCATTACTTACTTGCAGCAAAAATACCATCTACGTAGGAACTATACAAAGAAATATTCAATATGTCGGAGCTACTAAATGAACATCACAAACTGATGAAAATCAGACACAAGGAAGTGAAAGCTAGCAAACAGATCATGAGAATTCTGACATCATTTGAGTTTTGTGTAACTCATGACGACACAAAAAAATTCCACAAGTCCCAGAAATTTCAGAGCCATTTTTCAACTTGCGCTAAATAGAAATGAAGACCGGAAAGCAAACTGAAAGAAAGTGAGCCATTTCCAGGGATTTTTAAAACATATACAGAAGGGGCTGAATGCATAAATGAGATCTGTGAATATATACATCCAAGTTTCAATAGAACCTAATTTTATGCCTGTATTGTTACAATGCTCTATTGTGAGATTGTTCAATTGCAACAGTCATATTAGAAAATATATTCTTGGCTTTCATGTTAGCTTAGCTAGACCTGCTTCTGCTTTATCTACTGTGCTGAACAGCACATTTCAGAATGAAGATATGAAGAATGAACTGGTAGCTCAAACCTATGATGGTGCTTGGATTCTGATAGGAGAATTAAATGGCCTGGAAGCTAAGGTTCACAAACTTGTCCCTTCTCAAAATGTTTTTACTCATTGTTCTGCACATTGTTTAAAACTGGTTTTGTAATAGAACTGTTCTCATATTTTTTCCACACTTTGAAACACTCGTGGAAGAAAGCAAGAATACTCCAAACACACAGTAACATTATTGGTACACATTTGTCAGAATATCTGCTATCTATTAAAACTGTCTGGGGGCTAACTGACATTTTAAATGAAACACACAGTCCAGACTCTAGTGCAATGACTATCAGGATTATGGCTTAAAGACGTCTCTCCTAGACTCTGACTTTGTATCTCTTCTGTTTTTTGAAGCATATGGTCTTACTGTTAAAGACTGAACCGTTTTTTAACATTCTTCAGAAAAAACCACTGATGAACTGTTTTGCAGCAATGCTGTCCCAGAATGCATGGCTTACCCCAGAATGCATGGCTTACATGAAAATCTTAAGAAATGAAGGTGAATTTACTTTCAAATCCCATGAAATGCACAAACTGAAACTTCCCTGAAGAGTTAAAATGATGGATCAATACATCAGCAACCCATTTACACAGAAGTGACAAAAGTCATGGGATACCTCATAATATAGTGTTGGATTTCATTTTGCTCGGCATATTGCAACAACCCAATGTGGCGTGGACTCGACAAGTCATTTAAAGTCCCCTGTAGAAATACTGAAGCATGCTGCTTCTGTAGCTGTCTAGAATTGTGGAAGTGCTGCCAGTGCAGGATTTTGTGTATGAACTGACCTCTTTCTTATGTCCCATAAATGTTAGGTGGATCCAAGTTGGGCGATCTTGGCAGCCAAACATTTGCTTGAATTGTCCAGAATGTTGTTCAAACCAATTGTGCAAAATTCTGGCCAGGTGACATGGTGCATTGCCACCCATAAAAATTCCACCATTATTTAGTAACACAAGGTCCGTGAGTGGCTGATAACAGTGGCAAATGTATAACTAGCAAAGGCACTCATGTTGGTCATCTGTTGTCATAGTCCATTAACACCAAATTTTGCCACTCTACCCTAATGGATATGTTCATCGTACATCCCACATTGATTTCTGTGGTTATTTTATGCAGGGTTGTGTTTCTGTTAGTACTGAGTAATCTATGCAAATGCTGCTGCTGTTAGTAAGTGAAGGCCATTGGCCACTGCATTGTCCATGATGAAAGATAATGCCTGAACTTTGGTATTCTTGGCACTCTTTTGACACCGTGTATCTTGAAATATTGAATTCCATAATAATTTCTGCAACGGGTCTCCCATGTATCTAACTCCAACCACCATTCTGCATTCCAAATCTTTTAATTCCTGTGAGTACTTTCTAATTCATGCTGTTTTTAATTTGTTCTGTGAGACATTGTACCTGGTTTGGGTACTACTGTAAATTACTCTTCAAAATACAGTTTGAATAAAGTTGAGAAATTACATAATTTTAGATTTATATTCGTTACTTTAATCATTTCATCAAAACTTTGGTTTATTTGTTCCCTTGAAAAATCTCACATTTGGGCTTTTGATAAGACTTTTAGGCCTGGAATTAGGAATTTTTTCCATGTCTTATTGTACTGTTGTTTGGCAGAAATTATCTAATGGACAAAAAACTATTCCCTGTCACCAATGTTCTCAATCGAATGATCGTATAAAAACATGTTATGTGACAATAAAGTATCTAATCTATTCTAATCTAATCTAATCTAATCTGGTTGATTACCAGTTGTCATAATTATCATTGTTGTACTGTGAACCAATAGGGATGTACTGAAGCTTTAAGGATATTTGTGGGTTGTTACTCACCTCACCTGTGATATATTTGTCGATCGCTATAAAAACTGATAACTTTTGTGGTCGAGAATGCATTCAGAACTTGTTTATTCTTTAAAAATGTATCCATATTACCATTAGATTACTGACAAACACACAATGATATTTTCTTGTCGATTCCAAGCCCTGTTAAGGTGTCTGCCACACACATAGTGGTGGATATTTCACCACCAGGCAATCGGTTACACGGTACCTCACAAGGGGCTCTGCAATGGCCGCTGGCACCTTCATGGCAGTTAACATTTTAAATCAATAGCTGATGTTTCCAAATGATTGTCTTAACTAACTGTACTAGAAGCTAATCTCAGTTAAATTGTGCCCTTTTCTGGCTTAAATGTCAAAACTAGTAAGTTACATTTTATGATAGTTAAAAAATTTAAATATATAAATGCAACATTTGTCTGTCAAAAAGTGTGTTAAGTGGCACTTATTATTGTGCAGTGCAAAGATTCAAGCTCAACTTCAAGTTGCAGTTGTATATTTTCTGTTCGTTGCAAATTTTGGTGAAAAATTAAATACCTATAATGTCCCAACAATTTCTATTTCTGTTAATTTATTTTTATTTATGACAACTGTTTCATGGTGTGCAAGAGTGTCACGTGCATTCTTGCTGTGTATTTGTTAAACTGATGGAGACACTCTTTATCACATTGACTGCCATGAGGCCATCAGCTGCCACAGCAGTGGCTGACAGATGGGATTTGGATTGGATTTAATCGAAATAATCATCACTATGCATTTGGCAGTCAACAACATAAGCACTGGAACCTGTTATCATATTTCACTCTAAAAAAAGGCCTTCTACTCAAACCTACACCTTGCTGTGTCAACTACAATAATTGTCATGATAAAGAAATTGACCAACTTCGCAACCTCCTGACTGTGTGTGCATTTGCATAATAAATACATATTGTATGAGCAAGTGCAGGTAGAATAAGCAAAGTTTATTATTTCTACTTTACTTTGTGGTCATCGTAATTGTCGTTTGACTGTTTGTCTAGATAGTAGATTCTTCTTCCTGCAAGATATAGTTGGGTTGTTATTTGGAAATGTGTACACTGAAATATCTTCAGATGAAATTTTTAATGAACATCAAACATGTTTTAACACCATGTAACACATACTAGCTTTAAAATATCTGGTTTGCAACAGTAGCTGAGTGACAAGACTCTCCCACCACTTCTTGACAATTACAAAGGTGCGCAAAGCTTACGTGTAAAGACACATGTGAAGTTGATGTAGCCAATGTTTCTTAACCAGACAAACAATTAATGCTTCATAAACAAAAGCATTTTCCGTCACTTATCTTTCTCAATAATTATGAGAATAGTATGATTATAATACTGACTTTAAATATTTGTAACTTGAAATTATACTGCACTGCTGACTTCTAACTTCACAAAAGAAAGTATGTTGACTGATTCCCTTACACTGATGACGAGAACACTTGTTTGACCATGTTTCACTAATGAATTGTACCAGTCACTACAATCCCTGCGCTACTGAGGCTTATGTTAACCAGTGAAACATCACCTATCAACAGACCCAAAGAGTGCCAGCTGAGTATGTGTGAAGTCATTAGTGCCATTAATCAGCCCACAGTTTGTTTGCCAATAATAAATGCAAAATTGATAATCTTACAATAATTAATCCTTATGATCATTTGCAGTACATTGTACTACACAGTGGGTATTTGACTTAAATCAAGTGGTTGAAAGGACAGGTATTTAGGTTCAAATGTATATGTACTACAAATAATACATCAGCTTATTGGACAGAAGTGAAGTTATGTGGCCGTGCGGTTCTAGGCGCTTCAGTCTGGAACCGCGTGACCGCTACGGTCGCAGGTTCGAATCCTGCCTCAGACATGAATGTGTGTGATGTCCTTAGGTTAGTTAGGTTTTAATTAGTTCTAAGTTCTAGGTGACTGATGACCACAGATGTTAAGTCCCATAGTGCTCAGAGCTATTTTTTTGAAGTTATGTGCTGTTGAGCTCAGCTAGCTCTTGGATGGGTCACTGTTGGGTGTGCCAAGCACTGTTGGCAACTGGGGTGCACCCAGCCCTTATGAGGCCAACTGAGGAGCTACTTGACTGAGAAGTAGTGGCTCCGGCCACCGAAACTGACAGTGGCCAGGAGAGTAATGCGCTGATCACATGTCCTCCATTTCCGCATCCAGTGACACCTATCGGATGAGGATGACACGGCAGTCAGTTGGTAACAGTTAGCCTACCTAGGCCTGTTAGGATGGAGTTCAGTATTGAATAGAAGCAATGGTGCTCACCATATTCCATAATAGATTTCTCCAATGCATTACTTACTATTAGTTTCGTATATTGCGCAAATTTATGAAATTAAATTCCTGTACACAATGTATGTATTTTCAGGAACATCCTTGCATTGGCTGAAATAGTAATAAACTTTTTTATTTATGTTTTGTGATAAACATTGTGTGTTCTCATTCTACCACACCTACTAAATTTTTTATTTAAATTTATATGAACAATGAGTGGCAATTGTAGCAGATTCAGGGCTTTAAACAAAGGTTACTTTGTCACGTCATTTGATAACACTGGCAATGTAATTGCAGGATAAGGAAAGCAGTGCTTAGTGGAGGGATACAAATAAGTGCATCAAATAAGTGCATTCATTAATGAATAGAATAATTAGATAAGTGGTAACTAGATCCATGAAGCAAGTAATTAACAATTTTTGTTTCACATAATTCATTTTCAAGAAGCTGCTAAACTATTAATTACTATGGACCTGCTATTTAGGGACCAAACTACTAAGTCATCAGTCCCTTTTTCTAGGAAAGACAGGTCTACATGACAGTATCAGAGATGCCCTATCATGCAAAACCCAGGGGAAGAAAGCCCCAAGGTCTACCAAAGGTCAAAGAAGGCCAGATAAGGGACAAAAAAGAAGGGAGATCTACGAAGAAAGCCAGGTGATGTGCTCCATCTAGGGTGCAGCCAGAAGCCCCAAAAGCAGAGCGCAATAAGGGGACGTACATCCCCTACACCCCCCCCCCCCCCAGGGTCCACAACTCTTTTGTCAATACGTGCATAGCGAGCACAGGACCCTGAGCTAATGTGGCCCTCCTTCCTTTCAGGGCTGCATACCTTCCTTTTCCGCATCCTTCCACATCCCCCATCTTTGCCCCCCCCCCCCACCTCACCTCCATCTCTTTCATTCCCTTTCTCCCCCTCTGGGCGTATGTTTTGTGCCTTCGTCCGGAGACGGACACTCGAAAATGTAACACGTTCTTCACTTTCTCTGCTTGCAAGTCTTCAGCCTTCCTTTGTCCTTCTCTTTTCCTTACCTCTTCTCTTTCCCCTTTTCTCTGCTGCGGCGTTTGAGACACCTCTTCTTTCCTTTCCTTTTCTTTGTTTTTCCCTTTCTCTTTTTTCCTCCCTGTGCGTGTCTGAAGGCTGACCCACACATTTTCATGTGTAGCCGGTGACAGGGTAACGTGTAATTCCCTGCCCCGGGTAGACAGGTAGGACACCTACGTACCCCCTGGTAACGGCCAGGCCCAGGGAGGGGTGATTACCTGAGCTGATACCTTCCGAAAGTGCCGATTGGTCCCTCCGCCCATTTCTCGGGAGGTGTGACCTGAGGTGTGAACAATCACCTAAGGCGGGAGTGCCCTCCGAGAGGGCCCCCACAAGGGAGGAGCGCGCCATCGGAGACGCCGATAATCATGGGGGATACTTCCGCAATGGTTTCCTCATCTTCTACTATGTCTGCTCACAACCGTAAGTTCAATGAGTCTCAGCCACAGACAGTTCGTCCATCATTGCCACAGTTTCTTGTTGTTACTTGGTCTGACGAAGGTCACGACTTCTCCACGGTCAATCCTTTCATTATTCAGAAAGGTGTTGACGCAATTGCAGGTCCTGTAAAGTCTTGGTCCAGATTACGAAATGGCACCTTGTTGTTAGAAACAGTCAGTGCCCTCCAGGCACAAAAATTGCTGCGTACTTCACTGCTCCACACCTTCCCTGTCCGGGTGGAAGCACACCGCACTTTAAATTCCTCACGTGGGGTCATTTATACATGCTCCCTAGACGGATTGTCCGATGAGGAAATTCAACACTCTCTGTCTGACCAGGGCGTAACGGCTGTTCGAGTCATGAAAAGGGTTGACACAAACATCATTCCAACCCGTACTGTCTTCTTGATATTTGACAGAGTTCAACTCCCACTGAAAGTCAAAGCAGGTTATGAGATAATTTCCGTTCGCCCTTACATCCCAAACCCTACGCATTGCTATCGGTGTCAATGGTTCAGTCATACCAGCCAGTCCTGTTCCAATCCGGCCAAATGTGTTACGTGTGGCAAGGATGCCCATGAGGGTACTTGTCCATCTCCATCCCATCGTTGCATCAACTGTATGGGTGACCACGCTGCTTCCTCTCAAGATTGCCCCATTTTTTAAAGACGAAATGCTCATTCAGGAAATCAGAGTGAAGGAAAAGGTGTCGACCTTTGCTGCTCGAAAATTATTCGCCAGTCGAAAGCCCCCTGTGCCTCAGACAGGTAAATACAGCACTGTTCTTGCCTCTCCTTCGCCAACAAAGGAGGCGGCCACGCGGACTTGTGATCTCGCCTTTAGTGCCACGGTCGTCAGATCAGCCAGCGCAAAGATCGCCCGTTCAACCACCACACTTTCGCCTGCTCACTCTAGGGCTCACCCTTCATCGGGTTCTGCTAAATCTTGAGCCCAAAAGTCAGACACCTGGACTTCCAAAAAAGAGCCTACTCATGAAGATTTTTTACGTACCCCAACATCACAACCATCGGTTCCTCCTTCATCTAAACATCCTGTTTCCAAGAAGCTAATAAGAAACCCAGTTCCTCTCCTTCACCACCACGGCGTGTCTCATCTACAGCACCACCTGGCGGTAGTCGCCCTTGGCTGTCTCCTGTGTCGCCGAGGCGCACTGCTGGCAGCCGATCAACCGGCCGATCGCTGATGGCAGGAGCTGCTCCAGAACAACCTATGGATCAGGATATTCTGCCTTCGGCTGAATTCCGTTCCATGCTGTCAGTCGCAGGCTCCGAGCAGTCGTTGAGTTGACGGCAACCTTCGTCAGATTCTTCCATTTTCTGTCCACCCTATGTCCATTATCCATTGGAATATCCGTGGCATTCGAGCCAATCGGGATGAATTGTCGATCCTCTTACGATCCTACACGCTGGTCATCTTCTGTCTTCAGGAAACAAAGCTGCGTCCCCACGACCGCTTTGTTTTCCCCCTTTTTCAATCAGTCCGATTTGATCTCCCCTTTGTTGAAGGCACTCCAGCACGTGGAGGACTCATGATTCTTCTCCATGATACTCTCCATTATCACCCAATCCCCTTAAACACTTCCTTCCACGCAGTTGCTGTCTGTCTTTCCCTTTCTGGATACACGTTCTCTCTTTGTACTGTATACATTCCATCGTCCACACCAATGGCCCAAGCTGATCTCCTTCATCTTCTTGGTCAGCTTCCACCCCCCTGTTTGCTGGTTGGGGACTTCAATGCCCACTACCCGCTTTGGGGTTCTCCACATCCTTGTCCGCGTGGCTCACTATTGATAGACGTCTTCCACCAGGCGGATCTTGTTTGCCTCAACGCTGGGGACCCTACATTTTTGTCTGCCTCCACGACAAATTTCTCTCATTTGGACCTTTCATTCGGTACTGTTCCACTATCTCAGCACTTCGAATGGTACACCCTTGCTGATACACACTCAAGTGACCACTTTCCATGTGTCCTTCGGTTGCAGCCACAATTGCCATATATGCGCCCGAGACGCTGGAAGTTTGCCCAAGCCGATTGGACACTTTTTTCGTCTCTAGCAACATTCGGTGACTGTCACTTTCCTAGTGTCGACGATGAGGTCACTCATATTACAGACGTTATTCTTACAGCTGCGGAATGTTCAATACCTTGCACTTCCAAATTGCCCCGGCGCCCCCCAGTTCCTTGGTGGAACAAGGCATGCCATGACGCAATACGTGAGCGGCGACGTGCTCTTCGCGTTTTCAGACACCATCCTACTTTGGCCAACTGTATCCGCTATAAGCAGTTCCGTGCGCGTTGCCTCCACATCATCCGTGATAGCAAGAAGGCAAGCTTGGACTTCTTTACTAGCTCATTTAACACCTTCACTCCCTCCTCAGAAGTTTGGAGTCGGATTCGACGGTTATCTGGCGTGCCTACATTCTTCCCGGTCTCTGGGCTCACTGTCGCGCATGATACATTAGTGGACCCCATCGCAATTTCTAACTCATTAGGTCAACACTTTGCTGAGATTTCGAGCTCTTCAAATTACCCGCCACCGTTTCTCCTGAAGAAACGTGCAGTGGAGATGCAACCTCTTGCTTTCTCCTCTCAAAATCGTGAAAGCTACAATACCGTTTTCTCCATGCGGGAACTCCAACATGCACTCTCTTCTTCTCGCTCCTCTGCCCCAGGACCGGATGGTATCCACATCCAAATGTTGCTGCATTTATCAACTCATAGTCTGCATTACCTCCTTCGCCTTTATAATCGAATTTGGACCGACAGTACTTTTCCCAGACGATGGCGGGAAGCTATCGTCGTTCCTGTTCCGAAGCCTGGAAAGGACAAACATCTCCCCTCTAGCTATCGCCGCATTTCTCTCACGAGTAGTGTATTTAAGGTTTTGAAGTGTATGGTGAATTGCCATTTAGCTTGGTGGCTGGTGTCCCGCAGTCTTTTAACATTTGCCCAATGTGGTTTCCGAAAGCATCGTTCTGCAGTTGACCATCTTGTTGCGCTCTCCACTTACGTCATGAACAATTTTCTCCAGAAACGCCAAACAGTAGCAATATTTTTGATCTGGATAGAGCATACGACACCTGTTGGAGGACAGGCATGCTCCGCACACTGTTCTCTTGGGGCTTTCGAGGTCGGCTGCCCCTTTTTCTTCGCGAATTTATGGCAGAGCGCACATTTAAAGTGCGGGTGCACACTACTCTCTCCCGTACCTTCTCCCAAGAAAACGGGGTACCCCAGGACTCCGTGCTAAGTGTTGTACTTTTTGCCACTGCCATAAATCCAATTATGGATTGTCTCCTTCTTGGTGTCTCAGGCTCCCTCTTTGTGGACGATTTTGCGATCTTCCACAGCTGTCAATGGATCAACCTTCTTGAACAACGTCTTCAAAGATGTCTCTATCGCCTCCACTCTTGGAGCATCGAAACAGGCTTCCGCTTTTCTCCCAGTAAGAGCGTTTGGGTTAATTTTTGGCGTCGTACGGAGTTTCTTCCACCCTCCTTACATCTAGGACCTTTCAATTTTCCATTTTCAGACGTTGCTAAATTCTTGGGTCTTATGTTTGACAGAAAACTGTGCTGGTCCTCCCACGTTTCCTATCTTTCAGCTCGCTATCTGCAATCCCTCACCGTCCTCCATGTCCTGAATCTGAATGGTATCTCCTGGGGAGTGGACTGAGTGGTCCTTCTCTGCCTCTATCGCGCCTTAGTGCGCTCAAAATTGGACTACGGAAGCATAGTTTACTCCTCTGCTCGGCCGTCTATTCTTCAGTGTGTCGACTCTGTCCACCACCGTGGATTACGTTTAGTGTCAGGAGCTTTTTTACACCAGCCCTGTGGAAAGCCTTTATGCTGAGACTGCTGAACCTCCGCTGTCCAATCGGCGAGCTGTTCTTCTGAGTCGTTATGCTAGCCATCTGTCTTCCATGCCTGCTAATCCGACCCATGACATTTTTTTCGACGCCTCCTTGGATTTAGGGTATGCAGGCCGCCCTTCCTCCCTACTACCACTGGGAGTCCGCTTCTGTCAACTGCTCCATTCTCTTTCCTTCCGCTTTCCTAAAACTTTCTTGACAACTTGGGGTACAGCACCGCCTTGGCTCCGTCCCAGGACCTGCCTGCTCCGTGACCTTTGTCAGTTTCCCAAGGATAGTACCCCCTCACTTGTTTATCATTGGGCATTTGCTGCTATATGTGCACAAATGAAGGAAGCCACATTTATTTACACCGACGGCTCAAAAACATCGTTAGGTGTAGGGAGTGCCTATATTGTTGGCGACACCCCAAATCAATTTAGGCTTCCCGACCAGTGTTCGGTTTATACTGCGGAGCTTTATGCTGTTCTCCAGGCTGTCCAATACATCTGTCACCATCAGCAGATACAGTATGTTATCAGTTCAGATTCTCTCAGCTCTCTCCTCATTCTCCAATCTCTCTTCCCTGTCCACCCTCTGGTCCACCGGATTCAGGACTGCCTACACTTGCTCCACTTGGGGGGGGGGGGGCGTCTCTGTGGCGTTCCTCTGGATCCCAGGACACGTTGGTATCTGTGGAAATGAGGTGGCTGATATAGCGGCCAAGGCTGCGGTCTCTCTCCTTCGGCCAGCTATTCGCACTATTCCCTTCGCCGATCTGCGGAGTGTTTTATGCCGTCGTGTTGTTTTTTTATGGCATGCACATTGGTCGACACTTCCCCATAATAAATTGTGGGACGTGAAAGCTCTTCCTTGTGGTTGGACCTCTTCCTTCCGAACGCGTTGATGGGAGGAAGTAATTTTAACTAGACTCCGGATAGGGCACTGTCATTTTAGCCATCGACATCTTTTAAGTGGTGATCCTCCCCCACTCTGTCCCCACTGCTCTCAGCTGTGGACAGTAAGACACCTTTTAATTGAGTGCCCTTTTTACTCCGTTACGCGCCCGTCTACAGCTGTCGCCTGATATATCTTCCATTTTAGCAGATGACACGCGCTCAGCCGATCACGTTCTCGAGTTTATTAGTGCGAGTGAGATGATGTCAGTCATTTGAAGCTCTTTTTGGGGACAACCAACCCTCTTATATAGTGGTTTTTTAAGCTTTCCTTCTGTTTTTAGTTTCTCCAATTTTTGAGTTTTGTTCCCATTGCTGCTGGTTTCCAGTTTCGTTTTTTTACCTTTTCCTAAGTCACAGACCGGGTGCTAATGACCATAGCAGTTTTGCGCCCTAAAACCATGTTGTTGTTGTGGTCTTCAGTCCTGAGACTGGTTTGATGCAGCTCTCCATGCTACTCTATCCTGTGCAAGCCTCTTCATCTCCCAGTACCTACTGCAACCTACATCCTTCTGAATCTGCTTAGTGTATTCATCTCTTGGTCTCCCTCTACGATTTTTACCTTCCACACTGCCCTCCAATGCTACATTTGTGATCCCTTGATGCCTCAAAACATGTCCTACCAACCGATCCCATCTTCTAGTCAAGTTGTGCCACAAACTTCTCTTCTCCCCAATCCTATTCAAAACCTCCTCATTAGTTACGTGATCTACCCACCTTATCTTCAGCATTCTTCTGTAGCACCACATTTCGAAAGCTTCTATTCTCTTCTTATCCAAACTAGTTATCGTCCATGTTTCACTTCCATACATGGCTACACTCCATACAAATACTTTCAGAAACGACTTCCTGACACTTGAATCTATACTCGATGTTAACAAATTCCTCTTCTTGAGAAACGCTTTCCTTGCCATTGCCAGTCTACATTTTATATCCTCTCTACTTCGACCATCATCGGTTATTTTACTCCCTAAATAGCAAAACTCCTTTACTACTTTAAGTGTCTCATTTCCTAATCTAATTCCCTCAGCATCACCCGACTTAATTTGACTACATTCCATTACCCTCGTTTTGCTTTTGTTGATGTTCATTTTATATCCTCCTTTCAAGACACTGTCCATTCCGTTCAACTGCTCTTCCAAGTCCTTTGCTGTCTCTGACAGAATTACAATGTCATCGGCGAACCTCAAAGTTTTTACTTCTTCTCCATGAACTTTAATACCTATTCCGAATTTTTCTTTTGTTTCCTTTACTGCTTGCTCAATATACAGATTGAATAACATCGGGGAGAGGCTACAACCCTGTCTTACTCCTTTCCCAACCACTGCTTCCCTTTCATGCCCCTCGACTCTTATAACTGCCATCTGGTTTCTGTACAAACTGTAAATAGCCTTTCGCTCCCTGTATTTTACCCCTGCCATCTTCAGAATTTGAAAGAGAGTATTCCAGTTAACATTGTCAAAAGCTTTCTCTACGTCTACAAATGCTAGAAATGTAGGTTTGCCTTTTCTTAATCTTTCTTCTAAGATAAGTCGTAAGGTCAGTATTGCCTCACGTGTTCCAACATTTCTACGGAATCCAAACTGATTTTCCCCGAGGTCGGCTTCTACCAGTTTTTCCATTCGTCTGTAAAGAATTCGCGTTAGTATTTTGCAGCTGTGACTTATTAAACTGATAGTTCGGTAATTTTCACATCTGTCAACACCTGCTTTCTTTGGGATTGGAATTATTAAATTCTTCTTGAAGTCTGAGGGTATTTCGCCTGTCTCATACATCGTGCTCACCAGATGGTAGAGTTTTTTCATGACTGGCTCTCCCGAGGCCATCAGTAGTTCAAATGGAATGTTGTCTACTCCCGGGGCCTTGTTTCGACTCAGGTCTTTCAGTGCTCTGTCAAACTCTTCACGCAGTATCTTATCTCCCATTTCGTCTTCATCTACATCCTCTTCCATTTCCATAATATTGTCCTCAAGTACATCGCCCTTGTATAAACCCTCTATATACTCCTTCCACCTTTCTGCCTTCCCTTCTTTGCTTAGAACTGGGTTGCCATCTGAGCTCTTGATATTCATACAAGTGGTTCTCTTCTCTCCAAAGGTCTCTTTAATTTTCCTGTAGGCAGTATCTATCTTACCCCTAGTGAGATAAGCCTCTACATCCTTACATTTGTCCTCTAGCCATCCCTGCTTAGCCATTTTGCACTTCCTGTCGATATCATTTTTGAGACGTTTGTATTCCTTTTTGCCTGCTTCATTTACTGCATTTTTATACTTTCTCCTTTCATCAATTAAATTCAATATTTCTTCTGTTACCCAAGGATTTCTATTAGCCCTCGTCTTTTTACCTACTTGATCCTCTGCTGCCTTCACTACTTCATCCCTCAGAGCTACCCATTCTTCTTCTACTGTATTTCTTTCCCCCATTCCTGTCAATTGTTCCCTTATGCTCTCCCTGAAACTCTCTACAACCTCTGGTTCTTTCAGTTTATCCAGGTCCCATCTCATTAAATTCCCACCTTTTTGCAGTTTCTTCAGTTTCAATCTGCAGTTCATAACCAATAGATTGTGGTCAGAATCCACATCTGCCCCAGGAAATGTCTTACAATTTAAAACCTGGTTCCTAAATCTCTGTCTTACCATTATATAATCTATCTGATACCTTTTAGAATCTCCAGGATTCTTCCAGGTATACAACCTTCTTTTATGATTCTTGAACCAAGTGTTGGCTATGATTAAGTTATGCTCTGTGCAAAATTCTACAAGGCGGCTTCCTCTTTCATTCCTTCCCCCCAATCCATATTCACCTACTATGTTTCCTTCTCTCCCTTTTCCTACTGATGAATTCCAGTCACCCATGACTATTAAATTTTCGTCTCCCTTCACTACCTGAATAAAACCATAACAACAACAAAAATTTAAAAAAAAAATAAAAATAAACACCCCCTCCCCATGCTCCACCACTTACCAGAGATACCACACTCAGAAATTTCCTACGAAACACTAGTAACAGACCATGCAAGAGGTAGGCTGAAGGCAGAGATGGACCACCAAGCACAGACAGTCACAGCCCAGTATAGGCAGAGGAGACTACAGAGTATTCCACCATCCCCTAATGGACAGTTAAGGTTATGTGGCCCTCTCTTAAAGACAGTGTTAAAACCTCCATTCACAAATAAAACATAAAACATAAAACATTCAGTTGATTAAGCATCATCTCCTAACACAAGAGAGTAGTGAGTCAGGGAGATTGAGAGTCCCCCCCCTGCCATGCGGGATTAGCCAAGCGGTCTAAGGCGCTGCAGTCATTGACTGTGCGGCTGGTCCCGGTGGAGGTTCGAGTCCTCCCTCAGGCATGGGTGTGTGTGTTTGTCCTTAGGATAATTTAGGTTAAAGTAGTGTGTAAGCTTAGGGACTGATGACCTTAGCTGTTTAGTACCATAAGATTTCACACACATTTGAACATTTTTTTTGAGAGTCCCCCACAGAGAGGGTAGATTAAGCTGGGACAGTACAGCAAAGTCTGGACCACCATCAAACAGAAACCACAACAGTGGAATTGGTCCTTCCGACAGAGCAGATGATTATAAGTCAGCCAAGTACCCCCTCCCCTCCCCTCCCCTCCCCTCCCCTCCCCTCCCCTCCCCTCCCCTCCCCTCTCCTCCCCTCCCCTCCCCTCTCCTCCAGGGAGCTAACCACTCTTTGGTGGGTTCGTGATTGGCTACCATGGTGTCCCAGCCTTTGCAGCATCTTTCCCCCTTCCGTGCTGCATGTCTATCCTCTTGTTGTTCTTTTTCCTCTCCCTCAGGGAACATGTCTGTATTGTGTTATTGGGAATGATCTACATTGTCTGTCACTGATATAAGAACAGTCTCACCTTTGTTTTTTTTTCTTCTTCTTCTTCTTCTTCTTCTTCTCTCTTCCCCTTTCCCTTTTCCTTTCTTTATTTCCTTTCTTTATTTCCCTTCTCCTCTCTTTCCTCCACTTTGGATTGGAGGTTCCTCTGTTTCTTCTTCCTCCCTGTGCACTCCTGAAGGCTGGGCCATGCAACTGACACATAACAGGGGACTAGTAATGTGTAATTCCCAGCCCCGGGTCCACAGGTAGGGTTTACATGTACCCCTGGTATAGGTTAGGCCCAGGGAAGGGTGACTGCCTGAACTGCTACATTCCCAAATTGCCGATTGGTCCCTGTCAGGTGTTTGGGAGGTGTGGCCTGACATGTGAACAGTCACCTAAGGCAGGTGCACCCCCTTGTGAAGGGGGCCCCCAGTTGGATGGAACACGCCATTGGAGATGCTAGCAGTCACGGGGGATTTTCTTGCAATGAGCCAATCATCTTCACAATCAAAGACTACGAAATGCAAACATAATGAGGCTAACAATTCAAAGACCCTTCCTGCTGCACACAGTTCCTCGTGGTCTCACGTACTGAAGGCGGTCAGTCCTTTGCCACAATAAATCCATTTACTATTCAGAAAGGTGTTGATGCAGTTGCCGGCCCTGTGAAATCCTGCTCTCATTTATGGAAGGGCACTTTGCTTTTGGATACTACTTCTGACTCTCAAGCACAACAACTGCTTGTCACCTCACTTCTCCATGGCTACCCTGTTCGTGTCAAGACCCATAGAACTTTGAATTCTTCCTGTAGTATTATTAACACTAGGCTGCTCAATGGTCTAACCAAGGCTGACATCCAGTCTTAACTCTCTAATCAGGGTGTCACTGCCATCTGTCGGGTGATGAAAATGGTAGATTCCTCCTTAGCGCCCACCTGCACTATTTTTCTCACCTTTGATAGAGTAGTGCATCTGTCCAAGATCAAAGCAGACTATGAAATTATCATAGTATGGCCATACCTTCCAAACCCAATGCGCTGCTACCAGTGTTATTGTTTCAACCACACTAGAATGTCTTTTCAGCACCCCAAAATGTGTAACCTGTGGTAGGGATGCGCACAAGGGTGACTGTCCGCCTCCTTCTCTCTGCTGTATCAACTGCAATGGCAACCGTGCAGCCGCCTCTTGGAATTTTCCTGTGTATGATGATGAATGGGCTGTCCAAGAGATCCAGGTCGAGGAAAAAGTGCCTTACCCTGTCGCTCGCAAGTTATTGGCTAGTTGCAAACCCTGCATTCTCCCATCTGGCACCTACCATTCTGTTCTTGTTACCCCTCACTCCATGAAGGACATGGCCATGCAGACATGTGACCTCAAATTCAGCTCTGAGGTTGTTAAATCGCCCAGTGTCAAGGTAGCATCACATGCCCCCGTCCAACTGTGGAACAATCCACATAACTCTTGCCTCAAGGGGCAAAGCCTCCAGCTACACAACCAGCAGATCGGAGAAGACAGAAGGAGTACTCCCATGAAGACTTCCTATGTGCCTCCAGCCAGACAACACCCAAGTCTGCCTTTCTTCTTTGAGCCTTTCTGTTTAGAGGCAAAGAAGAAAGGCAAACAGTCTTCTCCTTCGCCAACTCGAAGATCATCTTCAATGGTGTTGCCACATGATACCTTAGCCGAGCTGGCCTCCGTGTCGCCGGTGCACACCACCAACCATTTTTCGGTGTTGGACTCCACAGACTGACAGCACAAGCAAGCCGATGCTTCCGTAGACCCCATGGAGCAGGATCCTCCTGCTTTTGTGCCCTGGAGCAGCAACTCTTCACAGGCTGTCACTCAACAACTGCCAAGGTGATACCCCTTCTCCTCTTCATCATCATGACTCTCCTCCAATGGAATGTTCATGGCCTTCAGTCCCACAAAGAGGATTTATGGCTGCTTTTAGCATCACAGTGTCCACTTGTACTCTGCCTTCAGGAAACGAAATTGCATCCTCTCAACCACTTTGAGCTTTCACATTTCTTCCCGGTTTGTTTTGACCTTCCACCTGAGGTCGGCATCCAACCCCATGGGGGTGTCATGCCACTCATAAGGGATGACCTTCGTAGTCAACCCATCTCCCTGACTATCCATCTTCAAGCTGTTGCAGTTCAGCTTTTCCTTCCCCACCTGACTTTTCCCCTCTGTACCATTTATGTACCTCCATCATTCAGTGTCACCTGGGCAGACTTCCTTCAGCTTATTGGGCAGCTTCCTCCCCCATTTCTGCTACTTGGTGACTTTAAAGTGCATCATCCCCTTTGAGGTTCTCCCAGAACCTGCCTGAGAGGTGCCCTCTTGGCTGATATTCTTAATCAACTTAACCTCTTCTGCCTTAACACTGGAACACCCACGTTCCTTTCTGCCTCCTCGCACACCTATTCCCATTTGGACCTATTCTTCTGCACTGCCCAGCTTGCCCATCATCTTGAGTGGTCTGTTCTTTCTGACACCTACTCGAGTGACAATTTCCCATGTGCTATCCGTTGGCTGACTCCTACACCATCTGTGTGCACACCCAAATGACAGCTTACTAAGGTTGACTGGCAGCTTTACTCCTCCCTGGCAACCTTCAAAGAACACGATTTCTCCACCTGTAATGAGCAAGTGTTCTTTCTATAGCAAACTTGGCAATGAGTGAAGGTTGTTTTCTCTGCCTGTTAGTGTCAGTGCTAAGTCACCTGACAAACATCTTGATGGAAGAAATACTCCAACGTCTCAGTGTTCAGCAGCAAGCTTTTGCAGAACAACAGCAGGATCTCACCACCACTCTAAATCAAGTGGCATCTGCACGTTTGTGGTAGGTTACTCTCCCATCAGTGCAACCATCACCCTTTCAGAGATACGACACAGTTGTGCCACTATTTCCAGCTTTTTCACATAGATGATGCAAACTTGTGTAGGGCATTCTTTCTTTGCTGACTTTTGCCATGCATTTATCAGTTGCTGTGCTAACTTTCACCTTTGCAAGAACCAGCCAGCTTATCATTTGATTAAATGTGAATGCTTCTCTCAACCTATTACTATGACAGAACACATGTCATTGCAACACTTGTAGAATTTTACCATTGTAAGAAATTCTCAAATCAACCTTAAAATGCCTGGGTTGCAGAATTATTTGGGTTGAGCCATTGTCATTAATTTGTCACCAGTGCCCATCAAGAACCCTGTGCTGATCACAGGGTGCATGATGTTACTATTCGTCTGTGCCCACATAGGGAAGTGAGCACTTCAGTGTGAGAATCTGATGCTTATGGATGTGTTCAACATAGCACAATCCTTTGAAGTGTCACAGACTACAGACAATCAGATTGATGCATGGAGGGAGGTATCAGAAGTTGCTCAGTCAACTCCTGTTAGGTATGCTGCAAGTATTCAGGATGAAAAGGAAGTCATTGCAGCAGTACAACTTTCGGCTCAGCGTCACATGGGACAGCATCAGTTATGGCCACAGCAGCAACAGGCCATGTCACAACAGCAGTCTCATGCCCCCTCCTGTCTTACATGTACTGCTTCAAACAACATGAGTGTGCTGCCCTAAGCATCAGGCTATTTGCAACAAGTGTCAAAAGAAAGATCACATCGCATCAGTGTGTAACTCCTCTTCAAACATGGCGGACAAAGTAGTACTGATGGACATAACCTGTATCTGTACTATGGCTGTCTCCCCAAACAAATCATTTATTGACTTGCATGTGGTTAAGAAACTGCTAAGAATGCAAGTGGACACAGGAGCTGCAGTCACTTTACTCAATGCACAAATGTACGTTGACTTGGGCTCCCCTCCCCTCCCCTCACACAGATTTCATGGAAGGTAATTAGCTACAATGAACAGCAGATTTTGATCCTAGGTCAGTTCTCTGCTGCAGTCTCCAACAAATCTGTTGTTTGCCCTATCACTTTCCTTGTTGTGGATCATTCCCATACCACAGACCTGTCAGGTTTGATGTGTTTAATCCTTTCAATTTCTCCATTGCCAATGAGGTAAATTTAATGTAAGTTCAAGTTCCTTATCAGTAATTGGAGTCTCTCTGCTCTGAGTTTTTGTCTCCATTTTCTCCTTGGCTCAGTTATGTTACTGGTTGTCAGGCCCACATCACCATGAAAGAGTCCACCCGCCCTCGTCGCTTTCAGGTAGCGCAGGTGCCTGTCATGTTGCGCAACTCTGTAAAGGCTGAAATAGACTACCTGATGTCACTCAGTCTGTTTCTTCCAGTGAATGGGCTACACCACTGGTCATCATTAAGAAGCCAAAGGGTAAGCTTCACCTCTGTGATGATTTCAGTGCCACGATTAATGCACAGTCCATGATAGAAACATACCCTTTGCTCCATCCTGATGAGTTGCTCACAAAATTATCAGGCAGCCATTACTTTTCTAAAATTGATTTGTCAGGAATGTACCTTCAGGTCACTAGGCTCTTCCTTGTTGTCAATACGTCTTTCGGCCTATACCAGTATTAACGCTTACCTTTGTTGTCACTAGGGAGCCCAAATTTTTCAGCATTTGTTAGGATAACTGACAGCCTCTGTGCCTGGCTTTATCAATTACCTCAATGATATCGCTGTTTTGGGTTCTTCCACTGAAGACCATCTTAGCTGTGTCAGCATCTTGTTTGGCTACAGATGCCTCTCAGCACTGTCTTGGCATGGTGTTAGAGCACAAATATGCAGTGGGTCTGAACACCCCATTGCTTATGCTTCTAAGACTTTAACTCCCACTCCATAGCAGTATTCTCAGATTGAAAAGGAGGTTTTAGAGATTGTGTTCACCCACAAGAAATTTAATGTCTTCTTGTAAGGTTCTAAGTTCCATTAAATCGTGGATCGCAAGACATTGGTTGCTCTTTTGAAAGCTTCAGGCTCTGTGCCAGACAAGGCAGCACACTGTGTACAGTAGTGAGCTCTCTTCCTCCCCTGCTATCATTATCAGATCCATTACCAGCAGACAGTACAACATCCCAATGCCAGTGCATTATCTCACCCTCCAATTGGGCAGGGTCTGTCATTTAATCAGGATGAGTTGCTTTATTTCTATTTTTATGCTGAGAACCAGAATGCGGTCAATGGTTTACCCATCACTAATGCCATGATAGCATCAGATGTCACCACAAATATTGTACTTAGTCAGCCCCTCTCTTTTGTGGAGCACAGTTGATCACAAAAACACCTGGGTCACACCTCAGATCCCTTGCATAATTATTTCCCCCTCCAGCACCACTTTTCTGTCTTTGACGGAGTTCTTTTGTTAGCTATGGAAGACACTGCTCCTCAGGTTGTGATTCCCGCTTCCTTATGCCACAAAGTACTGCGGCTTCTGCATGTCAGTCATAGGGGGATCTCTAACACTGAAGCTTTGGCCTGCTGGCATGTGTATTGGCTGTATAGCCACTTGCATTCACTGTGTTCAGCAACAGGTGACCCTGCGGATGTCTTTTCCCCCTGGCCAATGCCCCAGTGCCCGTAGGAGCATCCACATGTCAATTGTACTGAGCCCTTTCTAAATCAGTATTGGCTGATTGTAGTGGATGCCTATTCCAAGTTTCCCTATGTGGCGCATTGTCTGTCCATGTCTGCAACAACCACTATTTCAGCTCTAAGTTTTTAGCAATTGAAGGACCATCATATACCATGGTTACCAATATGGCTCTCCAGTTTGTTTCTTGACAATTTGCATATTTTTGTCAATTTGGTGATTTTTGCCACCTCTTAGCCCTCCATTTCATCCTCAATCTAATGGTACAGGTGTTTAAAACCCAGATGCAAAAGTTTGTGTCCAGAAGGTCCCCTGAAGCTGTATACACCATTTTCTGAGTTCATACCATTTCACTCAAATGGAGAACAACCCAATGGAGCTGCTACGTGGATGCCAACCGTGGACTCCCCTTCACCTGCTGCATCTGACATTGTGTCCACCAGCATCACCAACTCCACAATGGTTCCTGCTGGGTCCACCTTTCTGGGCTTGTGGTTTTGGCCGCCAGCTGAACTGGGTTCCCTCCATCATCAAGTGTTGCTGGGGCCAGTGCCTGTGCATCTTCCACACTCCAGACAGGTGAACGTCTCGTCACCAGCTGTGGCCAAGTGCAGTGGGGTTGGTTCCAGAGGGCCCACCACCTCGCTCACAAATGCTGCCGCCGACGCCTGTTCCTGTGTCGCAGACAGTTCATTTTGGCAGCACAGTGGGGGTCTCTACCTGGCAGATCACTGTCTGGGGTTCCTGCCTCCACCCCCATTCCTCAACTGCCGTCACCAGTGCAGCCCCCATTGCATCTGGCATTGCAGCAGCTGCCACCTTCTTTGCAGGGTCCTATGTTGTGGTCATCTCTGATGCCCCCACTGACGCTTCCGACACCAACCATTGACCTCTACAAGGACGTTGCTATGGGGACACCATCCCTGGTCCTGTCCTGTGGCCCCTCAGAGAGAGAGAGAGAGAGAGAGAGAGAGAGAGAGAGAGAGAGAGAGAGTGGAGGATGACAAGCCAAACTGCCCCTCATCACTTCCACCCCTACTTGTCGGTGCCTGCCGCCAAATGCTGCAGCAGCCGCCATGGTTGGACAATGAAATGGAGGTCAGCTCTGTCATTGGTGTTTTCTATGACTCATGATGATGATGATGATGTTTGGTTTTGTGGGGCGCTCAACTGCGTGGTTATCAGCGCCCGTACAATTTCCCAACCGTTGCTCAGTCCAATTTCGCCACTTTCCTGGATGATGATGAAATGATGAGAACAACACAAACACCCAGTCATCTCGAGGCAGGTGAAAATCCCTGACCCCGCCGGGTCTATGACTCATAATCTCAGTGTCTTGTGAGATCAGTGCTTCATATTTGTTCATGCTATAGTAAAACCATTTCTAGTGGTGTGTAAGATGAAAAAAACAGGCAAAACACCCTCAGACTTAAAGAAGAATGTAATAATTTCAACTCCACAGAAAGCAAGTGTTGACAGATGTGAATATTACCTGACTCAGTTTAATAAGTCATAGTTGCAAAACACTGTCACAAATTATTTATGAAAGAATGAAAAAACTGGTAGAAGCTGCCTTGGAGTGATCAGTTTGGATTCCAGAGAAATATAGAGACATGAGTGGCAGGACTGAACTGATCACTTATGTTAGAAGATAAGTTAAAGAAACACAAACCTATGGTTACAAATTTTAGACTTGGAGAAAGTTTTTGACAAAGTTTACTGGAATATTTGAAATTCTGATGGTAGCAGGGGTAAAATACAGGCAGCGAAAGGTTATTTGCAACTTGCACAGAAACCAGATGGCAGCTATGAGTTTAGGGTCATGAAAGAAAAGTAGTGTTTGAGAAGGGAATCAGACAGGGTTGTAGCCTAGCCATAATGTTATTCAATCTATACATCAAGTAAGCAGTAAAGGAAACCAAGAGCAGAGAGAGCAAAGGACTGGGGAGATCTGTTGGATGGAATGGACAGTGTCTTGAAAGGAAGATATAAGATGAACATCAATGAAAGCAAAAATAGGATAATGGAATGTAGTCAGACTAAAACATGTGATGCTGAGAGAAATGATGCACTAAAAGTAGTAGATTAGTTTTCTTATTTGGGCAGTAAAAATATGATGGCCAAAGTAGAGAGGATATAAAGTGTAGACTGACAGTGGCAAGAAATGAGTGTCTGAAGAAGAGAAATTTGTTAACACTGAATATAAACTAAGGTCTTAACAAGTATTTTGTGTACGTATTTGTCTGTAGTGAAGCTTTTGAAATGTGGTTCTACTGAAGAATGCCAAAGCTTAGAGTGGCAGATAAGTACTGAATAGAACTCGAGAGAAGAAAAATGTATGGCGTAGCTTGAGTAAGAGAACAGAACAGTTTATAGGACTCAGTTTTAGATGTCAAGCAATCATCAATTTAGTATTGGAGGGGATTGTGTGGGAGGGGGGACGGATTGTAAAGAATGATCACGAAGGCCTGAATATAGTAAGCAGGATCAAACAGCTGTAGGTTGCAGTAGCTGCTTGGAGATGAAGAGGCTTGCACAGAATAGAGTAGCCTGGAGAGCTGCATCAAACAAGTCTGAAAGATTCCCTTTAAATCAGTTCTGGAGGGTGGAAGATGGAGAGCTGGAACAGTACAAGTCTTCAACAGTTCTCCTTTCAAATTCCTTTCATAATCTCAATCAGCGAAATGTATTGAGGAAACACAAGCATTAGCAACCAAAAGTGAATCATCAAATTTAAAATCATGTATCCGTTCATGCTTCTATCACTGTTCTCGTGTGTTACCCATGATCTAGGGGGGGGGGGGGGGGGGGGGTCCAGATGGCTTAGTGGTCAGAGCAGTCGGCCATCAGCGACGGAGTGGTGAGGACGCATGCTTGAGGTCCTGCCAGACTAGTGGCGTACGCAAGTTTGTTTACTTTGCACGAGCGCAAGGCACTTATTACAAGCTCACTTCAGTAGTTTGGCAAACTTCTTTAGGAAGAACACTATGAAGATCACGTTCCAAGCCAAATATCTGAGAATGTGAGCATACAAAGAAGAAAACTCCTTGTGTGATGAACTACGTCTAGATCCACAGGACATAATTGGTATTCACTTTTCGATTATGGCCAGTGTAGTCTGTGTTAAGATGATTAATCAAGAATCATGCACGAAGGTGGTAAACCACAGTTTAGGCACTCAGATGGACATGTCAGCAATGTTACTGCAGAACATGCAGGCCTAGGCATGAGAACCCTTTGGGTATACGAGCTACCTTTTGAAGTACCCACTGAGTCTGTTATCTCCACTCTTAAGGCATACAGGACTGTCATTAACCATGTGGCTGAGAAGAGGCAGTCTTTTACAACATTTCTCATGCTCACCGGAGTAAGACAGGTCAAAATAGAACTGACGAAGCATGTTCCTTCACACTTTAACATTATCGGTTGTTGTGGAATTATCATGTATGGTGTACAACCGCGCACATGCACAGGATGTGGACAGGAGGTTCATGTTCGTCTGATTGTTTGCAGCAGTGGATCACCCAGATTCCATCGGGAGAAGTGATACAATGTGTTCCTCCATTGATTCTACCCATTACTTATGCACAAGTGATGGCACCTATGGTGTCTGGCGCACAAGTGGCGGCACCCTGTGACATCGGGTGGTGAGGATCAAGATTGGTTACTACTGCAGACAGAAGGACACACTGATGAGGCACATACCGTCCACTCTATGCAGACGGAGTCACCAGATGAACCCGAACAGCAACTGCCACCGCACAATGAGCGGATGGATGTTGATACACGAATTGTGCCAAACTGAGCTTTCCTCTCTGAAGGCACAGAGGAGTCGGATCTACACTCACATTCTGACATGGAGACACATGTTCAGAAGAAGTGTTCACCCTGCAAGCACAAGAAACAGCGACAGACACCATCTGACGACTGTCTCTTTCGGACAGATACAAATGATCATACTGATTTTGACAATGTCAGGGATGCCTGTGCTCTGGAGATGTTGACCGACACTGCTCACTCTTTAAGAATCGAGACGATGGACTTTTCTCCTCCTGGACACCCATGTGGAGATGGAGGGGATGATGGAACACCATCACAGCTACAAGGAATCACAAGGGCCTCTTTGGTAGCCAATGAACCACACTGACAACCTCTCCCCAGTAACTCATGGGTGGATGATGTGGAAGATGATTCTTTGGCGGGAACATCATATACAAAAGTGGGGGAGATACATAATCCTCCCCATCTCTTGCAGACAGCATGATAATGGAAATGTCAGGGCGGCATGGGGGTGACTGCTGCTGCCTTCAAGGGTGAATGACAGTCATATCAATTCGCGATGATTAACATCAATACCACCCGGTCGCGCGAAAAGATCTCATTACTATGCAACACACTATATGCAGCCGACAATTAACATCAATACCACCTGGTCGCGTGAAAAGATCTCATTACTATGCAACACACTATATGCAGCCGATACTGATGTGGCCTTATTGTACGAGGTATACGTTTTTGGCTTCCAGGACATCATGGGATACACAACATGCATATCACACGTGTCGGATATGGGCAGTGGCATAGCAATATTTCTCAAAGAACAGTTAGTAGCCACTGGTATATGTTACCTACCAGATGCCAGGGGCATGGAGCTTACAGTCCAAGGGATACACCTCATCAATGTTTACACACTGGCCAGTACCAGCAAGAAGTGTGAACGTTCACTATTCTTTACTGAGGGATTAACACAATTATGCCAAGGCAGGCTAGACAATATGGTGATTGGAGGCAACTTTAACTATACACAGTCTCCCAAGGACCACATTCCTCAGTATTCACCACGCCCACCACTTGGCACTGCCATTTGCGAGCTCGGTTTGGTGGACACTTGGCACATCATCTATGTTGATAGACAGGGTTTCACGCACTTTACAGAACATTTGTCAAGCAGAATTGATAGGATATATGCCTCCCACTCTCTCAGGGATGCTACCACAGCAGCCAAGCTGTGGCCAACAGCATTTACTGACCACACTGCTTACATCTGTACCATCATGCTTCGATGCCAACAAGTGTGGTGAAGCTGCAGCCAGCGGAAGTTTAACACAGTTCACTTGGCTTTGCTGGAATGTCAAGTGGCAGTGGGAGACACATGGAGACTGTGCCTATTATAACAAGGAGCATATACATCTGCTTTGCAGTGGTGGCTGGACTGTGCCAAGCCAAGCCTTCAACGTACCTTGAAGAGTAGGGCAGCTGCAGCACTACAGAGTTCTACTACGGCATCCTTAGGGAGTATTCCATTGTGCCCCCATTTCCAGACCACCAGATGACTGTCAATCAAGCAAAAGCAAAGATTTCGAAGTTTACACATCAACACCTGGAAAGGATCCATCATTTGTACACGACAAACGGTTGGAATCGCCAATGAACGGCCCTCCACATACCATAGCCATGGAAAGAAAGCGCAGACACAGAACATTGATCCATGAGGTGACAACAGAAGATGGCATCCGTCACATCACTCAAAGAGACATAAGCAATTTGTACTTTATCCATTATTCTCAACTGTATGCGGAGAAGAGATCTGACCCAGAGATCATTACTGCTGTCACTGGTTTGATGCACACAACGGTTACTCTGATACTCCAACAGGAACTGCTAGAACCAGTGACTGAAGAAGAAGTCTTGGATGACATAGGAAAAGGGGCACCCAATTAGTCACCAAGACCGGATGGGTTACCCCTAGAGTTTTATAGGATGTTCTGGTGACTATTGGTGCTGTACTGGACTACTATGTGTCAAAAGTTCATGACACCAGAGGTACAACTTCCAGCTGTATTTGTGGATTGTATCATCATTCCAATACGTAAACCGCATGGAGGTTCATGTATTACAAATTACCAACTATTAACTTTGTTGAACTGTGATATGAAAATCACACGTCTACTGGCAGCTTGAATTTGGCATCCTATCAGTGGATCAGGCACCCTCTCAGCCCTGTGCCACTACAGGGACCTGATTGCTCTCATTAAGGTGCATTGTGTACCAGCAGCTCTGGCTGTGGTAGACTTCAGTCAAGCATTTGATCGCATCGATCATATGTACTTAACTGCTCTTCTTCGGAATATGCATTACCCGAGCACTTTTGTTGAGGGGGTACTGAAAGTGCTTGTCAACAGTAGATTGTCAAACAACTTACAAATTTTCCACTCTGTTAGGCAGGGATGCCCATTATCAACAGTACTATACATTTTAGCATTAGAACCTCTGTTGTGCGGGCTGCGACACCGTTTCATGGGTTTGTCTCTTGGTATTATCAACAATACTGTACTCTTTAGCATTAGAACCTTTGTTGTGCAGGCTGCGACACCGCCTCATGGGTTTGACTCTTGGTGGCTTTGTTTTTAGGTGCATTGCGTATGCTGATGATCTGGTGTTAATGCTTCATGACGAACATGATGTTTGCAGAACCTTGGATTGGTTAGCCACTTACGGTGAAGCTTCAGGGAGCCATATAAATGTACATAAATTGATGGATTTGAATATTGGCACTGTGATACCTGCAAGTGTTGCTCCACTCAGACTGCGCGACAAAATCCGCTGTCTTGGTATCAACTTCATGCACGACATCTAACGCACAATGACCATTAATTATCGGAGCCTCTTGCAACACATTCAGGCTGGAATTGTGGATCATCGTCTTCATGCATTGGACCTCCATCAATGGACTGAATTTGTTAACATCTATAGGGCATCATGAATTCCGCATATAGCACAAAAACTATCGATGCCTAAACACACAGCTCAGAGCATCATGGTGGCATTCAGTTCCTTTGTCAGCGCTGGAATGATATTTAAGGTTCAATATGACTTCCTCACTCTTCCTAAAGAATGAAATGGACTTGGCCTTGTCAATGTTCATGATCGAGCAGTATCTCTATACGTTAGTACGCACCTCAAGCTTTGGCGATGATGCCCGATCAGCCTCACTGGCCTTCTCATGGAGGCTCTGGCACCATATTCCCTTGACTCTCTCGTGGCACTTACCGGGATATTGGTGCCTTTTCCCTACTTTAGGATGTTTTATCTGGAGTAGCTACCTACGGGACATTTTCCCTGTCTCTCGCTTACCAACGGCCAGTGACATTTACTGCACACTAATTCGCCACAGGTCGCCTAATGTCGTTGAACTGACACTTCCTACCATGCATTGGAACATAGTATGGCACACTGTCAACGTGGTACCGCTCGTTCAGATGTATGTCTGACCTGGTACTTGACGGTGAACAGATAACAAATTACTTGAGAGAGGCTCCATAAGATCCACTTCCAGATTCGCCTTTATGTGTGAACTGCAACTTCCAGGATACAGATGAATACCAGCTCCATTGTGGGCCAGCGGAACAGATCTGGTATTTTGTGCGTCAAATTTTGGCTCTCTTTTTTTACGAATGTCACCCTCTTATATCAATTCCCGCACTCTACTCCAACCGAACGATACTTATTACCCAAGGACAATACACAACTCTGTCATGCTGATCAGAGGTCATGTAATTCATTATTTATTTGGAGGTGGTGTCATAGAACCCATGGTTTTTGGAACTATTTAAACGATCATCACTGTGCTATTGTGAAAACCCTAAGTACAGTCAATACTTTTCGAACTTCTTGCGGAGCATCTTCCACGATCCACCCCATTGCTGGATTATTCATCACAGGAGATACATTTGATAAATATACACAAGGAGATGAACAGATATGTATCTACCTAACATTACAAGAAGACATGCCATGAAAATGGGGCGGTGGCATCCGTGAAGTATCAACGCCACATGTGCATGTTGCAGAAGTGTAGATTTTTGTTTATTTTTCTTTCTTTCAGAAACAAGTCATGGAAAAGGCAGATTTATTTTTTGTCCATAAATAAATGAATATTCTCCCAAAAAAAAAGAAAAAAACAACGGTGTAGTATCTTTAACTAGCAATCAAAACATACTGGATCCCATGTTGAAACCTAGACACTGCTTAAATTTTGCATAAAAATCACCACCAATGGCGACTGATGACTTCTGATATAAGAAGTCACCTTTATTACGCCAATGGCCTTGTCAAAGGGGATGAAGGTGCAGACAGAAGTTCAGAGCATTGTCTTGCCCTTGGGGTGGGAAACTGCCACTAAAAGGTGGAAAGATCAGTGATGATCAATACATGAGGATACGAAAGGCAATGGAAATCACTGAACTGAATACCCACGATGTGTATCCACAGGATAGGTGGTCTGTAATTGATAAAGTGTCGTGATGATCTCTCCCTAGGCAAAAGATTCTGGACTAGTCACTCATTTCGATCTCCATGAGGGCACTGCCAAGTAAGAGGTGACCATAAGAAAAAGACTGAGTAATGACCGAAAGGGATGTTCTAAAAGTCAGGGTGTGAAACATCAGAAATTTGAATCTGGCAGGGAAACTAGAAAATGTGAAAAGGGAAATGGTAAGGCTCAGTATAGATACAATGGGCGTCAGTGAAGTGAAGTGAAATGGAAGGAAGACAAGGATTTCTGGCCAGACAACTGTAGGGGAATATCAAAAGCAGCAGGAAAATGGTCTAACAGGAGCAGGCTTCTAGGGCAAAGGGTAAGTTACTGTGAGCAGTTCAGTGGTAGGGTTGTTCTCATCAGAACCAAAAGCAAACCAACACCAACAACAACAGTTCAGTTATACATGCTGATACCAGAAACAAAAGATGAAGAGACAGAGAAAGTGCATGAGGGTATTTAATGGGTAATTTGGTACATAAAGGGAGATGAAAATCTAAGACATGTGGGATTGTAGTGTGGTTGTTGGAGGAGGAGTAGAATTAAGGGTTACATAAGAATATGGGCTTGGTAGTAGGAATGAGAGAGGAAAATGATTAATTTTCTGCAATAAATTTCACCTAGTAATAGCGAATACTCAGTTCAAGACCTGCAAGAGGAAGAGGTGAACGAGCTATGCAATGTGACCCAATGATGAGTGATTCAGCTGTATCATTCTTTACTGCAATCTGCAGTTTTGTTCGTTTTTATATTCTTCCTTGTTTCATATCTGCATACTGTGAATTATATTTCATTACATCTTCATTTTAATAGGATTGTATACTTAAAATTTCATAAGCTTTACGATTGAACTGCAGACACTTGCTGCTGAAAAAAATGTTCACAATTAATACTAAGAGAAGTTATCTGATTTACAGTATTTTAATTATGTATAAATGAAATGTATTATCTTTTATCACAAATGTAAGCTGTGCGGCTTCTTTTCATTTATTTAAATAAGATTGATGTTGCATTAACAGTTGTTCTAGTGAAAGTAATTAAGAATTTTAAGGATTTTCAGAATATTCAACATGAGAAATTGACACTGAAATCTCCTCTAAATTCCTTGTCTGTTCACCTGGATGTTATGTAGGTTCAATGGAGAAAGTTAACAAGGATTTCTACAGGTTTCCGAAACAATCTCAAGCATTCTGAACTAGTGTTTGTGCACTGTAACCTGATGTGAACTGTGCTAGTGCTTTTGTTTGTAAGGACCATTTCTCTAAAGAAGACTTTATGCATGAAATTTGGCATTGGCTAAACACAGATGTTTTTCCAGAACATCTGACAATCGTTCATTATGTACCTGCTAATATCAGAAGTGGATCAGTTGAAACAGGTGTTAATGAATTACCAAGCACTGGCTGTGCTGAACAGCCTAATTTTTTGACTGAAACACATCATAAATTTCTTTTTCTCTATAAAACAGTATGTCTACAGAGGGTGAGTATGCATGTTTTGCGGAAACATCTTTTAATCAGGGATTTGAAGTTTTGGCTACTGGAGTTTCAAAAGCAGACTTAAATCCCAGAAAATCGAAAATATATCAGATTCATAGGAATACTTTAACAAGGCTAGCAAAACTTATAGCAAAGCTACATAATGGGAGAAATGAGATAAAAGCACTCAAAGATTTATATGACAGCAATACTTCCTCTTTCATAGAAAACAATTTCTGGTTCTATTGCCAGAGGTTTCACAAACAGCCAGTGAAGGAGTCCCCATCAACCAACTAATGCAAGATATTTGCTCAGTCCTTATACAAGCAGAGCCCTTGCCTACACAGGTATTTGTCAGTTTATTTTTCCCTACCTTCTGTGAGGTATCTGAACTCTGTCATCTGCTGTACCTTTTGAGCCACGTTGAATACTGCAGTGATGAATGTAATAAACACAGAAGATGAGGCAATATTCCACAATGATAAATATTGTGCTTTGTTGTTTGATGAAAGGTCTTTGGAAGCAGGTTTGTATTATGATTTGAGAAAGCAACAAATCACAGGGTGTCAGGATTTAGGACATAAATGCCAGTCAAATGTATATGTAGACCATGGTCAGAGGCATACATAAAAGTTGGAAGCAGACTGTTGCATATTACTTCACTGAGAAGTTAGTTTCAAGTACTACTTCAAAAATTCTGGTTACCTATGTTGTACAGCAATGGCAAAAAGCAGGGCTCAGGAGAGATTGTACAGTTTGTGATCAGGGTGCAACCAAATAGAGAGCATTGAAGAAACTCTGCAGTGAGAAATCAACTGAATCTA
Source organism: Schistocerca cancellata (assembly GCF_023864275.1). Lineage (NCBI taxonomy): Eukaryota > Metazoa > Arthropoda > Insecta > Orthoptera > Acrididae > Schistocerca > Schistocerca cancellata. Next base: position 205,037,884 of record NC_064627.1, read on the forward strand.
GTCCATTTCATTTTTATATCTAAAAACAAAGATGATGTGACTTACCAAATGAAAGTGCTGGCAGGTTGACAGGCACACAAACGAACACAAACATACCACAAAATTCAAGCTTTCGCAACAAACTGTTGCCTCACCAGGAAAGAGGGAAGGAGAGGGAAAGACGAAAGGATGTGGGTTTTAAGGGAGAGGGTAAGGAGTCATTCCAGTTCCGGAAGCGGAAAGACTTACCTTATTCCTCTTTCCTGATGAGGCAACAGTTTGTTGCGAAAGCTTGAATTTTGTGTGTATGTTTGTGTTCGTTTGTGTGCCTGTCGACCTGCCAGCACTTTCACTTGGTAAGTCACATCATCTTTGTTTTTAGATATATTTTTCCTACGTGGAATGTTTCCTTCTATTGTAACCATTTCATTTTTAGATAGTTATGAAGCTATCCCAATGATTTATGATATCCCGAAACTATTAAAGAATATCAGAAATGTTCTACTAGGAAATAAAATACAATTTGGGTTGAAAACGGGCAATTTTCGAATTTATTCAGAGAGCTTTTCTTCTGGATCAGTAGATGATGTTTAAGACTTTGCCAAAATTGCAGAGGAGTCATTCTGACTTTCATATCATTGACTTTAAGGATTCTTTTACTAAAATGAAAGTTAAGATAGCTGCAGCCCAGATTAGTCACACAGTAGCTGCAGTTATTGAGACCTATGTAGCATTTAATATTTTACCTGCAGAGGCAATATGCACTGCAGAATTTGTTGGAAAAAATAGACTGCTTATACAATTCACTAAACAGCTCCCATTATTATCCATATGATGACAAATCCTATAAGTGTGCCCCCTCTGCAAAGTCACCACGTTTTAAAATGTGGTACAGTGTATTAAAGGAAACTGAAAATTGGAAAGTGTTGGAGCTAGGAACAGGGAGAGAGAAGACAAAACTGTTGAATTTCATAAGTGGGTGGCAAACGAACCATAAGATCAGTGATATTCATTTGGAACATATTTAAAAAAATAGCTTAAATTTTTTAGCATGAGGGTTCTTAGTTCAAGTCCTACAAGAAAATGTTTTTTTGTTGTGTGAGGCAACATGGTGCTTCAAATACCAACCCAACCTGCTTGTAGCTCAACACAGCAATGAAAACAGTTTTCCGTAACATGTCCCTACCTACAAATTCATCAGGTCATTGTCAGGATAATAAATGCATGCCCTGAAGCAATTTAAGGAAATTTGTAGGGTCTTTTAATGGTAAATTTCTTGACTTTGCAAAATATGATTTCATGGTTGATTAAAATGTTTTAGTTAGTGTCCTTGCTGATAATACTGCTGGTGATAGTGACAGTGGTGATTAAGAGGCTGTTGTAAGGAATGACAGACAAGTATTGACACATATAGCTGGTTACATTCTGAGAAACATGGGTGGAACACCTGAAGCCAACTGTAATGACTGTAAAATGACTCTCCTTTTTTACCAACACCCACAGAGGACCATATATTATTTCCTTGGAATTTTACACCTTAAACAATCATTGCATGCAGTGACAGCCTACTTTCCTTTTTAATAAACATTCAGTCAGTTGTATGTATCTTTAGATAAATACAGGCAACAGGAAATATTGAATGATAAATTCTATTCACTGTTTAGATTTCCAGGACTGATAATATTTTGCAAAGACCACTTTTCTGAACAAATAATAGTAAATCCAGGATGGAACACTGTCAGTATTATGACAAAGATGGATTGCTACTTACCATATAGCAGAGATGTTCAGTCACAGACAGGTGCAACAAAAAGACTACTAAAAATGTAAGCTTTCAGCCAGAAGGCATCCTTCTGAAATAGACAACATACACACACACATTCACACAAATAAAGCACACTCACACACATGATCACTGTCTCTGGCTGCCGGGGCCAGACAGTGGCCATGTGTGTGTGTGAGTGAATTTGACACTTAGTTATTGCTGTTGACTATATCTGAATGTATTTTGCATGCCATGTAATATAGTCAATATAAGAACACTTTCAGGCAAAGTATCAGTCTTTGTTTTGTCAAAGACAGGCCATTACACATGTTGCAGCATCCTTTTTTCAGTATAAGCTAATAAAGTTGCAAGATTTTGTCAGGCAGGCCTAAAATTAATGGAAGAAGATTGTATTAGTTTAGATTTTCCTTTTTCTTTCCTTCCAGGCTCTTAGGTATATGGGGTTCCTTACAGACAATAGCCTTCAGCCTTCAGAACGGACTCTCTACAGTGCATACAATTTTCTATGAAGTATGTCAGGCAGTTATTGATACCATGCTCAATGTTGTAATTCCCCCACCTATAAGAAATCAGCGGCACACAAATGCTGATGAATTTTGGAAATCATGAAATTTCCCCCATTACATTGATGCAGTTGATGGAAAGCATGTGCACCTCCAAATAGTGGCTCCCTTTTCCATAATTACAAGCACCTCTTTTCTGTGGTATTGCTAGCACTTGTGGATGCAAATTATAAAAATGGCTCTTAGCACTATGGGGCTTAACATCTGAGGTCATCAGTCCCCTAGAACTTAGAACTACTTAAACCTAACTAGCCTAAGGACATCACACACATCCATGCCCGAGGCACAATTCGAACTTGCGACCGTAGCAGTCACATGGTTCCCGACAGAAGCGCCTAGAACCACTCGGCCACAGCATGCAAATTACACATTCATAGCAGTGGATATAGGAGTGTACAGCAAAAACAGTGATGGAAGGATCTATGCTCAGTCAAATCTGGGCAAATCATTGGAAAACAGCAGCTTAGGTTGGCCCACTGATAGGACTCTGCCTGGTACAGACATACCAGCATCCTTTGTGATTGTGAGAGACGAAGCTTTCCCTCTTAAAAAATATCTGATGAGGCCATATCCTCGAGTACAGCTGAGTGACAGCCCAGAAAACAAAACTTTAACTACTGGCTTTTTCAAGCCAGTTGAGTTTCTGGAAGTGCTTTTGGTCAGTTAGCATAAAAGTTCAGAATATATTTTAGGAAAATATTTTTCGTTTGTATCAGGAAGTAAACTGATTTTGTGACATATTGCGAGTTTCTAATCAGGAGCAAATTATTTAGTCTCTTCTGATTGCTTTGGTAGTTCAGTTTTTGGATCACTGTGTATTACGGTAATTTAATTTATTGGACATAGTTCTTGCATTTTCCTCCATGACTGCAGTAGAGTTATGTAGCACATGTCGATTGTCCTTGTTTGACTGTGTAGTGTAATTTTCCAGGTCTTTAGTATGGATAGGGACTATGACTGTTGTGCGAAGATGTGAGCTGAGGAGGTGACACTTCACTCTCAGCTCCAGGCTGTGACAGGTTCACTTACCCAGTCTGATGCTCCAGTGGACAAGCATCACCGTTGTGGGCCAGCTGTGGGATCCAACAGATGTCCAGCACATCTGAGTCCATGATCGCTCCACACTGATAGGAAGTGCAATTACTGATCACACAGAGGTTGACCCCTCACCTGTGCTCGAGTGGGAGGCCACCTCAGGGCGTTGCAGGCAGTGAAAGGCTTCCCAGCTGGCCACACATCAGGCCTCCCCAGTTAGTCTGACATATTCCAGATGCTGTCTGTAGCTGACACTGTCCCTCAGCCAGATGCAGTTGCTTGTCCTGTTTCAGAGGAAACCTATCAGCCTGCAAGATCCGGGCAGTCACAGAGAGTGGGATTATTGGTAGTTGGGAGCTCCAATGTTAGATGCATTAGGAGGCCCCTTAGGGACATGGCCACCAAGGAGGGGAAGATATGCAATATGCACTCCGTGTGCATACCAGGTGGAGTTGTATATGGAACGGGTCCTTCTGGAAGCTATGAAGAGCACAGGGTGCAGCCAACTGCAGATGGTGGCTCATGTCAGTACCAACGATGTGTTGCTCTTGATGAGAAGAGACTCTCTCTGGTTTCGAGCAGCTAATGGAAGTGGTAAAGGTTGCCACTCTTGCTTGCGAAATGAAAGAAGTGCTCACCATTTGCAGCATAGTTGACAGCACCAATTGCGGACCTCTTGTACAGAGCTGACTGGAGGGTCTGAATCAGAGCTTGAGATGGTTCTGCAACCATGTAGGCTACAGATTCCTCAACTTGCGCCATTGGGTGGTTGGGTTTTGTGTTCTGCTGAATTGGTCAGGAGTCCACTACACACAAGACGTGGGTATGCGAGTAGCAGGGTCTATGTGGCATGGCATGGCATGGACTGGACTGTATTTACTTTAGTGTCTCGGGAAAACACAAAATGGGCTTCAGTCTCAATGGGTGCAAGTCGGACACAAGAAGAACATAGATACAGGGACCATCGGTTTAACAGTTGTAAACTGTTGTAGCTGTGTTGGGAAAGAACTAAAGCTCCAAGCGCTAATACAAAGCACTGATACTCAAATCGTTATAAGCACTGAAACCTGGCTAAATCCATATCTAAGTACAGTCGATTTTTTTGCGAAAAACCTAACGGTGTTGTGAAACGACAGGCTAAACACAGCTGGTGGCACATGTTTGTTGCTGTTAGAAGTAGTTTATCTTGTAGCGAAATTGAAGTAGAGAGCTCCTGTGAGTTAGTATGGGCATTGGTCATTCTTCGTAACCGGAAAAAATAATAATTGGATCCTTTTACCACTCCCAGCTCAGTTGATACAACTGCTGAAAGGTTCAAAGAAAACTTGTTTAATTTGAGTCACATGCACACCTCATATAATTATAGTTGATGGTGACTGTTATTTACTCTCCATATGTTGGCGAAAATACGTGTTTAAATCCGGGCGTATGCATAAGACATCATCCGAAACTGTGCTAAACGCATTCTCTGAAAATTACTTTGTGCATTTCGTTCATGAGCCCCAAGCGAATAGCAAACGGGCGTGAGAACACACTTGACCTCTAGCACCCGAACCTCCAGACGTCAGACACTCAGATTTTCACCAAATGATGTATATCAAAACCGTAGCAACCAAAACTCTTGATTTAGTTCGCGCTGAGTGCCGTCGTCCTGTAGAGCACGTGTAAGCGGTAACTAAAAGTAGCACCAGAACTACGGAGCAAAGGAGAAGGTAATTTGTCAGCGAATAAGTTGAAGATCTCGCGTAGGTGAGTTGGTTTATTTTTATCAAAGGTACCGCGTTTTTTAACTATTTACGTGTAAAACCGTTATAGTGGAAAACATTTACTTAACATGTAATAGGACTTTTCGGAGTTTGTAGCAAAGTGTTTTTGCCAGTGTGCTTTCGCTTCGTTAGCTGAAAGTGCCAAACCCGTAGATCACATTTCGGTCAGTATTGTTGCAATTTTTTTAATTAAAGGGAATCTGTCAATCTGATATATCGAATTTTTAAAAGATATCATTTACTGCCATCGATATATCGGAAAAGGTATCGATATATGGAGAGAAAAATATCGACTGCACACTATAAATACACTACAGATTTTGTAGCCGTATATTTAAGCATTTATTTATTATGAAATATTCTGTACATCAACAAGCCAGCAGCCTGCCTATCCACCTTAGAGCAAGAACTGAAAGGAAAACGACGCACGTTTACGCTTGGCGGCAACCACTTTGCTAACAATGGTAGCTGCATGTAAGTGGCATTAAAAAAGGTATCCGATGAGTCCGTCCTTCGATTTCGTCATATATCAGATTAATCCGAAACACTCCACGTCGACTTCCCTTGTTTCTGCGAAAGCCAGCGAACTAGCAGTTGTATCGTCAAAATAGCGTGACGAAGTTCATCGTGCAGTTTCTGCTGTTACCGCCGAGCCCCGATTACGTCAACATTGCCCATACACGTCTCAGTCCGGAGCTTCGTGGTATAGTAGCTAGCCTTGCTGCCTCTGGATTACGGGGTGTGGGGTTCGACTCCCAGCAGCGTTGGGGGTTTTCTCTTCCCAGGGGCTGGGTGTTTGTGTTGTCCTCATCATTTCATCATCATCATCATCATCATCATCATTCGTGATAGTGGCTAGATTGGACTGCATAAAAAAATTGAAGTGTGAAAAAAATTGGGACATTGTACAGGCACTGATGGCTGCGCAGTTCAGTGCCTCACAAACCAAACATCATCATACACGTCTCTGCCCACCGTAAAAACCATTCTGGTCATTTAGATTTTTGTTCATCATTATCAGCAATTGTTTCTGAAGAATGCCGATGTGAAGAAATAATACCTTAGCTGCGTTAAAAACTGTTTGCAACAGGTGTAATATTTCTTTACATCAGGAATCTTGTTGTTCCATTCACAGTGCAACACTTATTCTTCATGCTACCTATGTATACTTACACACTCAAAGAGAAAGACTGGACGCGATGAAATCCCGAAAAGTGATAAGACTCTTTTACTCAGTAAAAGTAAAATTATGTTCTACTACAATTTGCAAACAATTATTTCAAATATTTACCGAAAACTGTGAATAAATTACATTATAAAATATTAATATCGTCATTTTTGGCAAAATGTCGATATATCGATGATTTTATCAACAGCCCAAATTTATATAGATAGGTGTGATGTTCTGTCGGCTGTGCGATGGAACAGTACACTTACCTATACGAATGTACTCAATATGTTTGCTACTTTCAGATGATGAAGCGAAAGCAGACTGCCAAAAAAATATTTCTACGAACTCCGGACAGTCTTTTTACATCTCGGGGAATAAAAAGTCTGCAGCTCGTTCGATTCCCGGCCGTGTTGGGGATTTTCTTTGCCTGGGGATTGGGTGTTTCTATTGTCCTCATCATTTCATCATGATTGGGACTTCGTACAGGCATTAACGACCGCGCAGTTGAACACCCCACAAACCAAACATCATCTCAGGAAAACGTTCCCCCATACAACTGTTTCACGTTTAAAAAGGTTAAAAAATCGTCATCAGTCAGGTTTAAAAGCAAAACCTTTGGTTCGACGACCTCATGCTCCACTAACTCACCTATGTGAGATCTGTTTAGCATTCGCTCACGGATAAGCTTTTCCTTTGTTCCGTAGTTCTGGTGTTACTTTTACAACAGCACCCCCCCCCCCCCCCCAGGGGGTCCACAACTCTTTTGTGGGTACGTGCGTAGCGAGCACAGGACCCCAAGCTAATGTGGCCTTCCTTCCTTTCCGGGCTGCATACCTTCCCTTTCCGCATCCTTCCCCATCCCCTATCTTCGCCCCTCCTCCCCTCACCACTGGCTCTTTCCGTCATTTTCTCCCCATCTGGGAGTATGGTTTGTGCCTACGTCCGGAGACGGACGCTCGTAAATGTAATGCATTCCTCGCCTTCTTTGCTTGTATGTCTTCTTCCTTCCTTTGTCCTTCTCTTCTCCTTACCTCTTCTCCTTACCTCTTCTCCTTACCCTTTTCTCCGCTGCGGCGTTTGAGACCTCTCTTCTTTCCTTTCCCTTTCTCTTTCTTCCTCCCTGTGCGTGTCTGAAGGCCGACCCACGCATTTTTTTGCGTAGCCGGTGACGGGGTAACGTGTAATTCCCCACCCCGGGTAGACAGGTAGGACACGTACGTACCCCCTGGTAACGGCCAGGCCCAGGGAGGGGTGCTTACCCGAGCTGATACCTTCCGAAAGTGCCGATTGGTCCCTCCGTCCGTTTGTCGGGAGGTGTGACCTGAGGTGTGAACAATCACCTAAGGTGGGAGTGCCCTCCGAGAGGGCCCCCACAAGGGAGGAGCGCGCCATCGGAGACGCCGGTAATCATGGGGGATTCTTCCGCAATGGTTTCCTCACCTTCCACTATGTCTGCTCACAAGCGTAAGTTCACTGAGTCTCAGCCACAGACAGTTCTTCCATCGTTGCCAGAGTTCCTTGTTGTTTCTCGGTCTGACGAAGGTCACGACTTCTCCACGGTCAACCCTTTCATTATTCAGAAAGGTGTCGACGCAATTGCAGGTCCTGTAAAGTCTTGTTCCCGATTACGGAATGGCACCTTGTTGTAAGAAACAGTCAGTGCCCTCCAGGCACAAAAATTGCTGCGTACTTCACTGCTCCACACCTTTCCTGTCCGGGTTGAAGCGCACTGCACTTTAAATTCCTCGCGTGGAGTCGTATATACACGCTCCCTCGATGGATTGTCTGATGAAGAAATTCAGCACTACCTGTCTGACCAGTGCGTAACGGCTGTTCATAGAGTTATGAAACGGGTTGACACGAACATCATTCCAACCCGCAATGTCTTCTTGACATTTGACAAAGTTCAACTCCCATCGAAAATCAAAGCAGGCTATGAGATAATTTCCGTTCGCCCTTACGTCCCAAACCCTACGCGTTGTTATTGGTGTCAGCGGTTCAATCACACCAGCCAGTCCTGTTCCAATCCGGCCAAATGTGTTACGTATGGCAAGGATGCCCATGAGGGTGCTTGTCCATCTCCATCCCCTCGCTGCATCAACTGCATGGGTGACCACGCTGCTTCCTCTCGAGATTGCCCCGTTTTTAAGGACGAAAAGCTCATCCAGGAAATCTGAGTGAAGGAAAAGGTGTCGACCTTTGCTACTCGAAAATTATTCGCCAGTCGACAACCCACCGTGCCTCAGACAGGAAAATACAGCACTGTCCTTGCTTCTCCTCGGTCAACAAAGGAGGCGGCCACGCAGACTTGCAACCTCACCTTTAGTGCCACGATCGTCAGATCGGCCAGCGCAAAGATCGCCCGTTCAACCTCACCCCTTTCGCCTGCCCACTCTATGGCGCACCTTTCATCGGGTTCTGCTAAATCTCGAGCCCAAAAGTCAGACACCAAGACTTCGAAAAAAGGGCATACTCGTGAAGATTTTTTACGTACCCAAACTTCCCAACCATTGGTTTCTCCTTCATCTAAACATCATATTTCCAAGAAGGCTACAAAGAAACCCAGTTCATCTCCTTCTCCGCCAAGGCGTGTCCCATCTACAGCACCATCCAGCGGAAATCGCCCTCGGCCGTCTTCTGTGTCACCGAGGCGCAATGCTGGTGGCCGATCAACCGGCCGATCGCTGGTGGCGGGAGCTGCTCCTGAACAACCTATGGATCAGGATCTTCTGCCTTCGGCTGAATGCCATTCCATGCTGTCGGTCGCAAGCTCTGACCCTTGATCACATTCCTCCATTTTCTGTTCACCCTATGTCTATTGTCCACTGGAATATCCGCGGCATTCGAGCCAATCGGGATGAATTGTCTATCCTCTTACGATCCTACTCGCCAGTCATCTTCTGTCTTCAGGAAACAAAGCTGCGTCCCCATGACCGCTTTGTTCTCCCTCATTTTCAGTCCGTCCGATATGATCTCCCCTCTGTTGAAGGCACTCCAGCCCATGGAGGACTCATGATTCTTCTCCATGATACTCTCCATTATCACCCAATCCACTTAAACACTTCCTTCCAAGCTGTCGCCGTCCGTCTTTCCCTTTCTGGATACACGTTCTCTCTTTGTACTGTATACATTCCACTGTCCACACCAATGGCACGAGCTGATCTCCTTCATCTACTTGGTCAGCTTCCACCCCCCTATTTGCTGGTTGGGGACTTCAATGCCCACCACCCGCTTTGGAGATCTCCACATCCTTGTCCACGTGGATCACTATTGCTAGACGTCTTCCACCAAGCGGATCTAGTTTGCCTCAACACTGGGGTCCCTACATTTTTGTCTGCCTCCACGACAAATTTCTCTCATTTGGACCTTGCGGTCGGTACTTGCACGCTAGCTCGGCGCTTCGAATGGTTCGCCCTTGATGATACACACTCGAGTGACCACTTTCCATGTGTCCTTAGACTGCATCCTCAACTGCCATATATGCGCCCGCGACGCTGGAAGTTTGCCCAAGCGGATTGGACACTTTTTTCGTCTCTAGCGACATTCGATGACCGTCACTTTCCTAGCGTCGACGATGAGGTCACTCATATTACAGAAGTTATTCTTACAGCTGCGGAACGTTCAATACCACGCACCTCCGAATTGCCCCGGCGCCCCCCAGTTCCTTGGTGGAACGAGGCATGCCGTGACGCAATACGTGAGCGGCGACGTGCTCTTCTCGTTTTCCGCCACCATCCTACTTTGGCCAACTGTATCCGCTATAAGCAGTTCCGTGCGCGATGCCGTCGTGTCATCCGCGATAGCAAGAAGCCAAGCTGGAAATTCTTTATTAGCTCATTTAACACTTTCACTCCCTCCTCGGAAGTTTGGAGTCGGCTTCGACGGTTCTCAGGCGCGCCTAGTTTCTCCCCGGTCTCTGGGCTCACTGCCGCGCATGATACATTAGTGGACCCGGTCGCAATTTCTAAGTCATTGGGTCAGCACTTTGCTTAGATTTCGAGCTCTTCAAATTACCCGCCAGCGTTTCTCCCGAAGAAACGTGCAGCGGAAGTGCAATCTCTTGCTTTCTCCTCTCAAAATCGCGAAAGCTACAATACCGTTTTCTCCATGCGGCAACTCCAACATGCACTCTCTTCTTCTCGCTCCTCCGCCCCAGGACCGGATGGTATCCACGTCCAAATGTTGCTGCATTTATCAACCCATAGTCTGCGTTACCTCCTTCGCCTTTATAATCGAATTTGGACCAACAGTGCTTTTCCCAGACATTGGCGGGAAGCTATCGTCGTTCCTGTTCCGAAACCTGGAAAGGACAAACATCTCCCCTCTAGCTATCGCCCCATTTCTCTCACGAGTAGTGTCTGTAAGGTTTTGGAGCGTATGGTGAATTACCGTTTAGCTTGGTGGCAGGAATCCCGCAGTGTTTTAACACCTGCCCAATGCGGATTCCGAAAGCATCGTTCTGCAGTTGACCATCTTGTTGCTCTCTCCACTTATATCACGAACAATTTTCTCCGGAAACGCCAAACAGTAGCAATATTTTTTGATCTGGAGAGAGCATACGGTACCTGTTGGAGGACAGGTATCCTCCGCACATTATTCTCTTGGGGCTTTCGAGGTCGGCTGCCCCTTTTTCTTCACGAATTTATGGCAGAGCGCGTGTTTAGGGTGTGGGTGAACACTACTCTCTCCCGTACTTTCTCCCAAGAAAACGGGGTACCCCAGGGCTCCGTGCTGAGTGTTGTACTGTTTGCGATTGCCATAAATCCAATTATGGATTGTCTCCTTCCTGATGTCATGGGCTCCCTCTTTGTGGACGATTTTGCGATCTACTACAGTTCTCAACGGACCAGCCTTCTTGAACGACGTCTTCAGGGATGTCTCGATCGCCTCCACTCTTGGAGCGTCGAAACCGGCTTCCGTTTTTCTCCCAGTAAGACCGTTTGTGTAAATTTTTGGCGACGTAATGCGTTTCTTCCACCCTCCTTACATCTAGGACCTGTCAACCTTCCATTTTCAGACGTCGCTAAATTCTTGGGTCTTATGTTTGACAGAAAACTGTGCTGGTAATCCCACGTTTCCTATCTTTCGGCTCGCTGTCTGCGATCCCTCAACACCCTCCGTGTCCTGAATGGTACCTCCTGGGGGTAGACCGAGTAGTCCTTCTCCGCCTCTATCGCGCGTTAGTGCGCTTGAAATTGGACTATGGAAGCATAGTCTACTCCGCTGCTCGGCCGTCTATTCTTCGGCGTCTCGACTCTATTCACCACCGTGGATTACGTTTAGTGTCTGGAGCTTTTTACACCAGCCCTGTGGAAAGCCTTTATGCTGAGACTGCTGAACCTCCGCTATCCAATCGGCGAGCAGTCCTTCTGAGTCGTTATGCTAGCCATCTGTCTTCCATGCCTGCTAATCCAGCCCATGACATATTTTTCGACGCCTCCTTTGATGTAGGGTACGCAGGCTGCCCCTCCTCCCTACTACCACCGGGAGTCCGCTTCCATCAACTGCTCCGTTGCCTTTCCTACCGCTTTCCTAAAACCTTCTTGACAACTTGGGGTACAGCACCGCCTTGGCTCCGTCCCCGGATCTGCCTGCTCCGTGACCTTTGTCGATTTCCCAAGGATGGTACCCCTTCACTTGTTTATCATCGGGCATTTGCTCATATATGTGCACAAATGAAGGAAGCCACATATATGTACACTGATGGCTCAAAAACATCGTTAGGTGTAGGGAGTGCCTATATTGTTGGCGACACCCCAAATCAATTTCGGCTTCCCGACCAGTGTTTGGTTTATACTGCGGAGCTTTACGCTGTTCTCCAGGCTGTCCACTACATCCGCCGGCATCAGCGGATACAGTACGTTATCTGCTCCGATTCTCTTAGTTCTCTCCTCAGTCTCCAAGCTCTTTACCCTGTGCACCCTCTGGTCCACCGGATTCAGGACTGTCTGCACTTTCTCCACCTGGGGGGCGTCTCGGTGGCGTTCCTCTGCCTCCCGGGACACGTTGGTATCTGTGGAAATGAGGCGGCCGATATTGCGGCCAAGGCTGCAGTCTCTCTTCTCCGGCCAGCTATTCACTCGATTCCCGTCGCCGATCTACGGAGCGTTTTATGTCGTCGTGTTGTTCTTTTATGGCACGCACATTGGTCGACACTTCCCCATAATAAATTGCGGGACGTGAAAGCTCTTCCTTGTGCTTGGACCTCTTCCTCCCGAACGCGTCGTCGGGAGGAGGTAATTTTAACTAGACTCCGGATAGGGCACTGTCTTTTTAGCCATCGACATCTTTTAAGTGGCGATCCTCCCCCACTCTGTCCCCACTGCTCTCAGCTGTGGACGGTAAGACACCTTTTAATTGAGTGCCCCTATTTTAATCCGTTACGCTCCCGTCTACAGCTGTCGCCTGATATATCGTCGATTTTAGCAAATGACACGCGCTCAGCCTATCGCGTTCTCGCGTTTATTAGTGCCAGTGAAATGACGTCAGTCATTTGAAGCTTTTTTTTGGGGACAACCAACCCCTTCTGTAGAGGATTTTTAAGCCTTCCTTCTGTTTTTAGTTTCTCCAATTTTATGACTTTCGTTACATTACTGCTGGTTTCGATTTTTGGTTTTTTACTGTTTCTTAAGTCCCGGACCGGGCGCTAATGACCATAGCAGTTTTGCGCCCTAAAAACCACAAAAAAATGAACAGCAGCACACAGCACAAAATAAATCGGTGTTTTGGTTGATACTGTATTGACATACAACGTTTGGTAACGATTTGTCTGTCTGACATCTGGAGATTTGCGCATTAATAACAAATAATCCTGAGCTAATAACCAGAACCCAAACGGATGCAGGGGACAGATTTATACCAAATAAGTTAACAAACAACGGATCTGATCCCGATTGGTGCACAAAACGGTGAGAACACTGTTGCAGAAACAACGGAAAAGGCATGCCAAATTTAAACCAACGCAAGATCTCCAAGACTGGCGATCTTTTACAGAGGCTCTAAATTTAGCGTGGATTTCAATGAGAGATGCTTATAAAAGTCTCGAAACCTGGCAGAAAGTCTAAAGAGGTTCCGGTCGTTTTAAAGTATACTAGCGATAAGACATAATCACTGCCTTCTCTGCGCGATAACAATGGAAATATTGTCGACGACAGTGCTGCCAAAGCAGAGTTACTGAACACAGCCTGTCGAAGTTACTTCACTACAGAAGGCGAAGTAAATATTCCAGAAGTCGAATCAAGAGCAGCTGCTAATGCAAGTAACTTAAAAGTGGATGTCCTCGAAGTAGTGAAGAAATGCAAATCATTTAATACAAGCTAGTCTTCTGGTCCAGACTGTATACCAATGAGGTTCCTTTCAGAATATGCTGATGCATTAGCTCCATACTTAACAAACATATACAACCGCTTGTTTGACGAAAGCTCTGTACTCAAAGACAGGAAAGTTGCACAGGTCACACCATTATTCTAGAAAGGTAGTAGGAATAACTCACTAAATTACAGGCCCATATTACTAACGTCGATATGCAGCAGGATTATGGAGCATATATTGTGTTCAAACATTATGAACTACATCGAAAAGAACGGTCTATTGATGGACAGTTAACACTGATTTAGAAAACATCGCTATTGTGAAACACAACTAGCTCTGTACTCGCACAAAGTGTTGTGCTATTGACAAGGGATTTCAAGTTGATTTCGTATTTGCAGAAGTCTTTTGAGACTGTTCCACACAAATGGCTTGCAGTGAAATTGTATGCTTATAAAATATCTTCTTAATAATGTGATTGGATTCGTGATCACCTGTCACACAAGTCAGTTTGTAGTAATTGACAGGAAGTCATGGAGTAAAACAGAAGTCATTTCTGTCGTTCCTCAAGGTAATGTTATAGGCCCTCTGCTGTTCCTTACGTGTATAAATGATTTTGGAGACAATATGAGTGTGATTTGCAGAGTATCCATGTAGATGTAGACACATCCTGAAAATGTAGATACAATAATGTTGAGTATATGTATTCTGCATAATTACATTAAATATAATAATGTGATAGATTGCCATACTGACACACCAAATGAACACCTAATATTGCATCAAGTTTGAGGACAGGGAGAAAGTGCTTGTGATGCAGCATTTGGGGTAGGCCAAAAATTCAGACACTCCTAATTTCCCTAATGGCTCAGTTCCATGGAGGTAATATATAATTGTTTTTTTTTTAAAGAGGTTGAAAAACCACCCAACCAGTTGCAAACCAAAGGTGTATTTAGCCCTTCACCTAGATTTCGAAATGTCCAAAAATATCTTCTTCAGAAGGAGTGGGCCCTAAAAATGTATATACCCAATTACAAAAGTTATCTTACATACATAAACAATATTAAAAATAGAAAAATATTTGGGAGATAAGCGTAGCCAGAGACAAAGGCCGACTGTTCAAAGATACAGGCTCAAGCAACTAAGAAAAATTGAGCAGCAGAGGGTGCTAAATACATGGGCGCAAGAACTAGCTCTCGCTTGTGTTGAATAACTGCATTTTACATTAAAGTAATAATGAAATTTCTTGTACGAGCCTATGAAAATGCAATAAACTTACAGTTATAAGTTACATACAATTTCTAATATATTTGCTGGCAGAGTAATACTGTACATAAATTCAGTGTGCAGTAGCTAGAGTTCTGTTTACAAACGACCACTGTGACAAGTGCATGAGGAAAGAAGATCAAATATGAGGTAAAAAAAACTTGACTAAAAAGGAAAACTTCCGCTTAACACTACAGAGGCTCAAGCCCCATATAAATAAAACCAGAAAGCGGTGGGTGCTGTATACATGCACATAAGCACTGTGTCTTGTTGGTGTTAAGTAACGAAATTTTACTTTAAAGCAAAATGACACTCTGTTACAGAAATCCAGTAATAAATGCAATAATTTTAGAGATATACATTCAATATAAAGTCATCTGTAAGAAATTTGTGTAGCAGAGTGATACTGCTCGTAATTTTGGTATACAGAAGATAATTCCATTACAAAAAAGTACTTCTATTACAAAAATGTGGAGGAAAAAATAAAATGCATAAAGTTACACCATAACGTAAAAAATGAGAACATTCTGCTTAACTGTAGAACTACAATTTTTTGGAAAACCAACTGTTGGAACCTGTATTGAAAATGTTACGAAATGTGAAGCCAGTGATATGAAATGTCAGTAGCTCAACAGTAGAAAGGAAATATTCTGAGGAAAATATAGCAGAGATCGCTAAACATATATATGTGGCTGTGAGCAGTGGTCTAAATCTACCATGAGTTCCACCTGATCGTTCAAAATGTTACTGTGTCTGTTAACAAGATGTTTACAACATTAAAGTTCTTCTAATAAATCTAATTTCCAGCCTTTTATTTCCTTACACAAAATTGCGACTCTTTTAAATTCCCTCAGAGAATGGTCTAAAATAAGTAAATGTTTAGCAAAAGAAGTATTATGAATATTTTCCCCTTCCTTACCCAACAGATACCCCATATATATCTGGCTTTAACAGCTTCACCATTCTGCCCTACATAATACCAAGCACCACTTTTACAGTCGATTATACAGAGGCCTGAATTTGTAAAGGATCTTGTTTAGTATTTAAAGTATGTACTAAATTTTTCTTGAAACTGTTGTTAGTAGAGAAGGTAACTTTACGACTGTGCTTTCTAGTCAGAAGACGGTCAATCCTGTAGGACATATTACCTGAAAATTACACTGAAATGAAATTGCCTTTCCCTCACCATTACTCTTCACTTTGTTGTCATCTAGTATTGAAAATTACCTATTTTCCCTTTTGTTACTAAGTATCTGGTCGACGACGTCTTGTTTATAACCATTATTGCTAACAATAGTCTTAATCAAATTAATTTCTTTCTGAAAGTCATATGTGGAAAGTGACGTTCTTAAAGCATGATTTATTGCTGAACGGAAAAATGCAGCTTTATGAAGAATCTGATGGAAAAGTATTATCATAGTAGGTGGTCTTATGATGAAAATCGAAAGTGATACTCCCATTCTGCATGTGTAATTTTCGATCAAGGTAAATTAGGTCAACTTTCTCATTTTGAATTTATTTCGTAAATTTAATTTTCTTGTGGAAGCCGTTAAAGTTGTTAAGAAATAAATGTAATTCTTGGTCAGTTCCGTCAAATACAAAAATTAAGTCGTCTACATAAAGCGCATAAAATCACATTTCACTCACTACTTTTGACTTGGTTTTGAAGAAGCTATCTTCAGGAGGGATAATTAAAATGTCAGTTAATGGATTACCCATCGCAAGGCCAAGGGGTTGAACATACAATTTACTGTTAAAAATAAAATAATTGTATTTGAGCACTGCCTATAATAACCCCATCAGTTCTGTAATTTACATCTCAGTTAGCTTTTTATACAGTAATAGGTTCTTTTCAACGATTTCAAGTTTCACGTCAGTAGGAACACACGTGTAAAGGCTTGTAATATCAAAGGACAAAAACCTAGTGCAAGGAATGCATTTTCATTTTACTAATCAAATCTTGCTTAGTTTTAATGTAAAAATTACTCTCAAAAGTAAAAGATACCTTGCGTTTACCTTGTAAATGCCTAGCTAACTTCTGGTGAGCACTCTGTATACTATTTGCGGTCTGGAGGATCGGATCCTAGTTCTTGTGAAACAAATGGGCTTCTTAAAATGGGGGGCTTTGGTTCAAGTTACTAACGAATTTTTTCTGAAATTTCCAGAACAAATTTTGAGCATTATTTAATTAATTCCACGTTTCTTTTTGCTGTTTAATGGTTGGATTTGTACTAATTTCAGTGATGCCAATTTCCTCAAAAAAAGTGTTTCATTTACATACACATTATCATAGGCTATAACTACTGTATAGCCTTTATCTGCTTCAGTTATTAAAGCTTCATTATTTTCCAATTTCCGATTGTGTAAATGCTACTCAGTAACCATTTCTTTTTCTACGATGTTGTTACATTCATGAGCTATCCTAACTTGTTGACCTTATCTACTTTGGCATTGTCCAGACCAATTTTAAAGTCAACCATAAAATCGTTCATTACTGTAGAGCCAGTAAGCCTAGGGGCTACATTGTACTTTAACCTTTTTGTAAAATTACGTCTTCTTCCCCCGAAAAGTTAATTTGAGTTTTGTTTAACACTCTTTCAAAAAGTTGATGCAGTGTTATGTTATTTACTGTAACTTTATTAATATTTATCAGTATCCTGTTCTTCAGTTTTGACAGTTTCTTTTTGTGTCAAATTTCAATTTCACATTTATCATTATACAACTAATCATTGATACAGTTCAAGATAACATCAATTAGAAAAATTAAATTTTCTTTAAAAGCTTTAGTTAAAACAAGAAGCCTTTTCTCACACTGCTTAATGTTCCTGAAAGTTTTCACATAGTATGACAACAGGTTAAACTTTTTACATTGTTTATTAAAATGAATGGCAATACCTCTTTTTAAAATTTTAAAACTAATATCCATATGCTCGGTGACAACCGTTGATACCTGGGCAGACACATATTTCAAAATTTTAAACATGGATTCGAATTAGCAACTCTATAAAATCAACCAACCAATTGCAAACCAAAGGTTTATTTAGGCAGTGAGCAAAGTTTTCATATTTCTAAACATATCTTCCTCAGAAAGAGTGGGCATTTTTTTCCTTGTAATTACAACATAGACAGAATAGACTGGACACTGCAGTTAATACTACTCTAGAACTGCTGAACAAAACACTTTATTCATGTTTCAGCATTATTATCTGTAGTTTTATATATTTCTGATTCTATGTATTTTTCATTAGCAGGGCAATTTCATGCTAGCAGTTGTGACATACATATAGGCTACATTTCGACAACACACACTAGAAAACAAGGAAAGCAGGATTACACAGTTACAAGCATCAGATTGCATGGTGGAATAAGTGGTCTGGTGTGAATGATATGTCTGGTGATGCTTGAATGTAAACATAAATAAGAAGCCATATCTTTAATTTTAGGTGTAAAACTAACTCATCTTTCCCTTGCTCTAAAAATTAAAATATTTGTATGAAAATAAAGTTTATTACATGCAATTAAATGAACTACTAGCCAATGGTAGATATAGTTATCAATAGACCCCCAACCAAATTAAAACTGTAATCTTGAAACTTGTGGTTCTTCAGACAGCCATGTATGCCCTATTTTCTATCAGTATTGAAGTAGAAAGAAGGGTGCTGAATAGCAATTCAGGTAAAGAATCCTTTAACGAGTATTAGCTGTTTTTAACTGAGGAAGCACCCACAAGTACCAGGCTGAAACCCACATAAGTTTCATGTACCCAAATATTGCAGTGTTTGATCTTGTGTATACCTCCAGTAGTATTACTGTACTGTAATGTTCTGTTTTGCTATAACACTTTCATACTTTATATTGTTGCCACACCTACCAAAGCAAATGCTCCAGGTCTACTAGAACCTGAAACATATGAGGAATCTTGTCACCCAATACTGCAGTCCTTTGCACAGCAGATATGCACAAAGGACCATTTGATGGGGCACTGACAAATCACATCAATACTGGTTTTCAAATATCTTGAAAATATTGCTTGCTTTCAAATACCATTTATTTGTACTGTAACACATGAGAAGAAATGAATGTCCAGCATTAAATCCTTAGCAAGTTCGAAGAAGTAAATGAATTTCAATTTTTACTAAATCTTGCCATCATCCCTCTCCTATTTGTACAAGTTACTAACGCACTCTTCATATGACAGAACAATGGGCCTCATAGGGCAACTACCAATTAGTATAAAATGCAATAATTACCAAGTACATGTTTTTGTTACTTGTTAGGACAATAGCCTACCTTCATTGCTGATGGCCTGGTCGTAAATGATTTAATTTTCTTTTAGCATTGTTTACCACATCCAAATTTGAAATATAACCTGATGTTCTCATAGGCATATCTAACACTAAATGGGTGTGCAACTTGCCACACAGACTTCTGCAACATTTTACATAAGGTAACCCACCTACATTGAATACAGAAATATTTATACAATTCTACAGCACCATGCCTCTATCAGGAATAAATTGTTGATACTATAAAAGGAAAACAATCACTTCTTACCATAGTGTTTAAAACTGGAGAGAAACCCCTTATATTTTGAAATTTGCCATCATAATATCTATAACAGTCTGAAGTTCTGGAACACCCTTATCCGACACAGAAGTAAATCCTTTAGAAATGTTAATAAATTAGCCTTGATACAGTCAGATACAAATTTCAAAACTTCACCTCCAGGTGGCACTTTATTTGAAATGACATAATAGCTGATTTTGACACTGTTCAATATAACCAATCTTAAGAACAATATCTCCCAAATTACTAATATTTCCCAGCAACATTATGGCATATACATGTATACACTCAAATACAAGGAATCAAAGTAATAAACCATCAGAACACTTCTAGTGGTAAAAAATGGCAGCAAGTCTTTAAATTAGATTTGAACATGCCTCGGTAATGTACTGCAGCATAAATAATTTCCTGGAAGCTCTGCATAATAACGAGGTAATGTACTTCAATAGAAATACAGTACATCTGAAGAGAATAATCATTTATTTACAAATATTTTTACAGATTAAGAATGCATTGTGTAACAATGATCACAGTTATTTGGCGTGTTTGGATTCCTTCTCGCTTATTGGATTTTCAGTTCACTTATGATCTGAAAAACTTTATTTTCCTTCTCCACCTGGCACATTGACGAAAATTTTGCTGCTGTCTCTATCACACTCAAGAAGAACTGTTTTAGTCCACCTGTATCACTTTTTTCATTTTTTTAACAAATATTATATAAGCAAACTTGAGGCACTTCTTTGTTCATGTTGTTTGTCTATATTTTTACTATGCGTGGGAGTCCCCACAAATGATTCTGAAATGTTATATAGTGGGCTATTTAAATCTACTATACAGCATTCATCATCTTCGAATGTCTGTACTTCTTGTATATATGACACATTTGAATATGTCTCGTGCTCTTTGAAATATGGTTTCAGAAAGCTCATCTCTTTTTTATATTTCCATTCCTTCTCTGAAGCAGCATCCTGCCCACTCTTTGTTTTGTTTCGAATGACCTGCCTGACCTGGTCAAAAGAGACACCCTCTGGAGTCTACATTCAATTCCTGTAACCATAAATAAAATATAAACATAGATTTAATGAAGCAGAATTCATGCATTTTCATTTACAAACATTGATAGCAGAACAAAGGAACCCCTGATGTCTGTATTAAGATAGTGTGGGTGTCTGTTGGTGTATCATACAATAGCTGTCTGTTATAAAATGCTGCAACATACAGGTTTTCTATTTGTTTTCAACAAGTACATGGAATTTGAGTTTCACTGGTAACACTATTTTATCTTCTAGGTTGTTGACTAATTGGAATACCAGTACATAATAAAGCATGTAACTTCAGGTTGGGACATAAGAAACAGTTCAAATAATTATTTAATTGGACTGCTAGTGTTTCGTGTTGTGTTGAATTTCAGTTATAAGCTATTCTGGTAAAGTGAGGTGAAAACTGACGATCACACTCACAGTGATAGATATAAGCTATTATACATGAAAAAGCAGTGGTAGTAGCACCTGCACTATAAACTATCTTGCCAAAGCAAATGTAACTTGCCAGGTACTGCAGAGCCAGCTGCATAGTGTACATGAATATGTGGACATTGAACTTATTATCACAATTGTATTTTAATACATAATTTCTGTACAGAATTGTTAGTGAGATGTAGTAACAGAAAGTATGTAAATAAATACTACACACAAGTAAATAAATAGTCAAAATGAATGTGTAGTGTACAACATTCATTTTCCCTTCTGAATGATAAGCAGTACACATAAGCGTGGTTGCAATGAATGTTTATGACTTGCGAAATGAGAAAAATAATTGTGATTTGTAAAGAAGGGAGGCTCTGCTGTTACTGTATTTTTTAGTGGGTAACTGCTTCATTGTGGGGACGCTCTTTGAAGTTAACTTTTGTTTCTGATGAGTACATAAACGTATACATGTGTGATATTATACATCTACATTCATTACATACCAATATTAATACAATCTGTTGTTCGCCTACTACATTAATTAAGTTATTTACCTGAGCGACCGATAACTAGTCCAGCTTCCTCCCATATGTCTTCCATCAGCAAGGTATCACTGTACTTTGTCCTGCTCATATCATAGAGCTCCACATACCGTTTAACAAGTCCAATTAACATTTCATCTTTCATTTTTTTAAAACTCAGTAATGATGAAGGTAATGAAAAATACTTTAAATGCAAAGAACTCAGTTGAGAATCAAACAAAGGCCATGCAAGTAGCCACAAAACAAACAAAATCGTAACAGCCATCCGTAATGACCGGCAGGTAAATTGACAGGCATCTAGAGCTAACAGAAATGGGGACACTCGGCTACCGATCATCCCGATAGATGCCTCTGCGGTCAAGCTACCATGATCCTTAGCAATTCCAGGGTACCCATTTCTAGCTAGTAGCTCTATCTACTGTTCAGCTTGGGGAGTCAAGGTGCCAATTCGAAAGAACGGCCCACTGAAGATTTGTTACAAATGCATCATTCTCTTTTACGATTTGTTATAAATACAGTTTCAGTTAATGACCTATCGATTTTAAAAAGCCTTCAGTTCACTTTGTGGTTGTCACTTCACTTGCTGTAGTGCCTCTGAGATATAAAATGACGTCGAAGGGTATTTGGTGCGTGGCTACCACCACACTGATCGTTTCAAAGTATCAAATAACGAAACTCTTCACAACTCAAAACATCCATTACAAAAACTCCAGTAGTCGATTATAATATTGTAAAGAAATAGCTGCAACAATCAGCAGTATTCGAGGTGGGGTCGCAGTGATTGATTTAAGGAAGAAATTAAATGGGAGTCTATTGACGTGTGGAATGTCAAGTGTTATCAATAAATTATAGGCTACATAAGTGAAAGAAATGTATTTATTTGTATTCTAAATAACCTAATCTGAAAAAAACTGGATTGTTTTGGAAATAAGCCTTATGCAAACACAGTTAGTTTATTTTATATTTATCCAGACATCTTTCGACACCAATGTGTCACCTTCTGTGGCTCAATTTTTTTTTATTTCTTAAAATTACATCACTGACTGAACTGTATTATTATATATCGATTTTAGTGCTCGTTTTCGTCCTTTTTTTGGACAGCATGTCATCTGCAAAATTTTCCATCCTGTTTTGTGTCCCTGGTTGGTGTCTCAATGAGCTGCTATTTAGTGCATTGCTTTCACTCAGTTTTTCACAAATTTCCGCTCACTACTTTACCTCACATGTACTTACACAAAATGTGGCGAAATGTGATCTGAGCAGACACTTCTGACAACACACTTTCATAAATACCTCCTTAAGTGATTTACATTTTGGTTCACATGTTTCTGAAAGAAAACGTGAAATGGTACTGTGGGTTTCAAGTTCTATGCTGCAAGTTGGAACAGCCTTCGCCTCTTGCTAAAAATCTGAACCTAACCATAAGACGATCTTTGGGAGAAATGGCGTTTGTGGTTTAAAAGGGGAACCCGTGACCAGTTGCGTATTTTTAAATGCTTAGCACGACGCATTTGAAATGTTTATTCTTATAATCAAGTAAAAATATTTGCATATGTATTTTTTGTGATAAATCTATCCTGTTTTCCGGTTGCAGTAAACCATAATAAGACAACTGCAGGGCTAGAGAGTCAGAACAACACACATATAAACATCACACAAAATACCTATGTAAATATTTGCTCTTGATAATCAGAGTAAATTTCTCGGAACATGTCATGTTAAGCTTCAAAGGATAAGTAAGTAGTGCAGTCTTTCATTATTTAAATCATGAATGACAGTTGCAGGCCTTCAAGATACTTCGATTACGATGAATGAAATAAAGAAATGACATTTATTAAAGGGGTACCTTGTTTGAAAATATGGGGCTACTTTCATAAGAGCAAACTGAAATGTTAATTCAGCCTTCTCAAATGATTTTGTAGTTCTTTACATCCTCACACAGTCATTCATGGACCTAATCCTGGTGAACATTTTGACGTCTTCTTGTTATCCATGGTTTCATTCACAATTGTTTCCATTTCTCTTTCTTTTCAAGCAATGTGCTCGCCACCAATAATAAATTGATTGCTGTTGTACAGACGATTAACCATTCGGTAACCATTCCCGAGCAACTATGACGAAAAACGTTTTCATAGTGTAGCTCCTGGGGATTGGTTTGATAAAGTATTTTGACAAGATCTTGCAGTTGCAGATAGCAGTGCCGAGATTTTGTCTGAAATGTTCATGAGAGTGAAAAAGGAGAAGGAAGTTAGACGACGCCAATTCCGAATGTATATCCAGATTTCGCTTAGCAATGGGAGCTGTACTTCATCTTTTCAATCTTGTTCATGAGAAACTGAAACATATGAGAGACAAGTAACACTATACCTCTGTTTCTAAAATAATACTGTTTATTTGTAGTAATATGCATTTGATTTCAGTACTCTGTGAATTCAGTCGTGTTATTTATTGACTCAGGCACATTACAATGACGATTCGTATCTGGCGTGTGTTACAGTACCTACAGTAGTGAGAAGAAGTGTTTAGTTTTATTTACGAGTGTCTTAATAAACTTAATCGAACCGAAGAACCAGAGCAGTTGGGTATAATATTTGTACATTACATTACATTAGTGCTTGTTCCGTAGATCTTGAATACAACATTATATAATGACGTGGAGCATGCCAGATTAACGTAAGTTTTCTTTTCACGATCTTTTCTTTTTATTTTATTTTTTTTAGCAGTTACTACTTCATATCAAAAACTTCTTTTAGTAAGTAGAAGGAGTTGTCATTCATAAATTCTTTTAATTTGTTTTTAAATTTTGGAAAAGGGAGAGAAGGAAACATAGTAGGTGAATATGGATTGGGGGGAAGAAATGAAAGAGGAAGCTGCCTTGTAGAATTTTGCACAGAGCATAAATTAATCATAGCTAACACTTGGTTCAAGAATCATAAAAGAAGGTTGTATACCTGGAAGAATCCTGGAGATACTAAAAGGTATCAGATAGATTATATAATGTTAAGACAGAGATTTAGGAACCAGGTTTTAAATTGTAAGACATTTCCAGGGGCAGACATGGACTCTGACCACAATCTCTTGGTTATGAACTGCAGATTGAAACTGAAGAAACTGCAAAAAGGTGGGAATTTAAGGAGATGGGACCTCGATAAACTGAAAGAACCAGAGGTTGTAGAGAGTTTCAGGGAGAGCATAAGGGAACAATTGACAGGAATGGGGGAAAGAAATACAGTAGAAGAAGAATGGGTAGCTCTGAGGGATGAAGTAGTGAAAGCAGCAGACGATCAAGTAGGTAAAAAGACGAGGGCTTATAGAAAAATATAAAAATGCAGTAAATGAAGCAGGCAAAAAGGAATACAAACGTCTCAAAAATGAGATCGACAGGAAGTGCAAAATGGCTAAGCAGGGATGGCTAGAGGACAAATGTAAGGATGTAGAGGCTTGTCTTACTAGGGGTAAGATAGATACTGCCTACAGGAAAATTAAAGAGACCTTTGGAGATAAGAGAACCACTTGTATGAACATCAAGAGCTCAGATGGAAACCCAGTTCTAAGCAAAGAAGGGAAGGCAGAAAGGTGGAAGGAGTATATAGAGGGTTTATACAAGGGCGATGTACTTGAGGACAATATTATGGAAATGGAAGAGGATGTAGATGAAGATGAAATGGGAGATACGATACTGCGTGAAGAGTTTGACAGAGCACTGAAAGACCTGAGTCGAAACAAGGCCCCGGGAGTAGACAACATTCCATTAGAACTACTGACGGCCTTGGGAGAGCCAGTCCTGACAAAACTCTACCATCTGGTGAGCAAGATGTATGAGACAGGTGAAATACCCTCAGACTTCAAGAAGAATATAATAATTCCAATCCCAAAGAAAGCAGGTGTTGACAGATGTGAAAATTACCGAACTATCAGTTTAATAAGTCACAGCTGCAAAATACTAACGTGAATTCTTTACAGACGAATGGAAAAACTGGTAGAAGCGAACCTCAGGGAAGATCAGTTTGGATTCTGTAGAAATGTTGGAACACGTGAGGCAATACTAACCTTACGACTTATCTTAGAAGAAAGATTAAGAAAAGGCAAACCTACGTTTCTAGCATTTGTAGACTTAGTGAAAGCTTTTGACAATGTTGACTGGAATACTCTCTTCCACATTCTAAAGGTGGCAAGGGTAAAATACAGGGAGCGAAAGGCTATTTACAATTTGTACAGAAACCAGATGGCAGTTATAAGAGTCGAGGGGCATGAAAGGGAAGCAGTGGTTGGGAAAGGAGTGAGACAGGGTTGTAGCCTATCCCCGATGTTATTCAATCTGTATATTGAGCAAGCAGTAAAGGAAACAAAAGAAAAATTCGGAGTAGGTATTAAAATTCATGGAGAAGAAGTAAAAACTTTGAGGTTCGCCGATGACATTGTAATTCTGTCAGAGACAGCAAAGGACTTGGAAGAACAGTTGAATGGAATGGACAGTGTCTTGAAAGGAGGATATAAGATGAACATCAACAAAAGTAAAACAAGGATCATGGAATGTAGTCAAATTAAGTTGGGTGAAGCTGAGGGAATTAGATTAGGAAATGAGACACTTAAAGTAGTAAAGGAGTTTTGCTATTTGGGGAGTAAAATAACTGATGATGGTCGAAGTAGAGAGGATATAAAATGTAGACTGGCAATGGCAAGGAAATCGTTTCTGAAGAAGAGAAATTTATTAACATCGAGTATAGATTTAAGTGTCAGGAAGTCGTTTCTGAAAGTATTTGTATGGAGTGTAGCCATGTATGGAAGTGAAACATGGACGATAACTAGTATGGACAAGAAGAGAATAGAAGCTTTCGAAATGTGGTGCTACAGAAGAATGCTGAAGATAAGGTGGGTAGATCACGTAACTAATGAGGAGGTATTGAATAGGATTGGGGAGAAGAGAAGTTTGTGGCACAACTTGACTATAAGAAGGGATCGGTTGGTAGGACATGTTTTGAGGCATCAAGTGATCACAAATTTAGCATTGGAGGGCAGCGTGGAGGGTAAAAATCGTAGAGGGAGACCAAGAGATGAATACACTAAGCAGATTCAGAAGGATGTAGGTTGCAGTAGGTACTGGGAGATGAAGAAGCTTGCACAGGATAGAGTAGCATGGAGAGCTGCATCAAACCAGTCTCAGGACTGAAGACCACAACAACAACATGTTGGTTGGCTATCTGTCAGACTTTTAATGCTTTTTGGGAAATGACCAAGATTTTTGTGGCAGCATAATTCCCCCCTTTCTGTGCCAAAGTCAGATTTAACCCAGAATAGTGAAGATCATCCATTCTTCTAATGCCATGTGAAAGCAGTGAATGAAAATAGGCATAGTAGGCTAACTTACTGGTGTGTATTAACAGCTGTTTCAATTTTAGACAAAACATTGATCTTTCATGTTGCGAAACATTTTGATAAAACGGTAGTGTTCCACTTTCATTCAGCCTCATTATGTCAATAGCAGAAAATGTTATTGCACTCAGTTTTCTGTTGGGAATGACCATTTTTGTAAACACCACAACAGTGTCAGAACACTTTCCTTGTATCTTCCATATGCTGTGCGAAGAATTGCAGCCAAACATCACGCATGTATTTGTGTAGACACAAGCTCTATGGATTTCTGTTCCCAAGAATATCGCTGCAAAAACAGTATCTGTGGACCAGGGTTGCCAAACGTAAATGGTTCCTTGTACAAATACGAGATTTGGATCTGCTGTACGAAGTACAAGGACACGGTCAGGCTTGTGCATTTACGTATGAGATTCTGACACAGGAAATTTTATAACATTTTTTTACTGTGGACAACAATTTATAGTGTAAATGGGTCTTTTCACTTTGACAACATTGGGTGTGCTACATGAAAAGTAGATGCATTGGGTATGTTCGTGGACTTTTTTTTCATTTTAATGTACCTTTTAAAGATTTCCTAGTTTCCTTAGCTTCCTCAGAGCCCATTGGCAGAGTCCAGAACGTTCCATAGTTCTACGGACTGCTGCCATCAAATGCGATTTGCAATGTGCAGCACTACAATGAACAGATATTCAGCGTGCCATGGACGTGATAGTGTTAATGACGATGATAGTGATGATGATGATGATGATGATGATGATGACACTGAAATCTAGAGTCCAGAAGAATGCAGTGCTTGCAACTGACTTGATAATGATTATATCTGTTCTGAGTATTAAAATAAATTTTACATCATTTTCAGTGTAATTCATGTTTCGCCCATTGAATAACTGTGTCACATCATGATTTACTTTTTTATTTATTTTATATTCATTAAAATGAAAAAATACTGTAACTTAATATAAACTTGCATAAATACAGTCTTTCAGCAACTGTGTTTACTTCTGTGCTGTTTACACCACAATAAGCGGGCACTGCATGCCCATTGGCAATACTGCGAAGAAGCCATTCCACTGTTACGCATTGGCTTTTGTTTTCGTTCCTCCTTGACGCGTGCTTCCTCCTCATCCCAGGAAACTAGAAAAACTTTACAAGAAATAGTGGCCCATGCCTATGTGTATTACAAACTGTACATCTAATTTGCACAGAAATGACACATGCACAACAGATTGTTACTCAGCATTTCAAAACATATGTAATACTAAAGGAGAGTAGATCTATTCTCCATGGTAATACATTAGACTCGTACATTTCCTAAATATTCCACAATGTTCTCTAAAATTAGCGCTTCTGTTGGTGGATTTTTGTAGTTTTTAGTTACCATTTAATTTCTAAAATTTTGTCATAAACGCAACATGCCTCGGACTTTCCTATAACCAAAGAAATTAAATGTTTTATTGTAATAATGACATTAATCAATCTTTATTTATTTGCAATTCATAAAAAATAGTTAGTTGATAAAGCCTATCTCTGGAAGTCATTTTAACTAAGTTTCGAAGTTTTTACACTAGAGTACGTGACAATGAGCACGAGAAAGTCCAATGGACATAAAATAATTTTTTTCTCATTGATATTAATTTTCGTTTCAGTGGTCTTCAGTCACACAAAAATTGATGAAACAAAAGTGTATACTGAAAGTCTAGTCTGAGCTATCTGTAAATAAGCATCACTTAAAAGAAACAGCAGTCTATTCTGTGACTGGTTAGCCAGGAATCCGCGAGGAACAAATTCCGTTCTTCATATTTGTCTTCTCTATCACAAAAGTGAATGTACTGTAGGTATTTCACAATGAAGTAGCCACACATATGCAACGCTCTTTAACGAAATCAGGCGATCGTTACGCGCTCTGAACTCACAGTGCATCAATAGTTCAGTGTTTCCGACACCGACAAAAGCCCGGCTCGCCGTATTTAGTATCTGCTATTCTCTGTTCCATACGTGTGGTATTGTGCCTCTTGTGTAGTTGTTTGTGCTACCTATTTACCTACACTTATGAGTGATTGTGAGGAAGACAGTGACCGTTTGTGTACTCTTAGTCCACCCAGAAAAATACCCAGACAAGGCGGCTGGATAAGAAAAATGAACGTAACACATCATCACAGCATCGCTCACAAAATTTTAGACATCAGTGGCTGAAGGATCCAGTTCTTAAGGACTGGCTTTTGCCAGACACCAATGATTCAACTCAAGCCAAGTGTGAATTTTGCCCAAGAACATCGATGGTAGCTGAAATATCTAATTTGAAAACTCACACCACTACCAAAGAACCTAAAAATATCAAACCTGGTTGTAGTGTAAAAACGCAAACATTAACATCGCTTGGATTCCAAAAAAGAGTAACTCTACAAAATAAAGAAAAAGGGCGTGCAGAAATTAAACTTGCTTTTTTTCTTTTTCTTTTTTTTCAGAGAATAACCTTGCATTTTCGGTTGCTGACCATTTGATACTTTTATTAGAAGGAGTTGTGACAGATTCCAAATTAATTAAAAAAATAGATCTGAAACGAATTGAAGTAACAACAGTGGTAAAGAACATTGTTGGAGAAGGTCATAAAGCAGAATTAGCCCAACAACTACAATAAAATAAATTTTCGGTCGCGACTGACGAGACAACCGACATTTCAACGGTCGAAAGTGCTTGCGTTGTGATACGCTATTTCGATCAAGAAGTTCAAAACATATGTAGCCCATTTTGGGAGTTGCACAAAGTTTTTAAGGAAAGAAACGATGCTGATGATATTCCCACAGGCAGTGCCAAGGTTTTATATAGATCTCTTACCGATTCATTCATCAGCTGTAATGTCCCACTGAAAAATGTTATAGGCTTTGGCTGAGATGGGTCATGACGGATGAAAATGGCTCCGTAAAAAGTAGATTACAACGTAATTTTAAAGGAATCACAATAGTGAAATGTGTTTGTCACCCAGCCCATTTGTGTGCCAGCGGAGCATGTGAACAGTTTCCCTGAAAATGAAGAGCAATTCTCTCGTTATATTTATAACTTTTTTAAATGCAGTGATAAGCGCCAGTTTGATTTTCGTAACTTCCAGTCATTTGCTGAGGTGGAGCCCCACAAAATTCTTAAGCCATCTCAGACAAGATGGCTTTTATTGTCAGCAGTGGCTGAAAGAATATTAGAGCAGTGAGAAGCCCTACGTCTAGTTTTTATCGATTTCACGACGAATTGTGCACATGAAGCCAAAGCCGATGTGCGAAATCAGGCAGTATTTGTTTCCGAAAAACTCAGCAGCCCATTCTACAAACTTTATTTCTGTTTCCTTGAATGGTCACTCCCTTTATTTAATAAGTTCAATCTGGAATTTCAAAGCGAGAAAGTAGTTATTCACAATCTACGCGAGAAAATACGTGAACTCTACCAGAAAATCCTACTGCATTATGTACAACGCGAATATGTCATGAGGCCAAACCTAGGTGAAATAGACTCTGAAAGTCAGCGACATCGACTCCATAACACCGAACTGTATCTTGGCGTTAAAGTGTACGAGCTATTAAAACATCGAGATGTGGTCAGACATCCTGCAGATATTGAACAATTCTTCTCATGTTGCAAAAATTTCTACAAAGTTGCTGCCACAGAAAAAAAACGATACAACATGGAGGACCCTGTCTTGTCACAGTTACAAGTTTTCAAACCTGACTCAGAGCTCTCTCACAATTTCAGGAGCTGTTTCCCAACACTGAATTCTTACTGAAGCGGTTCCTCTTATAATTGCACTAGATGACTAAGCAAAAATAAATAAATCAATAAATAATAGACGTCAATGGAGATGGCTGCCATACGCACAAGCTCGGTATCCTGAAGGATTGAATGACATTAGTGAGCCAGATGACTTTTGGGATCTTTTACTGAAAACTGAAGATTTTTCTGAGCTCGCTCTTTTTGTTCTAACTGCACAGTCCCTGCCTCATACAAATACTGACTGCAAGTCAGTATTTGTTTTCAGTAAGGTTAATTTGATAAAAACAGACATAAGAAACCGGGTAACTATGGAAAGTGTGAAAGGAACACTGCTTGTTGCAGAGAGCGTAAAATGACCAACACGTACTGGAAATTGCATCAAATTTGGTCAAACAAACGACATGTGTAGCTATATGACTAGAGAAAAATTATACGGCTTCATAAATAGGAATGATGTCAGTGAGGCTGAGTATGTAACTGATATTTTATTTGGAGACATAAACTAAGACTAGAAGATACCACAAAAAAATTCATAGTTGTAGGCAAACGTAGGTTAGTTGGCGCCACAGTTGAGTAATATCTGGCGGTGTCGTGGCCTAAGTCGCACCTCTAAGACCAGGAATGAAAATCGCTTCAACATCACCAAAAATTTGCCAAAGCGACGAAGAGGCTATTCCCGCCAATGAGAGGGGAATATATTCCACTCGGCTAACAATACAGTTAACTAAAGTGGCTTAAAGATCGTCTAAATAATAAAAATATGTCATGTAATTTTATAAGCTAATAAATTATCACCTAATTATTATATCTCATGGTGAAATTATTTAGTAATGTACATTCTCATTTAACCTCAATGTATAATGCGCTTTTGTGAATCCTTGTTACTTCTGAGAGAGAAATAAAATTATATCATAATTGTTAATCGATATCAAGCATTCACGCATTCCAATCTGTCTCATCAAACAGCCTCTAATGTGTCCAGAATTTGGGTCTAGAAAATATGGCCACTATAACATTTTAATTGGTTAATTCAAAATTTAGAAGTTAACGAATGCCTGGTTAATTCACAATCATTTAATATGTCTTATTTTTGGTTTTATTACTTTTTAAATGCTTGATAAATGTACTAGGTTTGAAAGCCAAAGTACGAGAGTTTTAGTTGATTATGTACGAGGAAAGAAGTACTATGGTTGGCAACCCATCTGTGGACCTTGGGCAGTGTGTTCTGAGACACCAAGTGTTTAACTTGTGTCTGTCCATATAATGTCGATAAACAAATACAGTGTATGTGAATCGGTAACATTGACAGTCATTACACATCACGAACATCGTGTTCGTTACGCAAACTCTACATTGGTGATGCCGTGTTTTTGGACAACCCCGCCGCGACGTTTTCGTGTTACCCGTTGTTCCACCTCCACTCGACATGAGGATCCAACATCTCACCGACGTGGATCCTACACACACAGACCTCGCACCGGAATACGCTGATGCCTGCCACATGCTGGTATGGATGCACGACACGACCGTTTCACCACGACCACACATCAACAGCTACCAGGGTGCCACAGCAGACGCAACAACAGCACTACGGCCACAAGATATCAGAATTACAGCCTGACTGCTACACCACCCGCACTGACAACAAAGGGCGTCGAGTTCGAGCCAGACATCACTGCCACGCCTACAGTGAACCCCACACCACGTGGGCCGACGATATACCACGAATTTATCCAACCGACGATGATTACGCGACACGCCGCCGATCCTATGGGCACACTGCATGGACTTCCCGTGCTGCAATGGCCTCTAACTGACTGTGACTTCACCCTACCTACCACGACGCGCGTTATGACGAAAGGGTGCGGTGCCGTTAAAACGGGTTTACTTCCTGCACCACTCACGCCGTGCGCTATGTTTCGTTACACCGACGCCATCACAGCAAACACGACAGCGGCGACGCAACTAATGGCACAGTGTGCACAGTCGTCACATGCACAAACACCACCAGAAAACGGCGATATCCAACAGAGCTATATTTCTCCACTGTCCTCCAATGCCTCTATGCGTCACAGGGTGACAGCATACAGATATCAGCTGCGCCGCGACACTCGCCACTCCTGGGCTTGATGTCACCACGCAGCCTGCCGCGTCGCACCCCGGACCACAGCCCCAACCACAATATCACACCTCACCATGCCGACAGGTACAACAAACAGTGATCGAGCGAGGTGGTGCAGTGGTTAGCACACTGGACTCGCATTCGGAAGGACGACGGTTCAATCCCGTGTCCGGCCATCCTGATTTAGGTTTTCCGTGATTTCCATAAATCGCTCCAGGCAAGTGCAGGGATGGTTCCTTTGAAAGGGCACGGCCGACTTCCTTCCCCATCCTTCCCTAACCCTATGAGACCGATAACCTCGCTGTTTGGTCTCTACCCCCCAAACAACCAACAAACTGTGGCCATACCTCACAGGCCACCACAGTCGGTCCGAGCAACACCATGCAACTACTGCATGGTGACAACTCAGTGGGACCAACACAAAACGACCACGAAAAGAACCACCCACCGTCTATCAAACTCCACCTACTGCCCATTCACACAAACTCACCATAAATGTGGTTTGTTTTATGTGAATGTATGATGAGGACAGCAGGGATCGAGGACTGTCAGAGCAAGCTTTTAATACTTCTTAACCATCTCAGTGAACAAGCGGATCTATTGCTAAATATTCCGACTTTGCACAAGTATGAGGTGATGTAGTCACTAATACTGACACGATCATCAGACACCCCTAGCAACAACTGCACCTTGCCATAAACGAGACGACGCTGAGCGACGATAGACCATCGGCGTTATGGCACAAACTACAGCTAAAAATTGATAACAACCTACTACCAGTCTGAGCCCTATGGTCGTTACTGCTACTCAAGATCTCAGAGCAAATACAGACAGCACTTCTAGTACATGCGGACACACCATTGGAAACACACCTACAACTGGCCAATAGGATGCTGGAGCTCACACGCCACTGTACACTGATGAATGCCAGAACACCTACCTACGACCACCATGCCAGCAATGTATACGGAGTACAACAGACAAGGGCGACAGCAGTGGCAGAAAATGGTTCAAATGGCTCTTAGAACTGTGGGACTTAACATCTGAGGTCATCAGTCCCGTAGACTTAGAACTACTTAAACCTAATAAAATAAGGACATCACACACAACCATGCCTGAGGCAGAATTCGAACCTGTGACCGTAACAAGCGCGCAGTTCCCGACTGGAGCGCCTAGAACCGCTCGGCCAGCAGTGGCAGACACAGCACTAAACACTGAGCGCAGATCCTGGGCAACCTCCTCCTGCCCCGCAACTGCGCCCCAGTCGCCTCGCAGACCTTGACCACTGCAGCGCCAAAACAGTCACGGGGCAGGGACTCGGCTCCTGCAAGAAATAAACAAACAAGGGAGACGGCCGACACCCGGGCCGCCACAACACAGCACAACCAAATCAAAACGACGAGCGTCTTCTGCTGGTTTCACGCGCGATTCGGCGCCGACGCACGCCGCTGCCGACAGCAATGAGGCTACCCAAACTACGATGAGGGACTGGCCTGGGCGCACCAGCCCACCTTCCTACAACAAGCTGCCTTTCTACTGGAGATACCACAGCACGTAACACGCCACACACACGCAGGCAGACGGCGTGCGACTATTTGTTTACGACCGCCGACTACACCAGTACCTGCTGTACGATATGGGCGCAGACATCAGCACGCTACACCCACATCTCACCACCGAAGATTACATGCCCTCAACCGTTACAACTCCGAGCAGCAAATGATTCAATAATACCGGTAATGGGTATAACCTCCGCAACGCTCTGGCTAGACGACCACACACTACATCCATGGACTTTCTTTGTGGCTGAAACGGTAGAACCAGTGCTCGGAGCAGACTTCCTCCGTCATTACCGGTTCATCCTGGATCTTAGCAGTGGTCTGTTATTACAAGGCAATGGATTACACCCTATAGGGGCGTCTGCAGTGACAGTCTGCCATCCACAACAGACCCTCCCCCTCCACCACTAGACATGGAGACCACGTGCAACACTGTGACCGACTCCACAAAAAGATCACAGCCTGTGAGAACATCTGCAAAGAGAACAAAACATGTACAGAGAACGAGAAGCTAAGCAGCCACCATCACGAACTGGACAGCCAACTGCAATGAACCTGGCAGCAATTACAGACGGCCCAGGGCGCCCGAGAACCACAGGACAACTGTAAAACCACTAGCATGGATACAGAAGTTAGTATGCGCCTGTTATATTTGGTGATGCAACAGACGTGAGCGATTTGAACAGTGAAAGTGTTTACACTCTCATGAGCGGGTTGAATAGCGACAGTGTTTCTGCTCTCACGAGCGGATTACGCAGTGACAAGGCTACAACTCCTGCGGACAGATCAGACAACAGGATTCCACCCCCTGGAACACCCCTACCAAACAAAACAGTTAGCATAGTTACAGACGGCACTGTCCACAGATGGCCCAGCGCACCCAAGAGCCACAGAACAACTGTACAACTACACTCCTGGAACTGGAAAAAAGAACACATTGACACCGGTGTGTCAGACCCACCATACTTGCTCCGGACACTGCGAGAGGGCTGTACAAGCAATGATCACACGCACGGCACAGCGGACACACCAGGAACCGCGGTGTTGGCCGTCGAATGGCGCTAGCTGCGCAGCATTTGTGCACCGCCGCCGTCAGTGTCAGCCAGTTTGCCGTGGCATACGGAGCTCCATCGCAGTACCGCCGAATTGCTCAACACGTGGGGCGTGAGGTCTCCACAGTACATCGATGTTGTCGCCAGTGGTCGGCGGAAGGTGCACGTGCCCGTCGACCTGGGACCGGACCGCAGCGACGCACGGATGCACGCCAAGACCGTAGGATCCTACGCAGTGCCGTAGGGGACCGCACCGCCACTTCCCAGTAAATTAGGGACACTGTTGCTCCTGGGGTATCGGCGAGGACCATTCGCAGCCGTCTCCATGAAGCTGGGCTATGGTCCCGCACACCGTTAGGCCGTCTTCCGCTCACGCCCCAACATCGTGCAGCCCGCCTCCAGTGGTGTCGCGACAGGCGTGAATGGAGGGACGAATGGAGACGTGTCGTCTTCAGCGATGAGAGTCGCTTCTGCCTTGGTGCCAATGATGGTCGTATGCGTGTTTGGCGCCATGCAGGTGAGCGCCACAATCAGGACTGCATACGACCGAGGCACACAGGGCCAACACCCGGCATCATGGTGTGGGGAGCGATCTCCTACACTGGCCGTACACCACTGGTGATCGTCGAGGGGACACTGAATAGTGCACGGTACATCCAAACCGTCATCGAACCCATCGTTCTACCATTCCTAGACCGGCAAGGGAACTTGCTGTTCCAACAGGACAATGCACGTCCGCATGTATCCCGTGCCACCCAACGTGCTCTAGAAGGTGTAAGTCAACTACCCTGGCCAGCAAGATCTCCGGATCTGTCCCCCATTGAGCATGTTTGGGACTGGATGAAGCGTCGTCTCACGCGGTCTGCACGTCCAACACGAACGCTGGTCCAACTGAGGCGCCAGGTGGAAATGGCATGGCAAGCCGTTCCACAGGACTACATCCAGCATCTCTACGATCGTCTCCATGGGAGAATAGCAGCCTGCATTGCTGCGAAAGGTGGATATACACTGTACTAGTGCCGACATTGTGCATGCTCTGTTGCCTGTGTCTATGTGCCTGTGATTCTGTCAGTGTGATCATGTGATGTATTTGACCCCAGGAATGTGTCAATAAAGTTTCCCCTTCCTGGGACAATGAATTCACGATGTTCTTATTTCAATTTCCAGGAGTGTACTAGCACAATACACAGCTTAGTACAGTGCCTATTATACTTTGAGATGCAACTGTCACGGGCATGTTGAACAGTGACAGTGTTTACGCACTTGTGAGCAGGTCGAATAGCGACAGTGTTTCTGCTCTCACGAGCGGGTTACCCAGCGACGAGACTACCATCCCTGCAGACAGATCAGACAACAGTATTCCACCCCCTGGACCACCCCTACCAAACAAAACAGCAGAGTTACAGACGTCATCATCCACAGAATTAATACGAATCTGGGACCGCCCCTATGCTGCTGCCCCCACCACATAGCCGCCCACAAACTCAAGGCAGCCAAGGCAGTCACTGAAGAATTTCTCCAGGACGGTATAATCAGATCTTTGGAGAGTGCATGGGCATCACCTGTCCCTATGCGGCCAAAGAAAGATGGTAAATGGCGCCTCTGCAGCGACTACCGGTACCTCAATGCCAGAACGATTATAAATAGCTACTTGGTCCTGAATATACAAGATTTTGCAGACGAGTTGGCAGGGGCAACCATCTTTAGCGTACTGAACTGTAAAAGAGCGTACTCCCAAACACCTATGGTCCTGGAGAATGTTCACGAAACTATCATTATCACTCCATTCAGTTTATATGAATTCTTATTCAAGCCGTTTGGGTTGAAAAACGCCTCACAGACGTGACAAAGATTCATTGATGGATTGTTTCTCAATGAGCCACATTGTTACTGCTATTTAGACGATTTAATTATATTCTCAAAATCCACAGAGGGACACGAACGACACCTGCGTGGGGTATATGACAGGCTGTCACAACATGGGGTGTAATTAAGACTGACAAATGACAACTGCAAGACCTTTGCATCACGTTCGTTGGCCATCTAGTCAACACAACAGGCATATGGCCACATAGGACAACATTGAGCAGATTATTAACTGGTCCCCTCCCACAAATTACCAAGAATTAGGTAAATTTCTTGTCTTTGTCAATATCTATTGACGGCACCTACCCCATGCAGCTGAACATTTACTTCCCATAACAGAAGCTCTACAGGGGGAAAATACGTTGGGGAAGAGGAAGTTAACATGACAGCCGAGATGCAAACTGCATTCTACAATATTAAAGCTCAAGTAGCCCACGCCATCACACTCGCACTATCTTCACCAGATGCTCATCTTATCATTACATCAGACACGAGCGACCAAGTGAGAGATGCTGTATTACAGTAGGAAGTACCAGGGATGATACAACCTCTCCGTTTTTCGCAAGGAAACTGGCAAACTCTCAAATGAAGTGGTCGACCTTTGACCACGAACTACTGGCCGTGTACAAAACGGTGCTATGGTATTGAAGGGGGACCACTTACTATCTATACAGACTGTCGACCATTAGCTGACGCAGTAAAGAGTTCGTCTGCCAACGCCACACCATGCAGGTTTAGGCACTTGGACCACATCTCACAATTCACAACAGACATTCACACGTGTGCAGAGCGGACAATATAGTTGTGGACTACATGTCCCGCCTAGCGCGCATGACCACTCAACTGGATTTTAATAACCTCATGGACACACAGGCAACAGATATGGACCTAGAACGATTCTTGCCAGGCGACGACACGGGATTGCAACTATGACAACGCCTAGTGCTGGGAACCAACAAACTTGTTTGGTGCAATGTGTCAATGGCGAGGCAAACACCTTTCGTCCCTGCCAACCATCACTGAACAATGTTCGACTTCCTCCATAACTTAACTCACCTCAGAGTGCACCCCACAACGAAAATAGCTTTGAAGCGTTATGTGTGGCCGAACATGAAGAGGGACACGAGCATGCATTTCTTGCCAGATGGCGAAGACTGGACGGCACAACCAGCCGCCAGTAGGGAGCTTCACCCACTTTTGCCGTGCACATATAGATTGAGTGGGGCTACTAACTGAATCTAACGGATTTCGTTATATCCTATCAGTCGTCGACCGAAAGACTCGGCGGGTGGAGGCCTCTCCGCTCAGGAACCTATCAGCAGAGACAGTGGCGAGATTTGGCCTTCCTGAGTAGCTAACAATCGATCAGGGGAGACAATTCGAATCGACCCTGTTTACAGAATTGTGCCACTTCTGCAGCTGCTACAGATTCCATACCACAGCCTACCATCCACAGTCAAAGGGCCTAATGGAATAGTGGCACCACACACTGAAAACAGCGCTTGTGTGCCACAATAACGAATGGTCAGCGGTCCTGCCCTGGGTGCTGCTGGGTATCAGAATGGCCCACAAGGAGGACCTCGATCCTTCACTAGTGGAGATCCTCTACAGCGAAGCTATTAGCCTCCTAGTGGAATTTGTCACACAGACAATGGACGAAGACAACGAGGTCCTCCCAGATCTCATACAACGGGTCAGAGTATGGTTATGCAGCATCGGAGTCCCACTGCCGTCGTACCACACAACACCCACTGTACGTTGAAAGGTGGCTACACTGAGCCACAGCGCCAGAAATCGCGCCAGAGAGTATTGTTCCGCCGCCTCCACTGGCAGTGATTATTGAGACGCAGCGACAGGCAGTTCTTGCCGAGAAGTTGTGGTGGACACTGCTTGTAGCTGAAGTCAGAGTGAGATGCGGTAGTGGAGAGTGTTGTTCCATGTTTTATGCAGTGGTTTGATGGGAGAGATGATGATGTTCTAATGGAGATATTGTAATGGTCAGAGTGCATTTCGTCAATATATATGGAGGTATTTTCTTTTATTCTTTTATTCTTTCAGTGACCTGAATAATGTGTCATTACAGGTTCAGTCAACAAGCAGCTGGCGTGTGTTCTTGTATTAGAGTGTAATTCTGGTTTTCTTGCGCAATTATAGTATTTCTAATTTTCTTTTATCACGTCAGTATAATTGGTATCTAAAAATTCTTGTTTTGTTGAAGAAGAACCGTGCCAGATGTGCGTTGAGTCATACTACCACATACAGAACAGCTACACTTGTGTTTGTTGGTTTCGTAGGTTTTATAGTTGCTGGGGACTTAATTAATTAATTGTATTAACTGAAATTTTCATTTCATTCTTTGTGGTTGTTACATGCAGTCAGATTGCGT
Organism: Schistocerca cancellata; assembly: GCF_023864275.1. NCBI lineage: Eukaryota > Metazoa > Arthropoda > Insecta > Orthoptera > Acrididae > Schistocerca > Schistocerca cancellata. The sequence continues at coordinate 205,077,446 of NC_064627.1, forward strand.
ACAAAAACTAGTCAGGGCCAGCCGTTTACGAAACAGCGTAATCGGACATACAGCGACAGAAAATTAAAAAGTATTTGCATTGCATTCTTATATCTTTATTATAATTAAGCCCCCATGCACGTAGCGACCCTGCCAGGATTCGAATCTGGAATCTTCTGATTGTAAAAATAGTAGACAGTAGTATTGTTGTAGTAATTTGTAGTTTAGTAATTGCAGTCTATTTTGCATGTGTAGATTTGGTAATTGTTATTCTTCTAATGGTATTTCAGAATTTAATTTTATTGTCTTGTATACGCGTTTGACAATCTAGTGCAATTATTTCAATTGTTCGTTAATCGTGTTTGAGGGAAACATTTCATGTAAATGGTATTGTTGGAGATAAAGAGTCATTGTGTGTAATTTTCATATAGTGACGAGTTTTGTATATTTTGTAAATGATTACGCGATCAATGAAAAAGGCAAAAATGATGAATAGTGAGAATAACGAAATTGTTGACATGGCGAACTCGCCAACACAGGACAACAGTATGATGGATAATGAAGTGGAAAACAATGCAATAAGTCGGGAAAATAGCCCGGAACCAGTTCAAGGTTTTTCTCAATCAGAAAATTCACAGAATACGAGAGTAACGATAGAAGATTCTGGAACAGTATCGAACACAGATAGCTTTACAGTTATGACGAGGGAAACTGGTTTTGTGGGAAATGTTAGGGGCGAAAAGAATTTCGAACCGGCTGATATGGAGCAGTTGATGGGTGCTATATTAAATTTGGGAGCACGAATGGAAACACAGTTTAGATCTGAATTAAAAACACAGATGGGAACAATGGAAATACGGTTAGACTCACTGGGATCACAGTTACGGTCTGAATTAAAAACAGACAGGGGAACAATGGAAACACGGTTAGACTCACTGGGATCACAGTTAGGATCTGAATTGAAAACAATGGAAACACGGTTAGATTCACGAATAGGGACATGTTTCAAAAACATGAAAGATGAATTAAAGAAAGAAATTAGAGAAGAAGTACAACCGATTTTGAATTCTCACAATAATAGATTAGTTGCAGTAGAGATTAGACAAAGGGAACAGGATAGAGAACAGGAAGAAAGAGATCGCGTGGTAGTACAGAAATTTTCAGAGTTAAATTTACAACGTGCAAAAGATAAGGAAGAAATATTTGAGAGAATCGAGGAATCCGTACCAAATGACAGATTAAATAACTTAACACAACAATATGAACAGTTAACTACCAAATGTGTCAATACTGAAACCCGAGTCGCGACACTTACGGAAGACGTAAATAAACAGAAAGAACAAATAGGTGATTTATCGGAAAGAGTTGAAAAAATTTCAGACAAATTGACAAATCTTAGTTTAAATGGGGACAGAGATTCAGATGATACAGCACCATTGCCATTTGCAGAAACCGAAGAGTACCAGAACATAAATAAGCATGATAAAATCAGGGAAAATTTAATGAACGCGTTAAAAGGGAAGTTGAGGCATTACGAAAGCAAGTCAAGCAAATTGAAGGCGAAATCGTAGGAAAGGATAGCAGAAGAAATTTAGAATCACAGGTAGCAGAGGGGTTTGAAGAAAGTTATTTGTTTCGTGTACGGGATGCAACAAGAGAGCGCCAGGCGCGCGAACTTGACAATAATCGACATTGGGACTGGGACAGACGCGGTAGGTCTTTGTCGCCACGAGGCGAAAACTTTGACTATAAACACTTTTTGACTGTTCGGAAATTTAAGATTTTCCGCAATTCTAAGAATGACATACATCCATGTTCATGGTTAGATCAATTTATGTACGCACTCACACAAAATTGGCCACTAAGTCACAAACTGGAATTTATGTGTGGATATTTAGAAAACGAACCGGCGACGCGGATGCGCGCACTCATTAGAGATTGTAATAATCTGAATGATTTTTATCATGCATTTCTATCGGCATATTGGTCCGAAAACACGCAAGACAGAGTCAAACACAGTCTTATCATGCAGCGTAATTTCAAACAGTCTGAATTCCGCACGCCAGCGGAATATTTTGAAGACATGAGTCGAAAGAATCAGTTCCTTTCCAACCCTTATAGCCCGACTGAATTAATTCGCATTTGTTTAACTAAGCTGCCACAATCCATAAGACAAATTGCTTTAGCTGGAAGATGTAAAGACGACATCGAGACTTTTAAGACTTTGTTGCAAGAACTTGAGTACGACAACGACGACGGGACTTCTTGTAACTTTTTCAGTAACAGTAATTACAATAGATTTTCAGAGAAAAGGGATAGTGATCGGAACGGGCGTTATATGGGTAACTTTGAGAATGACAGACGTAACAGACAGGACAATAGATACCAGCCTTATGACAATAACAGACGTTCTAACAGAAACTACACAGACAATTATAATAACGGTAATTCGTACCGGAATGATCAATCATACAGAAACAGTAATCGGTATTATCAAGACAGAAATTATTCAAACAGTAATAGAAATTCTTACTACAGAAATAATCCGGGTAGTAGATACAACAATAATTTCAGAAGTGACAGTCGAAATTACACAAGAAGTAGCTATGCAGACAGACAGGAAAACAGAAATTTTAATAACAGACACAACCAAGAATTTGTATCTAACAGACAGGAGGGACCTAATTGGCATCCTCCACGTGACAGAACTTCAGAGAGACAAGTGCAAATCGTAGAAATGGATCCGCGAAATGACGCGAATAATCAAAGACGTGACGCAAACAATCGACAATGACTAGCAGCTTCGGCTTCTGGCAGCAATATAGACGGTTCAGAAAGTAATGACACTACGGCTTTACACTACGTACGCCTGGAAGACATGAGAGACATTTTGTTAGACGAAAAGGAAAATAATGTAGACGCATTTTTACATCCTGTTATTGAAGTATGTGTGGGTAAGAATCAGTTCACTGCAGTTTTAGATTCTGGGAGCCCATTGAACGTCATTAGTGAATCAGTTTTTCGTATATGTGAAAGGACTATTGCCTGTCCTGTGTTACCTATTTCTAAAACTACAATTCGAGGAGCGATTTCTGGAAAAGGTGTAGAAGTTAGACAACAGACCAACCTAAATTTCAATTGTCAAGGATACGAATTTTCTGCTAATTTTATTATTGTTCCATTACTCAGTACACAAATTATATTAGGTATGGAGTTTCTTAACGCACATAAGGCAATTTTGAACTTTAAAGAAGGAAGTGTGAATTTGACTGTTGCCGGAATACCGAAATGTTTGAAATTTTTCGAGTGTTTAACAAGATCTGAGTCAGATACAAAATGTTTAAGGTTTCTTACTTCTGATGTTTTCGTTGAGCTTTATGACAACAGTGTGTTTATTCATGACAATGACAATAGATACAGAGACGCGATGGATGATATAATTAATAGCGAAGAATTAATTAATGAAAAGGTTAAGAAAGCGGAAGTGCCAAATGACGTTACAAGAGAAGAGCTGCACCACATTTTGATTTCACATGCTACAGTATTTAGACATCACACAGGAACTATTCAAGGCTTACAATATTTATTTAAAGTAAAAGAACACACACCATTTCGGGGGAAAACGTACGCTATTCCTTTGGCTTACAGAGACAAGGTTAAGAATGAACTTCAGTACATGTTAGATCAGGGCATTATTGAGCCTGCAGTCAGTCCTTATACTAGCCCATTACACGTTGTTCTTAAAAAGGATGGGTCAATTCGTTTGGTTCTGGATTCCAGACAGATAAATAATATCATCATTCCTGAAACTGACCGTCCACAAAATTTAGATGAACTTCTTCAACATTTTCATGGAATTAAAGTTTTATCCACGATTGATATGCGCGCAAGTTTTTGGCAAATAGAACTCCACCCTGATTGTAGAAAATATACTGCCTTTTTAGCCTTTGGTAACTATTACCAGTTCCGGAAATTACCGTTTGGACTTACTGTATCTTCAGCAGCATTCATTCGTAGCTTAAATGAAATTTTACCTGTTTATCTTCGTGACAATATTACTTCATATGTTGACGACATTCTTATTGCTAAACGTTCTTGGAGTGAGCACAACAAAATTTTGGATTCATTGTTACGTATCTTTGCAAGAGTTGGCATTACAGTAAACTTGGAAAAATCTGAATTTGGTCGTTCTCAGGTGAAATTTCTCGGTCACATTATTTCTACAGAAGGTATTCTTCCTGATCCAGAAAAATTAGACGCTATTCGTAATTATGCTGTTCCTACCACAAAACGTGATGTTCGTAGTTTCCTTGGTGTCTGTAATTTTCTTAGACGCTTTGTTAGATTGGACAATTTGGCCACACCTCGTTTATGTGAACTATCTGGAAAGAAATCTAATTGGTGTTGGGATGAGGAAGCTCAGTCAGAATTTGAACAACTCCGTGATGCTTTAGTTGGTGCTCCACTTCTTTCACACCCGGATTTATCTAAAGATTTTTGTTTGGCGACGGACTCATCATACAAAGGTCTAGGTGCACATTTATTTCAAGAGATAGAAGAAAACGGCGTTGTAGTACAAAGGACTATTGCATTTGGAAGTCGTGTTCTCTCTAAATCAGAAAAGAATTATTCGATTACGGAACTTGAAGCTTTGGCTGTTGTTTGGGCTTTTACAAAATTTCGCACATTTTTGTTTGGCAGACATACTAAGGTTTACACCGATCATCGAGCTCTTGAGTTTCTTATGTCGACAAAATTAACTCATGGCAGATTGTCACGATGGGCGTTGTACTTACAGGAATTTGACTTTAGTATTGTTTACATACAGGGTTCTTCAAATATTGCTGATGCTTTATCACGTGCACCTATGGGTTTGAAACAAAGTGCTGAAGAGGACTGCAAGGAAAACAATTATTGTTTGATGTATATTCAAGGTGTTGCGTTTGAGAACTTTATTTCGTCTTCGCTCCAGGACATCGCTAAGGAGCAAAATAAGGATCCAATCTGGAAGGACATTAAGGAGAAGTGGAAGAGAAAGGAAAGCGTAGCGATTAGACAGCATTATTTAGTTCGCAATGACATTCTTTTTAAACGAAAATCGGTCGACAACTCTGTTTGGTTAGTTTGTATTCCTGATGAGTGGGTTAATAAGCTGATTTGGTATACGCATTTCAGTTATGCACACTTTGGTCCCAGAAAATGCTTTCATAAATTACGAGAAAATTGCTACTTCAATAATATGGAAAAACGTATTCGATTTGTTCTTGCCAAATGCAAATTATGTCAAAAGGCTAAGCCGCCGACAGTTTCTCACAGAGCACCATTGTTTCCTATCATTCCAGCAAAATTAAAGGACATGGCTGCAGTTGATTTGTTCGGTCCAGTGGTTCGATCTACTAATGGTTTTGCGTACATTTTCGTAGCAGTGGAGTTGACATCAAAATATGTGTGTTTTACACCGTTACGCAAAGCAACAGCTCGTTCAGTATCTAATGCTTTCATTAACCATTTTCTTAAAGAAGTGGGTCATGTTGATAAGGTTATATCAGATAATGGATCACAGTTTCGTTCTAAAATTTGGCTTCGTACTCTACGGCGTCGTAAAATTAAACCAATTTTCATTTCACTTTTTCACCCTCAATCTAACGCTTCAGAGAGATGGATGAAGGAAATCGATAAATTGTGTCGTCTTTATTGTCATCAGAATCACAGAACGTGGGATCAGTATCTTCATATTTTTCAAAACATTCTGAATGAACTCCCTAATGATTCAACTTCTTTACCACCTATACTGATATTAAAAAACAAAGCACTGACAAATCGCATTTCTGAAATCGTTCCTTTTCCGCCTACACGGAAACTGCGGCATTCTGAAGTTGTCAACCTGGCTCTACAAAATATTGCATCTGCGGCTGCTAGAAGAGAGAAATCAGCTAAGCGTCCTGGTCGTTTAAAAATCTTGTCAGTTGGTCAGAAGGTGTTAATTAAGGCTCATCGTTTGTCTCACAAAGGAAAAGGCTTGTGTCGGAAATTTTTTCTGCTTTATAACGGTCCATATAGAATTCGCAAAATTATTCATGATAACACTGTCGAAGTAGAAACTCTTAAATCACGACGCTCTAAGGGAATACATCATATATCTAACGTTAAAATTTTTGTGGAATGATATACTTTTGAAAAATTTTTGTAGAATGACATACTTTTGAGAAACTAACAGTTGTATGTAAACACACGGAGAGTACAAGGATACCGCGCTGTGTTTTGGCGGCGGCATATACTAAAAGCAACAGTCAAGTCTGCGCGCCGCACAAGGCAGTCGTTGACCGCAAACAATCACTTCCTACGTCACGCGCCTACAGCTGATCGAGCGCTCAGTGCGAATGCACTGACAGCCGTAAATAAATACACAGTCTAATTTCTCCGACTAAATTCAGTATAAAGCTATAGTGACTTGATGAATTCTGTTATTAACATTCAGTATTTTTCAGGATACGGTTCTATAAAATATTTAAGAACTTCAGGTAAATTCTGTGCGTGTCCGACGTTAAGACGACTTGCTATCGAGAAAATTTCAGGAAAAATGTCATTTCGAAGAAGAAAGTAATAAACTAAAAAGGTAATTATTAATTGAGTTTATTTTTCAGGTAACATATTTCCACTTAGGTACGTACTTTAGACGTAATTTGCTGCTCGCGATAACGTGATTCATACTTTGTGCTAATTACATGTTCAATGAAATTACTTGTGAAGTGACGTGCTTGCGTACGTTAACTGATTTTGACAATGATTATTAATGAACTGGATTGTTACTTGTGTATATTATGCATCGCTTGGCTGCACTACTTTTTCACTGATGTCATATTTTTAATTATGTGCCTGCTGTGCCTATTTATTTAAATTATAATTGTCACCTGATTAATTGTGCTGATGTGGTTAGGTATGTAAGTTATACTTTGTGATTTATCTGCTTGCGCCTTCATGTTTACCTATTAAGATACGATGCTAATGACCTGTTTAGTACGTAAGATATATGTTTACTGCTATGCGTATGGATTGCACATTTACACATTTCTGCTTGTTGTCATAACTATACTTTAATTTGGTATATAGCAATGCTGATGTACAGTGTACGGACATGGAGTGTGGGTTACGATGTGGTATGGGTTACGGATTGTTCGCTTGGTGAAGCCTCGTTATAGAAATTGTGCTGCATCCACTTGTTGACATTCTGTTCACTACTGGTATATTTACTCGCTGTTGCTTGTTTTGCTTACGCTCAGTGCCTTATATTTTTAAGATAAGAAAATGAACTGCTATAATTCGACGAACGACATTAGTACAAGAAACTTCATAGAAGTCACATGAGCTGGAGGTTTTATGAAAGCTGTATAAATGTATGCCAATAGGAAGGAAGCTAACGACATGACATACCAACACAGTTATTACACTGCATTTTTCGTGAGCAATTGAAATAGGAAGTGACACTTGACACAAGAAATACTCCACATGTTTGCTTCTGTTTGCCGTAATTCTTAAAGTGGTGTACACACTGTGAAATATTAGGATCATTCACACTCCGTAATCGTACTTAATTACTGAGAGTTATTCGAACTAAGTCTGTTAGAGGTCATGTATGCATTCTTTGTTTATAATTCATAATGAGTAGAAGATTTTGGTCAGATGGATTACACAGAGGTTGTGTGTTGACAGTGTGTCTTCGGATTGTATGGGATGAGGAGGTTTGCATTAGGATTTTATCTGTACTCGATCGAGGAGACTGACTAGAGGAAAGAGTTGTTATGGAAGTGAAATGATACTGGCAATAAGGTTTATATGTATCGACGTATTGAAGAGGTATTATGGAGGTATTGAGATTATATGAAGTTGATTGGAGTTATGGTGTATAAGAGGTAAAATAAGTGAGGTGCATATTTTTTTTTTTTTTTTGTTGGTCTATATGGAACAAGGAGGATGAAGATAGCAGACTGGAACACTAAAATGGAAGGAAGATTGTCTACACACACTTTGTTAAATCACTAAGCAGTATGTACTTTTTTTTTTTGGAGAGAGGAAGTTGCATATCTTGGCACACTGACAGTTGTTCAGCAACCGTACATTTTGATCTGGCTTGGCAAACATTGGTCTTGACATGATGACTATGACGTTGACTTAACTATTATTGACTGTTATACATTGCTGTCACTACTACTTGATACACATGATGAACATGAAATTTTGACAGAAGTGGATTCACACAGTTAACACTATTCAATTACACAGTAGTACTTAATGTGGATGAAAGATGAGTGAGTGTGTTTTGTGTGTTTTCCTTTCCTAATCCTACCCACCTATCTCCTAAATATTATTTTATTTGTTTGTAGTGGCTTGCACTGACACCCATAAATATTATAGGTTTACTGATGTTTGTGTATTTGTAATAGTAATATGACAATTATCTGACATCATTTGTGTGTTTGTTATGATTTGTATGTTTAGTGTAAAAGCATTTGTATGTGTATTCAAACTATTGTTCATGCTTGAACTTTCTGATCAGTGATAGTAAATATTATGGACTGTTACTTGTACTTTTTCTACATGATTGGTGCCACTAGGACATGTTTAATTTCTGCTGATGAACTGTGTGATCAGTGATAGTGAATATTATGGACTGCTGTCTGCACCTACTCAACATTGCTGGGTGCCACTGATGGACTGCTTCTACTGAAATGATGTGACCTGTTGGAGTCTGCACCTGTTCCACAATGCTGGGTGCCACTGATGGACTGCTTCTACTGAAATGATGTCACCTGTTGGAGTCTGCACCTACTCCACAATGCTGGGTGCCACAGATGGAGCTACTTCTATGGAAATGATGTCATTTGTCGGTGTCTGCACCTACTCAACAATGCTGGGTGCCATTGATGAACTGCTTCTACTGAGAAATGTGACTTGTTGCTGTGTGTACCTCTTCAACATTGCTGGGTACCACAAATGGAACTGCTTCTACTGAAATGATGTTACTTCTTGCTGTCTGTACCTCTTCAACATTGCTGGGTACCACAAATGGAACTGCTTCTACTGAAATGATGTTACTTCTTGCTGTCTGTACTTCTTCAACATTGCTGGGTACCACAGATGGAACTGCTTCTACTGAAATGATGTTACTTCTTGCTGTCTGTACCTCGTCAACATTGCTGGGTACCACAGATGGAACTGCTTCTACAAATGATGTTACTTCTTGCTGTCTGCACCTACTCAACATTGCTGGGTGCCACTGATGGACTGATTCTACTGAGATGATGTCACCTGTTGCTGTTTGCACCTACTCAACATTGCTGGGTGCCATTGATGAACTGCTTCTACTGAGAAATGTGACTTGTTGCTGTGTGTACCTCTTCAACATTGCTGGGTACCACAAATGGAACTGCTTCTACTGAAATGATGTTACTTCTTGCTGTCTGTACCTCTTCAACATTGCTGGGTACCACAGATGGAACTGCTTCTACTGAAATGATGTTACTTCTTGCTGTCTGCACCTACTCAACATTGCTGGGTGCCACTGATGAACTGCTTCTACTGAAATGATATCACCTGTTGGAGTCTGCACCTACTCAACATTGCTGGGTGCCACTGATGGACTGCTTCTACTGAAATGATGTCACCTGTTGGAGTCTGCACCTGTTCCACAATGCTGGGTGCCACTGATGGACTGCTTCTACTGAAATGATGTCACCTGATGGTGTCTGCACCTACTCAACATTGCTGGGTGCTACTGCTGGAACTGTCAACCACTTGTTATGAAAACATTTTATGTGAATATTTGTATAAACTGATTTTTTGTGTATTACTGTTTGTGAAAAGTTTTAAGACTCTTACCTGCTCATATTCGTCATTGCTGACGCTATCGATTGAATTGTTTAACCACATGATATTTGTGTAAACTATTATGTAAAGTCACATGTATGAAAGAATTTGTATTCCTTACTGTATTTTATATATTAGGCTATTGTAAGGTCAGTGCAAAGCCAAAATTTTATCTAGTTATATGATACTTACGTATTAATATTTTCTTTTATTTTTGTCTGTATTTTTTTTGACGAATTTGGTGGTATTTTCACCACCAATGCTGGCAAAAATACCATCAAATTCTAGCCCGTGGAGGAAGGGCATATGAAAGGTGGCTACACTGAGCCACAGCGCCAGAAATCGCGCCAGAGAGTATTGTTCCGCCGCCTCCACTGGCAGTGATTATTGAGAGGCAGCGACAGGCAGTTCTTGCCGAGAAGTTGTGGTGGACACTGCTTGTAGTTGAAGTCAGAGTGAGATGCGGTAGTGGAGAGTGTTGTTCCATGTTTTATGCAGTGGTTTGATGGGAGAGATGATGATGTTCTAATGGAGATATTGTAATGGTCAGAGTGCATTTCGTCAATATATATGGAGGTATTTTCTTTTATTCTTTCAGTGACCTGAATAATGTGTCATTACAGGTTCAGTCAACAAGCAGCTGGCGTGTGTTCTTGTATTAGAGTGTAATTCTGGTTTTCTTGCGCAATTATAGTATTTCTAATTTTCTTTTATCACGTCAGTATAATTGGTATTTAAAAATTCTTGTCTTGTTGAAGAAGAACCGTGCCAGATGTGCGTTGAGTCATACTACCACATACAGAACAGCTACACTTGTGTTTGTTGGTTTCGTAGGTTTTATAGTTGCTGGGGACTTAATTAATTAATTGTATTAACTGAAATTTTCATTTCATTCTTTGTGGTTGTTACATGCAGTCAGATTGCGTACAAAAACTAGTCAGGGCCAGCCGTTTACGAAACAGCGTAATCGGACATAACAGCGACAGAAAATTAAAAAGTATTTGCATTGCATTCTTATATCTTTATTATAATTAAGCCTCCATGCAACGTGTGCACAAAAACCTACAGACTTGCACTCATGTTACAATTCTAGGTGCTGGCCTCAGTGACACAAATGACAATCTATACGGGATTCCCCATGGAGGTAAAAGAAGAATGGAGCTGGCACTACAGACTTATCGTGTATGTTGTTTTGAAGACATAGTGGACAGGGCCTGGTGCCATTTTAAGTAGTCCACAACATTATCAGATTACTGTTTACGATTGCTTCTTGTTCATTACGTCTGTCGTGAGTACGCTGAAACTGTTTTAAATACTAAAAATTATAGAGCTTACAGGAATAACATAGTGCCAGGAAGGCAATTTCGAACCTTTCTTCTGTTCTTAAATGTGTATTTGCTCTAGTAATACAACAGAGTCAGAGTGACGCAGGGGGAGGATGGAGAACACTGGCTTCAAGTTTGTGGCGTAATGCCACCTCCCCTCTTTTTCGACCTCCATGAGATTAGCAGTCTAGCAATATATGTCTGTGGTCTACTCGCTTTGCCGCAGTGTTTTGTTTTTCAAGCGTGAACTGTTGTTAGTTTTGTTTATTGTACGTCTTTTGGGTTTTTTGTGGTGATGGAGTGGTTGGATGAAAGCGTACTACTGTTGATGGAAGAGTAGAGACCCCACAGGTGCTTGTGGTATCCTAAAAATCCACAGCATAAAAAAAGAAAACCAATGCTTGGCAAGAAATTACCGAAGTGCTGTCAGTGCCAGCTGAGAAAGTTAATAAGAAAATGAACTCAGTACTATCTTCTTTCAAGCCTGGAACCTCTAAACGCTGCGTAGTCTCGGGAATGGGTGCAGTCGAAAAGTATAATCCCAAATGGTTTGCCTTCAAACCGCTGTGTTATAACTGGCCTGAGATCAGCTTCGTTTTTACCTGAGGAACAGTAAAACTGGCAGGCATAAAACGACTCTGTACAAACTGTTGAACATATCGAAGCTTAAGAGTGCATTTCCAGCGAAATACAGGTTGTTTATAAATGAATATCGGGGTTTTAGCGCCTTATAATAATTATTACAGTAAACTTACAGTTATAAATGATATGTCAAATGAAAGAGCAACTCAAATGGTTGTGTTTGGCACCAGTGTGCATGCGCAGCGTCCAATGTTTACGCCGCAATCCCCTAGACACCGGTAGTAGCGAAGATGGCGACTAGTGAACATAAAGCGTTTTGTGTTTTGCAGTTTGCAAACACCGAATCTGTAGTTATTGTGCAACGTTCGTACCGGCTGAAGTTCGGTTGTGATCCTTCAAGTGATAAAAACATTCGTAGATGGTAGGCTATCATCAATTCGAAGATACTAGCTGCCTTTGTAAAGGGAAGAGCCCAAGACGACCAAAAGTTAGTGAAGAGACTGTTGAGCGAGTGAGAGAGTCGTTCATTCGTAGCCCAAAGAAATCAGTCCGGAAGGCTGGTCGTGAATTACAAGTTCCTGTGGCGACTGTTTGGAAACCACTACGTCCTTACCGTTTACAGTTATTACAGGCTCTAAAGCCGGCAGACCATGGATTGCGTGCCAACTTCGCAAACGAAATGTTGTTTCATGATGATGAAGATTTCCTGGATCATGTTGTCTTCAGTGCTGAATCGATCTTTCACCTTAGTGGACATGTTAACACTCACAATGTGCGCGTCTTGGGCTCAGAAAATCCTCACGAGGTGGTACAAATGTAACGAGATTTCCCTAAAGTGACTGTTTCTTGTGCCGTATCCCAGCGGAAAGTTTATGTGCCTTTCTTTTTCGGTGAACCTGCTGAAATTGGCGCTTCTTACCTTGATACACTAGAGTAATGGCTCTTACCCCAGTTGGAAGAAGATGAGCCAGAGAACTTCATTTTCCAGCAAGAGGGTGCGCCATCTCACTGGCACAGTGAAGTACACAATTGGTTGAACTTCACTGTACGCAGGCGCTGGATACGCCGCAAGGGGCTCACTGACAGGGCTTGCTTTGCATGGCCTCCACATTCACCCGACCTAACGCCATACGATTTTTTTTCCTTTTGGGCTTCATCAAGGATCGTGTGTACGTGCCTCCGCTACCAGCAGACCTCCCTGAATTAAGAAATCGGATTGAAGCAGCTGTTGCTACAATCACTGAAGACACATTTATCAACGTTTGGGAAGAACTCGGCTATAGACTTGATGTGTGCCATATGACAAATGGTGCTGACATTGAACATTTATAAGGTTCTTGGTAAAACCGTTTGAGTTGCTCTTTCATTTGACATATCATTTATACCTGTAAGTTTAATACAATAAATATTATAAAGCGTTAAAACCCAGATATTCATTTATAAAGACCCTGTACTTAGTTAACAGAAGATACAGAATCGTTGCCACACAAACATAGTTGAGAACGTAAAACAATTTTCAAACGAAACCTATCGAACGTACAAGATGATACACATCCAGGTACGGTATTCACCAGATATTACATTCGGGGAGCTGTAAGCACAATATTACAATACCACAAACTGAATCCGGCGTCCATGGAATACTCAGTCTTCACTGTAGTGTGAAAAACAAACTATGTTAACGAGGCAACTAAAACATACCGGTAACAAAATACTGAAGAACCAACAGGATGCGCTCTGTCGATGTACCAATTTGGAGAGCAATAACTCAATAAATATCCGCCGCCGCAGTATCCCTCTTGGAGCATCCAGTGAACACTCGTTCTTCAGCTGGATAACAAAACATGAAACCAGATTAACGGTTCCATTAGGCTATATGACCAGCTGAATATGGCATAAAATACGCGCTTGGTGCCTTCGGCTGCTTACTTCGAAACTCAACAATTCAATAAGTATTCGGATTCGAAATATTGCACTTTCAGCATCCAGAGAACACTCCTAATCGGACAGTTAATCTCAGTTCATGTTTTGTTATTTATGCCGATACTTACTTAGTTATTGACCTCCGAAATTAGCGACCGAAAGCCCCATCATGTATTTTCTGCGATATTCAGTTGCTTCATGTTCTGTTGTCAACTAAAGAGGAAGTACACTGTACACACTGCAAGCAGCATATTGCTACGATGGATATAAATTTAATTATTGGTTTCTGAACTTGGTAGCAGCAGTCGCGCGGCTCGGAACGCGGTCGAGAATAATCCGCGATCAGTCACTCACACACGTTGAAACCCCTACCCCCAGGAAGCGAAAACAAATCTGAAAACGAAGCTAATTTCAGGTCAGTGTTGTACACTTTCTTCCCCCTCCATAACTACAGATACTGCATAAGTAACAGATAATGAGGAAACAGGGAGGGGGGGGCGATTAAGGGGTTTGAACCCATCAAAAATATTGACAAAGCTACAAAAGGAGGGGGACATATGATCATAAAATAACTCCATTGTACTTACACCGCGGCTATTATGAACCAGTGTTGGCGACAATATTAGCACCAGTGTGTGGACTGAGATTCAAAGGAATGTTGTTGTTTGTCTGGAGTCATGGAAAGTCTAAGTAGCACTGCCCATGCGTAAGGCTACTCTGATTATCTGTTGCTGAGGATCGGTACAGTGAGAAGACATGCATTCTCAAGTCAGAAGCTTACAGCCTTCACATCCTGAAAATTGCGGTAATTGTTGTTATTGTTGTGGTATTGTTTAAATGTTATTTGTAGTTAGCGTTATGTAGGGGGAGTGGCGGTTGGTGTGAGCATTATGATAATCTCTCTGGTTTCCTTTTTTTTTTTTTTTCACTTGCTTTTCTACATTTAGATGATAAATCGAATGCCTAAGAATAGACCAATTTGATGTCAAATTATGGAAGAGAAAAGTTGTAGAACATCAAATTGGCTTTTCAAAAAGCATAGGAAAGTAACAGAATATATCGCCACTGAACAGTTAAATAGAAATTGCATGCCTCCAAATAGTGGTTTTGGGAACAATACAAATTAACAGAATGAGATTAAGTAAAGGGCAAAAAGTTTATCTACACCAATAGTGGTATATTTTTTTTATTAAATTTGACCATATGGGTGTCCACATTGTTGAACATAAACTGGATAAATGAAATGTCTTTGCAATTTTATACTGCATTTTAGATTCTGGGTAGTTCAAAACGTCTGACATCATTATATCGTTAATTCTAAAGCTGATAGTACATCTGCAGTGGTATCCAAAATTAAAGCAACAAACCGCTATCCATAACATGTAAGCTTTCATGACTGGCGTCTTCATTTAATTAAAACTTCCAGGCTGAATTGCCATGGTCCAAATGAAACCATTATTTCCCCAGCCTGTATCTAATTCACAATATAATCATACAAACTGTCAACCAGTTGTCTGTACATACTTCTTCTGCACATAAGATGGCATTCCAGTCGATGGACAACCACGCCAATGATGACGTCAGTAGCAGGGCAATAAGGACGACACCCCACATTGCATTGATGCCAAATTTAATCCAAATGGCGCTTCCAAGATGGCGGCGATTGATATGGAAATGTCGCAATAACGTCATGGCGGCAAGTATGAATTTTGGCGGAAAAATAGGTCAATTGGGCTACCTCCACTAACCTAACCCCCTCCCCTCCACCTCCCCACTCCCCCATTCCCACCCCCAGAAAAAGGCGAGAAGTTCAAATTTTGGCGGGGAAAAAGGGCAATTGGGCTACCTCCACTAATCTAAGAAAATGTCGGGAAAATATGTCACTTGGGCTGCCTCCAATAACCTAAGACATCCAGCCGCCACCACTTCCTAGGAATTGGTGGGTAAAGGACTCAGCCTGTGCTGGACTGCTGGATCAGATGGACGGAAGTCGTTATTTTGTAGGCAGTCTTTATTTAAACAATCTGAGGCAGTACCTCCATCCAGTGTGTTCACCCTAAGGTCTGGAGTCCAACTGACCCGGTACACAGTACTGCCACCAGAGTACACTGTCGTCCCATTTTGGTCTGGGTGGGTGAGGGGGGGGGGAGAAATGGTGGAAAAGGACTCAGCCTGTTCTCGGCTGCTGGAGAGAGAAAAGAGTGTACTTTATTTATTTTGGAACAATTTAATTAGCAATAGATTTCACTCGCTTTGACATGCTCGGGGTCACAATACACAGCCTAAAGACCTGCAAACTATTCATAAATTATCTAAATAATGCAGTAAACTGATGAACAGACACACAAACAACTCGTCAATTACCGAAATAATGCAGTACACAGCATACAGACACGCAAACTACTCGTAAATCACCGAAATAATGGAGCGCGCTGACGTGCACACTCGAAAACAACTCGTAAATTATCAATATAACGCATGTAAAATGCTCTGCAGACACGTTCACTAATTCTGAACTGTCCAAATAATGTATGACATAGCATACAGACCTGCAAACTACTCGTAAATCACCGAAATCATGCATATATAGCACTCTGCCAACACGCTCACAACGTTTAAACAACCTAAAATATTGTAGTGCACAAACACTCTAAAATATTGTAGTGCACAAACACTCAGTGCACATAAAAAATTCTTTCGAACTATCGTCAACCGCAACGTATGAGAGGCTCCAATGTGCGTACATGCCGGCGATGCTGCGAGCCTCCGCCACACAGATGAGTGCAGGGGCACGAGCGATTCCTCTCAGGCCGCTATCACCTACAGCCAGCAGGTGAAAGTCTAGTCTGTTTTTGAATATACAGTTAGAGTTCTTCAAGTGTTATATTGATGTCACATGTCAATGTAAATAAGAGCCAAGTCACCCTTGAGCCACATGTGCATGTTTACCGTTGCTGGCGTGATACCTCTCTACCTGTGGGTTCTGCCCTCACAGGCCACACTAAAGAAATCTGTTCCAATGCTTTCCAGAATAGCACAGGGTACATTATTCCTAGCGATCCTAGCGATATATTCGAGCTGCGTCTAGCCGTGCACAGATGTTTACCTGCCCAGTGTGGCTGACACATCACCACGAAATGTTAGCATAGCGACTCACCATTGTAGGTGCATCTAAAAGGTCTCAGTGTTATGCTGATGTCACATGGCTATGTAAATGAGAGCCAAGTCGGCTTCATGGAAATTATAAGGTGTCACAGAAATAGTTAATGGTCGCTTTTGTAGGAGCTTTGGTGATGTCTCAGCTTGTCTGCATGGAAATTCTGATCCTAATAGGACCTGTTAACGAAAATAGCCCAGAATAACGCCGAATCCATTCCTCCTGATGGTTCTAATGTAGCACCCCACCCATCACATACTACCCTTCCTGCTTTCAACAAGCATCTCTGAAACGCAAACATTCTCACTTCTATGTAGAGGCTCCTACGTCCCAGCACAAAGGATGTCTTGTGAATGAATGGGGTATTGTGACTGGCTCTTACTGTATTCACCAGCCAAATTTCTGATGCTGTGTTGTGGAAGCACTGTCTGCCTTTTCCTTTCTGCAGACGAAAGTTTCAGCAACAAAACTATTTTGTACAGATCGCCCTATTGCACTGCCAGTTAAACCCTGCAAAAGTGGCCTATATATCGTCAAATATAGAAAGACTCTTGCTCAATTACACTGGTCTGTCACTGATGACAGAAGATTGAATATTAGAGTGTAAAACCAATGTCCAACCCGGCAATATACACTCCTGGAAATTGAAATAAGAACACCGTGAATTCATTGTCCCAGGAAGGGGAAACGTTATTGACACATTCCTGGGGTCACATACATCACATGATCACACTGACAGAACCACAGGCACATAGACACAGGCAACAGAGCATGCACAATGTCGGCACTAGTACAGTGTATATCCACCTTTTGCAGCAATGCAGGCTGCTATTCTCCCATGGAGACGATCGTAGAGATGCTGGATGTAGTCCTGTGGAACGGCTTGCCATGCCATTTCCACCTGGCGCCTCAGTTGGACCAGCGTTCGTGCTGGACGTGCAGACCGCGTGAGACGACGCTTCATCCAGTCCCAAACATGCTCAATGGGGGACAGATCCGGAGATCTTGGTGGCCAGGGTAGTTGACTTACACCTTCTAGAGCACGTTGGGTGGCACGGGATACATGCGGACGTGCATTGTCCTGTTGGAACAGCAAGTTCCCTTGCCGGTCTAGGAATGGTAGAACGATGGGTTCGATGACGGTTTGGATGTACCGTGCACTATTCAGTGTCCCCTCGACGATCACCAGTGGTGTACGGCCAGTGTAGGAGATCGCTCCCCACACCATGATGCCGGGTGTTGGCCCTGTGTGCCTCGGTCGTATGCAGTCCTGATTGTGGCGCTCACCTGCACGGCGCCAAACACGCATACGACCATCATTGGCACCAAGGCAGAAGTGACTCTCATCGCTGAAGATGACACGTCTCCATTCGTCCCTCCATTCACGCCTGTCGCGACACCACTGGAGGCGGGCTGCACGATGTTGGGGCGTGAGCGGAAGACGGCCTAACGGTGTGCGGGACCGTAGCCCAGCTTCATGGAGACGGTTGCGAATGGTCCTCGCCGATACCCCAGGAGCAACAGTGTCCCTAATTTGCTGGGAAGTGGCGGTGCGGTCCCCTACGGCACTGCGTAGGATCCTACGGTCTTGGCGTGCATCCGTGCGTCGCTGCGGTCCGGTCCCAGGTCGACGGGCACGTGCACCTTCCGCCGACCACTGGCGACAACATCGATGTACTGTGGAGACCTCACGCCCCACGTGTTGAGCAATTCGGCGGTACGTCCACCCGGCCTCCCGCATGCCCACTATACGCCCTCGCTCAAAGTCCGTCAACTGCACATACGGTTCACGTCCACGCTGTCGCGGCATGCTACCAGTGTTAAAGACTGCGATGGAGCTCCGTATGCCACGGCAAACTGGCTGACACTGACGGCGGCGGTGCACAAATGCTGCACAGCTAGCGCCATTCGACGGCCAACACCGCGGTTCCTGATGTGTCCGCTGTGCCGTGCGTGTGATCATTGCTTGTACAGCCCTCTCGCAGTGTCCGGAGCAAGTATGGTGGGTCTGACACACCGGTGTCAAAGTGTTCTTTTTTCCATTTCCAGGAGTGTATCACCGCGTACCATGTCGATGTAGTAAATATACAATTTGTATCCTGCGCCATGGCCCCTTTTGCATCATGCATATAGCTAGCGACCACCAGACACTCGTACATATACCGCAAAGACTATTGTACAAAGCTGGATCAGTTGCTCTCGCCACAAAGTCGTCACCGTTTCTGGTCCCAAACTGCTTGCTTGTTTTCTACACCAATCCCCAGACTCTGGGCTCACAAGAACACATGTATTTTCACATGGCTTGCCAGAATATTACACCATTTACGCGATACTTCTCGATATCAAGCACATAGCAATATCGCTTGCATACCAGTATCGCTCACACAACATAATTCCGAAGATGTAAAGTGGAAATTATTTCTCTAAAAACTCGAAAGTATAGCGAGGTGGAGCGTGCCGTAAACCACTGGGTAACTCGAAACTTATACCGTCTGTGAAGACTCGAAAAAAATAGAGGAAACCGATAGTTCCACTCGCGAATACCGATGTCGGTGATGTAACAGATTCCAAATCATCCCTATAATTTACAAAGACAGCCAAGGTGTTTCTCATGTCTAGAGAACCAGCAAACATGTCTTCCACCCATCTTATGCCTGCTATATGCACACACCACATTCGATGTTCTCTCAACTAAATAAAGGCGCGAAATGTGTAGAAGCAGTCAATCAGAAAATTTACGTGGGAGGGAATAATGGTCCAGTGCAAAAGTACAGCCATATTGAAACTTCTCAAATTTCCACCCGATCATGAAAGCTGTCAAATACATACTAAGTATTAGTACGCTGATCGGCCGTCTAGAGGACGACACAGCTAAGTCTGCTACATTCTTGCATCCCAGCAGGTTTCTCAATTTGGACAGCTCCCATCATTAGCCAAAAACGTGTATTATTCTCGCCACAGGCAATCGGCGCTGCGTGGCATGCACCCCCACTCAGAATCATCCTAGGAGACCAGTCACATACATATTTTATCACTGTACTTACAATTAAATATTGTGATCGCAGTATCAATTGGATGACATTCGAGAGTGAGCGAAGTATTGGAAATAGATCCTGCTGACCACTGTGACTCTGGAAACAGAAATATCTGTACCATTCTTATGACTTGACATAATCTTCCCGTTGCTGTCACAGTATTCAAAATCAAATCAGTACCTTCCTTACAACAGGACATAGTCATTTCCTTTGCACATGTCGGAACACACACACATACTTTATAAGTGTGATGCTCAAGGCGAACCTATCACATATTCCTACTACTAAGTACAATACTTGGCCAATAACTGATTGTAGGCGATATGAAATAATACTGGCCGAAAATCAGCGATGGTTGGACATGTCTCATAAGTTTTTCTTGCGAGTGGTACCGCTATGCTTTAGAAAGAGAGGCATAATTGTTTTAAAAACCACCATATGTTTAAAAAACATGATCGCAATCACCATATTACTATCACAATCGGTCTTGGTTCTACAGGTGCACACAAGTACCATGTTATAAGCTATACGGGCTTTATAAATCGAGGTATGGCATTACCTACGAATGAAGTGGTTTTCCTGACAAATACTGCGACGCTGAATACAGACGCTGATCGCTGGAGTTTATATTATCAGACAAACAGTGCTCCACGAGTAACAGACGATGCAATCTTGTGATAAAATCACAGAATTGAGAAAGTGATTCAGCTAAGGGACGTGGTATGAAACTGGTATTTGTAACTCCCTCATGCCACTGCTAGATATTTCTCTAGTATTTGTATCGCATTCTGTCTCTATGCAATGTCAGAGGTTTTGTGATATATCCACTGGATTATAGGCGTAGGTTGATTGAGAAGGATTGCAAACAGTAGATGGTGTGCTGATTGAGGTGGTAAGAAAAGTACACAGGCTTTTTAGATCTCTAGTGTTACACTCTCTGGTAGAAATGATGTCTATGATTTGAAATCAAGCCTTTCTATTCAACCACATACCTGCATTGTATCCGATGGAGAAGTTCTTTAATGATTAAAGCGACTGTGAATTATATTTCTGGCACTCTCATATCTCAAAACGAGTAACTTTTTTTGAACCTGCCTGCTATAGTAAAATGCCTCATGCAACTGTTGCCATTTCTGCAGCTTTGCGCGTGTGATCGTTCCACTTTAAGTAGGAACTGAGTAGAAGTCTGAGAGAGAGGCGTATCTATGACCTTCTGCAACCTGTGTAGAAACAGAGTGACCTGAGTTAGTGTGACAGGACCATGTTTGGACCATTCTGTGGAAATGGGAACATGTTGTCGTAGCTCTGCCAACAGATTAGATTAGAGATTAGAATAATACTTGTTCTATAGATCATGAATACAACACTTCGTAATGATGTGGAACGTGTCAGGTTAATAAAAGATGTCTGTACAAGATATAATATTACATAAAATATTGCATGACACTAATGTTTAAGTTGGTTTTTTCTCCTTAATTTATATCTAAAAATTCAGCCAATGAGTAGAAGGAGTCGTCATCTAGAAATTCTTTTAATTTATTTTTAAATGTTAGTTGGCTATCTGTCAGGCTTTTGATGCTGTTTGGTAGGTGACCAAAGACTTTTGTGGCAGCATAATTTACCTCTTTCTGTGCCAAAGTCAGATTTAACCCTGCATAGTGAAGATCATCCTTTCTCCTGGTGTTATAGCTATGCACACTGCTATTACTTTTGAACTGGGTTGGATTATTAACAACAGATTTCATAAGTGAATATATATACTGTGAGGTTACTGTGAGGATCCCTAGATCCTGAAATAGATGTCTGCAGGATGACCGTGGGTGGTCTCCAGCAATTATTCTGATTACACGTTTTTGAGCAATGAATACTTTTCTACTCAACGATGAATTACCCCAGAATATGATGCCATACGAAAGCAGTGAATGAAAGTAGGCATAGTAAGCTAATTTACTGAGATTCTTATCACCAAAATTTGCAATAACCCTAATAGCATAGCGTTTCAGCAGACCATCCATGTGTTGCTTCCAGTTTAACCTCTCATCAATGGACACACCTAAAAATTTTGAAAATTATACCTTAGCTACAGACTTCTGTTCAAAATCTATATTTATTACTGGAGTTGTGCCATTTACTGTACGGAACTGTATATACTGTGTTTTATCAAAATTTAAAGAGAGTCCGTTTGATCAGAACCACTTAATAATTTTGTGAAAAACATCATTTACAATTACATCACTTAGTTTTTGGTTTTTGGATGTTATTACTATACTTGTATCATCAGCAAAAAGAACTAACTTTGCATCTTCATCAATGTGGAATGGTAAGTCATTAATGTATATCAAGAACAGTAAAGGACCTAAGACCAAACCCTGTGGGACCCCGTACTTGATAGCCCCCCAGTTTGAGGAATCAGCTGTTGTTTTAACATTACATGAACCACTTATTTCAACTTTCTGCATTCTTCTAGTTAAGTATGAATTAAACCATTTGTGCACTGCCCCCTCAAACCATAATGATTTAGCTTATCTAAAAAAACTCAATGATTTACACAATCAAAGGCCTTTGAGAGATCACAAAAAATACCAATGGGTGATGTCCGGTTATTCAGAGCATTTAATATTTGATCAGTGAAAGCGTGTATAGCATTTTCTGCTGAAAAGCCTTTCTGAAACCAAACTGACTATTGTTAGTACTTTATTTTTACAAATATGGGAGGCTACTCTTGAATACATTACTTTCTCAAAAATTTTTGATAGAGCTGTCAGAAGAGAGATTGGGCAGTAGTTGTTGACATCCGACATATCTCCCTTTTTATGCAATGGTTCCCCCCATGAACCATGGACCTTGCCGCTGGTGGGGAGGCTTGCGTGCCTCAGTGATACAGATGGCTGTACCGTAGGTGCAACCACAACGGAGGGGTATCTGTTGAGAGGCCAGACAAACATGTGGTTCCTGAAGAGGGGCAGCAGCCTTTTCAGTAGTTGCAGGGGCAACAGTCTGGATGATTGACTGATCTGGCCTTGTAACATTAACCAAAACGGCCTTGCTGTGCTGGTACTGCGAACGGCTGAAAGCAAGGGGAAACTACAGCCGTAATTTTTCCCGAGGACATGCAGCTCTACTGTATGATTAAATGATGATGGCGTCCTCTTGGGTAAAATATTCCGGAGGTAAAATAGTCCCCCATTCGGATCTCCGGGCGGGGACTACTCAGGAGGGTGTCGTTATCAGGAGAAAGAAAACTGGCGTTCTACGGATCGGAGCGTGGAATGTCAGATCCCTTAATCGGGCAGGTAGGTTAGAAAATTTAAAAAGGGAAATGGATAGGTTAAAGTTAGATATAGTGGGAATTAGTGAAGTTCGGTGGCAGGAGGAACAAGACTTTTGGTCGGGTGATTACAGGGTTATAAATACAAAATCAAATAGGGGTAATGCAGGAGTAGGTTTAATAATGAATAAAAAAATAGGAGTGCGGGTTAGCTACTACAAACAGCGTAGTGAACGCATTATTGTGGCCAAGATAGACACAAAGCCCATGCCTACTAAAGTAGTACAAGTTTATATGCCAACTACCTCTGCAGATGATGAAGAAATAGATGAAATGTATGACGAGATAAAAGAAATTATTCAGGTAGTGAAAGGAGACGAAAATTTAATAGTCATGGGTGACTGGAATTCGTCAGTAGGAAAAGGGAGAGAAGGAAACATAGTAGGTGAATATGGATTGGGGGGAAGGAATGAAAGAGGAAGCCGCCTTGTAGAATTTTGCACAGAGCATAACTTAATCATAGCCAACACTTGGTTCAAGAATCATAAAAGAAGGTTGTATACCTGGAAGAATCCTGGAGATACTAGTAGATATCAGATAGATTATATAATGGTAAGACAGAGATTTAGGAACCAGGTTTTAAATTGTAAGACATTTCCTGGGGCAGATGTGGATTCTGACCACAATCTATTGGTTATGAACTGCAGATTGAAACTGAAGAAACTGCAAAAAGGTGGGAATTTAAGGAGATGGGACCTGGATAAACTGGAAGAACCAGAGGTTGTAGAGAGTTTCAGGGAGAGCATAAGGGAACAATTGACAGGAATGGGGGAAAGAAATACAGTAGAAGAAGAATGGGTAGCTCTGAGGGATGAAGTAGTGAAGGCAGCAGAGGATCAAGTAGGTAAAAAGACGAGGGCTAATAGAAATCCTTGGGTAACAGAAGAAATATTGAATTTAATCGATGAAAGGAGAAAATACAAAAATGCAGTAAATGAAGCAGGCAAAAAGGAATACAGACGTCTCAAAAATGATATCGACAGGAAGTGCAAAATGGCTAAGCAGGGATGGCTAGAGGACAAATGTAAGGATGTAGAGGCTTGTCTCACTAGGGGTAAGATAGATACTGCCTACAGGAAAATTAAAGAGACCTTTGGAGAGAAGAGAACCACTTGTATGAATATCAAGAGCTCAGATGGCAACCCAGTTCTAAGCAAAGAAGGGAAGGCAGAAAGGTGGAAGGAGTATATAGAGGGTTTATACAAGGGCGATGTACTTGAGGACAATATTATGGAAATGGAAGAGGATGTAGATGAAGACGAAATGGGAGATAAGATACTGCGTGAAGAGTTTGACAGAGCACTGAAAGACCTGAGTCGAAACAAGGCCCCGGGAGTAGACAACATTCCATTTGAACTACTGATGGCCTCGGGAGAGCCAGTCATGAAAAAACTCTACCATCTGGTGAGCACGATGTATGAGACAGGCGAAATACCCTCAGACATCAAGAAGAATATAATAATTCCAATCCCAAAAAAAGCAGGTGTTGACAGATGTGAAAATTACCGAACTATCAGTTTAATAAGTCACAGCTGCAAAATACTAACGCGAATTCTTTACAGACGAATGGAAAAACTGGTAGAAGCCGACCTCGGGGAAGATCAGTTTGGATTCCGTAGAAATGTTGGAACACGTGAGGCAATACTGACCTTACGACTTATCTTAGAAGAAAGACTAAGAAAAGGCAAACCTACGTTTCTAGCATTTGTAGACTTAGAGAAAGCTTTTGACAATGTTAACTGGAATACTCTCTTTCAAATTCTGAAGGTGGCAGGGGTAAAATACAGGGAACGAAAGGCTATTTACAGTTTGTACAGAAACCAGATGGCAGTTATAAGAGTCGAGGGGCATGAAAGGGAAGCAGTGGTTGGGAAAGGAGTAAGACAGGGTTGTAGCCTCTCCCCGATGTTATTCAATCTGTATATTGAGCAAGCAGTAAAGGAAACAAAAGAAAAATTCGGAGTAGGTATTAAAATTCATGGAGAAGAAGTAAAAACTTTGAGGTTCGCCGATGACATTGTAATTCTGTCAGAGACAGCAAAGGACTTGGAAGAGCAGTTGAACGGAATGGACAGTGTCTTGAAAGGAGGATTTAAGATGAACATCAACAAAAGCAAAACGAGGATAATGGAATGTAGTAAAATTAAGTCGGGTGATGCTGAGGGAATTAGATTAGGAAATGAGACACTTAAAGTAGTAAAGGAGTTTTGCTATTTAGGGAGTAAAATAACCGATGATGGTCGAAGTAGAGAGGATATAAAATGTAGACTGGCAATGGCAAGGAAAGCGTTTATCAAGAAGAGGAATTTGTTAACATCGAGTATAGATTTAAGTGTCAGGAAGTCGTTTCTGAAAGTATTTGTATGGAGTGTAGCCATGTATGGAAGTGAAACATGGACGATAACTAGTTTGGACAAGAAGAGAATAGAAGCTTTCGAAATGTGGTGCTACAGAAGAATGCTGAAGATAAGGTGGGTAGATCACGTAACTAATGAGGAGGTATTGAATAGGATTGGGGAGAAGAGAAGTTTGTGGCACAACTTGACTAGAAGAAGGGATCGGTTGGTAGGACATGTTTTGAGGCATCAAGGGATCACAAATTTAGCATTGGAGGGCAGTGTGGAGGGTAAAAATCGTAGAGGGAGACCAAGAGATGAATACACTAAGGAGATTCAGAAGGATGTAGGTTGCAGTAGATACTGGGAGATGAAGAAGCTTGCACAGGATAGAGTAGCATGGAGAGCTGCATCAAACCAGTCTCAGGACTGAAGACCACAACAACAACAATGCAATGGTTTTACAATGGCATATTTCAGTCTATTGGGGAAAACACCCTGCTCCAAAGAGCTATTACATATGTGGCTGAGAATCCTACTTATCTGTGGGGAACAAGCTTTAAGTACCTTGCTGGAAATGCCATCAATTCCGTAAGAGCTTTTACTTTTCAGTGAGTTTATTATTTTACTAATTTCAGAGGGAGAGGTTGGTGCAATTACAGTTGTTTCAAACTGCACAGGTATGGCCTCTTCTATTAGTAGCCTTGCCTCTTCTAGTGAAGATCAAGATCTTGGTTTCCCTGTTTCCCTTTCAATAATATTCCAAATTGCTTTAATTTTATTATCAGAGTTACTGATGTCAGACATGATACACATGCTTCTGGACTTTTTAATAACTTTTCTTACTACCACACAATAGTTTTTATAATATTGAACAATTTCGGGGTCAGTACTCCCTCTTGCTGTTAGATACAGTTCTCTTTTATGGTTGGAAGATATTCTTATTCCTTTAGTTAGCCAAGGTTTATTATATGTTTTCTTGGAATTATGTGTAAATATTTTCTTGGGAAAACAATTTTCAAATACCCTTAAAATGTTTCGTGAAATAAGTTATATTTCAAGTTTGCATCGGGTTCCTTATACACTTCATCCCAGTCTAGCTGCTGTAGGGTTTCCCTAAAGTTTGCAATATTTATATTGTTAATTGAACGCACTGCTTTGAAAGTCTGATTTGATATACTGCATGGAGCTATGTCATGTACTGTAACGATTCTACAATGTGTAAGGTCAGTGCCAAACAAAGCCTGTTCCCACAACACGAGGTAGTACAAAAGACAGTATGGGAACTGGGGGGAAGGACGAGGATTTTGCTACTGCATTGTGGTGTGCCCGCAAACTACATACAAGTACTGCTGTCCGAAACAGATCCAAGTCCCTCAGGGCCCATTCAAGTCTATAACCCCAACATGCTATCTTCGTTATTCTGTACCATCCAACAGAGAAAAATTACGAACTATAAAAGCTCCACTAACTTCATCCGATAGAGAACTCAATAAGATTTTTACTACAACTCTCTCCTTCCATATAAGGAAAACAAATACCGTCTGCGTGCCGGCATCGAGCACACCTGACGATCCTATTAAATATATAGCTATTGATCCACTGCATAGACAAGTGTGAAGTTGTATCGTCTGTACCGTCGGAGGATGACTGAATCCCGCAAACTATACTATAAGTCGAAGAGACCCTCCATGTGAACCTGTGTCGTCGTTTGAAACATTGTTTTTTTTTCTGCTGTAACACGCTTTGTACACTGCCATACATTTTGTTCTTCCTGCAACGACTTTGAGGTCTGTGTCAGGTTCTAAACTGACATTAACACGTTCTGATCCATTGCTTCTCACGGAAAACTAGATGTCGCACGGTCTAAGTCATGTTGTTACTGCTTCTACCATAACACACCACACACACTGGATGATTTTAAATAAAAGACACTTACAACATAAAGAAACTGGAAGTATTTGGCGGCGTTGTGGAGAGTTTCCAAACTGCTGTCTGAAGACGACTGATGACCTCTACATTTAAAATCATCTGTCACAGTGACAGAATAGCTGATGGCTCTGCATTCCATTTCGACTGATTCCTCATATTGCAGTCATGTACACGATAACTGTTTTGGTGCTAGCCACCCCAGAATGTGTTGTCACACCATCAAAACTCTTCCTCCAACCCAAACAAGCGATGTCAGTCAATCATTATGTGGTAACCAACAGTGTATCAATGGATGGATGGCATGGAAAAGACACCGTCGATATACTGTAATAATAAGCATCACAGTTGAAAGTGTGAACAATTTTAGGGCAATTTTACAGTAATTTCAACATCAACCAATGATGCTACAGCATGTTTCCCAATTTCAGTATCATAGCTAAACCGCCCCTTCTCTACTTTGTGAGTATCATTTCGAATGTAAATAGATGACAATGCAGTACATCCATTCATTGTTAGTGTGATGTGTGGTGGATCTGCCTCTGAACATCGATCTGGATATATAGTGTGTGGCAGATCCACACTCAAACGCTAACTCAGATGTGGTATATTGCGAATCTGCATCCCAACATCCCTCCGTACATTGTATGTGGAAGATCCACCTTCAAACCCTATCCCGGACATGGCACATTGTGTATCCGTATCCCAACATTGCTCCAGATATAACGCTCAGCGGATCCATACTCGAACGCTAACTCGGGTCTACTGTGGGCCCTGGTAGCCATCTGCGACACATGCACGTACACAGACATACAGAAAACATAGCAGATGCTCTGCAATGTGAAATATGTTGGGCGGGGGCGACTGGATACAATCGAGTACAGTGCTATACTATGCCCCCCAATCAGTGCATTTGCGTTAGTTGTTGGCAGCTATACTACATTTACAAGCAATTTTAGAACATGAAACAAGAGGTTATGTCGTGATCGCATGGGTAGAACTGACATAAAAAATCGATATAACTACGGAAAATACATTTAAATTGAGGGAATATACACCAAAATGTGGGGAAATTGAGGAAGTACTTGCATGTTTTCTGGTTGGCGCAGAACAGTTTGTACATGGGAACAAGTATGCATCAGAAAGAGGAATCTGAGAAAACGTCGACATGAAAGCGAAGAGAACCAGGGAAACATTCACTTTTTTGTGTCAAGGCAGCATTCTACTGTATGTCTATTGAGGTAACAGTGATACACGGAGTTGAATACTGTATTTGACCCTTTTCAGGTAGACAGAGAACCATTTGCCTCTAAACTTACTTGCATCTGCATTAAAGGGTGACATAGAGTGGATGGAGTGGTCGGTTGAGATGGAGTTGTAACGAGGTACGATTTAATGGTTGACTGATGATTCCTTCTGTCATGTATTGTTGTTTTTCTGACATGTTGCACATCCTGGAGGACCTCTTCACTACGGATCAATTGGAATGAAAGTAAATCTAATCTAATCTAATCAAAGAGAGAGAGAGAGAGAGAGAGAGAGAGAGAGGGAGGGAGAACTTGCTGCAGGTCAGTTGACCATTTTTTCCTGATGCTCTGTCAAGATGCATCAGTTGTGTGACATGGACTGCTTTCGATTCGTATACAGCCACGTGTTCTGTGTGGGTCTTAGAGCAGTGTCTACTTACGATCATTAACAGTAAACCTCTCTGTCATCAGAGGACTTCCATCTCATGTGTGATGAAGCATGACACATTCCTCTAAACAAACGAAGATTTATGCGATGTACTCCATACCACTGTCGCATCTTGGGTGTAAAATCGATACTTCAGTTTCATAATTAAGTTAGCAATAGGTGTTTGTGAGACACTGCTATCTCTGTGCATACATCTGCTTGACAGATGTGCTGTTTACAGAGTTAGAGGCGGCATGACTTGTAATTTCACATGTCGGACGCTGCTGCTATGCGCTTATCTGTTTCCTCATACGAGGTATTCTCCGTTACTAACGATCATTTTATATAGGACTGATGGGAGCATAGTATAATTTCTGAACCATGATCGAATGTGAACAGTTGAAGCTATACATCTCTGGAAAGCTATATGGTGCATGTATCACACAGAGCCACTGTTTTAAGAAAGTAGTTTTTCGTTTTACAATTTGTTATCTTAGTTTATCGTAGAGAAACCTGCAATATGTATGTCATATGCTGGAAATATACTTCTTAGATTGGAACACTAATAGCGCTGCATTCCGCATGACTGATAGGTTGGAAACTCAAGCGATCTAACATTAGAGCCTATTTTAAGTGTAGAAGCATGTAGCCTTAGGAGAGCTTGTGTTTATGTTCTCTCTTATGAATAATCTGATCCTAGACACTAGATCAATACTTTAAAATTGATAGCATGGTTGATTTGTGTGAAAATGCTTCGAAATCCATCAATCTGGAGCTCCAACATGCACAAAAATCACCCATTCCTTGTTCTTCTTAACCGTCTGCTATTACATCACAACACATTCAAATCTGTTACTATACATCGATAATGAGTCCCGTTAGGGTCGCTAGGGCTATTCTCGTTAACAGGTCCTGTTAGGACCAGAATTTCCATGCAGACATGCTGAGACATCACCAAAGCACCTACAAAAGCGACCGTTAACTATTTCTGTGACATCTTACAATTTCCGTGAAGTCGACTTGGGTCTCATTTACCTAGCCATGTGACATCAGTATAATACTGAGACCCTTTTAGATGCACCTGCGGTGGTGAGTCGCTATTCTAACATTTCACGGTGATGCGTCAGCCACACTGGGCAGGTAAACACGCGTGCACAGCTAGACACAGCTTGTATGTCCTGTTAGGATCTCTAGGAACAGGACACTTTTGTTTACTACTCTCTGTGCAGTTCTCCTGCCGACACACGCTTCTGCAGTACGCTCTTGTGGCTTCAGAACGTCAAGAATAGGATTCGCGCTTTCAGATCCTCGTTTGAAAGAGTTGTAAATGTGGTAAATAAACCTACTCGCCTGACTCTGAAGTTCTTTACGTTTATTACCGTCATTTGACACATTTGTTTGGCAGTCACACTAAAACCTTTACAGAGACACATTCACAGCTATGCTGGTACAAGAAAGTAACATCGACAACTGAATGCGTAATTCTGTCGCTCTGTGAGTGAAAATGTATTGTCCTTGAGTATGTCAACAGTGCATGTCCCGAAGTACGTCAGCAGTACAGATTTTGGGAGAGTTATGCTCGCAGTCAAGTTGTAAATCGCGACTAGCAGTTCGGAGGGAGAATAAGTCTTGCAGTCAATGGAGGAGGATGCGCAGAACGGCTAAAAAATTTGGCCACCTTCCTACATGAAGCGAACTGTAGAAGAAGGCGAAAATAGTCCTCTGATATGTAGTTGTAGTTTTGCAATAAATCAAGCTATTGTTGCAGCTGCATGTCACTAATAAGGCCCGTATTAACTGCAGACGACAGTTAAGTAAATGCGAAAGGAAGTATGCGAAAATACTCAGTGTGCTCTTCATTTGTCGTCAAATTAACTAGACGGGAACGCTGCTGCAGCTATATCTAAGCTATTTTGCTTTCATGACCAATAGAAGGCTCGCTATGCCAAATGAACCAAGTTTATTTACTTATTTATTTATTATCATTCCAATGATCACATTTGTGATATAGGATTTGTCAGGATACATTTCAACAACTATATAATATCTTCACAAATTTTTTTCTATGCTGAACTCATATGAATCTATCTTATGTTTAATACAATGCAAAATTAATAAGTGTTCTTATAACATAATTTCTTATGTGCTTGACAGATCTATTCCTTGATGTGATTCGTTTGTCAAATTTATGATATCATATATTCTTATAGAGTTGCGCTGAGCTATTCACTTATACTGTAGTGACATTTGTTAAGCATGTGGTTCTTAATCTTCTTATGTGCTTGATAGACATATTCATTGATGTAATTTCATTTGTCACATTAACTTAAAAATACATTCTTATACAGTTGCGCAGAGATATTCACTTATGCTGTAATAACATTTGTCAAGCATGTGATTCTTTATAACAGTTTTAAATTTATCCTCATTTTCCAACTCTTTGATTTGTTTTGGTAGTGCATTAAAAAGTTTGATGCCTTGATTACATGCATGTTTCTGACTTCAGGTCCTTGTTACAACTTGTAAGTGGAGATCTTTACATTGCCGTGCATCGTAATTATGGCAGTCTGTATTGGTTTTCATTTTGTTGTGATTTCTTTTGATCACCAACAGACATTTCAGAATGTATAATGATGGAATTGTTAAAATATTCCATACTTTAAAAAGGGGCCTACAATGTGTTTGAGGTGGGCTCTGGGTCATTATCCGAATAGCGTGTTTTTGTAATTTGAAAATCTCATTTAGATGACAATTTGTTTTTCCCCAAAATACTATCCCATAGGATACAATGGACTGAAAATAGCCAAAATATACTAATCTGGTACAGTCGTTACTACAAACTCTTGAAATTATTCTAAGTACAAAACATGATGAATTTAGTTTTAGTGCTAAGTTCACCACATGGTCCTTCCAGTTTATCTTCTCATCAATGTGCATACCCAGGAATTTTGCACACTGTACTCTTTCAAGTTGCTTGCCCTCCATGGTGGGATTTAGGTTGTCATGTTCACTTATTTTTCCATCTTGCACATAATTAGTTTTTTTTTGCATTCAGTGTTAGCTAGTTTGCACTACACCATTTTTGTGTATCTTGTAGGACATGGTCCACAGTACTGTGCAATGACTGCTTCATATCACTAACTATTAAACTAGTATCATCAGCAAATAACATGATTATAGCTTTTCTCTCTGACACATGAATATCATTAACGAAAATGAGGAACATCAAGGGGCCTAATACACTTCCTGGGGGTACTCCTACTGTGACCTCCCTTGAATCTGATCTTATTTTAATTTTTTGGTTAATATTTGGTGCTGTATTTTCAACCACCTGCATCCTCTTTTCCAGATACGCCTCAAACCACTTTTTTACTGGTCCTCTGATACCCATAGCTTCAAGCTTTTCCAAAAGTATGCTGTGGTTAATAGTGTCAAAGGCTTTTGACAAATCTAGATTTATCCCAAATACACTTTTTCCCTCTCCCAATTTACTGATTATTTCTTTTGTGTATTCCCATATAGTTGTTTCGGCACTTCTCCCAGCTTGAAATCCATGATGATTATTGTTATCAGATTGTGGATATTAAGATAATGTGTGACACTATATTTCATTAGTATCTCTAAAACCTTAGAGAAAGTTGGGAGAAGTGAGATAGGTCTGTAGTTTTCTATTTCAAGCTTATCACCCTTTTTCAACAAGGGAACGGCTTTAGAAATATTCAGTTTCTGTGGAAACACGCCCTCAGCCATTGAAATGTTTGTTATGTCCGCCAATGGTTTCGATATTTGATTACCTGTTTTTTTTACTAGTATCATTGGCACTTTATCTACTCCAGATGACATCTTGGACTTCAGACTTTTAATCTCTTTTAAAACTTCGTTGAGTGTTACCTTACTCTATCACACTATACTGAATGTAGCTTAAGCAACTTTACCGCGACAACGTTTTAGCTCCGCAAAACGAAACCACATCGTATGCTTTCTCTTCCGTATGCTCTTGGGTAAACGCTAATTCGCATTCCCTAACGTTCGCTCGTGTACCCTTCGGTGTAAAGGGGGCTTTTTAATTACTAATCGTTTAAATAAGTTCGAGATATATCGGTATGTTACTCGTTCAAGTATCTCAAAAGTTTAGTTACATGGTTTGCGCTGGACTTTTCGCTGCTTGAGACATCTTTAGTTTTCTTGTTTTTACTTCGCTCTTGAACTCATTTGCAGCACTGACCATCCTCAAAGTATCCTGAAGCCTATCGCTCATGTTAAATACGTTGTTTCTACAGACGACGGTTAAATAAATGTGAAATGACGTACGCGAGAATACTCAGCATGATCTTCATTTGTCGTCAAATTAACTAGACGGGAACGGTACTGCAGCCTTAACTAACCGGGGAAAAAAGGTGCTGTTGTACAACGCGCACACCAAGGACGTCGTGAAGCAATTGTTCGGGGTCCTTCAGACGTACCTGGAAAGAATCAAAGAAAGAATCGCTTTGTTCATAGAACAGCGTCGTTTCAATACTAGCAGCATTCCGGATTGACCGCGGGGCCCTCTAGTTGCACCAGTTGAAAATAATGCTATCGACTGAATGCATTATCTTCGACGCGTCAAGAGATTGGATTTCTTTGACATATTGACAAAATTCGAACTTTGGGCGCCAACGTGTATGTTTCGTCTAGAAAATGAGGTTCGTATAAATATAAAAATAAGTTGAATAATCGATGTAAGTGTCCCTATTATATTTTTTGTATAAGTGTTGTATGACGTTTTGTGAGAAAGTAGAATGGCGAATGTGAATCCTGCTCGAAACATCAGTTGCATCTGCATAAATATCTGACTGGTTTTATGCTGGATGTTTACCTAAAATAGATGTAGTCTAAATGAGATACACCCGTCGGCAAAGAATCATTGAAGTCTGTAGGTACGTCGAGCAGAGCACAGTCACTACAGTTCCTCAAATTTCAGATTAATTTCCATTACTTATTAGAAATAGATCGTTATCGCATCTGTGATATGCTGCTCTCATAAACTAGACGTTTAAATGACTCCTGTTTAAAAGTTTCTGTGCTCCATTATTAGCCGCTTTCTATAGGCGATATTGTTTTATATCATTCGTATGCCTTGATCGTAGATTTGCCAGAATTATCAAAAGAAAAAGTTTTGGAATTAGTTGGAGGAACTGTTTCCCATCTAAAGTGGTGTATCATGTCCTGTCGAAATCCCTCCTTTTCGCAGTGATAGCCCCAGTTGGCTTGGTTGTTGAAATCGACTTCCGGAATATTTGTGACTCATTTGTAAATCAAGTTGTGTGACTAACATTTGAGTCCTGCAGATCTAAAATTGTGAAGATTTATAAATTGTTTGTTCACCTGGTAATGTGACATGCAACAATTTTTGTTAAATATCGGAATTAGCAGACGTTCCGTCTGTAACAACTTCCGGAATTAGCAGCACACATGACACTGGAATGGAAGCCATCCTGGACATGCCTCCACTACACCTTTGGGTCAATATGGAGGCAGCATCTGGGGCATACAGACTTAAAACTGACAAAAACTGGGTCTCATTCAGATATCCAGAATCACACACTAACATAGTGAGTGAGGTAAATATAGGAATGGCTGGGGAAATGCCTGCTGACTATATAGCAACTCCCAACTGCATCAACAAGCCTTACAATATAATAATTGGAAGGAGGGAGCAGTGGGAATAAACAGTTCGACACCATACGGCGGACATTGTTTGGTTTACCAATGGGTTGAAATCAGACCAAGGGGCAGGGTTGTACAGGGTATAGCCAAGACTAGAGGCCATCATCTCTCAGAAAATTGGCCTCTGTATTCCAAACTGAAATTACTGCAATCGGGGCTTATTGCCACAGGGCTATGGTGGAGTGAGGGGAAGCAATAGGGTAAATCTAGTGTGGGTCCCTGGCCACTCAGGGATCTGTGGCAATGAACAAGCTGACAGATTGGACCAGAACCTGTCCTGACAATCACCAAGGCTATGATCAAACTAGAACTATGGGGCTGGCATAGGAAACAGCACGTAGAATATTGGACCAAGCTCCATAAATAAAAACATGGTGAGGTAAAAATGCCCAAGCCATGTTTTAAAAGGAACAGGAGAGAGATCAAACTCATGACTGGACTGATGACAGGCCATGTGAATTTCAAAAAACCACCTTCACACAATGGGTATAATGGAAGAAGGCCCTAGATGTAGGATCTGTGAAGGGTGAAAAAACTGCACACACCTAATCTTTGAATGCATTGCATTGGAGAGCAAAAGATATAGAATCTTCGGGACAACTAGAACTCTGCAGACATATTGGAACATGGTTAAATGTCTTTGCCCACCACAGAACGTATCTAACACAGTTATTTCACAGGCTGCTTCTTCAGATTCCTTCAGTATGTCAACATCATTCTAGCTATCCCATTTGCAATGCCTCAGATGTTACTGCTGATGGAATCTTCTTGTACCTTTAGATTTTTTTTTTTTTTTTTTTTTTTTTTTTGTCTTTGCTTTTTTGAGAATCTGGCTTGGAGGGTGATGGTAAATTAGTTTGGCAAGATAATGATATGGAAGTGCATGAAATTTTTATAGGATGACGTTCAGTAGAGGATGTGTAAGTTGTCTGAAAGTGCATTAGTATAGTCCTAATCATTTGATGTTGACCTGGAAGTGTGTTGAGTTACTGACAGATGACCTTCATGAAAGGCTACTGGATCCCCTGGTGTTCCTACGCCTACATTATTGTGTGCTTCTAGAACTTCATTTGTAACTTCAACAACAACTTCCTTGTGTGTACGCTACGGTCGCAGGTTCGAATCCTGCCTCAGGCATGTATGTTTGTGATGTCCTTAGGTTAGTTAGGTTTAACTAGTTCTAAGTTCTAGGGGACTAATGACCTCAGCAGTTGAGTCCCGTAGTGCTCAGAGCCATTTGAACCATTTGAACCTTGTGTGTAGTTGTAAATAGTTCTAAAAGTTAAGTGTCTTGTAGACCATTCCACGCAATGTCATTCTTGTGATTTTGGAAATAAATCACTTTTTGTTCAGATATTTTTGATTCTATAAACTTAAAGTCATCTTGAGAGTTATGCACAATACTTCTGGGTTGTGATGATACAACTGAAGGAACTATCAGCTCTCTGGGAGCTATCTTATTGAAGTTTACATTGTCAGCATTAAACGGGCAGAGACCACTTGCTCAGAATCCATTCTGTATCCTTTCTTTTGTAAGGGAGTTTAGTCTTTCACCAAGGACAGGAACAAAGTGTTATTTCTTAAGTTTGCTCCTTGGGTTTGAACAATGCCACTTTTTAAAACATTTCTTCTAAGCAAGTTTTAATGGACAAAAAGCGACAGATAAATAGTTGGTATCAAATGGGTTGAATTCAAAAGACAGAATTATTATATTTTCAGAACAAAACTGTGACACGTGTACTGTCACCTGGCATCAGTGAAAAAGTTTGTGGCATTTCAGTGATTTTCAGCCGGCAATGGGAGAAACATATTTGTTATACACCGAAAGAAAGTGGTGCACCACACATCCAGCCACTCTCTGAATGACCTGTTCGCTACAGTTTTGGAGTACTATGAGCAGCATGACCTGATGTTTGCACATACTGAAAACCTGTCATTTGTGATACTAGTGAGATAGCTGCATTGGCTGTCACTAAAACTGTTAAATTTGCATTTTCATCATTTTTCATGACAGCGTACCTATCTCCACTTCTTTCTTCGCCAGAACTCTGTCACCTTTGGGATGGAGAAGGAAAGCACCCTCATTGCAGTTAAATAAACAAATTGGATCATTTGTGTTATCAGGAAGGTTAATTGTAATTAAATAAACTGTTACAGCAGGAGGCCAGGTACAAATATGAGTTTCTGTGATGTCTCTCACAGAGACGGATTTTGTGTTACTCTTTCAGTGAGTTCAGGACATCATATCAGAAGAGCAGAATATCATTTTGTCCGGCCTGTTATTAGTAAGAGGAGTTAGGTCTGTGAATTTCTGTCATGAGATGTTCACCACTGTCCAGAACTTGCTGTTCGGTGACTGGATACTATAGTTTTGCCATTGACAACCATTGTACTATAAATTTCTCTTCTTCACGAGTTAGAATAGTTGGTCCTATTCTGCGTACATATGGGCTCTTACCAGATATTTTATAAAGAAGTGTAGTTAGAGGAACAGCGAATTGCTTGACTGCTGCTTTTGCTACTGGCATGTCTGCCAAAACTTGTTCTATGGCTTTTGTCATTGCATTGACGGAATAATTATGCTTAAGTCCCATTATCTGAAAGTTAAGTTAATGTACCAATAATCTACAGCCATTTCTCCCTGTCACTGACATCATGTCAAACACTGGTCAGATATAACAAAGAAATACATTTTCAAGGTGCAGATGAATGTGATTAAAGGGGACGTTTTTGTTCATTTATATTACTACACTTTTTTGAAAAATTGGTGTATCAATGATTGACAGAGAATGTCAGAAAGTGGAACAATAAACAATTATTTGTTCCATTAATTGACACCCCTCCCGACATGCCTACACTGATGTAGAATTTAAGTTTTGAACACGGTATTCTAAATATATAATTTACTGATGCTCCATAATGACATATTTTGCCACTTCAAATTTTTAGTAGAACAACTTACCTTAATGATTTCCGTAGAAATAATAGAACCACTGGTCACACCTTCACATCTTTGATGATTTTCCACTCACAACAACAATGCGGAGTACTTATTTCTGTCGAAAGTCATATCTGTGTAGTTGAGCCTATGAAACAATCTAGTGTGCAATTTTAATCTCTTAAGAATTCCTCTTTATCCATTTCCTCAGCAATATATAACTTAATGAAGTTGTAATTTTGATTTAGTTTCTAATCTGACCAAAAGGTATTCACAGAAGTCTGTCTTCATAATACTTTGCAATTCTGCGCATAAATTTTGGTTATTTTCGAAAGTAGTGTTCAGCGGAATGATTTGTTAGATTAAACTGTTATGAATCAGGGTTCATGTTTGGTTAACTGTAGTTCACTTTTGCTGAATGCGACTATATTCTTCCTGTGATTATGAAGACTATATAGGCACAACATATTTGTTTGTGAACAGTTTTGTTACCAAAACGTGTAAGAGAGCACTGCCCTAAAAAAATAAAGCAAAGCAAAGCAGAAAGCCACATTCTCTGACTGTATTGCATATCTTAAATACTAATACTCATTTTGTACATAGATTTGTTTGAATAACATTAGTTTCCTGTAGGCCTGCTGTCAAGTTACAGTCCAATGGAGCCCAGAACTTTCCATGCTGAGTTAAGGGTTAGATCAAGTAGTGGTTTATCAATGCACTTTAGTCCAATGAGAGTTAACTGCAAGGCTCCATGAATACAGAGCAGTTAAGATGGTCTATGATTATGATTGCAATGGAAGTAGTTTTTACAAAGGCAAATGCAGTTTGACATGTGCGGAAGACTGTATGAGTTATTGACTGAAAGGTTTAATGGACCTACTGTTATGTCCAAAATTCATAGAGATAATGGCTCAAAGAATGCTGGATGGAGGGAGACAAGAAACAGATGCTTAAATAAACACACACAGCTATGACATGAACTACGTAATGAGTACGACAATCAGATGTTGATGTTACCTTCCACTCAAGAAGAGCTATTGGAGTTTTCGAACTCATTACTGGTAGGGCATGTGGCCTGGAGGGCATGTATCCTGAGTTCGTGTGGGTGGTAGGTCCACTGACAGTGCCTTATTTGGCAGCATTACTAAATGAGGCATTGCGAATAAATGGATCCTGGCAAACTGGGAAACAGCTAGGGCAGTAGTGATGAAAAAGGAAAAGAATAAAGAGTGAAAAGCCATAAATCCATTTGCTTATTAAATGTCATTCTATATCCATACTCTACAAACCACCAAGAGGTGCATGGCAGAAGGTATGTCCCATTGTATGCTCAGAGTTCAGGAATATCTGCATTGTGACTAGGTGCAGACACACATGGAACTCTTTGGTCTGAACCAGTATAGGCATGGACTGAGAACAGGGAAGTCTATTGATAGTGCGATTAATAGAGCTTTTCAGGTAATAGAAAATTTGAAGTATGCAGATGTGTTAATGACAGAGACTGCAGGTGCATTTGGTAGTCTTTGGTGGCCTGCACTCTTTGCACACCTCAGAGACCTTGGAGTCGAAAAATGTTTGTACAAGAGCGTTGTCAATTACTGTTGTGGGCAAAGTGTCCAGTGGCTCGCAGGACAGAGTAAGGTAATCAAGATTATCAATGGCTGTCCTCAAGGCTCTGTAAGTGAGCCATCATTCTGGGATGGTAGTATTGCACGCCTATTACATCTGTTAGATGGGTAGATACACAGATGACATCCTAATAATTGTGTCCGCGGACCCGGGGAGACTTGAAGATGAATGAAGTGTTTGTACAGATGCAGCAGTGGTGCACAGGCAACAGACTGACTATAGATGTTCATAAAATCATATACATATTTCTGAAGGGAAGACTTTCTCTTACCAGAAATCCTTCCTTGAGGCATGAGGGAATCTCTGTAAAATGGAGCACTGTTTGCAGGTGTCTAATTACTATAGTACGTAGTGCAGTCACATCGCGAAGCTATCTTCAACACTCTTGTGGGCTTCGCTGCCAACGTTTGGATGCTTTGTCTTCGACTGGAGAGCTACAGAAAAACACTGTGATGAATTTAGCAAAGCACATGTCTGAGGCTCATCAGTGCATTTTGTACTACACCTGTTGGGGATTTACTGCTGATACTTGGGATGTGTCCAGTGGATATCATGGTATGTTACAGGGCATTTGGTAGTCTTTGGTGGCCTGCACTCTTTGCACACCTCAGAGACCTTGGAGTCCAAAAATGTTTGTACA
Source organism: Schistocerca cancellata (assembly GCF_023864275.1). Taxonomy (NCBI): domain Eukaryota; kingdom Metazoa; phylum Arthropoda; class Insecta; order Orthoptera; family Acrididae; genus Schistocerca; species Schistocerca cancellata. The sequence continues at coordinate 205,117,494 of NC_064627.1, forward strand.
AGAGCTTGGAAGTTAGATGAATGACAGTCTGACTGGGATACTAGAAGCAATGCAGTATATAGGTACCAGTATATTCCCAAGCATTAGGAATAGGTCAGATTGTACCTCCCTACTGAAGTTATTGTGTACCAGGTGATGTTCCAAATTTCAAATTCATCGAATGGAATGTAGTAACACATAAATCTGTGAATGTAAAGAGGAAGGTTCTGCCGATCATGATGTTGTCAGTTGCCCCCGTATCAGGGTAGAGAGAGAATGCAGACAATTAAACTGCGATCTGCAAACAACTGTAAGTGACCAAACCTACTCAACTTTGTCTATATAAGGTTCGTTGCCATGCAATGTCAACAGATCACAAAGTGTTTCTACGTCTACAGACACTCTGCGATCCACCCTATGGTGCATGGAGGAGTGTACCTTGTACCACTACTGGTCACTTACTTTCCTATTCCACTTGCAAATAGAGCGAGGGAAAAATGACTGTCTATATGCTTCTATACAAGCCTTAGTTTCTCTTGCCTTGTCTTCAAGGTCCTTACAAGAAATCTACATTGGCAGCAGTAGAATCGTTCTGCAGTCAACTTCAAATGCAAGGTCTCTAAGTTTCCTCAACGGTTCCTCGAAAAGAACTTCACCTTCTCTCCAGGAATTCCCATTTTAGTTCCAAAAGCATCTCTCTTAACAAATCTAGCTGCCTGCCTCTGAATTGCTTTGATGCCTTCCTTTAATCCGACTTTGTGAGATCCCATACTCTCCCGCAGTACTTAAGAATGGGTTGCACTAGTGTCCTATATGGGGGGTTTCCTTTACAGATGATCACACTTTCGTAAAATTCTCAGGATAAACTGAAGTCGACTATTCGTCTTCCCCCCCTACGATCCTTATATGCTGGTTCCATTTCATATTGCTTTGCAGGAGTATGCCTTGATATTTAATTGGCATTATTGTGTTAAGTGTCTCATTACTAATGCTGTATTCGAATATTACGGGATTGTTTTTGCTACTCATCCATATTTTTTTACATTCAGACCTGGCTGTCATTCATTACTCCAACTAGAAATTTTGCCACAGTCATCTAGTGTCCTCCTAAGTCTATCAGTGACAAGGGGTAATTACCTTGATTCGTAGCAAGAGGTGATTGTAATTTCTCTTCTAAAGAAAGACAAGATTTTGACATCATATTGTTAGCATGGTGTTTCTTTGATAAGAAACATAAGGAGAACACTGAAACTAATGGGGAACCATCATGTGGTAAGTGTTCTGGAAATGGTGTTCAAAGGCTACTGTTCAACTCTTGAAAATCTGACTTAGTTGGAGGCTGTGATACAGAAGTCAATATTTTGCTCAACATGCCATTGGGTTCCTTATTAACATTAAGAAACCTTATATTTGTCAGAGGTGTAATTCTCTGAGAAAACTTCTCAGCTGGGATTCTCATGGACAGGTGCCAACATTTTAAAAATATTTCTTTCCCAACAGATTCTTCTGCTACAAAGATTGGAATTCCCTTTCAGCTGAACTTATCCAGGAAAGTAACATGTCTAGGGCAGTGGTCCTTAATCTTTCATACACTGTTACACCTGAATAAGATCAGATACCAGCCAATACTTGCTCTTTACAATCTTTTCCCAGTCATTTTAATTTCAAGAATGAAAATAACGTTCAGAGTTCATTCACTTCCTCATTTTTGTGTTCATTACTACCATAGTCGAAACTCCACTTTCACACCTACATGTTGTGATGAATGGAAACAGTATTCTTAAGGATTTTCCTGAAAATAATCTGTGCTAGCCTTGATCCTTTTGCCAAAATGTTTCCAGTTCTGTTGCAGCCTACCATATCCTGTGTTCTGTATAGCTCAAGATCTTGAGCTTTGGCTTGGTTTTTGCCTTATGAGAAGATTCTTCTACGTACTGAAAATTTACTTATAATCCAGGCATTTTCTTAAACTTTTCTGTATCAGCAAAGTATTTGCTAATTAGTTCATTGTTCGTGAAGCAAGTGCAGACTTAATTAATCTGTGAATAACCATTTTTTCATGCGAAGAAAACTGGAGATCTTACTTCTAAGTCTTGATTCATTGATCCTATCGTGTAATGGTTGTTCCTTCACTAATTCCCTGATCTTATCATTCTGTAGCCTGTGCCTCGTCACTTTAGTACTATTCCTCAATAATCTCATCTCACTAGCTTGTATTTTGCTTCTCTTTCTTCCTTTCGTTATCATTATTTCTATGTTCCAGGATGGTGCCACTCTGTTCATTGTGTCATCCATTACCACAATGAAAGGCAGTGGGGAAAATGCACTTTCCTTCTACTTCTGTTGCAGTCAGTTGTATCTCTCTGCCCCCTTCTTCGACAGCTCAAACTCTGTTGTACATGTATCTTATCCTCCATATAGTCTGGTTTAGTGTTCCTCCGTTCTCCAGGGACTTTGGTCCCTTGTTACTGCATACAGTATCATACGCGTTTTCTGTCCCCAAAAAGGCCATCAAGAACATCTATTCCATGTTCGTAGTGGTGTCTCTGTAACTGTCTTACAGTGAAAATTAAATCTAGTGTGCATCTTCGTACCTTTAACCCATGTTGGTCTTCCCTCATCATACCTTCTGTTTTTGTCCAAATTCATATTTCCAAAACTTCCTCATATTTTGCTCAGTGGCTCATCGATGTGATTCGCTGATAGTTTTTACACTATTTCCTATTACTTCTCTTGAAGACTGGGGCAACTATTCCTTTCTTCCAGTCTTCTGTGGTTCTTCTTTCTTTCCACGAAATTTTCATCACTCAATATGCCCGTTGTAAGCCCACATCTCCTGGTGCTCTCACCATCCATACACTTACTTCATCAAAATTTGGTGCCTTACCTCCTTTCATCTTTTTCGTTGCACCTTCCCCTTCCCACTACAATAAGTTCTTTTCTGTTTGAGCTCCTCTTCTTCCTCCTTGTACAGGTATCCATTAGGGTTTAAGAACTTGAGAAAACAATCCTTCCACATGATCTTGAGTTCCTTATTACTTTCTATATCTTGGCCACTTCTATTTGCCATTCAAACATAGTCCATCATATCATTCTGCCTCTTACTTTTAAGCATTCCATATGCTTAAAAGACCATTTTTGAAACTTCACTATCGTCCTCCATCATTCTAGTCTACTGTTCCATGCATCGTTGTATCTCCTCTCCCACCACTCTTTTTGTTCTATCTTGTCTGGTACTCTTCTCTCATCTGTACTTTCGTATTCTATAATCATACGGTGAAGGCCCAATTCTGCTTCTGCACTGTATCTTTCATTTCTTCATTCCACCATGGTGTTTCCTTCCATCTCTTTTTGTTGCTTCTCCTACCACAAACTACATCTGCTACACTTACTAGTGTCTTCACCCCCTGCAGGACTGGGGATTAGAATAGGGCCAAGGTTTTCCTGCCTGTCGTAAGAGGCGACTAAAAGGAGTCTCACAATTTTTGCCCTATGAGTTCAGGTCCCATTCTGTGGTTTGACCTGCCACTTTCAAAATTCTACAGAAGTGAGGGCCATATGGGGAAGGATGCCTTTCGTGGCGCGCGATTTATCCATAGTGCCCTTAGATTCGATCTCCTGAATCTCTCGACATGGTTTTGCATCTCCACCTGCGATTCAACTATTTGGGCGAGGACACTTTCCGGGGTATGTCATCTTCTTCCGTTGTCTCCTGTGCTCTTTCGTCCCCATAACAATAATGGGTTTCTCTGCGCCCAATATCCAGCACGCTAGCCAGTCGGTTGTGGTGGGGTCGTCATGTACCCATTTGGTGGTAGCCCCCTGACAGCACAGGGATCACACTGCTGATGCCTGAGCTGTAAACTCCCCACGTATACCAAGAAGTAAATGCCTGTCTTCCTGGGGCATCAGGACTCCCGGCAACTGCCATCATGCCAGTTGGCCTTTGCTGTGGCTGGGTGGTGCCCATGGGGAGAGCCCCTGATCGGAGTGGGTGGCATCAGGGCGGATGACCCGCAGTGAAGCGGACTAAGTCATCTCTTGTATGACCCTAAACCGTTTCCCTCCCTCGCTACACCATGGGAGAAAAATAGGACTACAGAACGGCGAGAGCCATATTCGCCTCAATTTTTAGTCTTAGCAGAACTGATGAGGACTCCTTTCTACCTACAAAGCCTCAGTTTTTTGTTGAACACCTTGAGGATAAGTTTGGAGAAGTGACAGCGCTGTCCAAGATGCAAAATGGTGCAATCTTGATTCAGATAGCATCCCCAGCCCAATCCCGAGCATTACTCTCCTGCGACTAGCTGGGTGATATTCCTGGTTCCGTCGCTTCCCATAAAAGCCTCAACATGGTCCAGGGAATCATTTTCCATCGCGATCTCCTCTTGCAGTCTGACGACAAGCTCTGCGCCAATTTAGAATGGCGGGGTGTTCATTTCATCCGGCGCTTTTACAGGAGACCCAAAGACAACAGGGTTTCTATCGGTGTCTTCATCTTGGTCTTTGAGGGTGATTCATTGCCTGATAAGGTCAAGGTGATGGTTTACCGCTGTGACTTTAAACCATACAAGCCTCCCCCTATGCGATGCTTTAAGTGCTGGAAGTTTGGACACATGTCTTCCCACTGCACGTCTGGCGCCACACATCGAGGCTGTGGACATCCACTGCACCCAGATACTCCATGTGCACCTCATCCCACTTGCATCAACTGTGGAGAGCACCACACCCCCTGCTTGCCAGACTGCCCAGTACTCTAAAAGGAGTGGAAAATAATGGAGTACAAGACCCTGAACTGGTTAACTTTCACAGAGGCTAAACATAAATTTGAAAGATTATACCCCATTCAGTTGATGTCAACATGCTGCAGCTACGACACCATCGCTCTCCCCAGTGCCAGTGGCTCCTCACTCTGTGCCGCAAACAGTGGCCCCTCCGGTCCACCAGAATACATCTGCCCCCTTGGTGGTAGGGGCAAATCTTCCTCCGTTGCCCCCAAAGCACCTTCTTTGGGAGCAAGCCCCCCCCCCCTCTCTGACGCAGGGGAATCAGTCCCCTATCCCCTGCCAGAAAAGCAACAGCCTCCTCCGGCTCCTCCCGTGTGGAAGGGGTCCTTTGGGGCCCTCTCCCCCAAGGTCTCCACTAATGCCACGGCAGACACTCGCCAGTGGATCAAGGAGCCATAAGCTGCTGGACAAAGAGCTTCACGGTCTTCCTCCATGCCTGAATCTGCTTTGGAGAAATCTTTCCAGCAAGCTCCTAATGAGAAGCGAGAGAGCAAGCAAACTAAGAAGAAGTCTGCTAAGAAACAGGACCCTCTGGTGGCTCCAACACCACCACTCCCTATCAGTTCTGCATCTGAGGATGCGGTGGAGATCTTAGTGTCCCCTGAGGACCTGGATCTCACTGATGCCTCATCCACCATAGAAATGGCTACAAATACTCAATCAGTGGCAGCAGGTGACCCTGAGGAATAACCTGCCTCCTTGCACACTTCATGCCTTCCCAACCTCACGATAACATCATCCTCCAGTGGAATTGCGGCGGTTTTTTCCACCACCTGGCTGAGCTATGGCAACTCTTCAGCTTTGCATCTGCTTTCTGCATTGCCCTTCAGCAAACCTGGTTCCCGGAAATGCGGACTCCTGCCCTCCGCGGCTATAGGGATATTACAAGAACCATAGTGGCTATAATTGAGTGTCAAGTGGAGTTTGTGTCTACGACCTGAACTCAGTATGCAGTGAACCTGTGCCCCTTCAAACCCCTATTGAAGCTGTGGCTGTCAGGACAAGGATGATGCAGGAAATAATTGTCTGCAACTTATGTCTTTCTCCAAATGGTGCAGTACCTCTGAATGCATTGGCTGCACTGATTCATCAATTCCCTAAACCTTTCCTACTTTTGGGAGATTTTAACACTCATAACCCCCTTGTGGGGTAGTGCTGTGCTTACTGGCCGAGGCAGAGATGTCGGAAATTTACTGTCACAACTCGACCACTGCCTCTTCAATACATGTGCCCCTACACACGTCAGTGTGGCACATAGCACATATTCGGCCATTGATCTCTCGATCTGCAGTCCTGGCCTTCTCCCATCTATCCACTAGAGAGCACATGACGACCTGTGTGGTAGTGAATGCTTCCCCATCTTCCTATCACTGCCCTGGCGTCAGGCCCACGGACGCCTGCCCACATGGCTTTAAACAAGGCAGGCACTTTCACCTCTGCTGTCACTGTTGAATCTCCCCACATGGTAACATCGATGTGGTGGTTGAGCAGGTAACTACAGACAATCCTTTCAGCGGCTGCAAATGCCATCCCTCATTCTTTATGGTGCCCCCAGCAAAAGACAGTCCCTTGGTGGTCGCCGGAAGTCGCTGAAGCAATTAAGGAGCGTCAGCGAGCTCTACAGTGGCATAAATGGCACCCTTCCATGGAACACCTCATAGCCTTTAAACGGCTCTGTGCCCGTGTTCGCCAGATAATCAAAAGATGGAAACAGGAGTGTTGGAAGAGAAATGTCTCAACCATTGGGTGCCATACGTCACCTTCCCAAGCCTGGGCAAAGATCAAACGAGTTTTTGGGTACCAGACCCCAACAGGTGTTAATATAAATGGCGTGTTATCTACTGACGCAAACGCGATTGCTGAGCACTATACTCACGCTTCTGCGTCAGAGAATTACCCCCCAGCCTTTTGCGCTCTCAAACGGTGGCTGGAAAGGAAAGTCCTCTCATTTACTACATGCCACAATGCACCCTATAATGCCCCATTTATGGAGTGGGAGCTCCTCAGTGCCCTTGCACATTGCCCTGACACAGCTCTTGGGCCAGATTGGATCCATGGTCAGATGATTAAACATCTCTCATCTGACTACAAGTAACATCTCATCATCATCTTCAACCATATCTGGTGCGATGGCGACTTTCCATCGCACTGGCGGGAGAGCACCAACATACCATTGCTCAAACCCGGCAAAAACCTGCTTGATGTGGATAGCTGTCAGCCCATCAGCCTCACCAATGTTCTTTGTAAGCTGCTGGAATGGGTGGTGTGTCAGAGGTTGGGTTAGGTCCTGGAGTCATGTGGCCTACTGGTTCATGCCAGGGCAGTTTCCGCCTGGGTCGTTCTACCACTGATAATCTTGTGTCCCTCGAGTCTGCCATCTGAATAGCCTTTACCAGATGCCGTTGCCATCTTTTTTGATTTACAAAAGTACACTACCTGGCGACATCATATCCTTGCCACATTGTATGACGGTGTCTACAATCCGGGACAACCGGGAGATCCGGGAAAAACCCGGGAATTTTTTCATCCGGGAGAAAACCGGGAAAAACCCGGGAATCTTTTTGAGTTCCGGGAATTTTTCATTGTTTTGGTTTTCATTTAAATTTTTGTTATTTTGACTGGTAAGAACCAATACTCTGACAAAAAAATTTACTGTATCCCGCCTCTGCAGAATAATAGTGCAGCAACAAAACATGAACGAGAGAAAAAAACAAAAATAAAACTGAAGTCGCAAAGAAAATGTGCCATATGCAACAAAACACAGTGCTCATACAAGCGTCTGCCAACAGCAAAGTGTGTCAAAGGCTTTAGGAAGACTGTGCAGTGCTTCTTAACAACAAATTGCCTCCAATGAGCGTGACGTGACAGTTTTTTACATTAGATTCGTTTTAATGCAAGATCTTTTAATGTTTCACACGTACAAACATGCGGGCTTCCTGCGTCATCGTAGCTGCGCAAGTGCAGTGACGCCTGTTATCTGGCGCTCTCTGGCAACTCCTGAAACGTACCTTTCTAATAGGTCACGGAAAAATGTTGCGAGTATTGCTTTGAAAAGCGTTACTTTCAAAGTAAATTTCATTTTATGTAAGATAAACTATGTGAGAGAGTGTACGACGAATTTCTTAAATCACAGAGCGTTTGACTCTCATTTAAAAATCAACTCTTTGGGGACGACCATATGAAGAATTTCGAGCCCAGAAGATCAGACATTTACGTCATTATTAAAAAATTTTACCGACACATTTATGTGGTGCATGACGCGCAAAAAAGATCAACAATATGTGTGGAAGCTTAGCTTCTCTTGCAGCTTATTAATCTTAGAGATCAATATTATATGTGATAGCTTTGCTTTTCTTGTAGCAACAATTGTACATTAATTTAAGCCATTAATTTTTGTTATTTGTGTGTTCGCGCTACTTAAGAGTGATCTTGCTATTGGCTGACTACATCACGTGTCAAATGCTGTCATCAGCTGGCGAGATCAGGTGACATGAGCTGTGACTGGCTTACAAAAGCGCGTCGCAATCTCGATTTTAATGCTTCAGAAAGTAACATGCGGTGTTTGGTGGAATTCGAATTTATACCTTCGTAACACGAAAATATGCAGTGTGTATGTTGCTGCACATCAAAGATCTTTCCAAAACGTGTTTTTGCCGCTGAGTTTCATTTTCTAAAGTGCCGGGAAATTCTACGCCGGTGTATAAAACCATTAACCGTAAAAGGATGGATAAGTGCCGAGAAAAAGTATACTTTCACTTAACATGGAAAAAGAGTTTTTTCATCCGGGAGAAAGTGTATTTTCAACCGGGAAATCCAGGAAAAATCCGGGAATTCTTTTTCCTTGTCCATGTAGACACCCTGTATGTTTTTTATCCATAATTTCGTGTCGCTTCGTGCTTTCCATGTCCAAGTTCGTGTCTCCCATAGCTCCCCCCATATTCCGGAGAATGGGGTCCTTCAGGGCTCTGTGTTGAGTGTGTCTCTATTTTTAGTGAACATTAACAGTCTAGCAGCAGCCTTAGGGCCGTCCTTCTCACCCTCTCTGTGTGCAAATGACTTCTGCATTTCTTGCTGATCCACCAGTACTGGTGTAGCTGAGTGGCACCTACAGGGAACCATCCACAAGGCCGTCATGGCCTCTAGCCCACGGCTTCCAGTTTTCAGCTGCAAAGTCATGTGTAGTGCACTTCTGTCGGTGTCGTACATTCATCTGGAATCAGAACTTTACCTTAGACGATCCCCTCACTGCAGTGGAGATATATCGATTTTTAGGACTGGTTTATGATGCCCAATTGACTTGGCTTCCTCACCTTCATCAGCTTAAGTGGAAGTGCTGGCAGCACCTCATGCCCTCCGCTGCCTGAGCAACACCAACTGGGGTGCAGATTGCTCTAGGCTGCTGCAGCTGTACAGAGCCCTTGTTCAATCCCGCCTTGACTATGTGAATGTGGTTTAAGGTTCGGCGGCGCCCTCAGCATTGCATTTACTCAACCCAGTGCACCACTGTGGCGTTCAACTACTGACAGGAGCATTTAGGACGAGTCCAGTGACCAGCTTCCTTATGGAGGCTGGAGTCCCTCCATTGCAGGTCAGACATGCACAACTGCTCGCCAGCTACGTTGCACATGTTCGTAGTTCTGCTGCACATCCAAATTACTGTCTCCTTTTCCCATGCACGGCGGTTCATCTCCCGCATCGGCAGCCCAGGTAGTCCTTGCCTTTACCACCTATACTCGAGGTCCATTCGCGTACACCTCCTTGGTGTACGACTAAGCCGCAGCTTCACCTGGATCTTTCACATGGCCCAAAGGACTCAGTTCATCCTGCGGCTCTCCGCTGTCACTTCCTCTCGATTCTTGACATGTACCAAGGCCATGAAGCGGTTTACACCGACGGCTCGATGGCTGATGGTCACGTCAGCTTCGTGTATGTCCATGGAGGACATATTGAACAGCATTCCTTGCCCGATGGCTGCAGTGTTTCCACTGCAGAGCTGCTGACTATTTCTCGTGCTCTTGAGCACATCTGTTCATGCTCTGGGGAGTCGTTTCTTCTGTGTACTGACTCCTTGAACAGCCTACAAGCTATCGACCAGTACTACCCTTGTCATCCTTTGGTAGCAACCATCCAGGAGTCCATCTGTGCCCTGGAATGGTCTGGTTATTCAGTGGTGTTTGTGTGGACCCACGTTGGAATCCCAGGCAACGAACTTGCTGACAGGCTGGCCAAGCAGGCTACACGGAAACTGCTTATGGAGATCGGCATTCCAGTAACTGGCCAGCGTTCGTTTTTATGCCGCCAGTTTCTTTGGCTTTGGGAGACAGAATAGCATAGTCTCAATACGCACAACAAAATGCGTGCCATTAAAGAGACTAAAAATGTGTGGCAGTCCTCCATATGGGCCTCTCACAGGTACTCTGTGGTTCTCTGTCGGCTCCACATTGGCCACGCTTGGGCGACCTCCTCAGCCATGAAGACCCACCTCAGTGTCGATGCAGCGCCCAGTTGACAGTGGCCCATATTCTGGTGCACTGTCCCACTTTGACTGCCCTGTGATGAAATGTTTGGTTATCGGACTCGTTGCCACTTCTTGTATCTCCTTTTATCACCTCATCGGCTGATTTAGTTTTACGTTTTATTCGTGAGGGTGGGTTTTATCATTTGATCTAAGTTTTAACGCATGTTCTTTGTCCCTCTGTGTCTTCCATCCTAGTGCATTTAGGGTGGAGGTTTTATTGTGTTGCAGAGTGGCTGGCTTCTCCTTTTTATTCTCATGGGCAGCCAGCCCTTGTAATCTGTTTTGTTGTTTTAATCTCTTCTACCTGTTTCTTGCGTTGCTGTGGTTTTCTTCTCCCCTTTTGTCCATTTAAGTGTTTGTTGCCCTTCCATCGTTCTTGTGGTTTTTTCTTTCTCTCCATTTTGTGATTCAGTCTCACTTGATTTATTCTCAGCCTAGTGGGTTTGTTTCATTCAGAGCAAGGGACCGATGACCTAGCAGTTCGATCCCTTCCCCCTCCTCTTTTAAACAAACCAACCAACCAACCAACTAGTGTCCTCTTAAATCTACCCCATTCCTGTCTGCCATTTTTTGTTTATCCATTGTGAGATTTTCTTCATTATTCTGAGGTAGTATACCCTGCTCTCTTCTTCTTTCAGCTTCATATCTGTATATGCCCATTCTGGTTTTCTGTCCCTTTCTTATCCTTAGCCTCTCTCAGATTTATTGTGCAGTCAGACGCTCCAGCTGTCTCGTGAGTTTGTGCATGCCGCACATGTGGCCCTGAGCTATTGCAGCCTTTTCTTCCTTCCTGGGGTGCATTCCCTTCCCCGCATCCCTTTCTACCTGTCCTGTCTTCCATCTTTTACTCAACACCATAGTCCTATTAATGCTAAATAGCCAGCACAATATCCAGTCCATGTGGTAGGATCATGATGTGCCCTGTGGTTGAGCCCCCTGACAACACAGGGATCACACTTCCGATGTCTGAGATGCTACCTGCCTGTGTATGTCCAGGAGTGGTTGTTTGTCATCATAGATCCTTGGAATGCCGGGCAATGGCCACCATGCCACATGACCCTTGCTGTGGCTGTATGGAGCACATGAGGGGAGCTGCTGATCAGAGTGGGTGGTATCAGGTGGATGCTTTGTGTATGAAATGCACAAAGCTCCAAGAAGCTGGCTGTTCTTCTACAGCTACGTCTTTAGTTGGAGCAGATACCTTAATCTTGCTTCTTATGATCCTATGGCAGTCTCTTCCCTGGCTACGCCACGCGAAGATAGCCAGGCTTGCTGGTTTGGGGTGAAACCCATCCCCTCTCTACCTGGTCTGCACCAGGACTGATGGGGAACTTTCACTGCTACAAAGCCATTATTTTTCATAGAAACTATCAAAGACAAGATTGGCGAAGTGGATTATCTGAGTAAGGTGTGGTCAGGTTCACTGTTGATCAAAACTCCGGCCACCCAATCTGTGGCTCTTCATGGCTGTGACCATCTTTGTGACATCTCAGTGTCCATTACTCCTACCAAGTCTTTGAATATGGTTTAGGGAGTCATTTTCCATACGGACTTCATCCTTCAAACACATGAGGAATGCAAGACCAATCTGGCATGGCAGGACATTCATTTTGTTCAGCATGCTCAGAAAGGCCATAAGGATGATTGCATCGATATTGGTGCCTTTGTACTGACATTGGAGGGGTATACAATTCCAGAGAAGGTTAAGATTATGGTTTGTCTGTGTGACTCTCCCTCTTCTCCCTCTCCCTCTTCTCCCTCTCCCTCTTCTCCCTCTCCCTCTTCTCCCTCTCCCTCGTCTCCCTCTCCCTCTTCTCCCTCTCCCTACCCTCTCCCTCTCCCTACCCCTGTCCCTCTCCCTCTCCCTACCCCTGTCCCTCTCCCTCTCCCTACCCCTCTCCCTCTCCCTCTCCCTACCCCTCTCCCTCTCCATACCCCTCTCCCTCTCCATACCCCTCTCCCTCTCCATACCCCTCTCCCTACCCCTCTCCCGCTCACTCTCCCTACCCCTCTCCCGCTCACTCTCCCTACCCCTCTCCCTCTCACTCTCCCTACCCCTCTCCCTCTCACTCTCCCTACCCCTCTCCCTCTCACTCTCCCTACCCCTCTCCCTCTCACTCTCCCTACCCCTCTCCCACTCACTCTCCCTACCCCTCTCCCTCTCCCTACCCCTCTCCCTCTACCTACCCCTCTCCCTACCCCTCTCCCTAACCCTACCCCTCTCCCTAACCCTACCCCTCTCCCTAACCCTACCCCTCTCCCTACCCCTCTCCCTACCCCTCTCCCTACCCCTCTCCCTACCCCTCTCCCTACCCCTCTCCCTACCCCTCTCCCTACCCCTCTCCCTACCCCTCTCCCTACCCCTCTCCCTACCCCTCTCCCTACCCCTCTCCCTACCCCTCTCCCTACCCCTCTCCCTACCCCTCTCCCTACCCCTCTCACTCTCCCTACCCCTCTCACTCTCCCTACCCCTCTCACTCTCCCTACCCCTCTCACTCTCCCTACCCCTCTCACTCTCCCTACCCCTCTCTCTCCCTACCCCTCTCTCTCCCTACCCCTCTCTCTCCCTACCCCTCTCTCTCCCTACCCCTCTCCCTAACCCTACCCCTCTCCCTAACCCTACCCCTCTCCCTCTCCCTACCCCTCTCCCTACCCCTCTCCCTCTCCCTCCCCCTCTCCCTCTCCCTCCCCCTCTCCCTACCCCTCTCCCTCTCCCTACCCCTCTCCCTCTCCCTACCCCTCTCCCTCTCCCTACCCCTCTCCCTCTCCCTACCCCTCTCCCTCTCCCTACCCCTCTCCCTCTCCCTACCCCTCTCCCTAACCCTCTCCCTCTCCCTAACCCTCTCACTCTCCCTACCCCTCTCACTCTCCCTACCCCTCTCCCTCTCCCTACCCCTCTCCCTACCCCTCTCCCTCTCCCTACCCCTCTCCCTACCCCTCCCTCTCCCTACCCCTCTCCCTACCCCTCCCTCTCCCTACCCCTCTCCCTACCCCTCCCTCTCCCTACCCCTCTCCCTCTCCCTACCCCTCTCCCTCTCCCTACCCCTCTCCCTCTCCCTCTCCCTACCCCTCTCCCTCTCCCTATCCCTAACCCCTCTCCCTCTCCCTACCCCTCTCTCTCCCTACCCCTCTCTCTCCCTACCCCTCTCCCTAACCCTACCCTTCTCCCTAACCCTACCCCTCTCCCTAACCCTACCCCTCTCCCTAACCCTACCCCTCTCCCTAACCCTACCCCTCTCCCTAACCCTACCCCTCTCCCTACCCCTCTCCCTACCCCTCTCCCTACCCCTCTCCCTACCCCTCTCCCTACCCCTCTCCCTACCCCTCTCCCTACCCCTCTCCCTACCCCTCTCCCTACCCCTCTCCCTACCCCTCTCCCTACCCCTCTCCCTACCCCTCTCCCTACCCCTCTCCCTACCCCTCTCCCTAACCCTCTCCCTCTCCCTAACCCTCTCCCTCTCCCTAACCCTCTCACTCTCCCTAACCCTCTCACTCTCCCTAACCCTCTCACTCTCCCTAACCCTCTCACTCTCCCTAACCCTCTCACTCTCCCTATCTCACTCTCCCTACCCCTCTCCCTAACCCTACCCCTCTCCCTAACCCTACCCCTCTCCCTAACCCTACCCCTCTCCCTACCCCTACCCCTACCCCTACCCCTCTCCCTCCCCATTCCAGATCTTCCTGAATCCTGGTCACTCTCCAGTCCCTGCACTTTTTCACCTGCGAAGGAGAGGGAGGAGAAACGTAAATCCCTACCCCTCTCCCTCTCCCTACCCCTCTCACTCTACCTCTCCCATAGGTACTGAATCCCCCCATGCAACCTGAGTCCAACCTCTTGTTTATGGATGTCACTCCATCCTTGTTGGTGATGGTTGGTGACCTGGCAGCATGAATAGCTTCAGCCCTTTTGCCTCTTGTTTGGCTCCTTTGCTTATTCGACAGAACTGTAATAGATACTACTGTCACCTTCTAGAGCTACAATTCCTTATATCCTTTTACTCCGCAGCATATGTCATTCTACATGAATCTCCTTTTACTGATGCTCACTCACTGACCCTTCATGGGTTCCATGCTTTTCTGGAACTGAGCAGCCCTTTGAGGGCTTCTGTTGGCATTTGCACATTGGTCCATATAGATACAGTTAGTACATGGACACCATTTGCACCACATTGGAAGTGGTTGCTGTCCTGGTCCACTTGGACTCTGTGGTCAGTGTGTGCAATCTCTATCTCCATCCTGACAGGCCACATATATCCACTGCCCTAACTGCCTACCTTCAGCAACTCCTCCCTCCTTCCCTCCTCCATGGGGATTTTATTGACAATCTCCCATTCTGGGGCAGAGCGTTTTTTGCATAGTCAGGGTCTCTTCATTGATCAATTTCTTGCAGACCGTCACCTGTGCCTTCTTAATGGTGGTTTCCCTAGCTGTTTTAGTGCCACCTATGGCATATTCTCTGCCACTGATCTTTTGCTCACTTCCCCTCCCCTTCTCCCGTCATTACATAATTAGCTGCACAATGGTCTTTCCGATACTCACCATTTTCCTTTGATTCTCTCAATCCCTTCTTGCTTACTAATGGCCAGGTTACCCCACTGGGCTTTCCATCGTGTTAATTGGCCTCTGTCTACCTCCCAGGTCTGTTTGCCCCATCTTTGTCTGGTAGTATTGATGAAGACATGTCCAAAATGACTATTCGTGTCAGTGGCATTGCTGTCACCTGCTCATTGGGCCCCTTTCACCACTGTCTGGTCCTAAGATGTAGCACAGCCACAGCCACTGCCATTGCCTTCCATGATCACTAACAAGCCTTGCAATGCCTTAAGCAGCATCTTGTCATCCTCTAGTCTTATTAAGTCTTATTACCTTTAAATGCTTTCACACCAAAGCCCATTAACAAACCAAACAGAGCAAGTGCTTGTGTTGGAAACACTTTGTCTCCTCCCTAGTTTTCTTCTGACCCTCCGGCATGGGTGTGGGCTAAGCTTCCCCCCCCCCCCCCCCCCCCCCCCCCCAAGGTTGCCAACGGCCATCTTCCTTCCAAGGCCTTGCCCTCCCGGGTGGCTTTTGTATGGCCAGTTCTCACTGAACGCCTTGCGCCCCTTTTTGTGATGGCATCGGTGTCAGGTCCTACTCAGCTGCCTTCCTCCACCAGAAACAGTGGCCCAAAGCTTCCCACTTCAGTTTTACCCCTTATCTGATGGAATCCTACAATGAAATTTTTGCTGAGTACAAACTACTTATGGACCTCTCCTCTTCCAACAATTCAGCTCCTGGCTCAATTCCATCCATAACCAACTGCTTCAACACCTCAGTTCTTCCCGATGACACCGACTGGCCTTGCATTTGTGGGGACAACCATTCAAACTCACATCTGGCTTCTCGATTTAGGTTTTCCACGATTTCCCTAAATCGCTTAAGGCAAATTCCAGAATGGTTCCTTCAAAAGGGCATGGCTGCTTTTCTTCTCCGTCCTTCCGTAATTCAAGCTTGTGCTCTGTTGCTAATGACCTCATTGTCGACAGGACGTTAAAAACTAATCTCCTTTTCCTCCTCTTCCTCCTCCTCTTTTCCTCAACAACAACAATACCTCCTCCAGGTGTTTAACTGTATAAAGCTCCAAGGTGTTTTCCCTCCTCGATGGAGGGACAGTATTGTAGGTCCTGTCCTTAAGCCTGGTAATGATCCATCATCCATTGAAAGTTATTGGCCAGTCAGTCTGACTAGTACTCCCGGCAAGTTATTTGAATTGATGGTGGCTCATTGGCTGTTTGGGTCCTTAAAACTTGGGACCTTTTGTCTCCTTACCATTGCAGCTTTTGGGAAGGATGGTCTCCGACTGATTATCTGCTTCAGTTAGAAAATGCAGTTCAGCAGGCCTTGTATCAACAACGCCATCTTGTCGCAGTTTTCTTTGGTCTCTGCAAGGCCTACAACATGCCATCAACTCTGCACCATTTTCAGCTCTCCATGGACTCGAGAGAGTGGTTTCACACAGGATTCCATATTGTCATTTTCATTATCACTGTTAGTGATAATGTTGGATTGTTGATCATTCTGCTCTGTATGTGGATGGTCTCTGTATTTGGGCTAGTTTCCACTTGGTGGCCTCTGCAGAGCAACAGCTTCCAGGTGCCATCTGGCACACCTCTACGTGGAAACTCTCACACAGTTTTCAATTCTCTCCCTTTAAATTGTGGGTTGTACGATTGTCACCATCCAACAGTCCATCCCGATCAGGCGTTCTTTCTACCTCAGTGTCCAACATCTCCCGGTCTCTCTCTCTCTCTCTCTCTCTCTCTCTCTCTCTCTCTCTCTCTCTCTCTCTCTCTCTCTCTCTCTCTCTCCCCCCCCCCCCCTCCTCCTCCTCTCTCCCCCCCTCTCAAAGTCTGTTTACACCAAGGTTGCCCCTTACCCGCCATCTGGAGATTGGCTGTTTCAATAAACTCAATAACTCAATGTCCTTCACTTCCTTGCCCACATCTCTTGGGACGCAGGGCAGATTGTTAGGTTCTTCTTCACGTTTGTTGGGCCTTTGTTCTCTTCTTTCTGGACTATGACTATGAAGTTTCCAGTTCAGCTGCTCCTCGCACAGTGCTCCTCTATGACCCGGTCCACCATCATGATATCTGTTTGGCCACTGGTGCCTTTCACACTAGCCCTATCGATAATCTGCTTGACACTGGGATACCTCCACTTTCAGTTCAGTAGTCCCAGCTCCTGGTTTCCTATGCTATGCTCTTGGTTAGTTCCTCAGGCCTCCATTGCTCCACTGGTGTTCTGTAGTTTGTTACATCCCCTTTAATGACATTTTCGGGATCTGTTGGGTTGGTTTTGTGTGTCTTTTTTTTCCCCCCACTCTTATGGTTGTAAATCCACCAAGCGTGTGAGATAAAAGTTGTTGTCTTCTGTTGACATCCCTCCACCTGTTGATCTCTGTCATCAATGAGCTTCTTGCCAATCTCGACTGTGCTACTTGTTCGATTGACTACCTTTAGGTTCCTGGCTACCTGTGTATCCTGCATAACGAGCTCGCTGATCATCTGGCTGCGGCGGTGAAGGTGCGGAGGGCAGCCACCCATTCCTGTTCTCCGTGACCCCTTTTTCTCAGTTGTGGGCAGACTCTTCGGGGGGGTCACACCCACCCCTCCCCAAATACCCTTTCTAATAAACTTCATGTGATTGAGGGGACTCCCATCATGTGGTATTGTTCCTTCCGTGTCTCAAGTGAGAATCTACCAACCCTGCTGTCTTTGTATTGGCCATACCAGGTTGACCCATAGCCTTATGTTCCATAAAGAGCTGCCCCCCCCCCTCCATTTCACCTTTGTAGTGCGCCCCCCCCTCCCTCACAGTGATCCACAGTTTGCAGGACTGCCCCCACCTTTCAGTCCTTCGCACTAATACACTCTCCCACTCTCCTTGCCACAGGTGTTAGCGGATGACTCTGGCATTTTACATCCACCCTCAGTTTTCTTTGCGAAAGTGATTTGTTCTCCCAGATTTAAGTACTGGAATTTCCTTCTGGAATTGAAATCCCTCGGTTAGCATTGAGCATTGTTGATCCTCCATCCTTTTCCAGTGTTTTGTGTGGTCTTATGTGCCATTTTGTCCCCCTTTTCTTGTGCCTTCTTGTTGTCCTCACTGTGTCACAACCTTAGTATGGTACGGTGTTGGTATCAGGTTGGGTCGGCAGCAGTGCCAGTGCCATGTTGTGTGTAGTTTCTGTGGGGCCCGCTGCTCTCACGCCCTCCTCCCCTCCTTTTCTTTACTTTTCCTGTCTTCCTATGTTTGCCTGTTTTCCTTTCCCATTGGCTGGACTGTCTCGTTGGTGTTGTTCCTCCCTTAGTTCCTGCCACTGTGGATCATGAGATTGAAAACCTCACTGTTGGTCCCCTCTTGCCTCCCCCCTCCCTCTCCCCTCCAACAAACCAACCAACTAACCATTAGCAGTTGATGGGTACCATCCAAGGCCTTTAATGGTATTGCCTTGACATCTGTGATGTTCCTATTCATTTCCTTATCACAGAAGATATAGTCAAGCTGATGTTAAGCATATTTATTTCTACAAAGGAATCCACAAGACATTTCTTTTTGGAAATAAAGAGGTTTTTGTTATTATGGGTCAGTCGGCAACTGAACAATAGACTTGCAAAACAATGAGGAACTAGTGAGACAACACCTTGGTTGGAAGTTGCAGTAATTTTTCATTGCAGACTCAGAACAAATTGTAAGTAATACTGCTCCTATATTCATTTTACAAGCTGTGGTTTTTACTGTCTCATGTCATTTGTTAGTGATCATATTTGAAAATGTTTGATAAGCACTAGCTAATTATAAATAGTAGTCTGAAATAATGGTAGTAAAAATTACTCTTTTTATGATGTAACTGTCGAAATGCATAATGGTAGCAATAAAGACTTGAAAGCTCTGTATTGAGGCCACTGAGAACTTATGTTCTATAATTTATCAGTGCCACGTAGGTCATGTTGTTATAGTTTTATAAAAGACCTTTAAGGTTCCACCTACTATAGTTGTCAGTTACAGATCCATTGTGCAGACAATACGAAAATACTATGTCTGTGTTCATCACTTAAAGTTAGCTACAGAGACCTACAAAGTAACCTCTGCACTAATACTTAGAATATACAGGGTAGTCATAGTTGTGATCTATTTCTAAGAAATAATGGATTTACATAACACGCACATATGTTTGTTGTCAATCTAGGCATACACTTTCATCATACTTCAACATAGCCGCTGTGCACTTTGAAGCATTGCCCCCATTGTTGAAGAGCAGACCTGAGTATGTCCTGAAACATATCCTGTGAAATAGCTGATGCTGGATCCCAGATTCCAGCCCTTTGATCCTGAATACCATTTACCTTTTTTTTTTACACCCTAGACTTCGCATGCCCTCCCCCCCATGAAGAAATTAAAGGGTGTCAAATGAGGCGGACATGATGGTCACAGTCTTGTTGAACCTCTGTGTACCAATCTGCTGGTGAATCTTCAATTTAGATACTTCCCTATAGCGAGCGCAAAATGAAGGGGTGTTCCATTTTGTTGGAACAGTAGCAATGCCTTCTTCCTGAAGCTGTGGTTCCAGAAATTTCTCCGGCATATAAATGTTTCCGGACTGTAATTGTCTCCTCCGCAAAAATGAAGGGTGTATGTATCCTGTTGGATCGCCAGATAAGATAAACAGTGCAATCAAGCACTAACAGCTGCCACACATTTTTCTGTTTTGGGCATTCTTCTCAATTATCCTCTAAATGAAACAACATGCCACATGATCACATAATTATGCATTATGTAGATGCACCCATGACTTCTTAGAAACAGATTGAGAATTTGTGACTGTCCTGTATTGTTTCGAGTTGTGCAGTGTCCACCTTGGTGACTAGTGACCTGTAAGTTACGAGTTTGATTACCAGTACCTGTAGTGCGGAAGGAAATTTTGCTCTGCAGGAGAGTGTGTACTGATGAGAAGCTTCTTGGCAGATTAAAACTGTGTGCCAGGCCTAGATGTAAACTTGGGACCAATGCCGTTCCTTTCAAAGGCAAGGGTCCAGAGTTCGGGTCTTGGTCCGGCACACGGTTTTATCTGTCAGGAAGTTTCAGCACCTGCATTATTTATAACTTAAAATTTGTGATTTCTGGAAGATTCTGTGACTTTCTTATTTATGGAATAATGGAAATCGCTATTCTACAGTGATAAACATTTCAACTCTTTGTTTATGCAGTAAAAATGGTTTCAGTGTGAAGTGTTAATTGTTGTTGATGATGACCCTGGTTTCATTAATTTTTAGTTCTGGGTTCTGCATGAAATAATCAGGTGGAGATGCCACATCTGTCACATAACTAACAGAGTGGCTCCAATAAGGGCTATGTAACAGCCTTTGCCTTCTTGGATAGCATCCTGAGTACAATAAATAGATTCCTCTGATCTGCATTGCCTAGGTACCAATGGATACAAAAGCATCAACGAGTGAGGTGCACTTTTGGCATCCAGCATGATGTCGTGATATCTGCTTTTACTTGGATGGTACAGAGAATAAGGAAAAGCTCAATAGTTGGGACAGATTTCAGCTGGAAATGAAGTAGGAATTCGCCTACAATCCAACAACCTGGCCACATAAATAAACAACTGGAGCACAGAGGCCAATGCCAGGAGGAGACAACAGTCATATAGTGTTGTAAAGTTGTCAATTGAATGTTATGGAAGCCAACAAAGTTTCACACTTAACAGAAGGCATGGAAGAGGATATCTGTAAAGCACAGCACTTCCTTTAATTCAAGAGTAATTGTAGTAGAGACAGTGCTTGTCACATGTTTTATTGTTGTACAGTGTTGTTTCTGGTTCACTCTCGTGGTGAGTTAAGTTTTGTATCAGGTGTGGTTTGAGTGACACACATTTTTCTATGGCTCTGTCAAGAGTCAGTATGTGCAAATGCAGCTAATTTTAAAAGTTTTGTCACTCAGTGATATGAAGAAGCTGATTTTTCAAAGAAGGAAGCATCTTTAAAGACAGAAATAGTGAATTAAAACGTTCTGGAAGATTACAGTACTTCAGATAATATTACTTCATCAGTGTCTGAAAATGAAGGTTTACATCAGCTACTCAGAGATGACAATACATATTACATTAATCACAATGGAGCCATTTGGAATTCAGATCCTCCTTCAACTTCTTGTTCGCCTATTCACAATAACATAAAGAAGGCAGTCGATCCAGCTCGTGAATTGAAAATTTGTAAACTTAAGGGTGCCTGGACTGTTTCCTCTTCAGCAAAATAGTACATAAAGTCACCAACTGCACAAATGAAGGCAGAAGAATGGCTGCTTTAGCTGGTGAAACTTGGAAAAACATTTCACTTGTTGAGATGGAGAGTTTTCTTGGTCTTTCACTACTTGCTGGTGTTCAAGAGCTGGGATATGCCTATAAGATAATTATTCATGGGTGGAAAAGCAAATCCTACATATAAGGCCTCATTGTCAGTAAATAGATTTGAGGATATAAGGAGAATAATAAGATTCAATGACTGGTGCACATGTGAAGCTCAGTCTGCAGCTGTTTGCTGTGTATTGAAATTGTTTCTTGACAAGTTACTCCCATTCCATGGAAGGTGCGGCTTTATCTAATATACATCCACTAAACCCTTGAAGTATGGCTTAAAGATATTTTGGTTATGTGATGCTACATCTGCATATGCTTAAGATGGAATTATGTGCACAGGAAGGAAGCCGCATGAACCTGTTCAGAAAAATCTGGCATTGAATGTGGTGAAAGCCCTTGCTAAAAGCAAAGGAGAATCATCCAGAAACTTTACTCTTAACATCACTAGTATTCGGCCGACAGAAGAGATGCTTCAGAAGCAAATTACTGTGGCAGGGGCAATCAAACAAAATAAACCAGAAATCCCTAATGAGGCAGAACCGTCCACTTCAAGAGCAATGCATTCCTCATTATTTACCTATAGAGGTGCAGTCACAATTGTGAGCTATGTTGCCAAAAAGAAAAAGAAAAAAAAATACAGTAGTTCTTAGTAGCACATTGTATCACTACAAAGTAGCACAGTGCATCACTACAAAGCGGTCGAAATCAAACTCAGGCAATGAATAAACCAGATATAATAAAGTTCTATAACTCCACTAAGGGTAGAGTAGATCAAATGGATCACAAGGTTCGCTCTTACACCACCAAGAAACAAACAATGAGATAGCCATTTGCATTTTGGATGAATATGAAGGATCTTGCAGTGATGAAAAATGATATTTTATTTTCTGACCACCATCTGACATACCATAGTGGAAGAAACGATGGAAAGAATTTGTTCCCAGAGATTTAGTAGAGGAAATTGTAAGACCACCAATGTAGCTCTGAATTCAGATTGCTAATTCTCAAACAAAGCAGCTGATGCCACACACAAATGTGGTGTGCAAGAAGATTTCTTATCGCTGAGCCAATTAGCTGCACCAGGAAAGAGAAAACGATGCAAATATGGTAACAAACATAGGAAAGGCACGATGATATCTATGAACTGTAAAAAATGTGTAAAGAACATAGTGGCATTCTTTGTGCTTCTCGTTTGCCAATGTTGTAAACTAAGAAAATGCAGAATTTTATGGAAAACACTTAATTGTTTGTGAAAATATAGCTTATAATTACTATATTGTGGGTATAAGGGTATTGTAATGTAAGGAATTGTACGTAATAACTCTTATGACACGTAGCACTGCAACTTATAAGTGCAGTAATACAATTACTTGCATGTGTTGTACATGAGTGACTGTAACTGATAAAAATGAACTCTGAGAGTTCTTTGTCTAAAAAATAATAAAATATTACTAAGGCCCACCATATTCTTCTAGTAATACTTAAGAACATTTCAGTATCTCAATAAATTTTAAACAAATAAAGTCACTTCCAGAAGATGGGTATATAAAAAGAGAACATTTTCAACACCATCCATCCTAGGGTTAAAATACGTCACCACAGCAGAGGACATCATCCAGTGATGCCAGCACATCAGAATAGTGGTTGTGAAAAGATCTGAATGTTGTATTGATGATATAGCTGCTGAAGACCATGAGGACCTTGTATGGCTAACACGTCAAATAGTAAGGGAAAATACATGGGTTTAAAATATCTGTTATTGTCAAATCCATAAGATGGGGAGTAGCTGCATCAAATTTTGAACCCATATGGGAGAAGGTAGTATAGGAGTGATTTGAGTCATTAGCATCACTCTGTACAAGCCATATTAAAAGTGAAGAACAGAGTTGGAAACCTGGACTTACATTAAAACTGCCAGACAGCAACCAAGGGTCTCACAGTCAGTAACGCAAACAGCCTCCCTGCATATTTGATTGTCATCCAGAAAAATTGAGATTTGCAGATCCAGTATTTTTCCGCAGTGAATGTCCTGGGCCTGCTGTTTGCTTCTGAAAGTAAAGAAAAGTGCATTCAGTGACTGTTACACTGCAAGACTGTAAACTACAGGACATTTCTATATCTGCCAGGCATCAGAAGAGGGATACAGCCACCCTTCAGTATGAAGCCCATCACTGCAGTGTGACTCACCTTACTCTCCAACACTCCACATTACTGTGCAGAGATTCCAGTAAAAGGTGGCACCAATTCTGGCTTATATTGTTTCACTTTTAATCTTAATTAAGTATTCTTTTCTTCCAAACAATCTTAAACAGTACAAATGACTATTAACTTTTATTAGGGGTATAATTACAAATATCCGTCTTGAGAAGGGACTTTTGCAAACGCTCATTGCCAGTTTTGTAGAGGCCTCATCCCTACTGCTGTGGAGGCCCAGTTACCACTGTTGTTACAATAGGCAGAGTTTATGAGTTCGTGAACGGCTTCTGGTGCAGTACACCACTAAGACAATTTCTCCCTGCCACTATTACACAGCTATGCACCAGGGTCAGGTGACAGGATAGGAGAATGAAGGTACTACAACACTCCAACAAATTAGTAGCTAAGCCTCACAAATGAGTTAAAAAGTTTTACTTTTGTGTCTTGTTGAATAATGAAGTCTGCAACACTGCATGTAATATAACACACAAAAAGCCCTCAATGGCCAAGTGCAAATAATCGTGCGTAAACTTACCAGTACACAGCAGATGCAATTTATGACTACTGTCTGTTCACTACTAAGAATTCACTGTCTGTCAGCCCTGAACAATGATCTATAACCAAATGGATGAGAGCTGCTCTTCTATCTTCCGAGTAGGCTTCTGTCCATTGTCATCTGGTCATTGGCAGATTGCGCTTGGCCGGCAGTTGGCCAAGGCGAAGTCTATATCTTCATCCTCGGCATCCCCCCTTGGCTCCAGCACCAGCTAGCATCTTTGTGTCTCTGGTGCTTTTGCCCTGGCTGTGTCTTGTTTGGACGACATGGGAGAGACTAGGTGGAAACTGAAACTAAAGCTTTTATTATCTTTGTCATCCATAACAAGCCGTATATAAAGGCCCTCCTGGGCAACCCTTATGGCATTTGCAGCTCCATGCAGCACCTGCTGTGATATAGGGAGGTCCACTGACAAACATCTGCCACATGCTGCCTAAGGAGTACCTCAAACAAATAATAAAATATAAATAAATATTTGAACATATATAGGATATCAGATACATACAAACATCTCTGGGAACTTGTTAATTACCATAGAAATTATAATAAAATTAGTTGGAGACATGCCTGCTCAGTTGTAAACAATGCATTTTGCAAGTCTATCATGAACTTAGTTTAGCTAAATTCTGTACCCTCATACCAGATGCAAAAGTGAAGGAAACTAAAAATAGCAACCATCTAGCTAGGTAAAGCTGCTGCCACTGACAAAATTCAGTGGGGAACAATTGTCAAGATGTTGGAGAATCACATTGATGTCATCATCAACAAAAAACTAATCACATCTGAAGCATCATCATCTGTGATACTGTATGATTATTGTTGGTAACTGAAGAAGACTATGTTCAGAGATTTGAAGGCTATTGAGCCAAAAGTTGCTAATTGCAAATACATCCACCTGCAGCAACTGTTCTGAGGATAATAAGATAATCAATGACAGAAACAGTATTCTGAATTTGTGGTTTTCCCACAACATTGTCATGATCTTGCCACTAGGTGGGGATTCTTCCAGACATCTCAAGCAGTCACAGACTGTGGAAGATTGGAGCTGCACATTGACAAAGCTACTGCAGCTAGTTCATGCAACGAAATTGCTCTGGCCGATCATTTAGCATTAAAGACACACTTATCCCATTGTAACAATAAAACAAGTTCTAGTCAAGTCTGGACTCTCATTAAAACTGTGAAACCTAGTAGAATGAAAAAAGGTACTCTGCCTCAGGAAAGAGATCTATAAGCTATTGAGTGGTCAAGGAGAGCTTTGAGTCGCCAAATGCCATGAACAGCCTCAAGTTGTCAAGGCTGTGTGCATGGGAAAGCCAAACTATCCAGGAAGGTCAGCACTGCCATCGATGGAGAATACAACTACTCTGCCATCAGAGGAATCTGCTATCCAACTTGCAATAGGCCCTGCCGTGACCGAGGAACAACACTGGTAAGTGTTGGCCACTCTTGTCAGTTTTCAGGTTTGTTCAAGCCCTGGAGTGGAGATGAGACAGATCAGATCGCCAAGTGATGAACCTGGGGAACATCCCCACCCCCAGAAAAATAAATAAAATAAATTTGGGTGCTCATTTAATGTGCCTTTTGCTGAATGACTGATAATTTAGATGGAAGTGGAGAGTATGCTGCAAGACAATGACAGTAAATGGCAGAGTCCTCGGTCCTGCCCTGTGGTTCTCATAAAGAAAAAAAGATGACAAATGGTTTGTCTGTGTCTGTTACCTGCAGCTACGAACTGATAACCTCATGGACAGTGTAAAGTTACAATGTTTGGTCTGTCTAACATACCATCCACTTCTGATCTCATGATGTACAACATGCTTAGACATCTGAAAGGATGGTGTGCTGTTGCTACCTAGTTGACATTGTTGTTTCTTGAAGACATTTAAGAGCCTCTAAGCCACTTAACTGTGCTGAAGTGTGTTCTGAGAAAATGTGTATTTGTCACCCAAGAAATAAAATTTTGGCTACATATGTTAAAATAGTCAGTAGTGATTCAGACAAAAGTAAGAACAAATTTTCCAGCTCTCTGGCATATTACTGATGGGAGGCTTTTCCAGAACTGCATGTGATACATGAAAGATTTCAGATGCAGAGCATGACATAACTACAAAAACTGCTGCAGGAAGACACACAATTTTCTTTGACTAATGAACAGTAAAGATCTTTCTATACCATTAGGAGGCACTGACTTTTTCCCCTGTTCTAGCACTTTTTGGCATGAATGCCGGGATAGAAATAAACAATGATGGTATTGGTTATGGGATGGAGCAGTTGTAGTGAAAATTCAGGAAGGTGCTGAAAGAGGGATTGCTTCTTACACTGCATTGCCAGGTGCCAGCTGAAGATGATTGGGTTTCCTCTTGTCGGGGCCACTACTCGGGAGCCATGTGGTACTGGATTGCCCACAGTGCTAGAGGGAATGGTGATTCGGAGCAGCACAGGTGATGGTGAAGTCCAGACTCAATGTCCAAGAACCTTCAAATGAACATCCGCTGCCCAGCAGATGGCAGTGGTGGCTGGTAGGGTATGTGTAAGTAGCATATTTTATTTGAACAAGGGATAGGAGCCTATTTTGAATACTACGAAGGTTTTTTTTTTATGCATTTGGGATTAACTTGTATGAAGATAAGTAACCTGCACTCAGAAGAATATGAGGTTACCTTTAAATTGTGGAAATCAGGCTTGCACCCTTCTGAGCAATGAAGAGTGAAGTAACTTCCTACCCTGATTACAGGGCAGAGTGGTCACTGTTATGAGTGACCACCAGTCTCCATGATTGACCAACTTGAAGGGTGCATCAGAATGATTGGCAAGATGACCACTGAAACTTCTGAACTATGGTGTCATGTTGTTGTTGTGGTCGTCAGTCCAGAGACTGGTTTGATGCAGCTCTCCATGCTACTCTATCCTGCGCAAGCTTCATGATCTCCTAGTACCTATTGCACTATCTGAATAATTTCTTTAATCTCATCATACATTTCTTCAATCTCTGTCATCTGTGGAGCTAGTTGGCATATAAACTTTTACTACTGTGGTAGGTGTGCGCTTCATGTCTATCTTGGCTACAATAATGCATTCATTATGCTGTTCATAGTAGCTCATCTGCACCTCTATTTTTTTATTCATTATTAAGCCTACTCCTGCATTATCCTTATTTTATTTTGTATTTATACCCTGTATTCATCTGACCAGAAGTCTTGTTCCTCCTGCCACTGAACTTCACTAATTCCCACTATATCTAAATTTAATCTGTCCATTTCTCATTTTAAATTTTCTAACCTACGTACCCGATTGAGGGATCTGACATTCCACGCTCCGATCCGTAGAACCCCAGTTTTCTTTCTCCTGATAACGACGTCCTCCTGAGCAGAGTCTGCCCAGAGATCCGAATGGGGGAGTATTTTACCTCCGGAATATTTTACCAAGAGGACGTCATCATCATTTAACCATACAGTAAAGCTGCATGCCCTCAGGAAAATTATAGCTGTAGTTTCTCCTTGCTTTCAGCCATTCGTAGTATCAGCACAGGAAGGCTGTTTTGGTTAACATTACAGGGCCAGATCAATCAGTCATCCTGACTGTTGCCCCTGCAACTGCTGAAAAGGCTGTTGCCCCTCTTGAGAAACCACATGTTTGTCTGGCCTCTCAGCTGTTACCCCTCCGTTGTGGTAGCACCTACGGTATGGCTATCTGTATCGCTAAGGCACGCAAGTCTCCCCACCAACGACAAAGTCCATGGTTCATGGGGGAAGGGGGGGGATGGTGTCATAATAGTATAAAAAAACCAGGTTACTGCCAATAGGACTTGTGCTCTGAGGGTTCCATACAAATTTAATTATGTATATAGATTATAATGATGATGATAATTTTGTGTAGCTCAGTGGATTGGTGCAAGTCTTTCTATTGGCCGCCACTTCGGCGACTTGTGTGTCCCTAACCTACTCCATTTATCCAACAGGGAAAAGAGGACCTACAGTTTAATGTGGACTCCAAACCAGGTGTTATTTCCGGCATCTTCTCACATCATTGAGAGGCAAAGGCTAGGCTAGAATGAAGACTGAAATAGATATGATACAAACCAGATTCGATCCCGCGACCTCTCGGTGTCCAGGCATGTGCTTTACTGCTAGACCACTGGTCTTGACATGTATCTAGATAGTTCATATCTAGGTTTTGATGACCGAATTTGCAAATATCAAAATATATGACATATATGGCTGTATCTTTTGATTGCATTGACTTAAAAGTTTAAATTACTTATACTGACAAAGGACCGTTGACCTTAGTATTTAACGTGATACCTGAGAAAAAAAGGGTCTTGACGGTTGGACAGATTGTCAGACAGATGGGTGGACACAAAAGTGATCCTATAAGGGTTCCGTTTTTACCAGTTAAGGTACAGAACCCTAAAAATGGATAAAAGTGCAAACACTCCCCCCCACCCCCCCTCCCCGAGCCGACACACACACACACACACACACACACACACACACACACACACACACACACACACACAGTACATAACAACACTGATAACATCCCAGTCATCACTCCACTAACAAATATTGCAGCTGAACGAAGGACAAAGGGGATCCAACACTACGACAGACCATAGATGCTTTAGAGTAGAAAGAAGCTGTCAAATGAGAACCCAAATTACTGGAGCACATATTTAGATCCCCCAGGACATCTAGTACCAATTCCTCCTGCTGTTGCTCCATTTCACTGGATTTGAATAGACATCTCAGGGTGGTTTCCCAAGTCACCAAATAAGAAAAAATGGATAATAGTGTGCACCTCACATGCTTCAGAGTCACTGAAGCTGTCCTCAAGGATGAAGCTCCAGAAATCACCACTTTTATTGCATAAAAAATATTCAGTGTCACCAGAGAACAGAGAGACTGGTGTGTGTGATACTGCCTATTGTGACACACACATGTAACACAGCAAAATAGACGGCAAATTGCATGCCTTATTTTTCTGTTCTGCAATCAAGTGGCTGAGAATTGGATATTTAGTATCCATTTCAGCCCGATAATGCTCAGGATGATTACATAAAAAAGCTCATCAACAGATGGTATGCTTACTGACATTGACTGAAGTGGATAAGAACTGTGAAGATTACGTCAAACACTGACCTTTACAACACAAACAAGGTGACCTAGTATTCATTTTTACACCAGTGCAGAAGGTTGCACTATCAGTGAAATTATTAAAGCTCTACTTTGATCTGTATTGAATCCTGTGTTGCTTGTCAATGACCAGTGAAGTGAAGGTTAATGATCCTGCATTGGGGATACAAACATGCAGACAGAGGCAATGTCTGTGGCCTTCACATGGAGTTCCATCATAGACCATAAGTGCGGATCGATGATAGGCCTTCCCAAACAAGGTACACACGAGCATGGCTGATAATCCCGGCAGCTGAATGAAAATAAAACCAGGTGAATGCCACAGTGACCATGAAGCTGTGACGTGACAACACAAGGATCTGCCAGTGGCAACATAACCATTGACTAAATCTGGATCCAGGAAGTTCCAGATCAGACCAAAATAGTGGGTCAGTTTTGGAAGGTGGTGCAACAGTGCCACATGCTGTGCTTCATTCACTGTAGTGTAGTGATTGTAGTCATTGGCTAGTGACATGAAGGTTACCAGGTTGATTTCCACCTTCCACAGTATTTAACATTCATGATTTCTGGAAGTTTCTGGAACTTATTTATGGTACGTGGGAATTTGCTATAACAAACTGTGTATATTGAATCAGAAGCACACTCTGCTGAGACAAGCATTGCTACTTGTCACAGGATCTTTGCCTGATATTTGTTTAGTGGTTTTTCTAACATCTCCCCATCATGAGTAGCTAGCGTTGTCAAAATTTCATCACCTCCGTATTTGAAGAAAAGAGGATTGCAATTTTGTTGAGCACATTTCTGCAGTAGCTGAAAATTTGCTGCTGATATCCTTATTCAGTCTCTGGCCCATTATTTGCTGGTAGTTTTGCAAAATTATCAAATTATTGCAGGAAGTACAAATCAAATTTGGCAAAAAATATGCCCAGAAAGTTGTTCAATTTGATGTGTTCCTCATTATCACTGTCTATGGATTATGTTTAAGGACTTTACTAAATTTGTTTCAAGCATCTATTGAAAGATGCCATTTGGATTTCTCTTTTTTGTTTATTTCCTTTTTGTATTTATTATTTGGTCCTGTTAGACTAAGTGCTCAGATAAGCTTGTAACTATAATCTATCATAGATCCCTCGAACAAAAAACCCTGCCCTGTTATTGGAAAAAGGTACAGGTCACAAACATCTACAAGTAGGGTAGCAGAAGTTGGTTGGTTGATTTGTGGGAGGGTACCAAACAGAGAGGTCATTGGTCCCATCAGATTAGGAAAGGATGAGGAAGGCAGTCAGCCGTGCCATTTCAAAGGAACCATCCTGGTATTTGCCTGAAGCAATCCAGGGAAATCATGGAAAACCTAAATTAGGATGGTCAGACACAGGTTTGAACCATCGCCCTCCTGAATGCAAGTCCATTGTGCAAACCACTGTGCCACTTCAATTGGCATAGTAGAAGTGATCCACAAAAGTACCATCCAATACCCTTGACATCAGTTTGTTGCAGAATCTTAGAACATATTCTGAGCTCACACATAATGAGGTATCTTGAACAGCATGACCTACTCAATGCCAACCAGCATGAATTTCGAAAACATCAATCATGTGCAACCCAACTTGCGCTTTTCTCACATAACATACTGGAAGTTTGGGATCAAGGAAATCAGGGAGATGTAGTACTTCTTGATTTCTGAAAAGCACTTGACTCACTATCATCTCTACGTTTATTGTCTAAAGTACAATCATATGGATTATCAAGTGTAATTAGTGACTGGATTGAGTACTTTTAGGTAGGGAAGACAAAGCATTTTATTGTGGATGGAGTAACTTCAGGTGTGTTGGGGCCCTTGCTGTTCATGTTGTATATTAATGCAGATGATGCAGTTCTCTGTAAGCATTACTATGTGAAAGAAGCTGCATAAATATTCAATCACATCTTGATAAGATTTCAAAGTGGTGCAGAGATTGGCAACTTACATTAAATGTTCAGAAATGTAAAATTCTGCAATTCACTAAATAAAAAAAATTTAGTGTCCTATGACTATAATATGAATGAGTCACTGTTGGAATCGGCCAACTCATACAAATACATGGATGAAACAATTTGTAGGGATATGAAATGGAATGATCACATTTGTTCAGTCGTGGGTAAAGCAGACCGTTCATTGGTAGAACTCTGGGGGAGTGCAGTCAGTCTACAAAGGAGATTGCGTACAAATCACTTTTGCGACCAGTTTTAGAACGTTGCTCAAGCGAGTGGGACCTGCAACAGATATGGCTAACAGGGGTATTGAACATATCCAGAGAAGGGCAGCACGAATGGTCACAGCTTCATTCAATCCATGAGTGAGTGTCACAGAGATACTGAAGGGACTGAAATGGAAGACTCTTGAAGATAGATATAAACTATTCTGAGGAAATCTATTAACAAAGTTTCAAGAACTGACTTTAAATGAAGACTCTTGGAATATACCAAAATTCTGTATGTATTGCCCTCATAGGGACAGTGAAGATAAGATTAGAATAATTACTTCACACACAGAGGCAATCAATCAATGATTCTTCCCATTCTCCTTAAGTGAATGGAACAGGAAGAAATCCTAGTAACTGGTACAAAGGGACATACTCTCTGCCATGCACCTCACAGTGGTTTGCAGAGTGTAGATGTAGATGTAGATGAGATGAAATAAGATTAAATGCTGAAAAAATGCCTCCACTTGACTGCTGTTGACGCTAGTGCCCTATATTAATTGTTGTTGCAGTTGCTCCTACATTAGCATTGAAGCTGCAGTTAATTTCCTCAAGTTTCAATCTTCAAGGAAAGTATGTATTTAAATAATTTTTTAGGAATCAAAAGATTAAAATTCTTACTAAAATCACCACCTAGAATAATTTCAACATTAAAGCTTATTTTTTGTAGCACTTGTTCTGGTTTTATCAGGGCAATATCTACACCATAACTGTGGCCCCAGTATAAACTTACACTTTTGTTTTTGGGTTATTAAATTTGCTTACTGTTGATTCAAGTAGTTTTGGGCATGCATTCAACATTGTTGATAGTACATACAGTGTTATGTCTTAGAAGTACATGCACCAGTTAATCAGTGTTCTGCAATGTTATCTTGTTTAGTTCGTTACTGTTCTAATGCATGTATTACGCCTGTCTTTTCTGAGTCGATAATGGTCTCTAGTTGTTGTATTTTGCTTTAATATCATAGAGTTAGGATATATTTCTCTCTCCATTGTATGGAGGGGTGTTCCTACTGCACTTCCTACCCCCCCCCCCCCCCCACACACACACACACACACAACACCCCTCCAACATCCAAGGCCTCATAATTGTTTCATCGATTAAAAGCTGTGTAAGTGGAGATACCTGTCTAGATGTTTACAGCAACTAGTTCATGAACTGATCACACATTGACATTATTTTAGCATTTAGTTCTACATACTTCTTCATTCAAAATCTTCCATAACAACACCAGTTGCAGCTCTGAATAAAAACTATTCTTGGTACTGTCAATACTGCTACAGGTGTAATTGAATTTGGGAGGGCAGGGGGGTTTATGAACTCTACATCTGTATATTTTGATACACCATGCATGCATACTGGGTTGTTCCCAGTGCGCACCTTAGTTAACGTGGCCATTGTATGTCAGGTACAGATCTGGTGAGCCTGGGATGCCCAAGCCAGGACTGCTAGTGTCACCAGTCCTTAGTAACCATATACTCTGTGCCCATTGCAGTGACTACCATCGAGTAATTATTGTAATGTTGCCCTCACTAATTGCATGAGGAAGACCTTGGAATTGATGGTGAACTGTCACCTTGCCTGGGTCTTAGAATCCAGGCAGCTCCTCTGTCGCAATATACTTATTTCAATGCTACTCTTTGACAATGCTGCAAGCAGAGAAGAAAGGAAGAAAATGGATCCTACGGTTGGAGTTTTGGAACTATTTTTGAAGTTCGAACATAATTGCCTAGCTGCTTATACCAAAGGTACCTCATCATGCACCGATGAGATGCTTTTGTTGTAGGTGTAAGTTCAAATTATGCATGCTAATAAACATGCTGAATATGGCATAAAACTGATGTGTCTTTCAGATGCTAGAAATAGATATGAATGGATGTAGCTGTGTTGTTAAAGATTTAGATCAGGGCCGGTCATGGCATGGCGAACTTCACACATGCAGCGTGTGCGGGCCACATGCGGATCAAGACCTGGCCTGTGCCTCAGCTTTTCTCGATATTTCTCAGAAATACCCGGAACAGTTGAACATTTCACTTAGCTTCGCAGTGTGACTTGTTCAGTCAACAAAACTCTCTGAGTTTGGGTGAATCGTGATGTCAGCACTGATTACCCTTCACTGTTTGTTCGCAATACAAAGGACGTTAATAGATGCAGTGGCTGTATGCACAAAATAAAGCAATCTAATGATCTACCAACACAATCTTTAAAAATGAATGGGAATGACAGAAGAGAAGGATGAAAATTCTCATTTTTCATAAGTGACTGGTACTGCGTATTCGCAATGAAACGACATGATAGTACCATGCAGAAAAAATTTAAAGGTATAGCTGAAAATGAAATAGCAAAAAATTATAACAGTTGGCAGATGGGGTTATTGTTATGTACTTCAAGAAGCACTTTCTACTAAATTTGTAGACATGCAGGGTATGAAGAAGTTGGTGATGCGAACAGGAGAATTTCTGAAGTCGCACACATTATTCCATTGTCAGTTGTAACAGTTTCCAATGGAACTGAACGAAGAGTATGGAGACTTCATATACACATATAAAAAAAGGTTTTGCATCACCTCAGTTCCGAGAGTTCTGGAACCTGTACAGAAAATTGAAATGGAGATCAACATATACATCATTTCTGCCCATTTTATTGCTCACGAAAACCACACATTGCATGTTGTACCAACATACAGCGAGTCCTTCAGAATTGGTGGTCAAGATTTTTGTTCACACCGGTACCTCTAATACCCAGTAGCACATCCTCTTGATTGATGCATTCCTGTATTTGTTGTGGCATACTATCCACAAGTTCATCAAGGCACTTGTTGGTCCAGATTGTCCCGCTCCTCAACAGCGATTTGGTGTAGTTGCCTCAGAGGGGTTGGTGGGTCACGTCGTCCATAAACAGCACTATTCAATCTATCCCAGGCCTGTGCGATAGGGTTCATGTCTGGAGAACACGCTGACCGCTCTAGACGAGCGATGTCATTATCCTGAAGTCATTCACAAGTCGTACATGATTGGGCTGCAAATTGTCATTGATAAAGACGAATGCCTCACCAATAAGCTGCCGCTATGGTTGCACTACCGGTCGGAGGATGGCATTCACATATCGTACAGCCGTTACGGCGCCTTCCATGACCACCAGTGCCGTATGTCGGCCCCACATGATGCCACCCCAAAACAGCAAGGAACCTCCAGCTTGCTGCACTCGCTGGACAGTGTCTCTAAGGGGTTCAGCCTGACTGGGTTGCCTCCCAACACTTCTCTTACGATTGTCTAGTTGAAGGCATATACGACACTCATCAGTGAAGAGAATGTGATGCCAATCCTGAGTGGTCTATTCAGCATGTTGTGAGCCCATCTGTACCGCACTGGATGGTGTTGTAGTTGCCAAGATGGATGTTGGGAGTGAAGTTGCGCACATGCATCCTATTGCTCACAGTTTGAGTCATAAAACGACATCATGTGGCTGCACGAAAAGCATTATTCAACATGGTGGTGTTGCTGTCAGGATTCCACCGAGCCATAATCCATAAATAGAGGTCATCCACTGCAGTAGTAGTCCTTCGGTGGCATGAGCGAGGCGTGCCATCGACAGTTCCTGTCTCTCTGTATCTCCTCCATGTCCGAACATCACTGCTTTGATTCACTTTGAGATGCCTCGACACTTCCCTTGTTGAGAGCTCTTCCTGGCACAAAGTAACAAAGCAGATGCAATCGAACCACGATATTGACCATGTAGGCATGGTTGAACTACAGATGCCATGAGCCGTGTATCTCCTTCCTGGTGGAATGACATGAACTGATCGGCTGTCGGACCCCTCCGTCTAATAGGCGCTGCTCATACATGGTTGTCTACATCCTTGGGCAGGTTTAGTGACAACTCTTAACAGTGAAAGGGTCTGTGTCTGCTATACAGTATACTTGCCACTTTCCTTGACGTTGACCTCCACCTGTCCAATGGCCAGCTTCACACGTCCGTCCACATCAAACCCACCAACAAGCAACAGTACCTTCATTATGACAGCTGCCACCCATTCCACATCAAACGGTCCCTTCCCTACAGCCTAGGTCTTCGTGGCAAACGAATCTGCTCCAGTCCGGAATCCTTGAACCATTACACCAACAACCTGAAAACAGCTTTTGCATCCCGTAACTACCCTCCCGACCTGGTACAGAAGCAACCTCAAACCCGGAACCTTCCACAAAAGAACCCCAAAAGTGCCCCACTTGTGACAGGATACTTTCCGGGACTGGATCAGATTCTGAATGTGGCTCTCCAGCAGGGATACGACTTCCTCAAATCCTGCTCTGAAATGAGATCCATCCTTCATGAAATCCTCCCCACTCCACCAAGAGTGTCTTTCCACCGTCCACCTAACCTTCGTAACCTCTTAGTTCATCCCTATGAAATCCCCCAACCACCTTCCCTACCCTCTGGCTCCTACCCCTATAACCGCCCCCGGTGTAAAACCTGTCCCATGCACCCTCCCACCAACACCTATTCCAGTCCTGTAACCCGGAAGGTGTACACGATCAAAGGCAGAGCCACGTGTGAAAGCACCCACGTGATTTACCAACTGACCTGCCTACACTGTGAAGCGTTCTATTTGGGAATGACCAGCAACAAACTGTCCATTCGCATGAACGAACACAGGCAGACAGTGTTTGTTGGTAATGAGGACCACCCTGTGGCTAAACATGCCTTGGTGCACGGCCAGCACATCTTGGCACAGTGTTACACCGTCCGGGTTATCTGGATACTTCCCACTAACACCAACCTGTCAGAACTCCGGAGATGGGAACTTGCCCTTCAGCATATCCTCTCTTCTCGCTATCCGCCAGGCCTCAATCTCCGCTAATTTCTAATTTCAATTTGCCGCCGCTCATACCTCACCTGTCTTTCAACATCATCTTTGCCTCTGTACTTCCGCCCTGACTGACATCTCTGCCCAAACTCTTTGCCTTTACAAATGTCTGCTTGTGTCTGTGTATATGCGGATGGATATGTGTGTTTGCGAGTGTATACCTGTCCTTTTTTCCCCCTAAGGTAAGTCTTTCCGCTCCCGGGATTGGAATGACTCCTTACCCTCTCCCTTAAAACCCAAATCCCTTTGTCTTTCCCTCTCCTTCCCTCTTTCCTGACGAGGCAACCGTTGGTTGCGAAAGCTAGAATTTTGTGTGTTTGTTTCTGTGTGTCTATCGACCTGCCAGCGCTTTTGTTTGGTAAGTCTCATCATCTTTCTTTTTATATATATATATATGAGTCGAATTTACAAAGGAAAATTAGAACATCTGGAATGGATTGCAGACTTCACATTTTAAGTGGACTTGTCTGCACACTGCCCACAGTAAGACATTGCAAGCTAACTTCCTTCTGATTTTATGAGCATGCATTTAAAAAGAAAATCTCATTGTAGCTCGAGCTTTGAAGAATTAATTGTGGCCTTGAAAGAATTACAAGGAGTTTCCTAAATGTTTTGAGGACACTGCCAATCTGACAACTGTTTTCAGTCTGTTTTAAGCATCATTTGCCATTTCATCTCAAAGCACCCCTGTGGGTCTGCAGATGTAACTGTTTGATTTGCAAGGCAGTTCTCATTTCAAAGATAAATACAGAGACAATATAAAAATATTTTGATCAACACATGTGTGAGACATTTTTTTTCAATTATGAAGCTAAATAAATCAAGATTATGTGACAACTTGAGTGTGAGAATCTGTGAAATTGTCAGTGAATCTGTCCTTATGCCAACAATTCGTATGAGGAAAAGAAGTTATACTATGTCTTCAGTGTGCCAAAAATAATTAAATAATACTAAAATTTTGTTTTGTTTTTTATCTTTGTTGTAGAGAAATGTGAAATATAAAACTAAGTAGTATACAGCGTGACTGCTCTGCCACTCAACTACAGTGCGTTCGCAATTTCCCCCTCTTCCCCCTCCTCACAGTCAGATAGCGTAGCCTGCTGGTGGCAGAAATGTGCCAGCCAGGTTGAGCGCTATGACACTCGTACCAGGGCTCTGCTTGTGAGCTGAATTCTTGGCCACCCTTGGTTTAGATGAAGATACACTTTAAGCGGAAGGCTGAAAGTTCTCAAAACCAATACTGTTTGTAATACATCTATCAAAGTCTATACAAGGAACAAATAGGAACGTCATAGGTGACAGCTGGTTTTCTTCTGTAGAACTTGTAGACGTCATGAAGACCAAGGGACTGACTTATCTTAGGACAATGGGGCAAAATAAGAGAAAGAAGTAAAGGGAATTCCTCCCCAGTAAATCCAGAGGAGGTGATTCTGATCTATTGGGTTGGTGTAGAAGTTTTTTCCGTAAGTTTAATAAACACAACAATACACAAACAGAGCCTTTCGCAATCAGTAATATATTCTCCTGTGTGCAACAATCTGCCACCGCTGGGATAACTTTTCAATTCCACTACTGTAGAAATCACATGATTTTGAGATGAAGAACTTGTTGAACCATATTTGGAGTGCATTTTCATCTGGAAAGGAAGTTCATTGAAGGCTGTTTGGTAGAGGGTGACAGTGAAAATCTGAGGGTGCAAAATCAGGTGAATAAGGTGGTGTACAGTGTTTTTTTTGTCAGTCTAACAGAATGCTGGCCAGTGTTATCGTGGAGTAGCATTAGTTTCATGCATTTTCCTGCTTGTGGTTCTTGGAGTGCATTTGCGAAACGTCTCAGCAATAGGGGTTACACCTCTGGTAAGGAATTTGTATTACACTATATCATCGCCGTTCCATCAGATACAGGACGTTACCTTTTGTGGATGCGTGCAGGTCTTTGTATGGGGAGTTACTGCTTTGTTTGGGTTCAACCATTCCTTTTTTTGTCTTTAATGTTACCAAAGAGACACCTTTTGTCATCACCAGCAATAATACAGGATAGGACTGTTCAGTGTTGTTCATGAACCAGTTGATGATGAGAAAGCAAAAATGCAAATATGGCTTAATGCATGTTGTACCCGTACACCCGACTTTTTATCCATCCCCATTGCATGCAAATGTTGCACGATGGCGGAATGCTAACAGTTCATCAGATTTGCCAGCTTTAGAGTACACTGACATGGATCATTATGAATTAGTGTGTTTAAACGATCTTTATCAAACCACAAAGGTCTTCCTGAATGTGAAGAGTCACTAATGTCAAACTGATCCTCTCTAAAACTAGTAAACCATTTTCTTGGAGTGCACTGTCCAATGGCATTACCCATACTCTGCACAAATGTTTCTGGGTGCCTCCACTGCTGTCACCTCTCTATTGAACTCAGACAGAAGAATGTCAGAAATGTTCTGATGTCTCCACTTGGCACTCCATTTTCTAGTATCCACAGCTCCACCGACTATCTGCAAATGACAATATCTAAACTCAGATAGCAACAGTGAACTACAAATAAAAAATGATGACCTATAAATAAACCCACATCAAATGGAATACCAGGCTGCAAAACAAAAGTGCTACGAACATATACAACAACCTAACATATGGATTTACAAAAGACAAGCCTGCCGTCTCTTACGCGCTGAAAAAGAACAAGGCATGATTATTTTATCATCCACGTATTCCGAGGTATCTGTTGACAGCACCACTCAGAAACCAGAGATGATAGAATTTTATAACCTCAACGAGGAAGTAGTAATTTCTCTGAAAGAGAAATGTGCAAACTATTGTAGTGGTTGACATAATGTACCCGATTCTGTACACAAATGCTGTAAATTCATTTATAGTATATAGCTCCTTTAAACTTAACCCACAGACAAACATGCTTGAATTTACAGTGAACCTCGCCATAGCTCTCACCAAACATCAACTGAAAAGAGGATTGAATGATGTGTAAATAAATTATGAACTCCAGACATGTATTCGAAAAGTCCTGGGGGTGTTAGAAGAAGCAGTTGCTTACATACTAGAAGATAAACTTGAAAAGAGGAAAGCATGCTTCTTGTGCAAACCTTGTAAGAAGAGGAAGGCATCTTACATTAGTTTTCTGTGTAAAAATCCAGTGTGCCTTGAGAGCACAAAAAACGTTGGGAACAATGTGTAAAACAGTTGTGAAGTGCTAGTGCCTTCTGTGTTGCAAAAAAATTATTCTTTTTGTTACAAAATAATAATATAGTTTCTTTGTGTTGTTCGCCACGTGTATTGATAAGTGAACTTCCATGTTTTCTTTATAACATAATGATAACAGTGAATATTATACACAAGTTTTTTTCTTCTTTACAGAAAATTGCTGTTGTTCATCATTGGTAACAAATATGTGCTCCGTATATCCAGTTTCTCATGGTTCATTTGCACCCATTCTTCTATCAATAAGCAATCACTCAGTATTCTCAGTTATTACTAATCCATTGAGTTCAAAGGTTGACTTCACTATGAGTAATTTTCTCTTAATTTTTTAAGTTGAATTAAAGCAGGTTGTATAAAGCATATAGGCATAGAGTTTTGTCAACATATAGTATTTTATTAATTATTGTTAGTCTCTAAATACTATTCTGTACATTCAGGATATCAGATTTGAGTTTTGTCTAGATCTGAGGAAGAAATAAAGCAAAGTGGCCCGGCAGACATTACCTCACAAACTATGTCCCAATGTAAATACCTCACAAGTGAAGGTTAAGGGCTGAAATAGCTCTTGGGACTGAAAGACCCTTAGAGCAAGCTAATGAGGTGGGCACTCAAACTCAGTGAGTTTAATGATGAGGTGGTCCATAAACTGAGTAGGAAATATACAAATGCAGATGCATTGACCTTGAAGGTTGCAGTGTTGACTACATTAGGGAAAAGTGTAACAGAGTGGCTGAGAGCACAGGTGGCTGACAAAGACTGTCAGGCATTCAGGTTACAATCACAGTTCATGATATATGAGAGCTTACTCTGCAGGATGACATAATGTTGACCATACATAATGGTTCTGGCAGTGTTCAAAGACAAAGTA
Source organism: Schistocerca cancellata (assembly GCF_023864275.1). Lineage (NCBI taxonomy): Eukaryota > Metazoa > Arthropoda > Insecta > Orthoptera > Acrididae > Schistocerca > Schistocerca cancellata. Next base: position 205,157,757 of record NC_064627.1, read on the forward strand.
TGGCAACAAGTGCATTATCATATGTTGTCAGGTCTCAAAGGACGAAGAATGATGGACACATGAGTAGTGGTAAGATTCTAGTGGAGAACAAGAAAGCGTGATGTCGAGCAGTATGTAAAGGGCCATGTGCCATGTACACAAAGAGCTGACCTTAGTCATCCAAATATCCCTTTTCCAGACTACCGGATGAATCTGAGCCCTTTCAGATGATTGTATGTGATATCTTGGGACTATTCAATAGGACACCCGCTGATATAAATGTGTACTAACAATCAGAGATTATTTGTTGAGATTGCTGGTGTGGTGGTGATTTCTGATCAGCAGGCTAGAACAGTAGCCCAGATTCTAGTTAACAAGTGGATACTTAAAATTTTTTCTTTCTGATACATCAGTTACGGATAACGGTATGACTTTTGTATTGGACTTGATGAAGCAGTTACGTCATGTACTTTGTAGTCAGAAGTTATGGACAAGCCCATTGCATCTACAAACTATTGCCAGACCGGAGCGAGCTCATGGACCCATCTCTAAAATGTTGAGTTATTACATTAATAGCCAGCAAACCAATTGGGATACATAACTGCAATACATAGTTTGCACATATAACTCTAAAGCGCATATTGGTACAGGTCTGGTACCTTTTGAGGTGGTGTACGGTAGGAAATGCTGTCCCCCTTTCATGTCACGATTTGTAAATTAGGACCTAACTGTGAATCTCTCAGATATGCAAAAATGATATGTCAAGTGTGGCAGAAGATGAAGACAGCCAACACTAAAGCCTTGGAATGACAAGAACAGTCCAAGCAGTGTTTGGGGGAAACTGCCACAATATCATGTGGGTAATTGGGAACAAGTGAAGACACAAGCAGTGTCAATAATTTTGAACATGGAAAAGCTCATGGTCTTAAGTCACTAGGGGCTTACAGGAACGTCTAATGGAAAGCATCACCATTTTCCAGCAGGAGAAGTGCAAACAAATGCACAGATATGTAGAGTGCAACAGTACCCAAGAAAAGCAGAAGCATTAGTATACCAGAAAGAAATACTGTCCCCACAACCTCATTTTCAGGTGATAGGAGAATGTTGGATCTACCCATACTGGAAACCATTATCACAAATTGCTATGAGAACGGGAAAGCTAAGGGCATGTTAAAGTTCGAATTACGTAATAACAGTATTTTGGTGAACGGTGCAACTTGTTAGGTAGCTGGGATGAATTGCTGTCTCCCAGCTTCACTCACAGCTATGACTGTGTTCCAACTAACCCCCTCAGCATTGCATTGGCTAGAGAAACTGTTAGGTGTATTGCCTTCACAAAATCTAACTTACCTTAACAATACCCTAAATCGTGACGTCAACATTCTTTAAATACACTTATAGCATCTCAGCAAGGGAAAATTTTCATGGAACAAATGTTTCAACACATTCAGCAGTATCAAGGGAACCACCATCAGAATATTATACCTATAAACATCACAACCACCAGTCTTGCTGTGTTTCTGATAGCAACTTATATATTCTTTTTTTAGCTCAGAGTATCCATACTCTGGTCCTACAGACACATCAGATACCTGTTGAGTGGTTAACTGATGTAATCCGGAAAGCATAGACCAAAAAAAACCTGTAAATTTGGGATTGATTATAAGCATAGAAATAAGTGTAATATAGTATACGTTTGAAAAGTGTTCAGTAAACTAAAACTTACGAATAATGGTATAGATGACGAAACGAGAGGAGAAACTATGTGGGTCAACTCACAGAGACTTGGTGGGAAGTTACGGAATATGGAAGCAAATCATGTTTGCGATGAGGTAGAAAGCAAACATTGTAATTGGAATTGATAGCATTAGGGAGTGAATGGATGTTACACTTTATTTTATGATTGAAGATTTAAAATACAAATGTTCAAAAGTGCAGATGATTATTTCATTTCAGTGATTAATCATTCTTTGAGAATTGCTCCCTCAGTAGATGTTCTCCGTACAAACCAGATCTGTGGACATTACATCATACAGGTACCTATATAAGAGGAGGGTGAAGCCAAGTTCATGACTTATCAGCTAAGCAAAAAGTTATATTTTAGTAAAGTGAATGTATTGTTGCGACCTGATGATGCAATGTGGTGTGGTGCAATGGGCATAGTGAACAGTTATATATATAAATGTATTAGATTGTTGCAGAGGATGATCAGAGACAAAATTGAAGCTGAATTTTTGGAAGAAGGGAGGAGTATTGTAATGCAGGATAATTTTGGTGTATATGCATAAATTTTGTAAAATTCTACTCACTGAGCTCAGAGCCGAGGCAGCCAGCTTGGGGCCAGTGTGTCAATCAAAATTTCAACACAGCGTACCACCAGTGTAGTGGAAGACGCGGTACCAGGCAAGCATTGCCACAAAACCTCTGAGTGAGGGTAGCAAAAGAGCAAACAGGCCAGTATTGAGTAACACTCGTGCACCAGAGCACCACTGCAATAGTAAATGTTGCAGAGAGACCAGGCCTCAGTGACTCAGAATAATTATTGAACCACCACTGTGAGGCAAGAAGTGCTGCAAGGCCAATGACCAACAGTAAATTCGATCATGCACCCTGAGCCACTGCGTCATAGATGTGGATTCGGCTCTTTAAATAACGGAACTTTTGAGGCTCAAAGACACATCCAGTCATGCCGCCACTCTGTCACTGTCACTAGAACCAGAAACAATCATGTGTATTGAGTTTCATTGAAGCCATGACTAGCTGATCAATAATGGTTTGCCTGTGCTACCTGCTTGCTGTCTTCAACACCAAGCCTTAGCTGACCTAATGCAAACCCACAGCTGTGGTCTGCCATTGCTGCTTACAGGGACGTCATGGATGGGTAGAAGACTGGTGGGCTGTCAGCCTTCCTCCCACTGATGGTCCATCACAAATGATCTTCAAGTTGTCATCTCCACACCACCCATGCATGGCATGTTCACACAGCCCACTTGTCAACTCATGGAGATCTGTTGTGGTCTTGGTTGATCCATTGATCCATGGCGAATGATCAGGGCCTAACCTTCATTACAACTGACATCCTGGACGACAACTGCTTATTCTCACCTAAGCACATGGCGGTCTGTCTACAAGAGCAATGAGGTGTAGGACTGTACTGTACCGCAGAACGTCAGGAGTGGGCAAAGCCTGCTCAGTCCCTCACTGTTGCCTCAACAACACATGACTGATGGATACTGACGTGCAGCTGAGACTTCATGGCGGGGCATGTCAACGCAACTTTATTTCATGTGCTGATACCCAGCTGCCATACGATGCACTGAAGCAACTTTATAACTCTGTAAACTTACCCTAGCAAATAAATGTTACTACAGCTACCGCTGTGTCAGTAACGCCTCTGGCCATATTCTGGACCACTCTCCCACACTCCATGCTCAGTGTCCTGCAACAAAGTGACCCCAGCTCCCCAAGTCGTAACAATATATTAACTTTACTAAAATATAACTTTTTGCCTAGCTGATAGTTGTGAAGTTGGCTTCGCCCTTCTCTTATACAGGTACCTGTATGATATAATGTCAACTGGTCTGGTTTGTCTGGAGAACACCTACTGAGGGCGCGATTCTCAAAGACTGATGAATCAGTACCTCTGAAATGAAATAATCATCTGTACTTCTGAATATTTGTATTTTGAGTCTTCAATCATCAAATAACAAAGTGTAACATCCATTCAATTCCTTGCACTGTCAATTCCAATTACAATGTCTGCTTTATACCTCATCAGGAACATGATTTGCCTCTGCACTCCACAATTTCCCACCAAGTCTACAAAGACCAAGTATAAAGATAGCAGTTCAAGCAAAGAGGTTTAAATGGCCTCAAAGACATTAACTGATCAATATTTAGCAAAACTTAGAAGATCAAAATTTACAGACTTTTTATGTTTTAACTTCATAAAATACAAATAACTATGTAAGAAATAATAAATTTGAGTGGGGATGGTTTTATAAGGCCGTTTTGATTTAAAAAATGAAATTAGTGATACCCATTGATACCGAATAATTCAGAATATGTCTCAGGCGTGATTACATTGCGGTCCATCATATCAAAACCTCACTACAGACAACACATTCTCATCATCAACATTGCATAATGCAAGGTTCTTCATTACTGTATGTGTTCTTACTTTGCACAAAACTTCACTCCTGTTCCAGTACTTGATAAATGCCTTATAGTATGAATTGTGTGATTAGTAGAAATTGTTTTACATTTTAAATCTTTCCAATAAGTTTGATGACACATATGCTCTTCCAAAGGAATGACTATTAGACACTGACATAATAATTATTGCTTGTTTGTAGAAACAACAAGTCTGACTTCCCCTGTCCCTCCATTTTCTGGCTTCATCATAATTACCCTTTTACAACACACAGCAAAATGATTGTGTAAGTATAACTCAGATACATAACAAAATGTGCTGACAAGCCACACGGAGCTAATCAAATTGCAAAAGATTTATCAGCTCAAATAGAAACATAATTGTTACGGTACATATATGCAGTATTAAATTCCAAAGATCCAGATTGATTTTCTTTAATTAAATTCTATAACCACTGAGCGATCATATTATGTTAACACACTAAAATGTCCTTACAGTTAACTTTTCATAAAAATGCCCATTAGTGAAACATAATGTATTTGAATTTTAGTAACTTTGAGGTCGCACCGTATTAAACCATGTAAACTTCGAAATAATTAACTCATGACGGCAAACTAATGGAAAATTGATAGAATACCAGTGAAAGATAGGTTTGGCAGATTGACAGGATGGAAGGAGAAAGATGCAGTACAGAAAACAAAACTGGAAATAGTGCCACAACAGCTCAACGCTCTCTGCACGCCAGGCATAATGTGAAGTGTGATATCCAACAGAGGCTTCACAGGAAATAGACTCTTCAGATTATAGCAAAATTAAATGTCGTACAACGACAGTAAAAACCAAGTACTTAGATTGAAGCTCTACCAAAATACAGAACATCGCACAGTTATGACATCATAAAGTCATCATAATTTAACATTATCCCTGGCATGGAATTGTACATAGTAAAATTAGTATGACATTCAGCAAAAAATGACAGATCATAGACAAAAGCATTAAATAACCATGGTATAACATCAGTTGTAGTACAATATAGCCTGAAGCATCAAATAATCATTAGGTACTTAGAGTGCAGTGTAAATCTTAGCATGAACCATAATATCGCAAAAATTGAAAGGTAATTCAGTAAATAAAGCAAAGAAAAAGGTTTTTGATTCTCCCTTGGAAAAACAGTAGTGATGTATACAAATTTGTCTCTGTCATTCTTTAAATTATCTGGTGGTTTTTCGACTCTTTCAATTAATACTTTGTGTGACACCTTTTCCATAATGATCTCGTAACTAAACACAATCTTACTTCTACATTTTAAAATTATTTCCCGTGAATCAATAAAAAAAAAGCTGTAACTTGTGAACAGAGACCTTTATATTAAACACTGGACTCGCATTCGGGATTACGACGGTTCAATCCCGCGTCCGGCCATCCTGATTTAGGTTTTCCGTGATCTCCCTAAATCATTCCAGGCAAATGCCGGGATGGTTCCTCTGAAAGGGCACGGCCGACTTCCTTCCCCATCCTTCCCTATTCCGATGAGACCGATGACCACGTTGTCTGGTCTCCTTCCCCAACCAACCAACCTACCTTTATATTCAAATACTAGAGTTACTTCTTACCTTAAAGAAATTGATAAGACTAACTTGAGAATTTCGCATAAATCAGTATTATTACGAAAAGGATACACTGCCAGTCACCATATAGAAGAGACATGTTGCAGAGAGGCGGGGAGTTTTCGGCCAAGACACAGCAAATGTGCCTCATAGGACAAGCAATTTGTGGGTAATGAGGGTATGGAGGAGGCTGGAGCAGGAAGGGGAATGGATACCAGTGAAGGGAAAGGTATAATTCTGCTTGTAGGAGCATGCAAGAACATAGTGAAGACACGATAGGGCTGTTAGGCGCAGTTGGGAAGTTTGGGGGGGGAGTTGGGTGAGTGAATGTTACAGACAACCAAAGTTTGAGGTCAGAGGGGTTTCAGGAATGTAGGACCTGTTTCAGGAAGATTTGGCACCATCACAGTCCAGAAAAGCTTGTGTTTTTTGGAAGGATCCAGATGGCATAGGCTGTGAAGCAATCATTGAAGAGAAGAACATTGTGTTGTACAACATGTTCAACAATTGGGTGGTCCAACTGTTTCTTGGCAACAGTTTGTTGGCGGACATTAATGCGGACAGACAACTTTTTAGTTGTCATGCCCACAAAGATAGCACCACAGTGGCTGCAGCGTAGTTTGTAGATCACATGACTACTTCCACAGGTAGCCTGCCTTTGATGAGAAAGGTGATGCCTGTGACCATAATGGAGTTTGTGGTGGTGGGGGAATGATGTATGGGTCAGATCCTACCCTACACCCTACCCTAACCTAACCTCCGCTCCCCTCCCTCCACATTTCTGGAATGGAGTCATTGTAGACAAATCTGAAAGCTGGCAGAGTCTCTCTGTCAGGTAGTCCCTGAAGTTCAAAACCACAATGGTGGAGCCTTTGTTGGCAGGTAGGATTATAAGATCACAACCAGTTTTTAGGTGGTGAATTTTGGTTCTTTCTGGGGATGTTAGTTTCCATATTGAGGGATTTGTGGTTAACAAATTTTGGAATTTCCCTTGTGACTCAGTATCACCCTGGACTGGAGCAACTGAATGACATTTTCTGCCAGGTTTTCGACTACCTGTCGTTGTGCCCTGGAATGAATATCCACCCACTATTCTTCCCATCCCTCCCACAGTAGTATTCTACCACCCACTAATCCTATGCAGTCTCCTTGTCCATCCGTACTCCACCACCTGCTTCCAATCCCTTGCCTCATGGCTCATATCCCAGTAGAAGATCTAGATGCAAGACCTGTTCCATACATCCTCCCACCATCATCTGCTCCATTCCAGACAGAGGCATCACGTATCCTGTCAAAGGCAGGGCTACTTGTGAAATCAGTCATGCGAGATACAAACTAAGCTGCAACCGCTATTGTACTGTCTGCATGGGCATGACAACTGACAAGCTGTCTGTCCGCATGAATGGCTACCAAGAAACAGCTGGACCGCCCAGTTACTGAGTATGCTTCCAGCACAATATGCTTCTCTTCAATGACTGCTTCACAGCCTGCGCCGTCTGGATCCTTCCGACCAGCACCATCTTTTCTGAATTGCACAGGTGGAAACTCTTCCTGAAATATATTCTACTTTCCCATAATGCCCCTGGTCTCAGCCTTTGGTTGTCTCTAACCTTCACTCACTTAGCCTCCTTTCCATCTCCCACTTCAGTGCTTACAGCTTTCTATTCCACCAATTCACCCACTAGTCTTTTTCTTCTGCTCTACTTGTCTCCCCAAACCTCCCAATTGCACCTAGCAGCCCTACCCTGTCTTCACCTAGACCTTGCATCATTCAACAAGCAGCACTACACCTTCCCTTTACCCTACCCTGTTAACCCTCCCTCTCCCCACACCAGCCTCCTCCACATCCCCACCACCCACAAACTGCTTCTCCCAATATGCACAGTTGTTGTATGAAGTCCAGCCTCAGAGACAGGTGTGTGTGTGTGTGTGTGTGTGTGTGTGTGTGTGTGTGTGTGTGTGTGTGTGTGTGTGTGTGTGTTTGTTTGTTTATGTTCTACTTTAGGAGAAGGTGTCCTACCTGAAATCTCAAATGTATAGCAGTTTTTTCATTGTGCCTGTGTGATTGAGTGTCTCTTCTATATTTTGAATAGCACTCTATCCTTCTCATAATACTGTCATTATTCCATCCTGGATTTTCCATTTTTGAAATAAATAATCTTCATTTACTACATTACCACAGAATTGTTCCCAGTTACCATTAAACTATTTATAAAAATCATTCTGACACATCTCCCAACAGTCACGCTGCAGTTTTCAAAATTTAGATAATTTTTGCCAAAACAGGTGCTTTGAATTTTTCATTCATTTTGGTGAAAATCCATCCGCTTTTAACAACTCAAACACAACACTTTCACTTTCCTCTGACAAAAATACTCGTCATTTCAGAATGATGAGATACTTCACTCAGAACATTGACTTACACATAACCATCATGTAAATTAATTACATCATCATTAATTTTAACTACATAAGATACACAAAAGTTGTTAACATAAGTTATTTTCTCAGTTTCTAACCCACTTACATCTGAGCATTAGACTTTTTCTCCCTGATTCAACAGTTGCTTTTAATTCTGGTATTAGTAAATCACAATGAATATTATTGTTCTTAAGTGGTGGTGGTGGTGGTGGTGGTTAGTGTTTAACGTCCCGTCGACAACGAGGTCATTAGAGACGGAGCGCAAGCTCGGGTTAGGGAAGGATTGGGAAGGAAATCGGCCGTGCCCTTTCAAAGGAACCATCCCGGCATTTGCCTGAAACGATTTAGGGAAATCACGGAAAACCTAAATCAGGATGGCCGGAGACGGGATTGAACCGTCGTCCTCCCGAATGCGAGTCCAGTGTGCTAACCACTGCGCCACCTCGCTCGGTGTTCTTAAGTTCATTTGTTAATTTGCTGGTTACGTGCAAAATTCTGTCATTTGTTTCAGCTATGAGATTACTCAGTTCACATTTTGTTTCATCTGTTCTGTTATTCGTTTCCTCTACCATATAACGCAGTTCATTTTTTGTTTCATCAATTTTGTTATGTTTTCATAAGCCATTTGTTTCTTTCTTTTTTTTATTCTATTAGCAAATCTTTGTTTCCCTCAATCCTTTGAGTATTTCAATTTCCTTTAGAGTCAATCCAAAATTATCTTTCCTCATTGTTTATGGTCCCAGTTAAGAATTTACTTTCATCATATTTTGAAGCATTATCAGGTTTGAAAAAAGCAACTTTTGTTACACAACATTTTCCATTAAAAGTTTTCACTTGGTTAAGCACAGAATAAAAGAATAATAATTTTCAATATTTATCTGTTTGGAAACATAACACAGTGAACAGTGTGGTTCATAACACTGAGTCTAATCACTGTGATGCCCAAATTTTTATGTAATTCCAATCTTTGATTCCAAAAGATTTCTGCTGTTACATGTACTGTCTGAAAACTCAGAAAGAATGGCATTGGAATGCCTGCCCCAAATTGTGGTCACAGCTCACTTCCACCTCTTGCAACATCCCTACTCTCCAACACTACATAAAAGTTTACTGCTAATTTATATTTATATACTGCATTTTCCTTGACAACTATATGAAGAGTATTTGCTAACTGTAGAAGTCTTAGAACAGGAAATGTTACTTTAATTGAATAATTTGCGGTTGATGTGCATTGTTGTTCACGTTTGTTTGCTGCAGATATCCTAGTTTCAATGCTATTTTGTACAATACTGAATTCTTTAATGATTCTTGTAGAGTGCCTTCTTAAAATGAAAACATCTGACTCAAATATAATGACAAAATTTCTTCAGTTATTTGCCAACTGACTCGCATAACCAACAAGAAAGATCTGACAACTAAAAATAACTGCACTGACTCACAACTAATGTGAATTGGGACTACTGCTCTGGGTTAATGCCAGCCCACATATAGAAAGCTAACAATTCACAGTGATAAATAAGTTATAAAACTACAATGAAAAATTACATTTTCACAAAAACTTTGGTATAATTGTGTTTTACAGTAATGAGGAAAATGACCCAAGTTGGGTTTTTTATAAATTTGTTTTTATGTGTAATTTTGCGAGATATGAATTGTAAAAATTGACTTCTAAAAAATGTAAATTTTTATTAAATTTCTTAATAAAGTCACATTTTTCATTGAACCAGTTACTTTGTAAATTATGTTATAAATTACGAAACAGTCTTGATTTTTTTTCATGCTAGTTTTCTGGACCTTACAGAATGATATTTTCATACAAAAAATAATTGCTTTGTATAGTTAAGTTGTTGTTCTTTTAAATATAGCAATTTTATTTTAAACAAATATAAACCCATAATACATTATTTCAGAATGTTGTTAATGATATAATTTATTTATATACACATAATCTTAAATTGTTCCAAATAAAATTAAATAATGACTAATAAATATAAAATATAGTCATATAATAATTCAATACAGTGTATCATGTAATACACCAAAAACTGTTAATTGCCTGCTCCTATACATAATCAAAGGCTGTTAAGTTACACTGCACAAAAGTGCAGTGTATGGATGCCCCTAAGTAAATTTTGGTCCTCTTTGTTGCATGTTTATAAATATGTTATGTGGTACAGCTTGCTTGTTACTATTAACAAGTAAAAAGGCTGTTAAGATTTGGATACCATAAACCAAAACAAAATCTTGCCTATTTACACCATAATTTTGTTCTTCATAGTGTGCTGGAACTAATTGTTGCCAAATGGTCCTTCCTTCTATACATGCACACAACTTACATGACACTCGGGTCAGTCTGATGCTAATTTTGAAGTTCTGTGGAGTATCAGGACTGCTTTTTATAGCAAGAGGGAAGAAACTGCAGTGTTAAAGCCTGTATCAACCTTTCTATCTATCAGCCAGCTGCTTTTATGTTTCACTGTTTGTGGTGTCTTTGTATCCCTATTTTGTTGAGGTTTAAGAAACTATCAACCCACCAATAGAATTAACTCGGTACATTTTTGATTAGATTTAACAAAAGTGTTTTCATAGAATTAAAGTATTTGGTGTTATATATGTTATCTTTCTCTTATTTATTTTACTCACACTCATTTTTACCAATTATCTTTTTGTTTAGAATGTAAATTGGTTATGCACATTACACAAATTGGAGAGTTTGAAATGTATTTTCCTGAGAGATTGAAATTTCTGTTCCAACCATTTTATTAGTTTCCTTTTGTTAGTCACGTTGTATGACTTTTATTAATTTTCTGCTCACAGCTGCCCATCCAAAGCCAGGAAGGCCTTCAGTAGCAACAGCAAGAGCAAGAACAATAGCAACGGTAGTACTAGTAGCAGCAGCAACAGTAGCAGTTGCAGCAGCAGTGCTGTTGGGTGAGTTATCATAGTCTTTTGGTTGCCAGAATCATCCACAAAGTAATAGCTATTGTTAAATTAAAATACGGACAGCTTATATGTTTTTCAGGAAGCAAATGTAGTATACATTTCAGTCTTAATTACCTCTCTCCCTAGTTTCTTTCTTTCTTAGGTCCTTTGCCCCGGGTCACTCGAGGTCGGCTGTGTTACTGTTGATTTGGCAGTGTTAGTTGCAGAGGCTGACCGGGTGCCCTTCCTGCCACCACCCTGAAACCCCCACGGACTGAAGTAATGTACCCCAGCTGTCTGCGTCTAGTGGAAGCCATGGATGAGTGCAAACGTTTTCAAATATCTGCGAGTCGTGCAACTGAGGCGGAACATGTGGACCAACCTGATATACACCTAGCGGGATGTGGAAAACTGCCCAAAAACCAGATCTAGGCTGGCCAGCATACTGGCCCTCATTGTTAATCCACTGGGCGGATTCAATCCGGGGCCGGTGTACATACCGAGTCCAGGAAGCAGTGCATTAGCTCAGCTACCCTGGCGGGTCAATTACCTCTCTCCCAAGTTACCATGAACAAATTCGAATACCATCATACTGTTTAAAGGCATTTTGGGCGCATATTTCATATAACCCCCTATGAACCACGGAGCACAACTGAGAACTACCTGCGGAGAGGCCAGAATACCTACGGCTCCTGAAGTGAAGTGACAGCCATTTCAGAAGTTGCAGAGGCAGATATTTGAATGACTGACTTATCTGGCCCCATAATATTAGCCATCATTGCCTGCTATGCTTATACTGAGAATGTCGAAAGTAAGGGAGGGGAAACTACCGCTATTATTTTCCCCAGCGGCAAGCAGCTCTACTGTATGGGTGTTACGAAATTGCACACTAAATGTAGTAGATGAGTTCTCAAGGATTTTCACTGTTTGGGCGGCAAAATAACTGGTGATGGCTGACACACAAACAGTACAAAATGCAGGGTGGCTATAGCACATAAACAGTTTCATAAATGGATGAATTTCTTAAAATTTAATATAGATTTAAGTTTTAGGAAGTCTTTCCTGAATGAATTTGTCTAGAGTGCAGCTTCATACAAAAGTAAAATGTGGACAATAATCAATTAAATAGCCAAGAAAACAGTACCAGTAGCAACTTTCGAAATGTAGTGCTACAGAAGACTGCTCAAGATTAGATGGGTTGACGGAGTGATTATGTAATACTGAGTGAAATTGAGGAAGAAAGAAATTTATGGCAGAACTTTACTAAAGGAAGGAATATGTGGAGAGGAGGGTAAAAATTGTAGAGAGAAGCTGAAGGATGAGTGTAGTAAGCAGGTTCAAGTGAAAGTAGGCTGCAGTAGTTCGTGGAGATGAAAAAGTCTGTGCAGGATAGGGTAGTGTGATGGGCGGTATCAAATCAGTCTTTCGACAGAAGATAATGACAACGACAACACCCCGTATTTTCATACTGCTCAGCCACCAAGGTTCCAAGATGAATAGTGATTGCTTCTTTGAAGTTTTCATCACTGGGGAGAGAGAAAAACTACCACTGGTTTGCAGCACAGAGGATAAAATATTCCTAGCTAAACAGAGGCAGTAGTTGTTTTTGTTGCAACATGATGATTAAAACTGGTTTGAGAAATTGATACCAGATGGCAATATCATTACCATGAATTCTGAATTCCATGCTCATACGCCTCAGTATGCGTTAGTATAGATGGTGGTTACTTAAGGCATAAAATAATTTCACATGAAATTACAGTGCCTCAGGGACAGTTTATTTTATTATAGTAACGCTAAAGTAGTGTGCCGGGGAAGGGGGCCATCATCCCAGTCATAGTTATGGATAGATCTGTAAAACTACCATAGACTATCATAAGTAAGTGTAGACTGTGGTATTTTTTGTAGTAGCCTTGGTTACTTAAGATCATACCCGTGTTACCTGTGAGTTAGGTATGTTGCATACCTATTGGGCATTACATCAGACCAACTGCTTTGGATTCCCCAAGATACCGGAAGAAGTGAATCATCTAGAAAAAAGTGGGAATATGTAAAGGACTGTGTAACCTAGAGAACATTTTTGTTCTACGTAGCTACGTTCTGCCTGCTACCTAAAAATTAACAATATTTAGAGTTAAATTGAATCTGCCGGTGTTAAATTTGGGTTCTATTTGAAAATTATTGATTTGTAACATGGAACAGAGGGCTGTTGTAGTAAAAGTAAAAATAATACATATCTATCACATAGCACCAGAAAAGACACTTTCCTATTAAAAAATGTATCAAACATTGCCTCAGTACTTCATTGAGCTAATGTAAAACATGTTTCATTATTTAAAAACAACTTCCTCATTTATCAATAATAACAGGAAACTCTTGCCTTCAGTCATGAAGAAGTACATTATATTGAGTACAAAATAACAACAATAATTATATAGGTTTTTTATGTTTGTGCATTCAAACTGTACTTGTGTCAAAAGTAATTGCTTTGATTACATAAAAGTGCAAGATTTATGTGATCAATTAATTTTTATTACAATAAAATGCAGTTTATATTTTTTAAGGATATAAAATACACAGTGGACTAACATTGAATGATATGCGGATCTAATTATGTGTAAAACAATAATCAGGCAGATAAACAAACAAGGAGAAGTAATCATCTTTCTTACACATCCATTTATGTTTATTTCCCTACCATGCACCAGTAATCTTACCATTTACTATGTCATTTATGTACTGTACTGAAACTACCAAACTGTAGCTTTGGTAGACTGCAACTTTAGTTATGAATATTCTTCCCCTTGAGTTACTTAAACTATGTTTAGCATATGATATATCAGTAAAAAGTCTCACTAAATCACTAAATATCTCTGATAGTTTTAAACATTATTTGGGTATTCAGCAGGGGGGGGGGGGGGGGTCATCTGGCATGTGCGATATTTTGACAAGCCAACTTTTTGCTGTCTTCAGGCATTCTTGATGACTGGATTTCTGCTGGGTACTAGCTTTACATCTTCCCACACCACCCACAACCCCATTTTGCCAGCTCCAGACATTGATCTAGTGTGGTGGTCTGGGAAGCATGAAGTTGGAGCTCGAGCCAATGTCCTTAAATGCACCACAGCCGGCACTCAATTCTGGTCTATACCTGCATGCCAACAATATGCCCTCATCTTCTTTAAGTGCCCTGATGGAAACAGATTTCCACATAGAATGCCATTGTGCTTTGACCATGATGGTTCCCAAGCCTCGCTTAATTGAAAGCGGCTGTCTTTATTTATTCTCCCCTGTGATGTCGGGGGCAGACTCGTGGTTATTCCATACCTGTCGTAAGATTCAGTTAGTCTTCCACCTAGTCAACCTTTTACATTGATGATTGGGCTATTATTAGGATGCCTGTCAGTATTAGCTCATCTCCCAACATTCCTGTCAAACTTCTAACCTTATTACTTTGAGTCCCCTTTAAGGGTTTGAGATCCGCTTTTCTAAATTTTACAGAAGTGCGGCCGTCATTTCTACTCAAATCGTAGATTCATTATGAACCCTCCCTTTGTATATTTTAACACCTACATTGGACCACTTGAATCAATACATATACACTTAAGTCTTTTAAGTCTTCCAGGTAGAGATTTGACTTTTCAGCTTTCTCTTCTACTCCCAGAAGCATTTAATTTTGATTGGTGAAGCTAGCCCAAATTCTTTTAAAAAGTGTTATTGTAATGCCATAACCAAATTTGGGCATTCATGCCCATCTACACGATTAACTTTTCAAATTACATTGTTTTCTTGAGTGGTATGTTATCCACTCCTGCACTACACAGGTGTATTCGAACATTTGGCACTATTGTATATGTTGTTTGGGTGGTAAAAGCATCCTAAATATGCCTGCATTTGATTAGATATAAAACGAAACAGTTTTATCTTCTGGTGGATGGTACTACTTCTTGCTTTGGTCCTTGTGCATTTCAGGATGATTCACAAGCTGTAGCCAAAGAAAGTCCACATTGATTGTGTAAGGGACAATCTTTACATCTCCATTCTTCCCCTTTCTTCTTTTCGCGGATGATGCTGTGGTATACAGAGAAGTTGCAGAATTAGAAAATTGTAGTGAAATGCAGGAAGATCTGCAGCGGATAGGCACTTGGTGCAGGGAGTGGCAACTGACCCTTAACATTGACAAATGTAATGTATTGCGAATACATAGAAAGAAGGATCCTTTATTGTATGATTATATGATAGCGGAACAAACACTGGTAGCAGTTACTTCTGTAAAATATCTGGGAGTATGCATGCGGAACGATTTGAAGTGGAATGATCATATAAAATTAATTGTTGGTAAGACGGGTACCAGGTTGAGATTCATTGGGAGAGTCCTTAGAAAATGTAGTCCATCAAAAAAGGAGGTGGCTTATAAAACACTCGTTCGACCTATACTTGAGTATTGCTCATCAGTGTGGGATCCGCACCAAATCGGGTTGACGGAGGAGATAGAGAAGATCTAAAGAAGAGCGGCGCGTTTTGTCACAGGGTTATTTGGTAACCGTGATAGCGTTACGGAGATGTTTAGCAAACTCAAGTGGCAAACTTAGCAAGAGAGGCGCTCTGCATTGCGGTGTAGCTTGCTCGCCAGGTTTCGAGAGGGTGCGTTTCTGGATGACATATCGAATATATTGCTTCCCCCTACTTATACCTCCCAAGGAGATCACGAAAGTAAAATTAGAGAGATTCGAGCGCACACGGAGGCTTTCCGACAGTCGTTCTTCCCGCAAACCATATGCGACTGGAACAGAAAGGGAGGTAATGACAGTGGCACGTAAAGTGCTCTCCGCCACACACCGTTGGGTGGCTTGTGGAGTATAAATGTAGATGTAGATGTAAATGTACATAATTTTACAATCTTGGACATTGTCATTTTCACACAATTACACCAATATCTTGCCTGAGTATGATGAATATATACAAGTAGCAAATTGGATATTGTTAGATAAACTTTTACTCCCACTAATATACTATAGAGGTACTACTGATAAGAGTTCAGAATATTTGAGTGATTGTAAACATCTTTTAATTAACAGTTGCTTCAGCTTGCCCTTAAAAAGATTTCCATTATATTAATTCTCATTGAAAAGGCTATGGGAGAGAGGAGAAGTGGTGAAGAGGAGCTTTCCCACATTTTCTGGCAACATTAGTGTTCACTTAACTATGTGTGCCATAAATGTCACACCTAATAGGACAAAAGAAGAAATTGGAACAATTTAGTGGCATGACCAGTTAACATTTAGTACTCAAAAGGAAACCTATTCTTAATCAATTATCATGAACGAATTCGCCATATGCCACACGTCCATTTCAGAAACAAAGTTCTTCACCTAGTGTCATGGGTATTCCCAGAACAAATAGAGAAAAAAATTTATTGTTTTCAGACTGAAAGACATGATTATTTACCTGTTTATGTATGCTAGTAGCTAAATGGCTCTAGCTCCAGTTTGAGAGAGATACAGAGGCAGAGAGATTTCATTGTGTTGCTGTGTGATTTAGTTTATTGATAGTGTCCTCAAAACTAAGTGACATGGTGCAACAGTAACTTGTTGATATGCTTAAAATAAATTTAGTTCAACACTCAATATGAACACTCTAATTTACGTTTCACATTTTTCGTTAATCCTCCTCTGCAGTATTTGTGTTATATAGATTGCTACAGCACAACTTTAGTTGAGGAGGATTTCAGGAGAAAACTATCAGTAACTAATTCAAGCTTTCATGATTGATATTAGTGATATTAGCTAAACCTTTAATGGACGCAGTAAGGCTGTAAATATATGCTGAGCACAGAAAATTTGAAAGAATTAGGATCAATGCTTCTGTCTGGTGGGTTTTTAAACACTTTGTCATATCTATTTTAAGGCAAACTATTACTCCTTTGTGGCAAAACGGTGAATTACACATTATGATAGTGCATTCTAGTGGACAGATAGAGAACTATATGCTATGAATTTACCACAGTGATCCAGTGTCTGATGGCCAACATCATCATATCTTTAGGAAAATGACAATATAATTCTCCTCATTGTCATTGGAAATTAATTTGTCCACAGTCACCTTTTTAAAATATTCTTCCTTATGAAATTTTAATTCATTGTGATGTTTCTAAAACACTGACATACATTTGGCATCTTAGCTAATGGAATAAAGCACTCCTGAATCAAAGAAATTAGCTCTAGTAAATTGATGCGTAATACCCGTGACAATGCTATACTTGAATTATATTACAGTGATATAATGACAGTGGAAAACCCTGGATAGAATACAAGCAGTGCTGTGAGTGAGGAAGGCAGCTCATCTTATAGAGGAATAGTGGAGTAGTGTAGGTACACACATAAATGAGGAATGGAACACTGAGGTTCATCTTACTAACATTCAGTAATTAATAAAACATTTGGTGCTAATATGTCGTGTTCAGATGGATTTCACCCTCAACAAAAGAAAAGCATCATAAAAACATCAGCGAATAGAGCAAGGAACATTTGTGAACCAGAGCTGCTTGATACAGAGTTAAAACACTTCACCAATGTATTGCTGAAGAACAGTTATTTGTCCACTCAGGTAAAAGAGCATTAAGATTGCCATGCAAAAATCATAGTGGTGCTCGAGTGCCTGTGAAATTGAAAGTTTTCCTGCCTTTCATTAAGGACGTTATTTACTGCAGAGGAAAAATCTTGATGAAACGGAACATTGTGATAATCAACAAACCTACATTGCAGATATGCAATGAATAAAAGTTCTACTCAGAAAATACAGGATCACTTAAAATTGCCCAAGGTTACTCACAAACAGCTGGAGAAAACAAGAATTTATAGGATTTTGTGTAATTGTGGGGAGCTGTACTTTGGTACTATGAAAAGAAAACAAGAAAACCAGCACAAGGGCAACTGTAAAAGGTGCCAGATTGACAGATCAGCTGTTGTGGAACATGCTTTGCAACCAGGAGACCACCACATTCATTTTGATAGGACTCAAGTACTGGCAGCCACAAGCAGATACCGTGAAAGGCTATACAGGGAGGCCGTAGGTATTGTTAAACACCCCAGGAAGGAAGAGGGCATGAGGTGAAACTGAAGGACATCTGGATCCGTACTGAAGAAGATACGTATAAGGTTACCATCATGGGTGACAGTAACAGTGGATGATGGGAAATGAAAATGACCAGTTGCGCTCGTTTTTTCAAAGCATGTGACTTCATGCCACTGCAAGGGAGCACATATAAACATAATTTTGCTGCAGTCAGTAATGAGCCAAGATATAAATCAGACACTCAAAGAAGCTATGATCGCTCTTGAAAATGTCGTCTGCAGAGGGGGACAAAACATACGGTTTCAATGTAAAATCCATCCAAAAAAGGCATAATAGCCCGGAATATTTTATTAATTGTGACCTTTCTGGTTGTTAGAGTTTACATTTTTCCTTTAGTATTCTTCAGCACACACAATACAGCACACAAAAAATAGGACTAAGAAAGTATTGTTTTGCCCTAATAGGGCAATAATTGAATCTTACAGTATTTTGTTGGTTGGTGTTGATACATTTGGAACTTATTCTGTAAAGCAGTTGATCTTACTTTAACACACAAATTGACCTCAGGTTAAGCTGAATTCAGGTATCTATGTTATATAAATGTCAATCTCAGAGTTTTATCATCATAATGTAGGATCATCTTCAACTAGCAAAATTTTGCCAATCAAGATGAGTTCAGCTGCAATCATCAGATCACAACGTAGTGGCATTATAAAACAGTGCTTTCGCTGTGCAAAAATAAGAGTTAATAAGAAGTATAATAAAGAAGTTATTAGCACAAAAATGTGAAGCAAATATCTGAATATGCCACCCACACAATGGTGAACTCTGAAATCCTTTTTGAAATGAGTAATGTCCAGTTAAGAAATTATTGGGTATGTGACCAATGAGTGCAGATAACAACTAACCTCGTAACAATTCTTCGAAATGACTAATAGTTATTATGACTGGTGTAAGGCATTGAATGAGGAGCTTGAAACGGGTTGCACTGTATTTTGTAGAAATCTGTGAAGCATTTCCAATATGTACAGAAAAGGAGTTAACAGGAGTCACGATAACATGAGTGGGAATTCATTAACAGTGAACTCACATAAAAACAGTTACAAAATTGAAATAAATTTACAAAGTATCAATATAAAAGCCTGATTTGCTTTTCACTTAAATCTGTATCAAAAAAGAAATAAGCAAGAACATCACAAATAATATTGTAAACCACTGTTATGCCACCAGTCCATCTCATAAACATTAATCAGAATATATTAAAATGTACATACTACGAAGCACTACGTATCACTGCAGAATGAAAATCAGCATTGTCATTGCAGGGATTGCAAATGAGAATAAATTGTGAGTTCAGGGCTACAATTAGCTTTTGTCATCTTTTGGTAACAGTAAGCCTGACAAAATTGCTGTTTTCAGTTCTATGCATTCCAACCATGAAAAGTTATGACATTGTTTTTGGCCCAGTTTACATAGCATGTGTAATTTCCTAAAGTTGGCATGTAATAATTGTAAAGTGCTTCTTAAAATTATAGCTTGTCATGTGCAATTTTTTTCTAGGCCCATATTTTCGAACTTTTTCACTCACAATTTGCCACTATGTTCTGTGAATTAAAATCAAGAAATTTCTTTCCATGCCTTCTCTTTGTTGCCCATACAACTATCAGTTCTTTTGTCTTTTATTGTGTCTCTATATTGACCTCGTAAGATTTCCAGCAGTAAATCTTTGTCACTTATGAAGAAGTTTGAAGGTCATAACCTTATGTTTTTCCATCTTTACAACATGATACCTTCGATAATACAAGGGAAGATAGGTAAGTAACGCACAATAATTTTACTGCTAAAATGTTTTATAGGTAACAAAGCAAAAAAAAAATCACAAGTGAACTTTCATCTTTTACCTACTTTACTACATAGTTACCAATCTTCTCAACACTTTTCTCCTAGCATGGTACCAGTTTCAATGTGCCCTGTTTGTAGAAGTCTTGTCTGGTTGAGGAACAGCCATGTGCAGACTGCTGATTGCATGCCCCCATATGTTGCAAAGCATTGGCCAGACAGGAATTCCTTTGTAGGATCAAACAGATGAGTCCAACAGTGCAAAATTCTGACAGTATGGTGGATGCTGAAGCACCTCCCACCTAAACTTGATGATTTTCTCACAAACAGGAACAGCAGTATGGAGTTGAGCAGTGTCATGGAGAAGTTTGACGCCATTAGCATTAATGTTGTGGCATTTGTCGTGAAGGGCACGATGCGACTTGATCAAAGTTTTAATGTAGGCTGCAGCATTCACGGTGATCCCGTGTTCAGCAAAGTCCACCAGTAACACACCTTGCATATCCAGAATACTGTCACAAGTGCTTTGCTAGCAGAGTGAGTCACTTCGAATTTTTTTTACTGGGAAATCAGCATGTTTCCACACCATAGGGGTCTGCTTGGTTTCGGGCATGTAGTGGTATGCCCACAATTCATCACCAGAGACGATTCCTTTCATACAGTCATGCTCTTCTCCGGCAAAACCCGTTTACTGATCAAAGCTTCTTATCATTCGCTGGCCCTTGTGGTTGTTTGTCAGGCTCTTAGGCACCCAGCAAGCACTAATTTCACGAAATTTCAATGTGTCGTGAACAATATCGTACATCACACCGTAGTAAATGTTGAATTGCTGTGATACGGCTTGCAGTTGCACATGCTGGTTGTTCAGAAATTGCTGCCTCAATGGCTCCAACATTCTATGGGGTTGCAGCATGGCGATTCACTAAGGTTCACACAGCCCTCTTGGAAGAAAGGACACCACCTGGAGACTTTGCTACAGTCCAGACAATTGTCCCCATACACACCACGCATGTCCCAGTAAATTTCACTCAGTTTATTCCCTTTGGCCTACAAATGTCAAACTACACTTTCCTGCTCATCTCAAGTTGGCGACAGTAATATGCACGCCATGTTTGTTTTGTAGTTCAGGCTTCTCTCACTAGAGCTGCATGTAAAAACAAAAGACCTTCTATTGCGCAAAGTTCAAACTATTTTGTCACGAGATTTCAACATTTCAGATGCCAATACCCGGGGAGAAACAAAATTTCTGTGCGCCACTTTCCAACTCTCCCTCATAAATACAGTGTATCCATGATGTGTAACCGATATGTGCAATCAAAATGTGATAATCTTGCTAGTAGTTGATTTTAACAGTGTTGCCAAGCATGTTTTGCACTTACTTAGATCAACATTGAACCTCCTTCATTGGATCCAGCTTAAGTGTTACGCAATATAGCAGAGTCATGAACAGAGTTCAGTTTCTGAACTAAGGTCAAAATTGACCTCCAGTCAGTGATGTTTATACAATCTGCCCTTAATCAAATAATACATTTGATAATGGTGCTGTATAAAACTTGTGCGTTTAATTATTTACTGGATTTGCAAAATGTGCTTTTAATGCTGATTTTGAAAAACAGGTCCAAAGTGGGGTCCATTTGTGGAAAGAAGGCAGATCAGATATTATCATCAACAGCCAATTCCTCAGTAGGGAGCAGTACTACAGACTTGTTGTGTGACGTCAGTGATATAGAGAAGCCTCACATAAGGAACCAAACTCAGTGCCCCAAAGGCCAAGATAAAAAAGCAAAGAAGGTATGAAATTTTAGTTCTGTTTGACTGATAAAGTCATTTGTAAGGTATGCGACCATACGGCCTTAGTGTGTAGCAATTCCATGGTAGCACCTCAATTTCTAAAAACTTTATTTATGTTGCATTTCGATAGACAGTGTTTGTACAGGTCATGGAAACAATGAAATTCATGAAAAAGTAATGAAAATTAACAGGTGGTCATGAAACGAATGAAATGAAATGGTAATGAAATTGAGTGGGCGCTCATGAATATTTTTTTGTGTGTCAGTCAGGCACAGTTCATGTGCACATGTGGAGAAATTTGATTGTGTGACTTCATTGTGTCAAAAAAAAACATGACTCCAAAAGCAGCTGACGTAGTGAAAAAAGAATACTTTAAATTATGTGAATATTCTGAAAAACAACTGAAACAGATCAATCCTAATTTGATCACTTTATGATGTATTTACTGCAAAGTGCAAACCTTGACTTCACTAAGTTCATGCAGAAATTGTTATGCATGTTTCATGGGAATGCTGCAGGTGAAAGAGGCTTTTTTGTTAACAAAGAAAATTTAGTTGAAAACTTAGAACAAGACACAGGTGTTGCAGAAAGAAGTGTTTACAATGCAATACAATTATTAGGTTGTTTACTTAAAAGTGAGAAACAACTGAATGTGGAAATTACAAAATCAGTTATACTAGCTGTGAAGAACGCTTCATCAAATGAATAGAAACCTTAAAAAGAAATAAATCTGTTGAAAATGAAGTGGCCAATCCTAAAAGAAGAACAGTTCAAGAAATAAAATAGCACAAAAATAAAAAAGAGCTAGTATAGAAAGGTAAAAGAAGAAGCTGAAATTTCATGTGTAGCTAAGAAACTTAAACACTGAGTATTTTTCTTGTAAGCTTGACATTTTACATAAATTTTGCATCTTAAAAATTATTTCTTGTCTTAAGGAGAACTGTAAGTTTTAACTATGTTAAAACGGTTTGTGTTTGAATTCATATGATGGTAAATGTATCTGAAAATAATCATACCCCATCCTATGTAGGACTTAATGTTTTTATAGCATATGATGAATGGTGTACCATAAGTAATACATAGTTACATTATTGATGCTAACATACAGTTCAAGTGATATAAGAATTATTACATTCAGCTTTCATTTCAGCCAGCTTTCACATTCATAAAATGTGTTTTTGTCATTGTATACCACATATTTTAAGAGGTCATGAATATAACTAAATAAGTAATCAAAAAGTCATGAATTTGATCCTCTGAAAATCTGCAGACACCTTGATGAACTTTTTAGCAATCAAAATGTTTCCATGGAATTACTGCATGCTAGGAAATTTTACTGTCTGTCTTGACAGTATTTTTGAGTATTGCCATTTATTACGGCTATTCCTCAGTAATCGTACATTTCATTTTAATATTCAGTGGTTTTAACTGAAATAACTGTAAATAAATATAGCAACAATATACCTTTGATATGTTACTGTTACAAATTGCAACTAAGTAAACTTGGTGAATGCATCACTGATACTTAAATGTGGTTATATACTTTGTAAATTGATGCAAGAGACCCAGTACAATGCATGTGATAACCATATAGTGGCTCACTCTCTTTGAATAAGGGGTGAGAAGGTGTTCTTTGAATAAGGGGTGAGAAGGTGTAGAGTTCTTAGTCACTTTAAACCATTTTGTACAATTGAGGATAATTCATTTCACCTTGTTGGCCAAATCTGGAATATAATATTGTTTTAATCGCTTTTCTGCATGCAGGGTTGATGATTTCATATTGCATAGCAAGTTTCCTCTTTGTTGTTTAACTTGCAGCTCTCACTAAAAAGCTTTGAGCATGTTTCTGATTGTTGTTAACTGGTAATCCTTATCTGGGCTTCCCTGCTGCTCACTACTAAACTGTCTGTGTAACCAAACAGTATCTTCCCTGTGACATGGTGTCTACATGAATAATTGTTGGATGGTTTAGTATTACTTTTCTAGGGCTAAGACCTATCTTCCTGTTCTTGCTAGTAGTCCATCCTTAGCTGAGGTATTTTTGAGTGCATCATGGTTCTGTGCAATTTTAATATTTACCTAAAATAAATATATCCAGGATTTCTATGAGATACTGACAACAGGTAAAACTGGAGTTCATAGCTTCTGTACTTTCTTCTTAAAGTGCCTTTTTTTTAGTTCATGTAAACTGGTTGAAATTTATTATGATACACAGATTTTCGTAATAACACAGCTGTGAGGCCTTCATTGCTTGAATCTGTATGCAGTTCAGTTTTGTATTTTTAGTTGTAGACGCTTAAAACCTGGTCCAGTGAAAGAACACCTTTGATTGTCTCAAACGGTAGGATGTCATTTTATTTGGACTTATATTTCTGTTAATTCCTAAATATATCACTCAAAAGTTAAGCGTTAGAAGAATAGTTCTGGACTAACTTCCTAAAGTATCCTGTTAGTGCTAGGAAACATTGTGTTGCTGTGATCGGTTTTGCTTGTGGGAAATTATAAATGGCTTCTAACTTCTCAGAAGAGGGCTGTCTTTGTACATACTATGCAACATCTCCAAGAAACCAAACATTTGCCTTCAAGAACTGGAATTTTGCTAAACTTAATTCTCAGTCCATATTCTGTTCCAGTTTTCATCAACAAATCAAGCCAGTGAAAAGCTTCAATCTCTCTATTTGCTGGTATTAAATTTTTGTCCATGTACGTATATAAAGTGTTTGAAAAGTAAGTGTATCCTTGTGTGACGTGGATTCCTCATATAGTTTTCTGCCATCAGAAGCAGCTTGTCACGTCTCTACTTTAAAATCTTGTGTTAGTATACAGCATACAGTTTAGAACATTGCTTTGGAGTTTGCATATTTATTTCTTGCAGTAAAACTTTCTAGTAAAAAGCAACTGTTCATATATCCATTTCCAGTAGAGAAATTTTTATCTGTTTTAAGAGCTTACAGATCTTGCAGACTCAAGCTATAAATAAGAACACAGCAGAACAAATTTTAGTGCTTGTTTAGTCTCCTCATTACATTTTGGGTACATTTAAACCTTAGTAACACCAGTCAGATAATTTTCTCTTTTGCAAGGTGTGCTAGTAATTTCTGAGTTAATCTTGAGTGATTTATTTTTTTAAGATCTTATATTGATTTTTTTACACAGTATGATATGGCTAGGGATTGTGTTTTTTATGAGCAGACACTAGGAGAATTGGCTGTTTTCTGAAAACAGCTGAAAGCTGCATTGGCTACGGTCCACAGGCTTGTGGCTAATGCTGAAAACTGCAGTGACGTTGAGGTGTCAGTGACTAGACCTCTGACATCTTTGGTGCCATTGGAATTCCTCATGACATCATTGTTGCTGTGTCTTCAGATACACCAACATCTGACCAGTCCATCCTCACTCAAGAGTGAGTGGCAGGTAGTGCTGGTTTCATGTGTCACTGGGAAAAAGGTGAAAGAGGGAACAGGCCATATGGCTGGCTCCTTATACCTCAGTAACAGATACAAGTTGCTACCCGGTGTTACTGATAATTTTGAGCCAGCATGAGAAGTGTCTTTTGTTGGATAAGTGGTGAATTTTCCTGCCCAGTCCGGACAAGTGCAGAGCGTGGGTTTGCTATTCATTGGGAGCTACAGCATTAGGTGGGTGATGGTGCCCCTCAGGGAAATATCATGCAGGTCCAAAAAGAATGTGAGTGTGCACTCAGTATGTTTGCTGGGACAGATCTCATCTGCAATGTGGAGGATAACTTGTTGGTGGCTGTTGAGCACACTGGATGCAGTTGGCTGCAAATAGTGACAAGTGACACCTGTTGGCACAAATGATACCTGCCATCCTCCAGTTCATGTGGATGGCTGATTTGATGACGGCAACTAGCATTGCATGTGGGATGCAGACTAAGCTGTCTGTAGCATCGTACATAGGTTCGTTCACGGTCCTCTGGTTTGGAACAGAGCAAAAGGTCTACATCAGAGGCTCAGATGACTCTATTGTGTTGGGCAGTATTGAATGCGAATTACTCGACTCGCTGTCAGGTGGAGAATTTTGGAGTTCCCTTTAATAGGTTGCGTGCGCACTACAAGCAGGAAATGGTTACAAGAGTAGCGAAGTACATGTGGCATGTGAATTGGGGTTTTTTGTGTTATAGAGGTACCCCAGTTCAGATCACAAAGATTTCCGGCCTTAATTGAAGTTACATTAGCCACAGTGTTCTCAGAGAATGTAGATCAGATGTGGAAAACCTTAATATGGTATCAGCAAATGGCAGGAGCATCCAAGGAAAGGTCCCATAATTAGTATAATTCATTGAAGGTTATGATGCCCAGATAATAGTGTCCAAATGGCTTATTGCACGTTACAACCTTAACCTAATGACGAACACTGACCAAAAGACTACAGGCTTGGTTCTGCATGACTCTTTGTGCACTTGGTCATATGACTGCCACCTTACTCAAAAAGACCGCCATTCTAATTTTCGGCATTAAATATAACACATGTACATGCCAAAACAGAACAAATTTTTATAGTTAATTTGCAACCTCAAAATAAAACTGTTACATTACTTTAATTACTACAATGGCATTAAAGTCTCTTCACATCTGTTGCTGCAGTGTATTTCTAGTCAAATCATGAACTTGAATACATTATAAACAATGAATTATGGTTAATAAAACATATGAATCAGTTGGATAATGGACTGGTTACTTGTGCTGATCTCACAGTGCGTATTCATATGGAGGAATCTGTAGTTATGGCACTGTTTGCATATAATTAAATAAATTGGCTATTATTAAGGACAAATTTAATACCACAAGGAACTTGTGATTGCTGGCGTCACTGACTTTCGTATGACTTACCATAAACACAAATTGAGTGATAGCTTCA
The DNA here is from genome assembly GCF_023864275.1 of Schistocerca cancellata. NCBI lineage: Eukaryota > Metazoa > Arthropoda > Insecta > Orthoptera > Acrididae > Schistocerca > Schistocerca cancellata. Next base: position 205,184,424 of record NC_064627.1, read on the forward strand.
GTAGTTTTAAATTTTATAAACTGTAATAATTGCAAATGGTAATAACTTTTTTAAATAATGTTTTTACAAACAACGTTCAGTTTGCATTGCCACATTGCCACAATTCATGTGATGAATTTACTTTTCACATAGCATGTATGTAAGCCATTTTATGTAATTTCCACATATATTACACTTAACTTTCATATTCTGAATCACTGGAGCCATCATCTTCCTGCACTCAGTAAGCTCACCACCTTATTCACACCCTCAGGAGTTTCCTGTTGACTGTACACTTCCTGACTGCACTAGCCGCCTCCACATCTTGTGTTAACCTATCTGGCTGTTCTGTGCCCTGTTTGCCCATGGCCGCGGTACCGTAACTTTTGTGACCCAGCGCTGAACACCTTTTTGCACTGGTAATATATTCCCTGAGTTTCTTAATGTGACACACTGTGTTTTTGTTGGGTGAAAACCAGTTTTCAGCAGCATGTATGCTACCAAATATTTGAGCTTCTCTAGGAGAATACTCGAAGGTGCACATCAAATGCATTTGACAAGTAAACAAAAATACCAGTTTGCAGTATTTTGTCACATAAATTATGTATAATTTCATTTGCTAATAGAAAAATAAAATGTTCTGTGGAGATACCCTTTCAAATCCAAATTGAGAAAGTGTTTTATTTTGGGAGAGGTCTGCATACCTAAATTTGCCCAGTGCTCTTGAGGAGGAGGTAACTAGTGAGACTAGTCAGTAATTATTTAAATCTGTCTTACTATCGTATTTGTAAAGAAGTCGGACAAAAGCATGTTTCTTTCTGTCTGGCAATATCCCCTGTGATAGCGATTAGATGCATGTGACTGAATACATAGCATATATGTAAAGAATTGGAATTTATCGCTTTACTTGAGATATTATAAATCCTACGGGAGTTTTCAATTTTGAAAGTGTTAATGGCATCCTTAATTTCTGTGTCTTAGCATGGAGTAATTGTACTTTGTATGTATGAGGCATTGATTCTTGCATATATCCTATTGTTTTATCCCTAAAACTGTTCATGCCAATTTCCTGAGCTACCTCAAGGAAATAACAGAATATATCGATAAAGAAATCAGTTTTTGAAAATAGAGTGTATTTGTTTGGATAAAAAAATCTTCTCACCAAGCAGTACCGTGAGAAAATACATATAAAGGTATAGAAATTTGCAAACTTTCAGAGCTAGTGGATCATTCTTCTGGCAGAAGGCTTGAAGGGGAAGGAAGAGCTGGGAAGGAAAAGGACTGGTGAGGTTCGGGAAAAGGGGGAAAATGTGGAAAAGTAGCCCAGAACCCTGGGTGAGGGGAGACTTATTGAATGGGGTGAGAAAGAAAAACTGATTACTAGGGACTGCATCAGATGAGAATTCAAAGCCTGAGCTTAAAGATGGAAGATAGGGTAACATGCAAAACAGAGATTACAGACAAAATATTGTCCACAAATTGATAAGAGCAGAAAGCTAATTGCATTGTATGTGGTAGAGGAGGGGAACGGATTGGGGGTGGGGAATCAACAGATCATCGAATAAAAGGAAGCGAATAAAGGAATTCTGAGAACGAAGAAATTAAAGTAAATTAAGGTCAGGTAGGTGGCAAGAGTCAAGGACATCTTGTAACAGCAGTTCCTACCTGTGGAATTCTGGGAAACTGGTGTCTGGGGGAAGAATCCAGATGGTACATCTCAGTGAAGCAGGCACCAAGGTCACGACTGTCATGTTTTAGAGCATGGCTGTGCAACAGGATGTTGTGTGTTGCCAGTATACACCCTCTGCCTATGCCTATTCATCTTAACTGATAGCTTGTTGGTAGTTATGCCAGGCTCTCCCTTTGATACTATATGTTTTATCAGTTATAGGGCTTTTATAGGTGGTGATAGGAGGGTGCATATGACAAGTCTTACAGCAGGAACAGTCACAAGTGGAGGAGCCATTGGGTAGGGACATATGTGCAGGGAGGGGGGGATGGAATCTGACAATGATATTAAGGAGATTGAGAGGGTAATGGGAAGTTATTCTAGGTTTCTGCGGTACGTGGGGAAGGTTTGGAGGTTGTTGTAGAGGTGGCGGACAGTGGTATCCCAAGGCGGGAGTAGGAAGCGAGCAGGGTGGAGAGTTTTTTGAGGTGGTGTTTTGCATGTTGCTCTAGTTTCTCGAGGGATAGAGTTTCAGTGTGTGTTATGGGTTCCAGGAAATTGCAGTTATGTAGCAGGAGAATTTAAGGATGGAGAGAAGGTATTGCAAGAGGTTTAGGCTTGATTTGATATGGTTTTGCAGGAGTATGTTGGTTAGGGCTAAGAATTGGCAGAACAGATGGAGGTCATTGTGGAAGGAATAGTGGCAGCCAGAGATGGCGGTCATGTCAGGAAGACTGCACCTTATTTCAGTTATAGTGCCTTATTGAAGTAGCTGATTAATACACTCAAAACCAGGGTAATACTAAGTGACAAAAGGTGTACTCATAAGTTGTGTTTGAAGGGATCAGTAGAAACAGCAACTGATGTGATGACCTGGAAAATCTGCTTTTGAAATAGGCTGATGCAGTAACTCTGTCCTGTGAAGGCTATAAAGAGCTTGCAGACAACACATTTGCTTTGAATATCAAGGCTGTTTGGGAGGAAATGTTTGACGTAGAAAGGATGGAAACCGTCAAAATGTAAGTACCATTATGAGAAGGATAGCTGCTACTCATACACACTACCACAGTCTCTGGCACCTGAAGCCAGACTACAAGCAGCAGCGCGTGATAGGAGAGGGAATTAGGTGGGGGTAAGGAGGAGGCTAGGGCGGGGAAAGGGAGGGTAACAGGGTAGGGGTGGGTGACGGTGAAGTGATGCTGAGAAGCACGCAGGGTCAGAGAGAGGGTAGGGCAACAAGGTGTAGTCAGGAGGTTAGCTGGAGGATGCTGGATCCTTGCAACAAACACCAGCTTTTCTGAACTGTACAGGTGGTAACTCTCTTGCAATATATCCTATGTCCCCATAAACCTCTGGCATCAGCCTTCGTTAGTCATTTCCTCACCCATCTAACCTCTTCCCTGTCCTCTTCCAGCACTACACAGCACTCTTTGCCACCAATGCACACAGTCTTTTTACTTCTTGCCTTTCTACCTTTCCCACAACCCCCCCCCCCCCCCCCCGGTCCCTCCCCAACCTCTCTCCCCTGCCCACCATCCAACCTCACAAGTGCACCTAGCTGACCTACCCTCTCTCCACCTCATCCCTGCACATTCCCCAGCAGCACTTTGCTATCCCCCACCCCTGCCCTGCTATCCTTTCTGACAGTTCCCGGCGACTAGAGGAAGCAATGTGGTGCTGGTGTGCAAGACTCACACATCCCCTTCTTCATTGGACTTACTTGGAGGTGCTTTGCTGATCTTCTCAGGATAGCCAACTGCGACGATCTGCCCAACTTCTTCTCCGAAGATATGATGCTGTTTGGAGGAATTTTCTCTACTCTTAAAATGATTGCGTACACTCAGGATACTTTTAAATCAACCCTCCTATATTTCACTTCCACAAACAGAGTACCACATAACAGTTTCACACCAATGAATCATATTACATAAATCCAATGACTGCCGGTCCGTCAGAAGCTATTGATTACTTTTACAATAAATACATTTCCAAAAAATCTCTCAGTCCACCATCCGCAACTCTAGAGAGTCAGTAAGTAATGAAGTAAAAGTAAGTGTCTTTTCTTTTCTTTTACTCAATTCAACTGTTCCTAATAATGACTGATGTAGCACCATCACGGAGTAAGGCGTGCTTGCTCCTATGCTGGTCATGTAACTTCTGTGACGAGACAGGCAACCACTTGCCCGTGCCGTACACAAAAAACCGGCGCGAGGTAGATATTCTCCCATTTTTCACGCTCGTATGTAAAATATCGGATGTTCAAGACGGTGGAAAGCCGAGAGTCTCTAAAATTTGCGTCGAAATTCTCATGGCACTACATATCCCTTCCCTTAGCTCGAACATTCAATATTTTATACGTACTCAATATGTACATTGACATCATACTGAATAACAATCCACTTCTTTGAGATATTCAGTTACTCCAAACGAAAGCGTTGGTACATTGATAGAGACAATAACAAACACACACACACACACACACACACACACACACACACACATTTCGAGCTTTCGCAACCCACGGTTGCTTCATCAGGAAAGAGGGAAGGGGAGGGAAAGACGAAAGGATGTGGGTTTTAAGGGAGAGGGTAAGGAGTCATTCCAATCCTGGGAGTGGAAAGACTCACCTTGGGGGGGGGGGGGGGGACAGGTATACACTCTCGCGCGCGCGCACACACACACACATATCCATCTGCACATATACAGACTCTACCGTCTGGTGAGGAAGATGTGTATGAGACAGGCGAAGTACCCTCAGACTTCAAGAAGAATTTAATAATTCCAAACCGAAAGAAAGCAGGTGTTGACAGATGTGAAAATTACCGAACTATCAGTTTAATAAGTCACAGTTGCAAAATACTAACGCAAATTCTGTACAGACGAATGGAAAAACTGGTAGAAGCCGACCTCGGGGAAGATCAGTTTGGATTCCGTAGAAATATTGGAACACTTGAGGCAATACTGACCTTACGACTTATCTTAGAAGAAAGATTAAGGAAGGGCAAACCTACGTTTCTAGCATTTGTAGACTTAGAGAAAGCTTTTGACAATGTTGACTGGAATACTCTCTTCCAAATTCTAAAGGTGGCAGGGGTAAAATACAGGGAGCGAAAGGCTATTTACAATTTGTACAGAAACCAGATTGCAATTATAAGAGTCGAGGGGCATGAAAGGGAAGCAGTGGTTGGGAAGGGAGTGGGACAGGGTTGTAGCCTCTCCCCAATGTTATTCAATCTGTATATTGAGCAAGCAGTAAAGGAAACAAAAGAAAAATTTGGAGTAGGTATTAAAATCCATGGAGAAGAAATAAAAACTTTGAGGTTCGCCGATGATGTTGTAATTCTGTCAGAGACAGCAAAGGACTTGGAAGAGCAGTTGAACGGAATGGACATTGTCTTGAAAGGAGGATACAAGATGAACATCAACAAAAGCAAAACGAGGATAATGGAATGTAGTCGAATTGAGTCAGGTGACGCTGAGGGAATTAGATTAGGAAATGAGACACTTAAAGTAGTAAAGGAGTTTTGCTATTTGGGGAGAAAAATAACTGATGATGGTCAAAGTAGAGAGGATATAAAATGTGGACTGGTAATGGCAAGGAAAGCATTTCTGAAGAAGAGAAATTTGTTAACATCGAGTATAGATTTAAGTGTCAGGAAGTCGTTTCTGAAAGTGTTTGTATGGAGTGTAGCCATATATGGAAGTGAAACATGGACGATAAATAGTTTGGACAGGAAGAGAATAGAAGCTTTTGAAATGTGGTGCTACAGAAGAATGCTGAAGATTAGATGGGTAGATCACATAACTAATGTGGAGGTATTGAATAGAATTGGGGAGAAGAGAAGTTTGTGGCACAACTTGACAAGAAGAAGGGACTGGTTGGTAGGACATGTTCTGAGGCATCAAGGGATCACAAATTTAGCATTGGAGGGCAGCGTGGAGGGTAAAAATCGTAGAGGGAGACCAAGAGATGCGTACACTAAGCAGATTCAGAAGGATGTAGGTTGCAGTAGGTACTGGGAGATGAAGAAACTTGCACAGGATAGGGTAGCATGGAGAGCTGCATCAAACCAGTCTCAGGACTGAAGACCACAACAACATATACAGACACAAGCAGACATTCTCCCATTTTTCACACTCGTAAGTAGAATATCGGATGTTCAAGGCGATGGAAAGCGGAGGGTCTCTGGAATTTGCGTCGAAATGTCTGCTTGTGTCTGTATATGTGCGTATGGATATGTGTGTGTGCGCCCCCCCCCCCCCCCAAGGTAAGTTAAGTCTTTCCACTTCCAGGATTGGAATGACTCCTTACCCTCTCCCTTAAAACCCACATCCTTTCGTCTTTCCCTCTCCTTCCCTCTTTCCTGATGAAGCAACCGTGGGTTGCGAAAGCTCGAAATTTGTGTATGTTATTGTCTCTATCAACGTACCAACGCTTTCGTTTGGTAAGTTACAGAATCTTTGTTTTTAGATATATTTTTCCCAGGTGGAATGTTTCCCTCTATTATATATATCTTTAACTTCACAGGATAAGGTCCCTCTTTCAATTCCACTTGTAAATTCCACGTGTCATGGACCCTTAAACATTTAATCCTTCACCTTTAATCCTTCAAGCTACTCCTTCCTTTGTTCATACGGACTAGTACTATCCTATACAACTTTCTGTGGTCTGGAGGAACTCTGGAGAAAATTTATGAGCCTGTTCTTTCCAAGATCCATAAATCTTAATAATGCTAGAGGTATTAAGAATTCAAACTTACCATGATAATTCCTATGTGATTTCTATCAGTATACTTCCCTTTTTCCCTTAAGAACAGTACTTATCTCTTACCTATGGGTTGACCCTAAGGGTAACCTTTCTCCTGTCATTCTGGTAGGTACGCCCCTTTCTTCTTCCTGTATTCTATAGTATAGATCAATCCCCTTCTTGGTGCCCCTGCCCGCACAGTATAGGTCAGCCTCTCTTTGGTCTGCCTATCTGCCCTTTTTTCCATTCACTAAAAGCTGGGTGGGTGTCCCCCCCCTCCCCCCCTTTATCCTTAGTGAGTAGGCCCCATGGTTCATCACCCTAGTATACATCTTCACGTGTACTATCAATAAATATTATCCGGTAAAATTAAAAATCTACTTTAATTTCCAATATTGCTTATTAATACATCGTTTTGTATCCTAGAGTCCTCCTTTACTTTTCAACCTCTCTATACCATTCGTTTCTTATTGTATATACTTAGGTTATCAAAGGTTATATCATCTTTACTTAGGTTATCAGAGAGCCCCACTATTCAACAAGTTGTCAAGTCATTCTTATTTATATACATATATATTTTTAGAATCAGTCAATGCAGAACCATCACCTATAATACAATGTGCTCATGCTTTCCCATGTGCACGTACTTTCCCCCTAAAACATTTGATGGTTCTTACAAGCTCTCAAACTGTACTTTTCTTGTTTGTGTCTTTGTGTGTGTGTTGATGTGTGTTCGTGCAGCCAGATTCTTCGGCCTACTTATTTGAAATAAATTGAGGGTTATAGGGAACCACAAAGAATGAGAAGGACTTAAGCAATAGAAGTTTATGCATATGGAAAGAGGGAAAGATAGACCGGTACTCAGATGGGAAGTAAGAAAGGAAAAAATAGAGATGGTTGCTAAGATCAAAGGAGAAAAAGAAGACAGCCCCAAAGACTTGGAAAACACTTCCCACCCCTCTTCTCCAGAATCCCTATCTTTCCGGTACTTGATTGAGAAGCCAGAGGAGGTATGATGTTAAATGTCTCCTACAGAATGGACATTCTCACCTTCACCTTTGAAGTCCCCGAAGAAAGATCTTAGCAACTCCTATGGAATGGCAAATGGTGAAGAATGTTCCAGTTGTCTGCGAGGGTTGTCTGAAAGGTGTGGTGTGTCTGTAGTGTCAGCCATGTTTGTACCTACACTACCCACCCTTTCCAAAAGTGATGCAAACCCTCCCATTTATCTTACTTCTCACAAAAGGTATAAAATTATTATACAAAAATAGAAAATTATACACTACGATAACATAGCTGTTTAATTATTCAGTTAGGCTAATACTATTTTTCATACACACATAAAGTACTCTGTTCAGTTTATGACATCTAGATATTACTTTGTTGGAATAGTACCACAATATTACCTTTATACTAGTACTATTTTCTATTTGTTTCATCCCATGTTTAGAGACCACTGTTTATCCGTGATTCTCTTAAATATGTCTCAATCTTGTAGTCATATCCGGTTTTTTAATTACTTATATTGTAGGATAGTTGAAGAATTGAAGGGATTCGGTGTAGGAAAACTAATGTGGAAGTAACACCGAAAAAAACTCAGGATCCGATGGTTGTCACCCCGCCAGTTAACACAGAATGTTAACATCCCTGGGGTACAGGTGTGACTCTGCCCAGATCCCATGGATCTAACATTAACTTCACTTGAGAAAATGCAAACCAGTACTTTTCATTAAATTTTGTACGAAAGTCTCCCCACAACAAAACAATCACCACTTTGCTACGTAACTGAACAGCAGTCAAAGTTATTCTATTTTATACTTTGTCATAGACAAGTTTGAATTCTTCGTCCATAACCTTGCTAGCATCATTAGGTTTGGAAAAAGCAATAGTCGCAACATTCTCGTTCTATAATTAGCTCAAAAGGTTCCGACAGACTACTTACATTTATAATGTCAAAGTCGATTATTTTTTTGTTTGAAACTTTGTTCTACATTATTTACTCGTGAACTGACAGTCATATACCAACACCTGTAATTTTCGATTGAATAATGGCTATTAATTCCTTAGGTTGATCTGCACTCTCTTTCAAGATATTCATTTTCTGTCTTACAGAATTACATTTAACATTACGTACATTTTCACAAGATTCTAATTTTTCAATAAGGTCATGTTCATTATTATTATATTTAGTGTCAAATTTAGTTTCCAAAGCAATAGTGCCTTCGCACAGATTACTAGATTCTTTGTTCTGAGTGTCTACTTTGACGTACAACGAATCCATGTTTATTGTTTGGCTTTTTCAAATTTCATTCAGAGCATGTAACTGAGAACTTACAGAGTCTACCTCTTTACTTAGAGTTGCACATAAAACTTTAGTCTGAGCTTTTATAGTTTCAGTCTGGATATCTATTTTAGTACCTATTGAGTGTATCAAGTCTAGGGTTTTCTTGAAATTATTGTCTATTTTATCTTCTGAAGTTTTGATCAAATTCACCAACTCAGAGCAGTCAGGCCCTTCTTTAGCAATTCTCATAGCCATGGCTGGTTCAGACTTCACCCCAACTGGTTGTGTACTGTCCATGTTTTTTATAGACTTTCACTCCTGTGAGGATCTAATATTAATTTCAATTATACCAATTACACAGTAGAAGTTCACCCTACAGTATTTTGTAACACCTCTTACTAGAATAATAAAGTTTTTATTTCACACTCACCCGGCGTAGAATTATATGCTGCATCGCCAAGGAGGTGTAGAATTGGCACCAGTGAATAGCACAGGCGCTGGCAGCATCGAATGATGGTTGCGGCGACAGCGTTGGTGAGTGGATGTGAGGTCAGCAATGGTGAATGGCAGTTGCAGACGGTGACGGCGGCTGCTTACCCAACATTGTACAAAAACAAATTTCTGGTTCCGTATCTTTCCAGTCACCCACCATCTCTCGAAGTCCCACCATCTGGCCACAGAGGAGCATTTTCCTCGTAACCTAGTACCACCCAGGAGTAGAGCAACTGAATTACTTTCTCCGCCAGGGTTTTGACTACCTCTCATCGTGCCCTGAAATGGGAAGTGTCCTGCCCACTATACTCCCCCCCCCCCCCTCCACACACACACACACACACACACACACACACACACACACACACAGGTATTCTGCCATCCACCAAACGTACACCATACCCGTGCCCATCCCTATACAGCTCCTTCTCCAAATTCCTTGTCTCATGGCTCATATCTCTGTAAAAGACCTTGATGCAAGACCTGGCCCATAGATCCTCCCACCATCACCACCACCTACTCCAGTCCAGTCACAAACTTCACCTATCCCAGCAAAGGCAGGACTATCTGTGAAACCAGTCATGTGATCTACCATTTAAACTGCCTCACTGTGCTTCATTGTATGTGGGCACGGCCACCAACAATCTGTGGCTAAGAAGCAACTGGACTACCCTTTGCGAGCACACTGCCCAACACGACATTCTTCATTTCAACTACTGTTTCACAGACTGTGCCATATGGATTCTTCCCACCAACACCAGCTTTTCTGAATTGTGCAGGTGGGAACTCTCCCTGCAATATATCCAAAGTTTCCATAACCCTGCTGGCCTCAATCTTCATCAGTCATTGCCCTCACCCATATAGCACCTTCTTTGTTCCCGTTTCTGCACTACACAGCCCTCTATTCAACCAACGCATCTTGTCTTTTGACTTCTCTCCTCTTCCGACCCTCTCCCTCCCCCAGCCCTCTGTCTAACCTCCTGAGTGTACCTAGCTGCTGTGTGTGTGTGTATTTTTGACATAGGCCTTGTTGGCTGAAAGCTTATTGTGTGGCAGTCTTTCTGTTGTGCCTATGTGCAACTCAGCATTTTCACTATATGGTGAGGAGCATTTATTCTTTTAATAGTATAGTTACATTCCGTCCTGAATTTTCCATTGTTTGAAAATATAAGCACTGTTGTTTGGTAGTAGGTTTAATGTGAACAGAAGTGTATAGCTGACTCTTGGTGAGGATGATGTCATCTCAGCTTTTCAGATCTCATCTGGTGCAGATCCCAAAAACCAGCCTTCCCTTCTCATCCCACCCTGTATCTCCCCTGACCTGGGTTTCTAGGCAACATTTCTAAGTTCTCGCCAATTCCTAAATCTCACTTGTCCTTATCCTTCACCCCTCTTTCTTCCCATTCAGCCCTTCTCCCAAGAGGAGGAGCCACTGGCTCAGAAAGCTTGCAGAATTCTATTCCTTTTTATGTGTGCTTTTCCTGCCGCCGCTCGGTGAGTACATTTTTTTGTTCTACCCAATTACATAATATTTTCAAATAACATAATATGTCAGTTACATACGTGCTGTCATTTATTATTTTGTTGTTTTCTTTAATAACATTATCCTCACATTGATAACTGATTTCCTGGTTTCTCTTTTTTAACTATTACCCATATGGAAACAATTTTATCTCAGTTACTGATTTCATTCATTTTGCAGTGTGTTTTTGATTGTTAACCACTTTTTAAGACAACACAGTACTTCGTGTAGTATGTAATCAGCTCTGCATCTCTGTTTTTCGTAATAATCTGTTTCCTCTTCCTTGCATATGACATTTTGCATCACCTTGAACCTTGCTAAGATGGGGTGGTTGTGTGTGCCACTAAGATAAAGATGGCCCTACTGTATGTGTGTCGTGTTGGAGAGAGATCTGTGGACAGACTAGATAAACATTTATTCTTGCGTTTTATGTTCTGGTAAAGATATGAACATGATAGCTGATACACTTTTGTTGCATGGAGTGAATATTTCTTCTCTTTATTTTGAAATTAATTCCAAACAACTGTATTTGATGAAGATACAGCAGACAATCCGAGTAGCCGCCTTAGGTTGTTTGCAGATGATGCTGTTATTTATCCTCTAGTAAACTCATCAGAAGATCAAAACAAATATCAAAACAATTTAGAAAAGATATGACTGATGCAAAAATTGGTAATTGACCCTAAATAATGAAAACTGTGAGTTCATCCACATGAGTGCTAAAAAGAATCCGTTAAACTTCAATTACACTGTAAATCTGTCTAATCTAAATGCTGTAAATTCAGCTAAATACCTAGGAATTACAATTACGAACAACTGAAAGTGGAAAAAAACACACAGAAAATTTTGTGGGAAAGGCAAAAAGAAGACTGCATTTTATTGGCAGAACACACAAAATGTAAGAAATCTATTAAAGAGACTGCCTTCACTATGCTTGTCATCCTCTTTTGGAGTGCTAATGTACAGTCTGGAATCCTTACCAGATAGGATTGATGGAGTACATTGAGAAAGTTTAATGAAGAGCAGCAAGTTTTGTATTATCGGGAAATTGGGGAGAGAGTGTCACAGACATGATATAGGACCTGAGTTGGACACCGTTAAAACAAAGCCTTTTTTTCGTTGCATTGGAATCTTTCTCACGAAATTTGAGTCACCAACTTTCTCCTCTGAATGCAAAAATATTTTGTTGACACTGACCTACATAGGTAGAAATGATCATCATAATAAAATAATGGAAATTAGAGCTCACACAGGAAGATACAGGTGTTCATTTTTGCTGCGCACTGTTAGAGAATGGAATAATAAAGAATTATGCGAAGGTGGTTTGATGAACCCTCTGCCAGGCACTTAAGTGTGATTTGCAGAGTATCCATGTAGATGTAGATTAGAATCCCTGCCATTTTGATTTGTACTGACACTTAAGTTGCAGCTACATATGCATATATGTGTGTTTTGTGTGTACTATCCACAACAATCAACAATATGGAAAGGTTAGACTGCTACTCACCATATAGAGGTGGCACTGAGTCACAGACAGGCACAATTGAAAATAATATTGAGAATGTATCAGCTTTTGGACAGAGTCCTGCTTCAGAAGTAAAAAACTCATCCAAGAACAACTCGCACACACGACCACTGTTTCCAGGCACTAAGTTCCAAATCAGCAAGCTATACACCCTCTTCTTCTTCTTCTTCTTCTTCTTCTTCTTCTAGATAGGGCATTACTGCAGATTGAAAGCACTAAGAATAAAAGCCAGAGGTGAAGTAGGAGATAACCCTGCATTCTACAGCTGACCCAGTTACTTATTTAATTGAATGAGGGTGGGAAGAATTGCACCCGAAATTATATTTTTAAAACTAAATTTAACAGTATTTTAAATCGCTACCTGAATTTTATTAGTGTTTATACAGTTGTCTAAGCAAGGGAATTTTATTGGCTGCCCTGTCATGTTCCCTGATATTGTCCTTAAGAGAGCTCACAGGGCAGTTTTTGTTTTATTATGCATAATTGTTTGCTATCCTGAGGATGAGCAGATGAGACAGCATCATGGGAAGAAATTCCTCATCTGGCTGATTACCAAAGTGTGCTTCTTGCTATTGGTCCGATGTACCTAGCAGATCAGATGGTGGAAGAAGTGCAGGATGCTCTCTTTCTTTTGCAAAGACAGGAAAAGGAAATAATTTTTTGTTCGGGTCCAGGGCAAGTAGGGTTCTGGGGAAACGAACTCACTGATGTGGCTGCCAAGGTGGTGTGCTCCCTTTCACCTGCTCATTTTTCATTCACCCTGCTGGTTGTCACTATATATGTGATCTGTAGGACCATGTGTTTTGAGTATCAGTGGCTGGAAGAAAGGTCAGCTGCGGTCAATGAAACACTCAGTGCGATCACGGCATACCTTCTTCCCATTGCAGCAAGCTGAAGAAGTAGCACTTTCAAGACTCAGAGTGGGACATTGCCCATTGACTCATGGCTCTCTCTCAAGTTGTGGAAGCTGCCAGTGTGTCTTAGAAGTGGTACACAGCTGTCAACAGGGCACTTTTTTTTTAATTGAACTTCCTTTTAACAACATCAATTACAACAACTTGGCCGTGTCGTCATGATTTCAGTGGTATGAGCATATTCCTCATAAGGTACATACTTCTCGTCCATATGGCAAATATATAAGCGCGTACCTCTTACATAACATCATTTTCAGTCTCAGTTACCATCAAAATTTTCCAAGAACTGTAGGAGGAAATCTGTTGTTGTACTATGGCAATCTGTCATATTCTCTCTGCCCTTCCAACAACAATAGGTGTAATGTAGACTCCTCACATCATTGTTACCCTAGTGCATTCGTATTGCTGACAATAACAGAGCTTGTCAACAGTACAAGTGATGTCAGTTTCCATAACAATTTGTTACGATGTGTACACATTTTAGAACAGCATGGCCAGTAAAAGAAAAGTTTTAACGGTGAAAGGAAAAGTGAAAGTGGTTCATCAAATCGAGAATGGAGCTAAAAAGGTTGATGAGTGTCATCAATTTGGCCTCATAAATTGCACAGTTCAAATGATTTGGAAGAACAAGGATAAAATTGTTAATATGTTTGAACAAAATTGATCTAAAATTAAGCTTTTACATAAAGTTGAGGACATGGATGAAGTGCCGCTTAAGTGGTCTGAGCAACAGAGAAGCATCAATGTACCCATTGGACTTCTCCTTGTGGTGAAAGCAGAAGAATTTGCCAAACCATTAAAAATTGAGGAATTTGTGTGTAGCAGTGGCTGGATTGACAGATTCAAGCAACATAACAGCACTACTTTTGGCAAAGTGAGCAGTGAAGCCAACATTGTGAATACTGAAACAGTCCAAGTATATGCATACTGTGACTTCTTTAATTCAGGCGAGACTGGCATTTTCTTTAAATTGACAGTGACAAAACTCTGAAATTCAAGGCTTGAAGAATGTGTTGGTGGAAACTTATCTAAAGAACAAATAACTCCAGTTCTGGTTTGTGCTAACACAGATGGAACTGAGAACAACAAATTTCTCACCATAGGTAAATCAAAAAATGTTAGGTGTTTCAAGCATGTAAAAAGTTTGTCAGTGCACTATAATGCTAATAAAAAGCCCTAGATGACATTCGAACTCTTTGAACCAGAAATAGGGTGTTGGGATTGGGAGCTTAGAAATCAGAAAAGAAAGATACTGGTTCTTGTTGATAATTGTCCAGCACATCCTGCAAATAAGACAAGCTTATTCCAGCCTATGGACCAAGGAGCAATTAAGAGTCTGAGATGCCGCTATTGTAGGCTCAAATTACTGAAAATGATACAATGCATTGAGAAAAAGTAGGATTATTACACTGATAGATATTATCAGATTCATTACCAATACTTGGAGCTGTTTCACAGCCCATACCATCAAGAACTATTTCCGTCATGCAGGAATCATAACTGAAGGAATAAATGCCCCCGAAACTGAAGACATGTTCAAGGACACTAATGATCTGCTGCTATCTACATCGCTGCTAGAAATCAACTGTGATATTTTCAATTAGTGCAACTATGCAATCTGTGCAACCATAGATGATGACCGTATTTCAACCGAAGTGCAAACTAAAGATAAAATTGCAAATGAAGTGAAGAATCAGGCCACAGTGCCCATGAAGTGAGTGAGGGAGATGTAGAAGAAGAAGAAGAAGAAGAAGAAGAAGAAGAAGAAGAGAGAGAGAGAGTAAAGCAATAAAGTGCCTATCTTACTGTGAGTGACACTTCAGAAGCCATCAGAATTGTGAACATGTTCTCAGAAGATAAGAGAGGGAGCAGTAAAATTGCAAATGAAATAATGAACATAGAGTGTAATTTTGAAAATGTGTATTGGGCAAATATGCAGCAGAGTAAAGTGATTTATTACTTCAATGCTAAGTAAAGATGTTTGATGAGTTCTCAACATACTTTTATATGTATTGTATTCGTGTAAGCTTAAAAGTGAATATGTATGTAAAATAAAACAAGGCTAAATTTGTTCTTTTCCATTTGCCAGCACAGTAGACTGAAAATACGAATCTCGGTAACAATGAAACTCATTTATAATCAGGTCCTCATACTGCTATATGTACTGTATTCGTGTAAGCTTAAGAGTGAACACGTATGTAAAATAAAACAAGGCTAAATTTGTTCTTTTCCACTTGCCAGCTCAGTAGACTGAAAATACGAATCTCGGTAACAATGAAACTCGTTTATAACAACATAATTTCCAAGGTCCTTCGAATGTTGTTATAACCAGGTTCCACTGTATATTAATTGAGTGACACGAGGGCAGATCTGGATCTCCCATAGGACCTGCCCTCTGTTTTAACTGATAATGATGTAAGTGTGGTTCATGTTTTAAGGTTCCCAAATATTGCAAACCAGCTGAGTCATCCATTATTTCTAATTAGTTACACAGCCACAATAATCTGGCCCCATTTTAAATTTGTTGTTACCATTATTTTATCCTTTATTTTATCTAATTATTCTGTGCTTTTATACATCTGCATTTTGTTGTGGTTTTGTGTAGATCTTCTGATGTAGTCTAGTATTTTAAATACTTGTTTGTTACTACAGCTTGATTTTAAAAACTGTTGTAATGTTTAGCACCTTTGTCTCTGTTTCATGCAAGAAGCACCTTAAAACAATAATCACATCACATCGTGGTTAGCTTCACCACAAATCTTTTGTTTTTGGACTACTTCACACAAACATTGTTGAACTTATAAGTGATATGTCTCACTGATCATCCAATCATATGACAAGAACTCATGAAGCACTGTGCTGTCAAAAGCAAAGAACTTAGTGACTGTAACCTTCACTTTTGACCGCACTTGTTGAGCTTTTTTCGGTGTGGAATCTTAATTTCAGTATCATATCCATAAAGCCAACTTTCATCATGTGTTAAGAAACGTTTCAGTGAGGAACATTCACCACTGTTTTTGTTCAGAATTCAGAAATTTTAGAACAAATTTTGCTGTCACTTGTTTTATACTCAAAACATCTAAAAAAAGAAAAAACAGAAGAGAAGAAAAGTCATAACATAAGCAATCTAATATGCTAACACCATCAACAACCTCTCTGATTGTGATTCATCAATCATTCATAATCATTTCTTTCACTTTTTCACAATTCCATTGATTGTCGTTGTGTTTCGGCATCCAGGGCACTTGTCATCTTAAATGTTTTTATGGCCTTCTTCAAAACGCTCTTACCAATTGTAAATCCTTGTTTTACTCACAGCAGCCTCACCAAAAGCAATGTTTAACATTTTGCTCCATTTCATCCCATTCTTACGGCAAAATTCTTTGATCCTTTTTCATACAAAGTAAATTATCACTGCTACTAAAAAGTAGTGTATCTGTAAGTGTTCTTATGCACTTTGTTTACATCTTAAATGTCATTGACCATGTCTGCGTGCGCGCGCAGTTTTGTGGATGAACGTATGTTTTTTGTTGTTCTGAATAATGAGTTTGTCAGAGACCTGAAGTATTTATGGTATTCTTTTTCATTCTGCCTCTCTGCTGCTCAATCACCCCACTGCGTGGTGAGTAGAAACCTGTCCTTTCCATATTGTTGTTCCATCCTGGACTTTCCATTCTGGTTGAATTGGCATTATGGTTGATGTGGCAAATTAAGGTGTATACACTATTTCCATGATTATGCAGTTCCATCTTTACAGGTGTGCAGCAGTTTGGTTGTAATGATGTGTGCCTTAGGGTGAAGCCACCAGATACTCGAAATAGATCATAAAAATGAAAGTGATAACACGTAGCTGTTCAAAATTAGTTTCAAAATAAAGGGAATAAATAATTATTCTTTGTAACAATTGACAAACATGTGGTTCCTGAAGAATAGCAGCAATCTTTTCAGTAGTTCCAAGGGCAACAGTCAGTTTTATCGACTGATCTGGCCTTGTAACATTAAACAACATGGCTTTCTGTTAGCACTCTGAATGCCTGAAAACAAGAAGAAACTATAGCCACTATTTTCCAAGGACATTCAGCACTGCTGTACGACTTATTGATGATAGCAGACCGAGGGAGGTGGCGCAGTGGTTTCCACATTCGCGTTCGGGAGGACAACGGTTCAGTCCCGCTTCTGGCCATCCTGATTTAGGTTTGCTGTGATTTCCCTAAATCGCTCCAGGCAAAGAAATTATGACGATAAAAATTATGATCATTCTTTATTGAACAGCCATCCTAAAACTAGAATCAATAGGTTAAGTTTTGTATAGTGGGAACTGGTGAAGTGTGGTAGCAGGATGAATAGGACTTTGGATCAGGTCAGTACAGGCTCATCAGCGCACAATCAAATAGGGGTGATGCCATATTAGGTGTAATGAAGAATAAGGAAATAGGAATGTGAGTAAGCTGCTATTAACTGCATAGCGAACTCATTATTTTAGCCTAGACAAACACAAAGCCAACACCCACTCTAGTAGTAAATGTTTATATGCTCTGCATAAGATAGAGAATGTTGACAGGGGAAAAGAAATGTAAGGGGACCCACCTGTTAGAATTGCAGCCAGTGCATAATTTAATCATGCCTACTACTGGTTTAAGAATCACTTTAAGGAAGTTGTATATGTGGAAGAGACCTGAAGAACATAAATGGTAAGACAATGATTTCGAAACCATATTTTAATTGGTAAAACATTTCCAGGGGCAGGTGTGCACTCAGATGTTAATTTATCGATTATGAGATGCAGAAAATCCAAAATGGCCACACTGGAATGGCTAGAGGAAAAAATGCAAAGCTGTAGAAGCATGCATTACTATGGGACAGATAGACTCAATGTATAGGAAAATTAAAGAGACAGACAGATAAAAGAGAAGGGCATGCATGAGTAACAAGAACTCAGATGGCAAGTTCATACTAAGCTACAAAGAGAAGGCTGAAAGATGGAAACGGCTGTTCAAAGGAAATTAATTTGAAGACAACATTGTAGGAACACAGGACAAAGTAGATGAAAATGAGTTTGGAGATACAATACTATGAGGAGAATTTGACAGTGCATAGAAAGACCTGAGTCAATACAAGTTCCAAGGAGTAGACAACATTCCCTCAGTATTACTGAGATCCTTGGGAGAGCCAACTGTAACAAAATTATTCCAGTGCGCAATATATGATGCAGGCAAAGTGGTCCTAGATTTCGACAAGAATGTAATAACCCCCACTCCAATGAAGGCAGGTAGTGTCAGGTGTGATTACTACCAAACATCAGTTTATTAAGTCATGGTTGCAAAATACTGTCAAAAATTATTTACGGAAGAATGGAAAACCTGCTAAAGCTGATCTCTGAGAAAATCACTTTGGCTTCCAGATAAATCTAGGAACATATGAAGCCATAGTGGCTGCACGGCTTACATTAGAAGGTAGAATGAAGAAAACTTAACCAACATCCATAGTATTTGCAAATGTGGACAGAACTTCTCACATTGTTGACTGAAAAACACTCCTTGAAATTCAACGATATTATGAGAAGGGAAGTTGCTACTCACCATGTAGCGGAGATGCAGAGTCGCAGATAGGCACAACAAAAAGACTTTCACAATTGAAGCTTTTGGCCATTGACCTCATCAACAATAGATACACACACACACACACACACACACACACACACACACACACACACACACACACACACACACGATTGCAGTCTCAGGCAACTTAAAACACACTGCGAGCAGCAGCACCAGTGCATGGTGGGGGTGATGACTACATTTTGTTCAACATATGTGAGATGCGTACATAGCTGAGAGAGAGAGAGAGAGAGAGAGAGAGATTAAACATAAGTAAGTATAAACTACAATACATAACAAAAAATAAAATAATAAAGTAAATGGATCTTAACCTTAATGTAAGTGCTCAACATGTAATAATATCACATATTTTCAGTGTGGAGGTATATTATCATTATAAACTAACTGACATGGTCCGTAGAGACCATAGTTATGATTCATTAGTCATGCAAGTAACTAAACTAGACTAACATTGTAGAACTGTACAATCAAATTTATTATAACATTTCAAAAATTATATGTAGATAATAATATTGTTGCATACCCAACTCTGTGATGCACATGGAAACTTGTCACTAGTGATCATGTTTCTTTAATCATTTTGTAATAATTTTATGGCTTGGCTGTTATTTCACATTTAATCGTTCTGCTACTGCTAATTGTCATTAAATTGTGAAGAGAATTTGCTTTGGATGGATCCTTATTGTTAATCCACAAGCAACACGGTTTGAGGTGCCATGTCATAGATTGCACGGCCCCTCCTGCCTGAGGTTCGAGTCCTTCCACAGGCACATAAACTAGCAGACAAATGGTTGAGAAAGGTCATTGCAGCAGTCTTGCTGTGGCCACCGCAGTGTGCATTTGTATGTTATGTGTATCAGTCCACTCTAGGTAAATGATTGCCTTTCCCTTATTTTACATATTGTTGCAAACATTATAGGTTATTTTGCAAAAAAACTACAGTGTCACTGACTCAGTTCACCATAGCAGACCCCAAATTAAAGGCAGAGACAGTTCTCAGTTCACATTCTTTTTATTGCTAGAAAAGCTTCATATGAAAGTAATAAACAAAACAAAAGAACAGTCTAAAGCAAATCTTGTCCACGGTATATTTTGCAACCTCGCAACAGTAATTGATATTGTGTTTGTCTCCTCAATGGCATTATTCAGCTTCTGTGTCACATGACCTGTCTCACTGAGAAAACCTTCAAATTCTCCGTCAGATTCCTAAGAAATTTTATTCAACATTTCAGTTACGCCATCAATTTTCAATAGAACAGCTATTTCACAAGTTTCCTTACGCAATTAATGCAGCCTGGTGTTTCTATTAGTGAGATTACATGTGTGGATAATTTATATATCTTTCCCTAAGTAAACTATTACCATATACTGGCAGACTGCATGGTCATTTTATAGTGTATTTTCATTAGTTCCCCTATTATCTTACTTCACACTGCTTAATACAGTCCCAAAAGTAAAAAATTCTGAGTGTCAGTTTGCTGGCTTGTGTACTGCTGCGGAAAAGCCAAACTATAAGCTTATGCACACTTATCCAAAATAATGTGGATCATCTTTGGGTTAGGACTTTGGCATATCTTGTGTATATGTTTCTCACTGTTTAGACAAAGAAGTTTTCCTGTACCTATGATGACCTACTGTCACATGTATATGAAGTAATATCAATTAAGGCATCTGTCATTGTGAAAAGTCTTGTCAGCATTTTACATAGCCTTTGTAAAAATTCTCCATGATTTTCAATCATATCAAGTATTTGTAGTATCAACACCCAACAACGGACTGCATTTGTGGGTTTCTGTTTCTATAACAAAATGCAATGTACTTTCTGTCATATTAATTTAACTTGACTTCAGTGGCCTGAAATTTGTGGCCTTTTATATTCAGCACATGCCATTTGGAGTTTTTAATGCTGTACTTTTAGGTTACTAAGTTTTGTCACTTTTTGGCTTCATTATCCTTGCAGTACAGTGCAGTATTACTAGCAGCTATGGATTGAGAAGTCACTGGCAAAAAAGATGTCGATATTTCATTTAATTGATATGGCATGTTGACAATAATACGTATTTGTAATGTAAGTGTAACCACCACTCATAGATTAGGCCTTAGGCCTCTTCCAACTGGCCGACTAGGCAGTATGATCGTGGGACATGTGATCAGCATGTTACCAGTCCCTCCACCCGTTATTGGCAGTAAATGAATCCTGATAATGTCGCCCCTTCTTCATGCAAGCAGCTCCACATTTAGCCTCACAACGGGTGAGTGATTCCTGTACCAGACCTCCGTACCCCAGAAAACAGTGGAGGAGGTACCAGGATTTGAACCTGAGTCTTTCCATACCAAAAGCAGCTACACTGACCATTTGACACCTGAGGCTGTCATAATTTTCTCTTCAGCATGTCTTGAACTGTAAACAAGGGATTATGATAATGTGCACCTATTTTCGTAAGGCTCACAAGTCTCCAGGGTTTACTTTGTCATGATGATGTTATCTGTTTTTGCATCTCAGCTCTTTTCTTTGTATGTCTTCAGAGCAGTTTCATGTCATGACTGCTTCTTGGGGAAATGCTGTGTCTTAAGACACACCAAAAACGTACAACTACCCCGCAGTAATTGATAAACTAGTGAAAGATATTTTACCTTTCACATTTCATGCTTTTAAATATTTTTCCCATTTAAGTAGTTAAATTTGAAGAGTTCTTGTTGATTTACATTTTATACACAGAAACAAAATTCCCCCATGTATATACTGTATTTATTTATTTTGCAAGGCTGTTTCAGAGAATTATCGTGCATTTGGGAAGCCTACTACTGTGTCATTCATGATTTAAATAATGAAAAACTACACCAACTGTGCATTTTTTTTCCATGCTTAACACAACATGTTTCAAGAATTTATTCTCACTGTCAAGTGCATTTGTTTCCAGCAACACCGCTTCTGAGTGGTTAGACACTGTACTCGCATTCAGGAGGACGACGGTTCAATCCCGCGTCCAGCCATCCTGATTTAGGTTTTCCGTGATTTCCCTAAATCACTCCAGGCAAATGCCTGGATGGTCCCTCTGAAAGGGCACGGCCGACTTCCTTCCCTAATCCGATGAGACCGATGACCACGCTGTCTCGTCTCCTTCCCCAAACAACCAACCGACACTGCTTCTGTAATCCAAACAAGTTACAGAGATATGACAGTATTGTTTCTCAAAGAGCTTGTATACACTAAGAGGTGTTACATTTTATGTGGGTAATTATAAAATTTATTTTACTATTGTTGACGGGTGAATTATCGATTATTTTTGTATTCTGTTTTGTTGTAGATGTTGGGTACAGTCTATGAGAAAATGAACGTGTTTATGGTAATGACTACAGTAATCATATACAGGAGAAACTTTTGAAAGATATTTACTGATTCACTATCTAGTTTGGCATTGAGAACTCCCCTCCCCTCCCCCTCTCCCTTGCTTCTAGTGGAGATACAAAAATTTCCAGCTTGTCAATTAAGTCCATGTGATTTTTGGAAGTATCTTAAGATCTATGTTTTCAAATATGTGTCCAATGTTTATGTGTATTGGTATTGCTATTGCCGATTTTATGAATTGGTTGTGCGTGTAACAGGTGATGTTTTCAGTGCACCTAATTTGAAAGTTCCTGCTGGCTGTACATTTGAATTGTGTTACTGATTCCTTCTAAGGAGCCAGGAATTGCTTCCTTCTTTTTGGTATTTGTTTCTACATTTTGTCTGTCATTTAGTTGGGGAAGTCTTTAGCAGTGTAGTTTTCTTAATGATGTGTAATTATTTCTCCTTGTCCTCTTCCTTCAATGGAATTTTGTTTGCCCGGTGTACCACAGTTTTGTATGCAGCTTTCTTGTGTACGTCTGGATATCATGATCTGGCAGATATTCTGCTACTCGTGTTATCTTTATTTTGTATACCTTGAAATTGTGCCTGTTGTGATTTTCTACCCACAAGTATAGAAAATTAATTTTGTGTGTGTGTGTGTGTGTGTGTGTGTGTGTGTGTGTGTGTGTGTGTGTGTGTGTGTGTGTGGGTGCGTGCGCGCGCGCGCTTCAGCTGTGAAATTTATTTACTTGTGTGCATTATTAAACAGGTATATGATAGTATGCGTGTCGATAGTGTCACCTGTTGTGCATGTTTTAATTTATTATGGAGGTGAAATTTTATATTTTATTGATGCCTTATGGCTATATTTTAACGTGCCTCTGCCACAACATGTAATCCAGTTGTCTGTACTTCCCTCTGAAGAAGACGTTTTTGTAAACGTTAAAACCCTGTTAAACGCGTTTTAATAAACCTCAATTTGCAGCTGATTGGCTGTTTACTATTTTTACAAGAGAACTTCATTCTGTGGTTGGTGTTTGAGCCACGTACAAGAAGTGAAGCCGTGAGCACGTGTTGTCTTGTGCTGTATAGCTCAGTAAAGTACAACATTTCCCAAGAAAGACATGGTTCTAATCCAGCACCCAGTGTTGATTTGCGGGTACTAGGGAGTTTCGAAATATTGCATGCTCCAGTGCAGATTGAAAGATTCATTCTGAAAATAATGCTAGTTTTTAGGATATGAAACATAATTTAACTACTAACTTTAACATTTCTTTCTGTTTCAGTAGGTTACTGCTGATTTAGTAGCAATGAGCATATAAACTCATTTTACCTCATCAGTAAATAATAATGTTGTTGATTCATAGAAGTTTGTCGACCAGTAGTGCAACTTAATTCAGGGATCAGCTTTGTACCTTCACTCTGTCTTTAGTTTTAAAGTAAATGTACATGATATGGGTCTTTCAGTAGAATAAATTGTGTGTGAAACGTGAGGAAGCATCAGATGAACACTTAATTTTAATATTATTCATGTATTGACATGGTACATAAATGTCATTGTACTGTATAATTTCCCTTGTGCTAAATACTTACAAAGTACCTGAATTTGTCAGAAAAGTATTGAGTTGAGAGTTTTCACAACCATTGTGGTAACTATGTGTTTTCAATGTTTTGTATCCATTTTTTGTTTTCATTTGACTTGCTGTCATAGTTATCTGATTACTTGAAGGAGCTCCTACAATAGGTTGCTTCGAATTTGCATTATGTGGATGTCAAATACTTTTAGATGTTACTGTAATAGAGCATTTAGAAGGGGACCTTCCGGTTTCAGAAATTCAGTTCAGAATGAGACTTCGAATGTTGGTAGTATACCTCAAGGGTGTCCACTCACAGAAGTCTTAAAGGCACTATCCAGAAAATTAAAAAAAAAAGGCTCTAGAGTTTTAATTGTAGCTCATAGTCACCTAATATATGGTCAGAAGTACCATTCAGGTGTACAGGTGAAGTTACTAAGTTGCTCAGTGAGAAGTGTGCTGGAATGTCATATGGACAATCCAGGTTTGATCCTACCTGCACGCTCAATTTTTATTTTGTTTTCTTAATTGTTTAAAAATTATAACAACTTTAATTAAATTTATTGACCTAAATTGTTATTAATAAATTATAAATAACTTTATTTTATTTATTAAATGGCTGTCACAGGCTACTTAAAATGTGAATTACACTTGTCAATAGTTTCTTTATAAAATGCTAAATAATTTTAAAATGCATTTTAATGGAGGTAAATTAAATCATTAATTTCTGTCATTATAATGTTACTACAAAATTGGATGATATTATAAGGTGTGGAAAGATTATAAATATGCCTTGTAAATTCAAGGAACCAGTTTCTTCGTGGAAAAGCAGAGTATGGATATTACTCTACTGTATATACAGTCAGACTGTCATGGAAGTGTTAAGGCCCTCACAGAACTTGTTGGGCAATGAGCCTTACCTGCTACAGTGCTGGTTCATTCCTGATTCTTGCAGAGATTGGAGTGTTCTGTACTGCTAAATATTATTGGAATTTTTACAATATTGTGAATTAAAAATGTCTGCCAGTGAAAACATCGTGAAAGTATCAGAAGCTGCAGATTCATTATACAGTGAAGTGTCTATGGTGATTTTAAAAGATGCGGATATTTAAAATGAAAGCTTACTTGCTGCAAATAATTTGACTGCATCAGAATCTTCAACGACAATTTCTGTTAAAGCAATGTTAATGGGTGAAGAAATTTACAGACATAATATGGACTTGTTGGCTGAAAAAATACTTACAACTGATGATTAACATGCTACAGACATGAAAACTGTGAAAGTGAACCTTTCGAAAACTACGAAGACCACAGCTCTCTGGTGAATGTGAACCAGAAGAAAAGAAAGCAAGAGAAGTACACCGTCTTCCTTTGGATTACAAAATTCATATTGTTAATGTAGCATTGCCTCACCCCACGTGGAAACTACAAATAGCATAAAAGTGGGAAGAAGAAATAAAATAGGAGGCAATCAGTTTGATAAGTACACAGCAATTAGTCTTGGATGAGTGACCGTTTTGTTGAATCCTGAGAGAATAATCAGCAAGTGGTGACAAGGAATTTACAACAGTGGGCTTTAGCAGCAGCACAACAGTTCACAGATTTTGAATTTACACTTGTGACAGATGCGTTCATAGATTCAAAAATAAGCGCGAAATTCATCAGAGAAAAGTGACAAGGTTTGTTTCAAGAAAAGAAGCAGTGACAATCAAGAAACCTTGGCTGGTTCGGATGCTTTTCGAACCCAGACGTTAAAATTGATACTGAATTTCAACAAAGCTTTTGTTATTAACATTGACCAGGCTGGTATTTATTGCAAGGTATTCTAAAATTCATTTTGCTTTCCATTTTTATGATTGTGTGACAAAATAGTTCAATTTCGGTTGTTTTTTCTTTCCAAGATGTCAGTATCAGTCGGTGTACAACAGGACTCCGGCTGTCAAAGGAAGCAAAACTATTTTTGTCAAGAGAGATAACATGAATAAAGTAATACATACATATACTGCTCTATACACACTCACTCTGTCTGGAAACATCCTATGTCAAGTGTTTGTTTACAAGAGACAACCAGTAACTTTGGTCCCTGAGTTAAAAAAAAAAGTAAAAGAATATGAGCAAAATTATAAAAATGTTGGAATGTCTTCCAAATCTGGGAAGCTAATGACAGAACTGTATACTGATTTTCTCAAACAATGTTTGAAGTCTTATGTGGGTCAAGAATGGTTTCTGTTAAGTATTTACTCTTGGGGTAGAAAAGCACAGCCTGAATTATACGACGAAATCTTTCAGGATGACGAGAAATCGCCAATCTGTACAATTAAAGTGATTTCTTGGAACTGTGCTCCACTTCTTTAACCATGTGACATATATTTTTATATAGAAGTAAAAAATCTGATAAAGCGTGTACAAAATTGTGCTTATCTTATTGAAAGCAATAGAACAATAAATTTTCGTGGAGGCTGTATAAAAATACAATCAATAGTGCAGTATGAGGGATGCATGCTACTGTTTACAGTTTTGAAATACACCCTTGTATTTTCTTGTACGAGGGCTATTCAGAAAGTAGGGAATGTTTCTGTGTGACATCGCTAGGCACTCGCCGATCGTGTATATTTTGGTATGTACGTGCTCGGCAGCTCAGTCGGTATCCATCTGTGACAGCGGGAATGTCTCTGCACGTCTGGTTTTTTCGATATTCAAATTTGAAATGTGTGCTGCAATCGAAAATCTCACCAGTTGTGAGTTGTGGTCTGTGATACAGTTTTTGTTGGCAAAAAACCTAAAACCCATAGAAATTTATTGTGAACTGTGCGATGTGTATGGAAACAAAGTAATGAGTGAATGTTCTGTCTGGAAATGGTGCATTTGGTTTAAAAATGGCTGAACCAACGTTCATGATGAAGAGAAGAGTGTACACCCGAGCATTGTGACTGACGATCTTGTCGCTAAAGTTGATGAAACAATTCATGAAAACTGTTGCTTCATAATAACGGAGCTTTTGCTTTCTTTTCCACAAGTTTCATGGACTTTGTTGTTTGAAATTATCACTCAAAAGCTAGGCTACCACAAATTTTGTGTACAATGTGTGCCCAAAATGCTTACAGAGTGCCATAAAGAACAGCGAATGGGGGCAACGTTGACATTTCTGGAAGCCTACCACAAACATGGTGATTCATTACTGGATCGTGGTTACGATTCGATCCAGTAATGAATCACTTCAGATGAGACTTAGGTGAAACACGTCAATTGTGAGACAAAATTACAGTCCGTGGAGTGGGGGCACACAAGGTCGCCTCAAAAACAAAGAAAATGTTTTCAAACCTTGTCAGCAAGGAAGTTCATGGCGACAATGTTTTGGGATAGGCAAGGTGTGCTTCTTATTGATTTTCTTGAACGTGGAGCAACCATAAATCCTGCCCGGTACTATCAAATCTGCACAGCCTTAGAAGAGCAGTTCAAAATAAATGCCGAGGAAAGCTGACGTACAGAATTTTGTTTTTGCACGACAGTGCCTGATCTCTCATGGCAAACTGCACTAAAGAACTCCTTAATTCATTCAAATGGGAAATTTTCCCTCATCCGCCCTACAGTCCTGATGTTGCACCAAGCGACTTCCACTTGTTTCCCAAGATGAAGAATCGGCTTGCAACACAGCGCTTTGATGACGACACGTAATCCAGGTGGGCATGACTCACTGGCTGAAGTCTCAGGCGCCAGAATTTTATGGTGATGGTCTTTCAAAGCTTGTCCACTGCTATAATAAGTGCCTGAATGTTAGGTGACTGTGTGGAAAAGTAGTAGGTCAGTTGCTCTTTTAGATGTATATAATAAAATGTATTACTTGTACTTAGTGTTTTTTTAAATGTCAAAACTTTCCCTACTTTCTGAATAGCCCTCATATTAAGGCATGTACCGTATTTACTCGAATCTAAGCCGCACCTGAAAAATGAGACTCGAAATAAAGGAAAAAAAATTTCCCGAATCTAAGCCGTACCTGAAATTTGAGACTTGAAATTCAAGGTGAGAGAAAAGTTGTAGGCCGCACCTCCAAATCGAAACAAAGTTGGTCCATTGTAATATGAGACACAATTTAGGTCGAATGAATGACGATACAGCCACAGTAGTTTGGTTCGAGTTGTAAGCTTAGCAGTTAAGCTTTACCACGTAGCCATTGCTATGCGTCAGGCGCTCCGTCCGTATTTATACGGATGCCCTTCCTTTTTCATGTGCTTCGTCTGGTTTGAATCGATTGCTTATTTTGCTTTCATCTGATAATTGCCGTTTTCTTTGTTACAGGTGTTTGCGTCACTCTTAAGCTGAAAATGCATTACTGCACTGTGTCATGCATTGTTTGTCGCATTCTGATAGTGCGTGTTTACGGCCTGTCGCCGCTCGCGGCATGGCCTGCTTTTGTGCGTGCTACCGCCGCGTACAATTAAAAAAAAAAAGAGAGGAATCGTCTCATTAGCGAAACAATGGCAAGAGAGTGCTATTTGTTGTTACTTACACTGCTGCTTTCTTTGATAATGATCAACAAGAATCAAATAATAGACTGCGTATGATAGAACATGTTCTGAACGAGAGTTGGGCGAAAATTTTTCTCCGTTTGAAAATCTTTGCGGCCGCTTCTTTATTACATCAAATTCTGCACAGAAATTAGAGTCATCTTAGATTTAAAAATCTAGTCACTTGCCGTGCTTCATTTCTGACTGTATCACGATTAGGCATAAGAATAATACGAATATAAACATGACACGATACGTGTATTCTTCCGCGTTTTGCTGTTGTCTCACTCTAGTTTCGTAGTTTATTAGGCAGACAGGATTTAAATGAGATAGCAGCAAACACGAAACAATACATGGCAAAATGTTTATATTCGTATTATTCTTATGGTGAAGAGAATACTGTATGTGATTCAAATTTCATCAGGTTCCTATTAGCAACCATCTCTTCTCACAGATAGGAAAAAATTCAGAACATAGAGTTGGCCATATTGACAAACATCCCAAACAGTCTTGCCAGTCAGATTTTCGTAGTACACTGAAATTGTGCTACATTCGAAGATGAACAATACGGAATTTGTATTTACTTCGTTGAATAATGTATGAAAATGCAGTGGTCGAAACTCGCGGCGGAGAAAAAAAGCTCGTCTTCAACTCTCTCTCCTTTTTTTTTTTTTTTTAATTTATTTACTGACGCAGAGGTTTTGGCGCCAGTATTTATCTTTGTGCCTAAAAAGCATATATTCGACGGCAGAAGTTAGTTGTGGCGGCATGTACCAACATTTTTCATAACTTCCGCTTGCTTTGCACTCGATTCTAAGCCGCAGGCGGTTTTTTGGATTACGAAAACCGGAAAAAAAGTGCGGCTTAGATTCGAGTAAATACGGTATGTTCAGGGTATTTCTGGAGCTTGACGTAAACCTCAGGCTGTGCAGCTGTCATTGTGAGTTAACTATAAAAGAACTTTTCAAAGCTCAAGACTTCTGTAACACATCACTACCATATTTTCAGTATCACAAGGCTTTTGTCATTCCCAGGGATGTATTGGATGCTGGTAAAGCATATAAAATTAAGTCTCTTTATTAGCTTCAGGTCTAGGATGGAATGTAACAATACTAGAGAAGGAAAGTTCCTACTCACCATATAGCGGAGGTTTCAGTTCTCTGTGACTATAGAAGTGTGTGCAAGTTGCGTGTGTGTGTGTGTGTGTGTGTGTGTGTGTGTGTGTGTGTGTGTGTGTGTGTGTCTACTGCTGACAAAGGCCTTAATGGCTGAAAGCTATACTTCTGTGAATCTTTTTGCTGTGCCTATCATGACTCAGCATCTCCGCTGTATGGTGGGTAGCAACTTTCTTTCTCTGGTATTGTTCTTCAGATCTTGTTGTTTTCAGAATATCAATTTTTTTAATGTTATCATTACAGAGTGTTAGTTCTGTGCTCAAAGTGGTTTGAAATTTTATCCTTCAGTGCAGTAGTTCACACTTTTTATTTTTATTTTTTTATTATTTTTTTTTTTTTAGGTGGTACCCAAGCCAAAAGCTATGACACTCACAGAAAAATCTCAGATCGCATATGCATCCTATATCCAGAAGTTGTATTTCTGCAGCTTACAGACTCGGAGAATAAAACCTGAAACTGAGGTGGGAATAAACTGCAGCTTTCTATTTGTTGGTACTGAGAGGGAAATAGATGTTCAATTAATACATAATATTTTTGAAAAGATTTGTTTCAGTGATCTAGAAGCTGAAAAACTTAAGCTAGACAATGAGATTTCCACTGTTAAACAGTGGTTGAAGGAAGTGTCTTCTTTGCAAGAAAGTGAATCCAGGACTGAAGAACTAGAAAATATGTTTATGGAAGTGAAAGGTGAGATTTACCTGCATGTAATGAGTTAAGATTACCTTGGCTGGTTGCTGATAGAAGTTGTCTATATCTTGCAGTTCACAAACAGCAGTACAACCTGTGTAAGAGATGTTGGATTGGTTGGTTATCTTCATTGGCAGCTGCTGTTAAATAACAGTTATTATTATTGTTTTCTTTTCTGTCATTAGTTTATTACAAATTAGAAAAGTTTTCACCTGAAATTTTCCACTTATTTGTAAAACATTGCTATTGGTAAACCTCTACAGGCTTTGAAAACAAATGTTTTTTCTGCTCATCGCTAACAGAGGTTGCTGTCAGCAAAAGCTTGCTTTCTCTTCCCCTATTCAGTTTTTTCAGCTTTTTTCACTGTTCTATATGTTGGCTAACTTGCTCAATTGAATCTTTGTATTTTTCTCAGTGTGCCTTTTTTTTGTTTTTGAAGGAAATAGTAAATGAATTCAGTTGCTTGGTAAATACTGTGAGTTTCCTGATATTTTGTACAATTTCTTGTGGAACTAGGTCTTGATATTAATTTTTTCAAGTTTAAATTGTTAAATTATGGCTTTTGACAGCTATATTTAATGTATAGCGCTTTCTTTAGGGGGGGGGGGGGGGGGTATTCTCACCATCAACCATAAGCAATAAGAAATTCACTTGTCAGACAATAACTTAGTTTGTTAAGACTGTAGTGTAAAACTGTTTCCTTTGACCATTGTCTCAGTATGTTTTCAAGATAGATATTTTTAAAAAATAAAGAGTCATAGCGGAGCCATTTTCGAACGTAAGAGTTGTTCTCACTTTCATGTCCTCATTTCCGCTAAAGTTGATTTTGGAGTCATTGTAAATATGTTGAATTACTTTTATTAAGTGATGTAGCATACTTTGTCAATGTATTTCCCCGTAATATAGAAAAATCAAATGTTGTTCTCTGTTGAACTCTATGAGAGTCTCCATTATTTATCTGATCTGTGTGTTATCCAGACAGAACCTACCCTTCCTAATCTCACTCTGCTCTTACAGCAGGATTTTTTTTTTTTAATTATAGTGTGTCTATTGTTCAGCTCTGGATAAAAATATTTTTGAAGATGACACAAAGAAATACACCCCACCACCCCCAGTTCTCACAGTGCTTCCAGTACTCATTTATAAACACAGTATTATTATATCCTATTTCTAGTCATTGGGTAGTTCTTTTTGTGTAGCATTTGTTAGTGAAGAGAAGTAATTTAAATTTCGTAAGAGAAGATATGCATATTTAATCAGTTTGGAGTTTATATTGGTGCTTACTGTTGTCCCACTTTTTTCCCATTATGTACTCTTATTCTGTCATTTCTATTCCGTCTGGGCTAGTTTCTTCCTACTCTCAACAATTACATCACCTTCTTTTGAAATTCCATTTGCTTCATTCACTTTTGCCCACATTAATTCAGCTATTGTCTTATTCATCATTTTGATGTTTATGTGACGTATTGTATCTTTGTTCAAGTAAATCATTTTATGCACAGATTCTTGTCTTCAATGAACATTATTTTCTATTTCAGAAATGAATCTCTCCCAGTTTTCATGTTCAAATATCCTGCACTGTTTCTTCACTTCTGTTGTCAATCTTTTGTACTGATCTGTGTTTTCTTGTTGACCCCAGATATTTAACCTTTTTCTACTTAACCACCCTGTCTATATCATAATTTCAGTACTTTTTTCTTCTTTCTCTATGTGTTCTGTATCCAAATAACTGTCATGGGCCTTTTTCTATTTTGGTTTCGATATTCTCCCACTTTGTTGCAGATCTTAACTCTCCTTTACTTCATCAATTATTCAATTCATCTTTTACCTCTCTGTATACTGTGACATCTCTGTTTCAAGGTTGTTTCCTAATTAGCCATAAAATAGTCTGTTACTTATTGCCGTCTTTTGTCTGGCCAGACTGTTTTGACTATTTATTTATGGCTGGAATGTGTGTTAATAACACAAAAGTTAGTGAGGCATGTAAAATCTTTAAGGAGCTGTTGAGTGTTGGAAACAGGTCCTCCATTATTCCCCGTAATATGTACTGGGACATTTCTCAGTCTGTCATTAATTTCGTCATCAATAATAATGTAGTCATTCTTGTTCAAAGTACTTACTGTTTTTTTGTAAGGTTTCAAAAACATTTTTGTGGTTTTTCCATTCCTTTTCTGGAGTGGTCAGTACAGTTCTGCACTGCCATCTAATGAATAAAATAGAAACTTACAGACTGTCATGTCAGCTGTATGATTGAATGGGTGAATTTCTAAGAAACAAAAACATTTTGTGTTTTTTGGCACAAAGAGAAATATTCAAATTTAAAAGGAACTTCTGGTGTACCCTGAGGAAGCACTAAAGGACCATTATCTTTCATAATATATGTAAAGGATGTACTGGATAATGTCAAACGTTTCATTAGGCCATGCATGGATAATGCTGTTGCATACAGAGAATTCTCTACACTACACAATTTTAGTGAAATGCAGAGAATAGACACTTGGTGCAGAGGCTGGCAATTGAATCTCATTTTAAACAAATGTAACATATTTTGCATAAATCGGGAGGAAGGCCCCTTATTATATGAATACACAACTGCAGAACAGTCACTGGAAGCAGTTGCACCCATAAAATTCATGCATCTGCAAAGAGTGATTTGACGTGGAACAACCACATAAAGCTAGTTGCAGGTAAGGCAGATGCCAGACTGAGGTTCATTGTAAGAATTGACAGAAAGTGTAGTCCACACACAAAGGAGGTAGCTTACAAATCCACAGTTGACCTACTCTTGAACATCGCTCCTCAGTATGGGATCCATACCAGATGGGATTGTTAGACGGAATGTAGGAGATCCAAAGAATAGCAGCACATTTTGTTACGGATTCGTTTAGTAAATGTGAAAACATCCCTGAGAAGCACAGACAACTCCAGTCGCACATACGGTACATTCTGCATCATGATGTGAGTCATTGTTAAGTTTCTGAGAGTATACATTCCTAGAAGGGTCAACCAATGTATTGATGCTTCCTATGTATATCTCACAAAACGACCATGAGGGTAAAATTTAGATAGATTCGAGCTGTTATGGAGCCTTGCCAACAATCATTCTTTCCATGAACAATTTGTGACTGGAATAGTAAAAGGGGTATTGATGCCTGGGAGACCCCACCTGAGATAATTTGACCACAAAATTGCGAGTCTCTTCATGTGACACCACACTGGGCAACTTGTGTGTCAATAATGAAATAATAATAATGATGATGATGATAACACAACACTGAGTCCCAAAGTGCACAGAAAATCTCCAACATGGCTGGAAATCAAATATGGGCCTGTTGCATGACAGTCAGATGCACTGATCACTGAGCTAAGGAGGCAGACGGGGGGGGGGGGGGGGGGGGGGGTGACAGTGATACACAAAGTTCCCTTCCCCACACACCATAAGATGCCTTGTGGTATATAGATGTACAGTCCATAATTAACTATCCTGATTCTACATTAAATCTCTTGGTTACTATACCTTGAGTCACCTGTGTAAACATATCACTTCTGTGTTTTTCCTGTATTCATATTGATACTCTTGTTAAGAATCATATCACACTTTCCTACAGCAATTTGTAATGAAAGAAACAAAAAAATATATACACCTAATTCAATCAAATTTATGTTCAAAATTCCCTGAAAATTACTATCATTCATGCAAATACTACCAATAACCAACACACATAACAAACTACTCAAAAACCTCTCATTTTCTTTTATGTTTATATTTTCTTCAGTTACTAGTTCTTTTGGGAGCGCGTTGAAAATATTAAATTGGTTTGTTGCTTACAATAAATTGCTGGTCATGAAATTCAAGAATCAGTAATTGTTACTCTGTTATCAATAACATAATGAAAAGTAATCAAAATATCCACAGGTGTGCTGCTGGTCTATAGTGTCCAACGGGCACAATATTTCAGCGATCATACATGTCGCCATCATCAGGTGAACTGACGGACTGAGCTCCTGTGAACGTGACGGCACGGAGATCCGTACGCTATGGCTGCTCAGAGGAAACTGGGTTGGCAGCACACCCGTGGATATTTTGATTATCAAATACGCTGGGAGAAACTCAAGAATCACATAATGAAAAGTGATCTTGTTATAAAGAGGTCTCTGAAAAAATGAAAATAATAAAAAAAAAAACTTTCACTGTTACATTAAGTCTGTCCAGTTTTTCATCATTGATGTCTGTTTAACAATAGATTATTGTACAATAGCAGTTATCGAAAGAAACTGAAAGCCGCCGGCTGGCACCATTATAACAATAATTATTCCAGTTCACATAGTTTTGTTAGTAATTACCTTCCTTAAATATAGTCACAATTTACTTCATTCACAAAACGCATCAAATCACACTCATGATTCCTTACATGACTGTCTCCCAAATTGCAGATCAACTACTTCACACATCTTCTCTCTTGCGAATAGTGTAATCCCCTACTGTTCTCTTGATAATACCTAGACCATAGTTTGTCATGTGCTGCTGCCATACAGTCAAAAAAGCAAGAGTCATCTGCATAAAGTAAAAATGTCATAGTCTGTTTCAAGTCCTTCATTTTTAATGCTATTGAAACAATATCTATTTTTATTTCATTCAGTATACATAGTAAGTATTCAGTCTTGCTTATCCTCGTTTCATTCCATCTCATGATTTTAAAATTATATTTTATGGTAAAACTACTGTCCCCTTTTCATTCCTGGTTTTTGCAGGTTGCAAAAGACTTCATTGTTAGAATTGCAAGTAAATAAAGTGTCCCTCAACAACATTATGGGTATGGCACAAGATTAGCCCTTTTCATGGGGCTGCCACCTAAATGTCTTCAGGTTGGTACGATTTTCTCTCGGGGTTTATTCCCAAGGCTTTGAAGACCTGTCTTCCTTGCAGGACAGCAGTTAAAGTGCCCCTCAGCCAACTACTCAATTCCATAGGTGCTTCATTGAGATGTTCACCACACCCCTGTTTGTTGCTACTGCTT
This sequence comes from Schistocerca cancellata, assembly GCF_023864275.1. Classification (NCBI taxonomy): domain Eukaryota; kingdom Metazoa; phylum Arthropoda; class Insecta; order Orthoptera; family Acrididae; genus Schistocerca; species Schistocerca cancellata. The sequence goes on from NC_064627.1 coordinate 205,219,467, forward strand.
GAGGTTGCTGTTGGACCTTCATAGTGACTGTATCAGCCTTGGAACACAGTCCCCAATCCAAGCAATACCACTGCAAGCAGTGCTTTACTTCATGCCATTTCCCATATCCCACTCTTGGATAGTGAGTGAAGGTAATGGGAGACTCATTGTAACACAAAGTAATAATGCCATCCAAAAAAGGAGCTATGCTGTACACTGTTTCTTCAGCTACACTAATGACTGCCTCCCCATGGGGTGGTGAAAAGGTACAAAGAAGTGTAGGCTGAGCAGATAGACTCCCAGTTAACTAGACAAGAAGTCACCCATATTGTCTGAAGGGTGTGAAGAGAACTCAGTCTTACATATTATGAGCAGGAAAGTTGCTACTCACCATATAGTGGAGATGCTGAGTTGCAGATAGGCACAACAAAAGATTTTCACACTTAGGACTTTCTGCCAATGGCCTTTGTCAACAATACACACACATATGCACCCACACACTCAGCAAATGCAACTCACACAAACGACTACAGTCTCAGGCAACTGAAACCACACTGCGAGCAGCAGCACCAGTGCTTGATGGGAGTGGTGATTGGGTGGGGCAAAGGAGGAGGCTGGGGCAGGGAGGGGGAGGGCAGACAGTGAAGTGCTGCAGGTTGGGCGGTGGGCAGTGGGGGGGGGGGGGGGGGGGAAGTAGCAGAAAAGGAGAGAAATAAAATAAAGAAAAGAAAAGACTGCGTGTGGTGGTGGATTGACAGCTGTGTAGTGCTGGAATGAGAGCAGGGAAGTGCCTGGATGGGTGAGGACAGCAGCTAACAAAGGTTGAGGCCAGGAGAGTTATGGGAACATAGGATTTATTGCAGGAAAAGTTCCCACCTGCACAATTCAGAAAAGCTGGTGTTGGTGGGGAGGATCCATATGGTACAGGCTGTGAAGCAGTCATTGAAATAAATGATATCATGTTTGGCAGCATATTCAGCAACAGGGTGGTCCACTTGTTTCTTGGCCACAGTTTGTCGGTGGCCATTCATGCGGACAGACAGCTTGTTGGTTGTGATGCCTACATAGAATGCAGCACATTGGTTGCAGCTTAGCTTGTACACCACATGACTGGTTTCACAGCTAGGTGATGTTAGTGACCGTACTGGAGTAGGTGGTGGTGGGAGGATGTATGGGACAGGTCTTGCATGTAGGTCTATTACAGGGGTAAGAGCCATGAGGTAAGGGATTGGGAGCAGGGGTTGTGGAAGGATGGATGAGTATATTGTGTAGGTTCGGTGGAATACCACTGCAGGAGGGGTGGGAAGGATGGTGGGCAGGACATTTCTCATTTCATGGCACGATGAGAGGTAATTGAAACCCTGGCGGAGAATGTAATTCAGTTGCTCCAGTCCTGGGTGGTACTAAGTTATGAGGGGAATGCTTCTCTATGGCCGGACGGTGGGGCTTTGGGAGGTGGTGGGAGACAGGAAAGGTAAGGCCGGGAGATTTGTTTTTGTACAAGGTTGGGAGGATAATTACGGTCAGTGAAGGCTTCAGTTAGACCCTCAGTGTATTTCGAGAGGGACTGCTCTTCACTGCAGATGCGACCACCACGGGTGGCTAGAGTGGAGGCTTATTGGATTGGGTTGAGTAGGACCAGGTGAAGCAAAAGGGGGAGAAGTTATTGAGGTTCTGGAGGTGTGTGGATAGGGTGTCTTCACCTTTGATCCAGATAACAAAGATGTCATCAGTAAATCTGAACCAGATGAGGTGTTTAGGAAGGATTCCTCTAGATGGCTCATGAATAGGTTAGCATAGAATGGTGCCATGCAGGTGCCCATAGGTGTACCCCAGATTTGTTTGTAGCCTGACTGCTTTTCTACAATCCTAACCCAGTGCTGTTCTCCTTTGTTACTATTTTATTTTGCATCACCATACTCAATGTTTGTCCTCATTCTTTTCTTTCCTGTGTTTCTCTCGTTGCCTAACTTACAGCACTGCGCACTCTACTTACGAGCCACACTGTATCAACTGTCTTGACCGTGCACAACAGACAGCTACAAAACCACACTGATTGCTGGTGCAGCATCTTACGTCCCTAATTACTTCCGCTGATATAATTAATCCTCTACTTTCAAATTGATCACTATCCTTGCATTTCACGCATTTTTGTGTGTTTACTTCCGCACCTTTCCAGTGCCACACGATATTGTATCTCATTCTACTAACCCATCCCCGACACTCTCCCCTGCTAGTCCGAGGGTTAGAATAGGCCCGACGTATTCCTGCCTGTTGTAAGAGGGGATGTTTATGTAACCGTCGCACCCCATAAGAGCTTAAATATGGTCCAGGGTATCATATTTCACAGGGACCTTCTTTTGCAGTCCGACGATGTACTGCGCGCCAGTTTAGAGCGGCGAGGTGCACATTTCATGCAGCGTGTCAACCGGGCTCCAAGGGATAATCAGGTTGCCTGCGGTGCCTTCATCTTGGCCTTTGAGGGTGATACATTGCCCGAGAATGTCAAGGTGATGGTCTACAGCTGTGATGTGAAGCCCTATATCCCTCCTCCAATGTGGTGCTTTAAGTGCTGGAAGTTTGGCCATATGTCTTCCTGCTGTACTTCCAGCCTCACATACCGAGATTGCGGATGCCCATCACTTCCCAATACTCCATGTGCCCCGCCTCCCATATGTGTCAACTGTGGAGAGCACCATTCACCTTGCCCGCCAGACTGCAGGATTCTCCAGAAATAAAGGAAAATCATGGAGTAGAAGACCCTGGACCAACTGACCTACACTGAAGCTAAGAGAAAATTTGAATGCCTTCATCCTGTGCATATGATATTGTCTTACGCCACCTCTCAAACCCAGAAGACTACACCTGCCCCCTTGATTGTGGGGGGCATTTCCCTCCCTATTGCTCCTGCACCACCTACTTCGGGAGAAACCCCCCCCCCCCCCCTCCCCGCTAACCATCGGGGACATCTGTCACCACTTCTAACCTGGAGAAGCGTAAGTCTTCTTTGGCTTCTCTCGCTAGGAAGGAGTCCATTGGGTCACTCCCTTCCCAGGTTTCTGCTAGTGGGAAAGACGACACCCGCTAGTGGCTGAAGAGTCCAAACGCAGCTGGCCATAGGGCTACACGCTCATCCTCAGTCCCGGAGACGGAGCCAGTGAAGTCCTCCCAGCCAGGAAAGCTCAAGGAGCAGCAAGAGAAATCCAAAAAGAAAACCCCTAAGGCCAAGGAAATTGCAGTGGTACCCACGCTACCTACAAGCTCTGCGTCTGAGGATGGGGTGGAGATATTGGAGTCTGCTAAGGACCTAGATCTCGCCAGACCCTCGGACACAATGGATATAGACTGCTCACGCAATAAGTCAGTGGTGGCAGATGACTGAAGCGTAAACTGCCTCATTGAATGTTCCATGCCTTCCCAGTGTCACGATGTCATCTTCCAGTGGAGTTGCGGTGGTTTTTTCCACCGCCTGGCTGAGCCATAACAACTGTTAAGCTTTACACCTGCTATCTGCATTGCCCTCCAGGAAACTTGGTTCCCGGCAATTGATGTGGACCCCAGCCCTCTGTGGCTATAAGGGATATTACAGGAACCGTAGCTACTATAATCGAGTGTGAGGTGGAGTTTGCATTTATATCCTAAACTCAGTCTGTAGTGAACATGTGCCCCTTCAAACCCCTCTTGAAGCTGTGGCTGTCAGGATAAGGACGACACAGGAAATAACTGTCTGCAATGTATATCTTATATCTTCCCCCAGATGATGCAGTACCCCTGAATGTATTAGCTGCACTGATTGATCAAGTCCCTAAACCTTTCCTACTTCTGGGAGATTTTAATGCCCATGACCCCTTGTGGGGTGGTACCATGCTTACTGGCTGAGGCAGAGATGTCGAAACTTTACTGTCTCAGTTCGACCTCTGCCTCTTAAACACTGCGGCCGACACACATTTCACTGTGGCCCATGGTAGTTACTCGGCCATTGATTTGTCAATTTGCAGCCCAGGACTTCTCCCATCCATCGACTGGAGAGCACATAACGACCTGTGTGGTAGTGACCACTTTCCCATCTTCCTGTCACTGCCCCAGCATCAGGCCCACAGACACCTGCCCAGATGGGCTTTAAACAAGGCTGGCTGGGAAACTTCCACCATTGAATCTCCCCCACACGAGAACATCGATGTGATGGTTGAACAGGTGACTACAACAATTGTTTCTGCGGCAGAAAATGCGATCCCTCACTCTTTACGGTGCCCGAGGTGTAAGGCAGTCCCTTGGTGGTCGCTGGAAGTCACTGCAGCAATTACGGAGCATCGGCGAGCTCTACAGTGGCATAAGCAGCGCCCTTCTATGGAGCACCTCATAGCCTTTAAACAGCTCTGTGCCCGTGTTCGCTACCTTATCAAACAACGGAAGCAGGAGTGTTTGGAGAGATAGGGCTCGACCATTGGGTGCCATACATCACCTTCCAAAGTCTGGGCAAAGATCAAACGCCTTTTCAGGTACCAGGCCCCAACAGGTGTTCCCATAAATGGTGTGTTATCTACCAATGCAAACACGATTGCCGAGCACTTTGCTCGAGCCTCTGCGTCGGAGAATTATCCCCCAGCATTTCGCACACTCCAACGGCAGCTGGAAGGGAACGACCTCTCATTCACTACACGCCACAGTGAATCCTATAATACCCCATTTACAGAGTGGGAGCTCCTCAGTGCCCTTGCACATTGCCCCGACACAGCCCCTGGGCCTGATCAGGTCCACAGCCAGATGATTAAACATCTCTCATGTGACTACAAGTGACATCTCCTCGTCATTTTCAACCAGATCTGGTGCGATGGCATCTTTCCATCGCAATGGCGGGAGAGCACCATCATTCTGATGCTCAAACCTGGTAAAAACCCACTTGATGTGAATAGCTATTGTCCCATCAGCCTCACCAATGTTCTTTCTAAGCTGCTGGAACGTACAGTATGTCGGCAGTTGGGTTGTGTTCTGGCGTCACGTGGCCTGCTGGCTCCATGTCAGCCCTGCCAGGGTCACTCTGCCACTGATAATCTTGTGTCCATCGAGTCTGCCATCCGATCAGCTTTTCCAGACGGCAACACCTGGTTGCCGTCTTTTTTGACTTACGTAAAGCATACGACACGACCTGGCGACATCATATGCTTGCCACATTGTATGAGTGGGGTCTCCGGGGCCCGCGCTCCGATTTTTATGCACAACTTCCTGTGGCTCTGTATTGCCCGTGTCCATGTTGGTGCCTCCCATAGCTCCATCCATATCCAGGAGAATGGAGTAGCGCAGGGCTCTGTATTAAGTGTGTCTCTATTTTTAGTGGCCATTAATGGTCTAGCAGCAGCTGTCGGGCCCTCAATCTCACCTTCTCTGTATGCAGACGACTTCTGCATTTCGTACTGCTGCTCCAGTACTGGTGCTGCTCAGCGGCACCTACAGGGAGCCATCCACAAGGCACAGTCATGGGCTCTAGCCCACAGCTTCCAGTTTTCAGCTGCAAAGTCGTGTGTCATTTCTGTCGGCGTCATACCGTTCATCCAGAACCAGCAATTTACGTCAGTGACGATCCAATCACTGTACTGGAGACATATCGACTCCTAGGACTGGTTTTCGATGCTTGATTGACTTGCCACCCTTATCTTCATCAGCTTAAGCAGAAGTGCTGGCAGCACCTCAATGCGCTCCGTTGCCTGAGCAACACCAATTGGGGTGCTGATCGCTCTACACTGCTGCAGCTCTACATAGCCCGTGTCCAATCCTGAATTTACCTGACCCTGTGCATCACTGCGGGGTTTGACTAGCGACAGGAGCTTTTAGGATGAGTCCGGTGACTGGCGTACTGGTGGAGGCTGGTATCCCTTCATTTGAGATCAGACGTGCGCAACTGATCACCAGTTATGCAGCACACATTCATGGCTCCCCTGAGCATCCAAATTACCGTCTCCTTTTCCCACCCGCGGCAGTCCATCTCCCGCATCGGTGGCCCAGGTCGGGGCCAAAAATTGCGGTTCGCGTGTGGACCCTTCTCTCCAAACTGGAGTTCTTGCCTTTACCATCTCTACTTGCGGTTCGTTCACGTACAACCCCATGGTGTACGCCTCGGCCACAACTTCGTGTGGACCTTTCACATGGCCCTATGGATTCCATTAACCCTGCGGCTCTCTGCTGTCACTTCCTCTAGATTTTTGATGTGTTCCAGGGCTCTGAAGTGGTTTACACCGACGGCTCGATGGCTAATGGTCACGTTGGCTTTGCCTATGTGCATGGCAGCCATATTGAACAGCATTCCTTACCTGATGGCTGCAGTATATTCACTGCAGAGCTGGTGGCCATTTCTCGTGCATTTCAGAATCTCTATTCATGCCCTGAGGAGTCTTTTCTTTTATGTACTAACTCCTTGAGCAGCCTGGAAACTCTCGCCCAGTGCTACCCTCATCATCCTTTGGTAGCATCCATCCAGGAGTCCATCTATGCCCTGGAACGGTCCAGTCATTCAGTGGTTTTTGCCTGGATCCCTGGTCACGTCGGAATCCCATGAAATGAACTTGCTGACAGGTTGGCCAAACAGGCTACACGGAAACCACTTCTGGAGATGGGTATCTCCGCAACTGACCTGCGTTCGTTATTATGCCACAAGGTTTTTTAGGTTTGGTAGATGGAATGGCAAAATCTCAGTACACACAACAAACTGCGAGTCATTAAGGGGACCACGAATGTGTGGAAATCCTTGATCAGGGTGTCTCGCAGGGACTCTGGACTTCTAGCAGACGAACGCCTCGTCAGCTGATTTGGTTTTATGTTTCACCTGTGGGGGTTGCTTTTACCATTCAATCTGAGTTTTAGCGCTTGTTCTTTGTCCCTCTGTGTTCTTTCCAGGCTCTGCATTGGCCATGCAAGGACCACCCACAGCTACCTCCTGCCCCTTGAAGGACCCACCTCAGTGTCTGTGTGGCGCCCGGTTGACAGTGGCCAATATTCTTCTACTGTGTCGGCCTTTGGCTGCCCTGCGACTTCATCTTCGGTCGCTGAACTTTTTATCATTGATTTTAGTAGATGAGTGCCTCATCAGCTGATTTGGTTTTACGTTTCATCCATTAGGGTGGGTTTTATCATTCGATCTGAGTTTTAGCGCCTGTCCTTCATCACCTCTGTGTCCTCCACCCTAGTCCTTTTAGGGTGAAGGTTTTAATGTGTTGCAGGGTGGCTGGCTTTTCCTTTTTATTTTCGTGGTCAGCCAGCCACTGCAATTTGCTTCCTTGTTTTACTCTCTTCTAACTGTTTCTTGCATCTCTTTGTTGTTCTCATGCCCTCTTTTGTTCCTTTTAATGTTCGTTGCTTTTCCTTCATTCTTGTGGTCTTTCCTTTCTTTCCGTTTTGTGTTATATGTCTTGTCTATTTTATTCTCGTACTTGTGGCATTGTTTTATTAGGAACACAAGGTGTATACGACCCGGGACAACTGGGAGATCCGGGAAAAACCCGGGAATTTTTTCATCCGGGAGAAAACTGGGAAAAACCTGGGAATTTTTGATTGTTTTAGTGTTTGGTTACATTTTTGTAACTTTGACTAATAAGAACCAATACTCTAACAAAGAATATTACTGTATCTCGCTACTGCAGAATAATATACTGCAGCAACAAAACATGAACGAGAGAAAAAAACCAAAATAAAACCTATGTTGCAAAGGAAATGCACCATATACAGGAACACAACACTGTGCTCATACAAGCGCCTGCCAACAGCAAAATGTGTCAAAGGCTTTAGGAAGACTATGCAATGTTTCATAACAACAAATTGCTTCCGATGAGCGTGACGTCACAACTGTTTACATTAGATTCGTTTGAGCGGTTGCGAGCGAGCTTATGCGCATGTGCAGTTGAGTCTTCTCCTGCTTCTGGCTACAGAAGTGTGGCAGTTAGCTGTATTAAGCAATAGCAGCAAGCAGCCAGATGCTATCCGGAAAAATTTTACTGTTGCACCAAGCTGGCATATTCATGTATGCGCAACAGACCCAGAACTAGGGGGCGGGGGCAAACTGGGGTGTCTACCTGTGCCGGGCGGAAGTTTCAGAGGGATGGGGGGGGGGGCAGGAATAGTTACAGAATTAGTGATGACAAGATTGTTTGTTAGAACGAGGAAAGAAAAGAAACGGAGACTCTCACAAATTAGGGAAGAATATGATGATTCCAAATTTATATAAACATTTACTACTACTATTTTAGATCTAATACTTCAGAAGCTAGAGAGTATGAATGAAATGTGAAACTATTTCCTAACATAAAACCTTTTGCGTGTTGTAGGCCTAATAGGCATTTGATATCGGTACTTCGTGAATTATCTTCTGTCGTATTATAAAAGTGACCATTTGTGCCAAAACAATCTTGTTTATTTGGTGTGTGTAACAATTGCTGCAATATTAGGTAGGCCTATTTCGTTTTATCTAGCAGACAGTGACAAAATACACTTAATCATATCGAGAAACCACACCAGTCTTGGGTACTATTTGTATTAACAGCTTTTCTGCATTTTTTCATGTAGCAAAACGATGACGAACTTTGATGGCATCATAGATTCTTTCCCAGAAAGGAAAGTATGCTATATAAAGCTGTGGCAAGATTAGAGAGAGAAAAAAGCTAGGACTTAAGGATTGAAGAAATGTGTACTGTCTTGCTTGTCTCTTGTCTTTACTCGTTTCATGTATCATATATTTAATTTTATTTCACACAGAACAGCAAGTTATTAGCTAATAGGCAGTAAAGACTGAAAATTTTCTGAAGAGTTCTTGTCCTCTCATGCACTACTAATTGCGAGATTTTTTTGAGAGGGCATGATGTCAAACCGGCTGACTGGGAGCAGGAGAGGCACCACAGAACATTTTAATTTCCACTGTCCTGAATATACTTTTATGGCATCCATTACAAAATATTACACGTTTGAATTGCACAGAGCGAAATACAGATACGTGCGATGGAAGAATTCTGTGAAAAGGCATGGCACTGCACTTCGGCACGCTTAAGACCAAATAACATGTCTTACGTTCCTTCGATCATATATGTTTTATGTATCAGACCCTTCAGAAAGATGTGCGCTACAATATGAAGATATTTTTGAAAAGTCAATTTTTTAAATTTTTTGCCTCCTACCTCAAACGCTCGAGGGAGGGGGAGCGACACTATCTAATATTGGCCCGGTTTGGAAATATCGTAGATGTGTGGTTTTTGGTGGAATTCGAATTTATTCTTTCGTAATTCAAAATATGCAGTGTACATGTTGCTGTACATCAGACAACTTTCCAAAACGTGTTTCCCCCCCCCCCCCCCTTCCCCCCCCCCCCCCAAAGTTTCATTGTCTAAAGTGCCGGGAAATTCTACGCTGTTGTATAAAACCACAACCATTGAAAGGATTGATAAGTCTTACAGTTCCGAGGAAATGCATACTGTTACTTAACACAGAAAAAGTGTATTTTCATCCAGGAGAAAGTGTATTTTTAACCGTGAAATCCGGGAATTTTTTTTCCTCGGCCCTGTATACACTCTGGAACAAGGGATCGATAACCTCGTAGTTTGGTCCCTTTCCCCCTCTTTTAAACCAACCAATCAACCCCCGACACTTTCTCCATTCTATCCCAGTTCACACCCCATAATTCCACCATCCAGTCACATCTGCCATCCCCCTTTTTCACACCTGCAGACCTACTAACCACAGTAATGTATGTATTTTTTAATCAGTTAATCTTTACTTTGATTCTTGTGACTTTCCTCCAATTTTAGCAAGTTTTCACATTTCGCTGCCATTAACTCCCTCAGATTTCATCTTGTTTCCCCCTTTTGCATCCTTTTCATATATTTTCACATGTATTTGGGTTTATTTTTGCGAAATTTTTTGGGTGTTATTCTTCATTATTTACGTTATTTTTTGCATTTTTCCACCACCGTGGATCCTTGCTCCTTCCATCTGCATCAATATATATGTCTCCTTATCCCTAGCTGGATCTCAGTCTCACATACTGTTCCTGCATTGTTGCTTGGCTTATGGAATCCCCTCTAATGGCCTTACCATCAAATTACCCATCTCTGGCTGCCACCCCTCCTTCCACAAAGACCTCCACCTGTTCAGATTCTGCCAATCCTTAGCCCTCACCAACATGGTCCTGCAAAACAATATTAACCAAGCCCAAATCTCCTGCATTACCTTCTCTCCATCCACAAGATTCTCCTGCTATGCAATCCCAAATTCCTGGAACCCATAACACACATTGAAACTCTTGCCCTGCAGGAACTTCAGCAACATGCACGACACCACCTCAAAAGGCTCTCCATCCTGCTCACTTCCTACTCTCACCTTGGAGTGCCGCTGTCCACAACCTCTACAACAACCTTTAAACCTCACCCACACCCCCTCATAGCTGACAAACCCTGTCTCGCAGACCTACTACACTCACCCCACCCTCCAAAATTCCCTCCCACCTCCACACACAATCCAGAACCTAAACAGCCCCGCAACACAATCACGAACCTTTCTTTCAAAAGCCTTAGCCCCACAGAAATATCAGTTCTTTCCAAAGGCCTCACCTTTTGCCCCACTCCCAAATTCAGTCATGCAGGACATATTAAAGACCTTCTCTCCTTCTCCTGGTCCCTACCGTGGAAACACTTTATCACCACCAACCCTACCAATCAGACTCAACCAAAGACCAATATTGAACCTTGGCTAACTCATTTCACTCCTCCATCCAACCGTGATCCATCCCCACTGCCCAAAAACCACCCCTTGTTAACTTTCCAGAGTTTCTTAACCTCAGACCTTGCGTCACCATCATTCCCCAAATCCCTTGACACGCAGGCTAACCTTCCATCCACAGAAAGAACCGCAGCCCACCATCTAAAAACTGATCACGACCTTGTAATCCACCTGTGGATCTGCAGCTGTCAGCTATTTCCACCTACAAACCTTGCCACAGTGACGCCATTCCAGTAATCCAGCAGGATTTCCATCACAACCCAATCCTTAGACCCATCCCAGAACCTCTCCCTGGAGTCCATCTCTATTCACACCTACCACTCTCAGCACTCCTACCTTCTACATGCTTCCTAAAGTCCATAAACCTAACCACCCAGAATGCCCCATTGTGGCCGGTTACTGTGCCCTCACTGAGAGAATCTCTGCTTTCTTAGACCAACATCTTCAACCTATTACCCAGAACATACCCCCAACCACCATCCCCCCCCCCCCACTGACTCTCCACAGTTCCTGTCCCTTTACACAGTGCCCTGCTTGTAACTATTGATGCCACCTCCCTGTACACTAACATTCCTAATGCCTGTGGTCTTACTGCTATTGAACACTACCTTTCCCAACATCCGACGGATTCCGAACCAACAACCTCCTCCCTAGTCGCCTTGACCAACTATATCCTCAACTACAGTTACTTCTCCTTTGAAAGCATTACCTACTAACAAATCCGGGGTACAGCATGGCACCGTCCTGTGCCAACCTGCTCATGTCTGATCTAGAGAAATACTTCCTAAACACCCAGAATTCTAAACCCCTCACCTGATTCAGATTCATTGATGACATCTTCATTATCTGGATCAAAGGTGAAGACACCCTATCCACATTCCTCCAGAACCTCAACAACTCCCCCCCTCCCCCTCATTAGCTTCACCTGGTCCTACTCAACCCAACAAGCCACCTTCCTAGATGTTGACCTCCACCTCGAAGATTGCTACATCAGTACCTCAGTCCATATCAAACCTACTAACCACCAGCAATACCTCCACCTTGACAGCTGCCACCCATTTCATACCAAGAAGTCCCTTCTGTACATCCTAGCCACCCATGGTCGCTGTATCTGCAGTGACGAGCAGTCCCTTTCAAAATATACCAAGGGTCTCACTGAAGCCTTCACTGACCGTAATTATCCTCCAAACCTTGTACACAAATAAATCTCCTGTGTCTTATCTTTCCAGTCTCCCATGACCTCCCAAAGCCCCACTGCCTGGCCACAGGGAAGTATTCGCCTCTTAACTCAGTACCATCCAAGACTGGAGCACCTGAATTACATTCTCTGCCAGGGTTTTGATTACCTCTCATCCTGCCCTGAAATGAGAAATGTCCTGCCCACTATCCTTCCCACCCCTCCCACAGTGGTATTCTACCATTTACCGAACCTACACAATATACATGTCCATCCTTACACAACCCCTACTCCCAATCCCTTTCCTCATGGCTCATACCCCTGTAATAGACCTACATGCAAGACCTGTCCCATACATCCTCCCACCACCACCTACTCCAGCCTGGTCACTAACATCACCTACCTGTGAAACCAATCATGTGGTCTACAAGCTAAGCTGCAACAAATGTGCTGCATTGTATGTAGGCATCACAACCAACAAGCTCTCTGTCTGCATGAATGGCCACCGACAAACTGTGGCCAAGAAACAAGTGGGCCACACTGTAGCTGAACACACTGCCAAACGTGATATCCTTCATTTCAATGACTGCTTCACAGCATGTGCCATATGGATCCTCCACACCAACACCAGCTTTTCTGAATTGTGCAGGTGGGAACTTCTGCTGCAACACATCCTACCTTCCCGTAACCCTCCTAGCCTCAACCTTCTTTAGTCATTGTCCTGATCCCTCCAGCCCCTTCCCTGCTCCCATTCCAGCACTACACAGCCGTCATTCCACCACCACACCCAGTCTTTATTTATTTATTTATTTATCTATCTCTATTTCTCTCCTTTTCTGCTACTTCCTCCTCCCTCCCCTCCCCACCTCTCCCCTGCCTGCCACCCAACCTACAGCACTTCACTGTCCATCATCCCAACCATAATATCCCTCCCCCTCCCTGCCCCAGCCTCCTTCTTTGCCCCACCCAGCCGCACCACTCCCATTGTGCACTGGTGCTGCTGATCGCAATGTGGTTTCAGTTGCCTGCGTGTGTGAGTTGCGTTTGCGTGTGTGTGTGTGTGTGTGTGTGTGTGTGTGTGTGTGTGTGTGTGTTGTTGTTGTTGTTGTTGTTGTTGACAAAGGCCACTGGTCGAAAGCTTTAAGTGTGAAAATCTTTTTGTTGTGCCTATCTGCGACTCAGCATCTCCGCTATATGGCGAGTAGCAACTTTCCTTCTCCATAATATTAGCAGTACAAAGTATTCCGGAGGGAACCTTGTATACCTACAACCAAACCACCATACACTGTGAATTCCCCACTTTGATTGAAAGACAGATGAAAAGAATACTCTCACCAGTGAAATTCCTCTCATGCCCAAGATATTGTGAATGAGCTCAGAACTTGGAGAGGAACTGTTTCTTGGCACAGGGAGACCATTGTGCTGAGGGATTAAAGTCTCCACATGAAGGAGAGCCTCAGTGAGGGTGAGAGTTGGACATGGACTGGCGTTTGTCTGTGGCTAATACCTTACTGTTCCTCTCTTTCTTAATGTGAGTTTACAAATAATTGCGACAGCAGTGCATGTGCTGATAGGGTAACAATTTTTTCCCTCTGTTTACACCATCCAGGCCAACTACTTATCCTTCACAGAGAATTTAACACATCTAATGTTCTACTGGGCTTGTAAGCCAGCCCAACTACTGACCAATATAGCCAGTGTGTAAAATAAATATTGAAATAACACTGTTGCTGAATTCTACCTTTTAAGCAAATAAATTCTATGCTGGACCACAGTTAATTTTAAAAAGTTTAGTAAATGCCAACAGAAAATAGTTTTCATCATTCACCTTATTTTTAGATGGCAAGTGAAGAAACCATTCAGTTTTTGTTACAGTTCTTTTCTTCTTTGTTGAAATTTCAATAATTTTAAACATAGTAGTACCATTTGTGCCTTACCTGTGTAATATGCAGCCTCAGAGATTAATTTTGCAAAGTGTTTAGCACAGGTAGCTCCATGTAGACAGGGTATTATTCACCCACCTGGATTGTATTTGTTCCAGCAGAATGTTACATCACCGCTGCTCTGTGTGATGTCTAATTAACATTTGCACCCAGGCAGGGTGTAACTTGCAGCTGGAACATACTTGTTCCTTCTGTAAGCAGAAAGACATGTCTGTTCAGTAAACTAGATAAAAAATCAGTAGTGTTGTATCTCAGTGAGCAACCTGAAACTTTCAGCACAGAGCAGGAGTATGTAGAGGAAGTATGGCTCAAGTTCAAAAGAATGATTGACCATGCACTTGATAAGTATGTAACCAGTAGAGCAGCTCATAGAGGTAGGGAACTTCCATGGTATACAGTCACTGTAAAGAAACTTCTAAATAAACAGAGAATACTGCCTAATAGGTGTAAGACAAAAATGTGTTTGGCTGTCAGGAGAGTAATGCATGAAGTCTTCAGTGACTACCATAGCAGAACATTGCCATATGATCTTTCACAAAAACCATAGTAGTTCTTGCTGTATGTAATGGCACCAAAGTTAGTGCCCAGTCCATAACAAATGAATCAGGAACTGGAAGTGAAGGTAGCAAAACAAAAGCTGAAATACTTGACTCCCTTTTCCAATGTTCCTTTATAAAGGAAAACACAGGAGAATTACTCCAATTTGATCTTCGTACCTCTAAAAAGGTGAAAGAAATAAGTATTAGTGTCAGTTTTGTTGAGAAACAGCTGAAATTGTTAAAACTGAACAAAACTCCAGGCACTAATGTAATCCCATCAGATTCTGTATTGATTTGCAGCTGAGTTGGCCCCTCTTCCCACTATAATGTAGATGCCTCGAACAAAAAACAGTGCCCAGTTCTTCAAAAAAGCACAGGTCACACCAGTCTACAAGAGTCGTAGTAGAAGTGATCCAGGAAACCACTATCCAATATTGTTGATACTGGTTTGTTGTAGAATGTTAGAACATCTTCTGAGCTCAATCATAACAAGGTGTCTCGAACAGAATGACCTCCTCCATGCCACGAATTCCAAAAACATCAATTATATGAAACCCAACTGACTTTTCTCACATGACATACTGAAAGTTTTGGATCAAGGCAAGCAGGTAGATGCAGTATTTCTTTATTTTCGAAAAACATTTCATCCAGTGCCACACCTACACTTAATGTCAAAATTATGATCTTTTGAGGTATCAACTGAAATTTATCTTGGATCATCATCAAATGTAGAACAAACTTGGGGTGTGCCCCAAGGAGAAGTTATGGGATCCTTGCTGTTTGTATTGTACAGGGTGGTGCAGGGAAACGGGAAATTTCGAAATAATGTCATTTCCATGAATAAATTCATAAAACTAGTAATTTATTAACGAATGTGAATGTATTCAGTATGCCATTATTCAGTATGTCTTTACAATCAAAATGTCCAAAAGTGTCTCTTTACTTTTTAAAGATGACATCGGAAAGATGTGCTCCCATTCGGCGATCACACTCTAAGAGCAACTCTGGACTGCGCGGTGTAGCAAACATTGGGGAATGGCAGTGATTTCGTTTTCAATGTTCTCCTTCAGTTCATGGATTGTTGCAGGACGTGTACGGTACACCTTGCCTTTAAGATATCCCCACAGGAAGAAGTCGCACACACTAAGATCAGGGTATCTCACAGGCCATGCAATGTCACCGTTACGTGAAATAATGCGTCTTCCAAACAATTGACGAACTGCTGCCATCGATTGTCGAGCAGTGTGTGACGTGGCTCCGACCTGCTGAAACCACATGTTTTTGACGTTAAGATTAAGCTCGTACAGTCTTGGTGTAAAAAATGTTTGAAGCATTTCAACATATCGAGCGGATGTTACTGTCACTGCACTACCATCCTCACGTTCAAAAAAATAAGGGCCGATAACACCATGACATGATACAGCACACCATATTGTGACCTTGGCACTATGTAGTGGTTGCTGGTGAAACTCACAAGGATTGTCCTGTGCCCAGTAACGAAAATTCTGTTTGTTCACGAATCTGTTCAGGTGGAAATGGGCTTCGTCTGATATCCATAAGTCACCAAGGAAATTCACGTCCTCGTTGATTTTAGCCAATATCTGGCTACTAAACTCCATACGTGACGCTGGGTCTCGTTCATGTAAGTGTTGCACAATCTGCAACTTATAGGGATGGAAGTCTAATTCATGCAGTATTCTTTGTAAGCTTCGTCGCTTAATCCCTAGCAAAGATGCATGCTGTCGAACAGAGTGGCGAGGACTTCTCTCAATTGCAGCTCTAGCAGCTGCAATGTTCTCTGAGGTACGTACCGTTGGAATGCCACCTGGAGGTTTCTTTTTCAAGGCAGATCCTGTTTCTTCAAAATTATGCACCCACGTTGTAATCGCATGCGCAGATGGGACACGTCCATGACGTCCAAGCTGGTAATGCTGTCAAAATGTTCTCTGCGCGGCAGTCGCACTATCAACATTTTTGTAAAACGCTCTCACAGCTGCTGCACGTTCCGCACCAGTCCAATTCTCCATGATTACTAAATGGCAATGCGTTCACATCAATTGTGCAAAGTTTCGAGCATCTGCTGGTGCTACAAGGCTTCCAACTGTAACGTTCAAAATTTCCCATTCCCCTGCGCCACCCTGTATATTTATGAGCTAATCGTAACCTCGGCTTTTGCAGAGAATGCAGTTATCTGTAATGAAGTACTGCCTGAAAAAAGTATCAGAAATAGTTAGTCAGATCTTGAAAAAATTTCAAAGTGGTGCAAAGAGTGCCAACTTGCTTTAAATGTTCAATAATCTAAAATTGTGCACTACACAAAAAGAAAAATATGTAGTAGCCTTTGATTATAATATCAGTAAGTGACTGCTGGAATTGGCCAACTCACATAAATACCTGTGTGTAACACTTTGTAGGGATCTGAAATGGAATGATCACATAGACTCAGTCCCAGGTAAAGCAGGTAGTAGATATGGTTTACTGTTAGAATGCTGGGGAAGTGCAATCACTCTTGTGATGAGTTTAGAATATTGCTAAAGTATGTGAGACCTGTAACAGATAGAATTAATACGGGATACTCAACAAATACAGAGAAGGTTAGCACGAATGGTCACAGGTTTCTTTGATCCATGGGAAAGTGTTAGGAGATACTGAAGAAACTGAACTGGCAGACTTCTGAAGATAGGCATAAACTATCCCGAGAAAGCATACTAACAAAATTTCAAGAACCGGCCTTTAATGATGACTATAATATACTGCAATCCCCCTACCCATCGGTCAGATAGGGATTGTGTGAGTAAGGTTAGAATAATAACAACACACACAGAGGCATTCCAACAATCATTCCTCCCATGTTCCATACGTGAATCAGACAGGAAGCAACCCTAATAACTGGTACATGGGGACGTACCCTCTGCCATGTACTTCATGGCGGTTTACAGAGTACAGGTATAGTTGTAGGTGTACATGTAGAGCAGTTAACAGATGGTGGTTGATGAGAGCACAGCTGCACCACTGCATAAGCAATGCAACCATTTCAACATGGAAGCATGAAACATTTACAGATCCTAGTGTGCAGTGTGTTCTTGGTAGCACTCCTGCACTTGCTTTTTATGTAAATGTGATATACTAAATGTAAGAAATGAAAGTAACAAATGACCACAGTGCGATATTTGTGGTCATACTTCACATTTCAAAAAGACTGAGAGTAAGCTGAGAAAATATCTGGATCGAAGGCATCCAACTATAAGGTCATCAGTTCACAAATAAAGTGCTACAGGAATGTGAACTGTTTCACTGTTTTCAGTGTTCTTCATGACCAAAATGTACATACTAAACCATTAATAGGTTTCTGAAATTTATTACCTGGTTAGAACTGGAAAATTACAACCTATTACTCGTAACTTATAACTTTTCCCATCCCTTTTACTGACAGCATGCCACATCGTGTAACAGCTTCCCAGAATTCACAAAACTAATCCATATAGAGCAGAGACATTGGTTAACAATGTTATTTTTTTACCCTAGTAAGCAAACATGTTTTAAGTCCACTTATCCTCCTGGTACAATTTTCTGTCTTTACAGTGTTGGCACAGCCCTATTATCATCTCTATTTTGATGTCCAGGTTTTCTTCTTTCTTGCAGAAAATGGTATTTGCTGTTATTTTTCCGGGGTGATTAGGTATTCATTCAGTGAATATCACACTATTACAAAATGGATTTACATTTTGCAATTCCAGATTAATGTCAGCTGTTTGTGACAGATGAAAATTTGTACTGGACCAGGACCAATACCGATTTCCTGTTTCACGCAAGCAGTCACCTCAGCTACTTAGCTATCAAAGCATGCCTCCAAGACTAATCCACATTTCCATATGCTACGGGCTCCACTATCTGTCACAAACAGCTGATGTCAAAAGGAATTCGCAAATATCAAATAAATTTCATAATATTTACAACAGTGGGAACAGTGTATGTTCCTTCAGACATAAATGAATGTCTGAAGGACTCTGTATTGTGAAAATACAGACACCGAATAAACACAGGTGAATGAAAATCACACAGTTTTAAGTTTACTTAGCCACATACATTACTTTGCTGTACATTTTGTTAATACACAACTTCATCACTGGTGCTAAGCTCATTGTCAATGAAAGCTGGTTGTCAAGGGAAGGCAGGATTTGGTTACGATTGTGCACAGGGCCATAATCAGTTACTATTGGTTGCCTTTTATGGTTACACACATTTATTTTTAAAACAGTAATTCCAGACTCAACAATAAGTAAAAAAATACCACTTGTTATTAATGAAGGAATAAACAACTCTGTAAATTATAGTGTTTTCAGTGGGTTACAACTTAGCAAATCACCATAAAAGACAGATAATGGCTTGAAGGAAAGGGAAAAAAAAGGCCTTACACGCCAAGAATGGCAATAAATTAAAAATTTTTAAGAACTCACTGCAATTACAACTTACAGGTATTGAAATATTAAAAAAGTAAGTGGCCAAAAACACAGCAGAAGGTATCAGGTGCCAGGAATGGCAGTAAATAAGGTTTCAAGGCTTACTGCTAAAATACAAATATCGAATTATTTTTCAAAGCAAATGACCACAATCACAGCTGAAGACCTTACACGCCAGGAACAGCAATTATATAAAACCTACTGTAAAACAGCAAATACAAGCAATATTAATTAAAAGAAACGAGCAACTGACCACCAAACGGGTGAAATAAGATGATGGTAACCTTGCAACACAACTCTTACACTGCTAGATTTATTCCAGAAGGTGACCAGAAGACTAAACTAGTAGACATATGTAACCTCTAATGTAGGCAATACAAGGTATGGTAATAAATAACACAATAATAAAACACAAGGACCAGTCACAGACAGTGCTCCAGGAATCAACCTCTGAGAAGGTCCGGCAACAAACACTTTTGCAAGTGATGAGATAGGCAGCCAAGAGTTGCATTCACTTCACAAAATGGTAAGTCAGACAAGTGGCAATCTAACGAATGTCTAATAACAATCTCGCTGAAGCTACCTGACATCTAATAAACCAAATGCAAGAATGGAGCAATACGCCAAATCCGGAACCTGCGGACTGCACTATGCCCCAGAATACTGTGCTTAGAGCACCTGGAATGAGGAAGGAATCACTATCACCGGATTAGAAGAATCGCAAACGGCCTACAATCAAGAAAGCTCTCAAAACTACACTAACCCCCAGGGCAGGTTACTGGGGCGTTAGCAGCCGCCAGGCAGGAAAAATACCACGGTTGAACTTAACAAATTGTAACAATCTGAACGTAGTAAACAGTAATAAGACGGTGAGGAAAGCTAATCAGATCCGCTTTCCCCAAGCACTATAACTCGCTGCTCTTCACCTCGGCGACACTACGAGCAGCAAGACGAACCCAAGTCACTTGAGAATAGCGAGATATCACAATGGTGGAGGTTTCTGTACTTGAATTGAAATGCACTCATCTTAAAGCCTGCAGGATCTGGTTTACGATGACGTCGTGCACCCTCGTGACCACAGCCCTTCCATCCAGCAGTCCATGCTTGCTGCCAGCGGTCCCAGTGTGTTCTCGCATTGCGTGTACCTGGCTCCTCCTGAGTCCCCAACCGAACTGGCCCACTCACACGATCCAGAAACACGACGATGTCGCCCCAAAGATAGGGCAACAGTTACTACATATCGATAACTGCAGCTGCTGCTACTAGTGGACAGGCAACGCTTGCGAAACGAGTGGCACCAGTGAAGACAAGAAGCAGACAAACAGCCAGAAACATGCCAACTAAAGGGTACGGTCCAGCCTCCAACAGAGGGCAGGAAACTACGAAGAGCACCAATGCGAGCCGCAGCATGGCTCAATCAAATCATAAATGTATCAAACAAGATGTGCATCATGCTCATGCCTTACAGTACAAAGGACTTCATTCTCGTCATTGTCCTCAGTCTTAAAAATTGGTTTGAAGCAGCTCTCCCATCTCTGCATAACTACTGCACCCTCTGTCTATTTTGAACATGCTTACTGCGCTAAAAACTTATTCTGTTTCTACCCCCAGCTCTCCCTCCCCCTCTTCCCCCTTCCTCCCCTTATTTTAGTTACATTGTGCAACAGATTTCTTTTCTCCCTAATCCAGTCAACATGTTTTCATTAGTTATCCAGTCTACCCATCTCATCTTCAGCAGTCTCCTAAAGCACCACACTATTCCCTTCTTACCTCAACTGCTAATCATCCACATTCCATTTCATACAAGGCTATGCTCCAGACAAATACCATCAGAGGAGACTTCCTAACACTTAAATTTGTCTTTCATGTTAACAAATTTCTCTTTCAGAAATGCTTGTTTTACTATTGTCAGTCAGCATTTTGTATAGTCTACCACATTAGTTACTTGCAAATAGCAAAACTCGTTTACTACCTCTAATGTTTCATTTCCTAATCTAACTCTTTCAGCTTTGCCTGATTTAAATCAATGACATTCCATTACCATTCTTTACTTTTTTTGATATTCATCTGGTAACCTTTCTTCACGCTGTGTGTTACATTCAACTAATCTTTCTTTGCTGCCTCTGACAGAATTACAGTGTCATTTGCAAACCTCAAAGTTTTTATTTCATCTCCTAGAACATACATTTCTTTTCCAAATTTCTCCTGTTTCCTTTAATGCTTGTTCAGTGCACGGATTGAATAATGTTGGGAATAGACTACAAGTCTGTCTGACTTCCTTCTCCGCCACTACTCCCCTTTAACATAATTCAACTCATACAACTGCAGCGTGGTTTCTGTAAAGGTTGTAGACAAACTTCCATTCCCCTGTTACCTTCAGAATTCCAAAGATTGTATATCAGTCAATAATGGCAAAAACTTTCTCTAAATCTACAAATTCTATAATGTCGGTTTACTTTTTTTCAGCCTATATTTGAAGATAAGTCATAGATTCTGTACTGTGTGTCATAGTTTTCCATTTCTCTGGAACCCAAGCTGGTCTTCCTCAGTCAGTTTCTTCCAGTCTTTCCATTCTTCTGCAATCAATGCATATCAGTATTTTGGAACCATTACTTATTAAACTGAGGGTTTGAAAAATATTCACACCTATCAGTACTTACCTTCTTTGGAACTTCAATTATTACATTCTTCCCTACAGTATGGAGTTATTTCACCTGTATCATATATCTTGCATACCAGGTAGAAGTTTTGTCATGGCTGTCTCTCCCAAGGCTCCTAATAATTGGGAAGAAATGTCAACTACTGCAGGTGCCTTGTCCCAACTTACATCTTTGCATTTTCTGTCAAACTCTCACAGTATCGTATCTCCCATCTCATCATCGTCTACTTAAATTACAAGTAGTAATATTTTTTTAATCTCATTGCATTTTGTGTTAATATGGAAAGGGCCATATACGTACTATCATACTAATGACATGTCCGAATGTCTCTTGTACAAATAGCCACAGCTGATCTTAATATCTTACTGTGAATATGATTCTGAAGCTTCTCTGTTAATCCAGTAACGGGGTACTTTTTGGTCGCAAAAAACCACCTAGTAGATTTTATTTTGTTATCTTGTGTATATAGTTAAGAGTTTGTTTAATCAAAGTTTTCGACCTCCAAAACTCTTGGGACAACTTTTTGCGATCAAAAAACCAAGAAATATTGGCACTTTTTTCAGGCTTTTGCCTAATTCTTGGGAACCATGTATTCTACTGAAAAGTTACCCGTACCAAAATTAAAGAGTATTAAATTTTCATCATATGACACATTTAGGTGTCAAAATTGGTGGAGCTGTTAGGGGTCTGTTATCAGATGTCAAAATTTGTTCATTTTTACAAACTTGGCTAAAAAGTCGGCTCCAATGCCTATAGCTCAAAAATGGCTACTCTGAATGAAAAGTATCAAGGTATCAAAGTTCTAGGTTATGAAATTTCATGTTACAAAGGAATCTAGTTTTTCAGTTTTATGTACTATTAAGTGTCCACTTACTTGAAAACCAAAGTAATTCCATTTTGTTCTTTTTCTTTTAAGTCAAAATTATTCAGTGAAATGAAATTTCCAGTGGGAAGACTGCTCTCTAATGAGCACATATGTGTTCTCTATGTATATCCATGTGTATTTTTCTTTGTTTTTATCCATGCTTTAATTGATAAGAGTGGGTTGCTAAAATGAAAACCAAGTAGATAGTAATGCCCAATATATATTCACATTTGAGTAATATAAAATTTGCACAAATGAACAAATAAAAGGGTATGACAATATTAAAACCACAAATTAAATATCAAAGATTCACATTTTATCACAGTTCAATAAATCGAGGTCATTTGGGAGACTACGGCAGGTCACAGCCCAGCATCAACTCTACAGGACCCATAGCGCCACCCCCAAAAACTATTTCATCCTTGTCATGCCCAATTTCTGGAGCATTCTCGCAGGATAAGCCACAACAGTCTTTGCATGTTGAGGAGCAGTTCAATCGAAATTTGCGACATCCATACACTGCTGTGCATTCTGTTTTGAATGCACAGGAAACTATCTTCAGTAGCTTGTGTGGTGCCGCATCTTTCATAATCATCACGGGAAACAAGCCTGATGAGTTTTTCTTCCAACCCCACTGGCATGAATCAGTTTTCTTCCCCAGCCAGGATTGCACTTAAAGGTAGGATCACAATTAGTGTCATCTTGCTGTGTCTAATTTTTGCAGTTGCTTTTGATGTTTGAAAGATTTTCTTGGGGTAGGTTTTACAGAAAGCACATACCTGAGCTAGGCCAAAATCATGTAGTTGGAATTCCTATACAGTGCTAACATCAGCTCTTCTCCTGCCTGAAGTATTAAGTCTTGAGAGACTGAGGGCTTAACAAATTCAGCAGCTTGCACTTTGAGGTGTGCTTGTTGCTCCTTAAGGTTTACTAATTTCCCTTTTCTTCCCCCCCACCCCCCCACCCCCACCCCCCCCGCCCCCAAAAAAAAAAAAATAGAGATGAGGACGTGGTATCACATCCTGTGAAGGCATGGTTGAAAGGGGCAAATCCAGGATCAAAATTGAAAGAATTGCTGGAGAACCACACTCCTGCTGATTTCCCTCTTCCCGTGTTATGGTCGTACAGGTTGCTGTAGTTGTTTCCTCGACCCATTAGAAGTACAAGCACGCCTATGTCCTCGCTTAAGACTGTTACAGTGTCAGACTCAGCAATTCGGGAAATAGCTGTTTCCACAAGTGGTTCTTGTTGCTCTTATTTGTGAAAAACTTCTCCGGTGCAGACTGCAGCATTTGTATCTTCATCGAAAACGATGTCTGATGAAGACCCCGGTGTCTTTAAACAACAAGATCATTTGAGCTTTGTTCCGCTTTGCAAAGCATCACTTGGGTAGACAAAACTTCAGAAGCTGAACGTCTTCTTTCCTGATCAATTTTCTTCTTAGACTCCATAGCTGTGCAGGTAAAGACTACCATGATTCCTCCCATGTAATGGAAAGTATTCAACCAGTCAGTCTTGCAGATGTTAAAAGAAACATTACCAGGGATGAGCTGGATGAATCAGGTCATACAGTCGAGGACGTCTCAAAAGGGAAGTTTCCATATATAAAGCTGCGAATACAATTGCACTAAGAGCACTCACAATAAGCCTTGATCTGAATCTTTGGTACATGAATGAGCTGAGTCCAGTCAACAGTGAAGATAGAAATGACCGTGGCCTTACTGCAGAAATTGCTGCATGTGAATGTTATATTTCCATCACAATATCCTTGGTAAAGAGAGGAGAGCAGTTCAGTGCTCTTATGACTGTTATTTGCCAGCTGCAACTCATCTTCAGAAGGTTAGTACAATTGACAATGAAAAGAAGACTCTACTTTTCCTTAGGCAAGTATGTCTGCATAGATTTCCACCGTTCAAGGCATATTTACATTTATCACAAATGAGGGAGTCAATTGATGACAAGTTCACTTGACTACCACATATAAGGCACCTGAAGGCCGGAAGAATTAAGGCAGTTGACATAGAAGTACTGGACATCATTGCTTCAGTCCTGTAAAGCATTTGTGCTATCTCAACTGGATTATGGATATGAGGTATAAGGACCAGCAAGACTAGTATATCCAAAGATAATCATTAATCATCATCTAAATCAGTACTTTACTAACTACTGTGAAGTGCATGACTGAGGGTATTTCTCATTTTACCACATATTAGTTTCTAGACATGCTGTTTCCGTGTGGAGCACAGGAAGAATGGCATCTTAAATGCATTTCAGTAACATGCTCCTAAGAGTTAAACACACGTTTGTGCTGCCCTTCTTTGAATACTTTGAATATCTCTTGGTGGTCCTGTTATGGATCGCTCAAACCTCAGTAATACTCTTCACTCAGCCAGAGGAGTATTTTGTGAACATTCTCCTTTGTAGAGTGATTGCATTTTCCGAGTGTCTTACCCCTGAACCAAATTCTATCAAACATATTCGAGTTACAGAATTGCTCTTGCTCCATGAGTCCACTACATGCCACATGGAGCATTTACCCAGCAAGGTAATTTTTCATATTCATCCAAGACACCCTTTTCGTACTTTACACAGAAAATCTTGCACAGTATGCTCCTTAGATGACTAGACAAAAACCGTAACACATTATTGTTTTTAGCTAACGTACTATTGTAATCTATTTAATCCACAGTACATAAGTGTGAGGTGTTTTGCACACAGTATCATTAAACATTGCTATGTCAGTAGTGCCATACAAGTACATTTTCTGATAAGAATGTGATGTTCTCATCAGAATTTATTTAAAACATATTTAACGCTGGATGGGAAAGAATTGCTGAAAATTGCAAAAAATTAATATTATCTGAAGTGAAACAAACACGTCGTAAAATCTGTCACTTCAACGTAGAGTAATACGCTGTTTACTCTTTGGCAACTAAATTGTAATATTTCTCCATAACAGTTCTAATATTGATGACCGAATTGTCATATAGCTCATTAAATAGTACCAGTCAAGGATGGTTATTTCAGAGTTTAACTGCTTTGTTAGTAATACGATGAGAAAGAGTTATGGTTGACTATCCTTGTGATGTAATATGTTTTTGTGATATAAGGAATCCTTTACTTCCAGCAAGCAGACAGCTTTCTCTCTCTCTCAAAAATCATAAGCTATAAATCTCTGTAATTAGAAAAACAATTGCATTTCTGTGCATTTGTGAGAAAATTGAGGTTAATACCTATGTCTTGCTACTTTTGTATTGGATTATAGCTTAAAATTGTCAAACACTAAGTATTACAGTGACCTAACTTTTTTGCTTTCAGATGATATGTATCAGTTGCAGACAATGTTAAAAAAAGTAAATCTAGATATGAAAATTGCAAGTGGGCAGGTGCCATTAACAGTCCTGAAAGTGACAGATGCATCAAGAGGTAACATTTTATGTTGTTGAGCTTAAAAATTAGTGCCCCCCCCCCCCCCCTCTCTCTCTCTCTCTCTCTCTCTCTCTCTCTCTCTCTCTCTCTCTCTCTCTCTCTCTCTCTCTCTCTCTCTCTCGTGCGTGTGTGCGTGTGTGCGTGTGTGCGTGTGTGCGTGTGTGCGTGTGTGTGTGTGTGTGTGTGTGTGTGTGTGTGTGAGTGCGCGCGCGCGCGTCCGTCCGTCCGTCCTCCCCTGCCTCTCATACTTCAATATTTCAGTATTGTTAGCATGCAAGCAACCTTGAGATAAAATTCACTTACTTTGCAGATGAATTTCTCTCCATTATTGACGAACTATCAAATGTTCGCAATGAAATAATTTCTCTTATGAAACCCCATGAAGGTGATCAAAAGTATGCAGCACAAAATCTTGATTCTTGTGTGTCAACAGTTGTGCAGCTGAGAAGTCTTATCAAGGAGTAAGTTCAATTTTACTTGATAACATGAAGTAATGTCCAATGAATTGTGTACTTGGGAAAAGTAACAATGCTCTTAAAAATTTTGTAGTTGCTGTTCCATCCTGCCTTCAGTAGTGAGCAGTTACTTCAGGGCACTTTCCCTCCAGTTATGTCTAATGCATCAAGATCAAGATTCCCAATTGAACAAAATTGGGTTTTAGTTGGATACTGCAGGTTAGTAGATGATACAATGTAAATTAGCCAATTTAGGTCATTGGTGACATTTGTCTGTATGTATGTATGTATATATACTTTTAAAGTAGAGTGGAATGCATTTCAATACACTGTACAAACATAAGCTCTGCAATATGGTTCAAAATTCAGTGCTGCAGTTTCAGTCAGGCATTTGTTTGCCACTTCCATTGTTCAGTTACACATAATGTTATTTTGTGCATAATACCAAGTTGGGGGATGTGTGAGAAATTTGTATCAAATTGACACCAGTTAGCTGTGTAGTTTGCTGGGGTTAACAATAATCTGATAAATAACGGTAAATGTCAAGCATAGTTCAGTTTTTTAGCTAAAGCACTTTTCCATCCAAAAGATGCTGTGGCTGGGTGACAGACTGTAAATTATGCAGGTAACATACAATGAGCTGCAGCGTTACGCAGAAACAAGTATGAGCTAACTGGTTTGTAATAAAAGAACAGTCTTGACAAAATGTTAGTTGCTTATTGTGTATACAACAATGTTAAATGGACAGATTGCTGCTCACCACAATGAAAAACCATTTAGCAACAGACAGGCTCACTGAAACCTGTGGGAGTGCAGAGGAAAATGGTGCAGGCAGGATGGAGGGCTGCTAGGTGCAGCATCGGGAGGTTGTGCAGGCGTGGAAAAAGTAGAGGAGAGAAGGGGAAATGATAATACAGGCGGGCTCGGGCTATGCAGACAGCAGACTTATGCAAGGGTGGAATGGTAGAAGAAAGAGGAGGGGGGGGGGGGGGGCGGGATCAGGTAAGAACAAGGTGGAGATCGGGGAGGTTAAACCAATGAACAATGTGTTGTAGGGAGAGTTCCCACCTGCACAATTCAGGCAAACTAGTGTTGGTGGGAGGAATCTAGATGGCACATGCAGTGATGCAGTCATTGAAGTTTAGTACACTGTTTTGTGTGGCATGCTCAACAACTGGGTGTTTGATCTGTCTCTTGGCCACAGTTTGGCAGTGGCCCTTCATGCTGATAGACCATTTGCTACTGGTCATGCCCATATAAAATGCCCCACAGTGGTTGCAGGTGCATTTTTAGACTATATAGTTGCTTTCACAGGTGGCACTGCCTTTTATGGGTAGCAGGTGCCTGTGATAGGACAGTGGATGGATGGATGGGACAGCTGCACCTATGATCTGTTCATCATAAGAATAAACCTGATGTAAACAAACACAAATGTGGTGGTTGGTCAGAAACTGCGGCACACGTACATTGGTGTTGTTATGCTCTTGGAAGTAGTTCATACTTATGTAATAGATAACTTATTGCTAAGTTACGCTACATGAAACTTTAAGATATTCAAATGTATTAACAGCCATCAACGTTTTTCTTAATTACACTTTAGCTACGTAGTTTTTATTTCAAAAATCGTGTACAGTCATAGCCCCTGCAGTGTTGTGCTCTGATTGTTACGCTGTAAATACGCAGTATAAAATTGGCTGAAGCTGCTTTCTGTTCCATAGTGAAACACATACGTGGAACATGGTTAAAAAGTGCCAAGAAATAGGCTGTTCTTAATGTTTTTCATAAATTTACAGAGATAATCAGCTTTGAAGTTTTCCTAGCATTGTATGTAATTTAGATGTTGATTAAACTGGCATTGAATGTGTAGCGCAGTTGGTAGCATAATGGCATGTGATCCAAGTGCGGTTATTCGTGTGTTGGTTCAAATCTCCCCTGTATCTTCTTCTTCTTCTTCTTCTTCTTCTTCTTCCCCACCTCCCCCCTCCCCTATTCAACTTGAAATACCTACATCTCATAATTATAAAATTAGTTGTCATTTTTTATGAATAATGCACGTCTTCTTGTTTCTAATTACACATTGGAAGCGAAATTCCTTTTTCCCTTTCAAATACAAATTCTTAATTATCGATGTTTTATGAAAGACTGCTCATAAAGGTTGTTTAAATTAAGAAAACATAACAATTTAATTTTTAGGGCAAAAATGAAAAACCAAATCTTCTTTATTTGGACTGTGTCCATCATTCTATACCACAGAGGTAGATAAGTATCATAGAAACATTAAAAACAATCATTTTCACAGCATCAAGCACATCATACAAATGCTGCATTTTTACATTTGCTACTACACCATTACAATATGAACCCAACAGAACCGATCTGGAGCCAAGCTGCGGGATTTGGCCTGAGAAGTAACAAGACTGTTAAGCTGCCAGACGTACTGGAACTAACGTATGCAGCTTTTTCACACGTCACTGGCAAATGCTAGCGGGATATAGAACAGCTCGCCATAAAAGAAGAAGAGAAAATGCTGTGCCTGGTTGGCTTTGTGGATTCTTGTTCATAGGCTCATTATCAACGTAGCAGGTGATTCTCCCAGAACTGAAATGTATTGCTCAGTTTCGGATAAGGAAGGAGCTAAGAGATTACCAGACGACTGGCTAAGTATTATCTTCAGTGGCTTCAATATTTAACTATACGATGAAATTCTTCAATACTCTCTTATGTTACACACAGCTTATGCAGAAAAAGTATCCTGTGGTTAAGTCAGGAATTTTCATCGTTCTTGTTTTTAATTACAATAGTACGTTAGCTAAAAACAATAATGTGTTACGGTTTTCGTCTAGTCATATAAGGAGCATATTGTGCGAGATTTTCTGTGTATTATTTCATTCTGCTTAAACATTAAATGACATTTGAAGCTGTATTGCTCCTCTGCTCGTCTCTTTTTACATGTGAACTGCAGCTGGCCACGTCACTGCAGGCTAGCTGTACCAGCTGACCAGCCAGTGCTGTTCAAGTTAAATGTGCTGGCAACGCTGTTGTCCCGTATTATCGCTAAGTCGATGTACGTGTAATGCACAGCACAAAACGTACCCTTATTATCATACTCAACAGTACTTGAGACAGCTTGGCTACAGTCACAGGTGAAATGGAAATCCAATGAGATTCCAGCAAATGCAGAAGAATAGATAGTGCAATGTTTACACCAGGTTTATTCTTATGATGAGCAGATTATAGCAGCCCACCATCCTGTCCACACCATGATTTTGCACACTCCTGCAGTCAACCCTACAGCATCTTCTCCCACACTTACCCTGTTGTCTCCCCTTCCTGACCTAAGCGTTTTTTGTACACACAATTCGCACCCCAGTCAAGATCTCTGCTCACCCCAGTGGGCCATAATGCTTACAGATATGACAGAGAGAGAGATTTTGATGGATAGCTAAAAGATAACACCAATAGTGTGTGTACCCCAAAAGCAGCCTGTTCACTGCTCAGCACTTCCTTGATGATGAACAGCAATCTATCTTAATTGATAATGTTCTGTTACCTGCAAACAGTAAACCCCCACCCCCACTCTTTCATACTTTCTTTCTGAGCAAATAATAAATGTCAATATTCACTGTTTATAGGACCAAGCTACAGAAAGGGCCAGTGATAGAAACAGTCTGCCAGCTGAGGATGCTAAAATTCCTGTCTGCTACTGAAAATAAATGGCAGTTGTTCATAAATACTAGCACTGTGCTCTACATGTCTACATATACACGTGAATGCAGATTTTTGATGTCAAGAGGAAATGGAGAAGAAGAAATAAAACATGAACACTGTTGTCTACATCATTAGTATATCTTCTGCTTAGTCTCTCTAGAAAACAGTTGCAGGGAACTGAACAGAGGGAGTGTTCTCACTCATTCATCACATCACATGTCCAACATTCAGGACAATCAAGAACTGTCGTTCTGTACAACAGAAAACAAAAGTAGACAGTACTGATGCACAAACTGTAATATTTTCAATTAATAAAGTTGTATGATGTATATCTTGTAGAAAATCAGAAGCATCTGCTGTTTTTGTCTTGTACATTACTCTTTCGCATGAGGGCTCTTAAGAGAGTAGTCAAACTGATTTTTTGCCCAAGATTGGAAGTCTTACCACCAGTCCACCCCTACAAATCGAAGTAAGTCAGGTAGTCTTGCCTCCCACATCAAATACCTCAAACTCAAACTAAGGTGAAAGGCTCTCTTCCCTCCACCTCCCTATAAATCACTAGTTAATATAAAAGCTATCCTCCAGTTCCCATATTCATCCATGTAGTCAAATTATTTTAATATATCTAACAGCCATTTCATACAACATTTTCCGTACTACCAGTTCAATCACAAAAAGAAAAGAAAAAAAAAAAAATACTTTTGTGTGGTGCTTCATTAAAAATGGTCAAAATGAATCATATGACATATAGTAAGACA
Organism: Schistocerca cancellata; assembly: GCF_023864275.1. Taxonomy (NCBI): domain Eukaryota; kingdom Metazoa; phylum Arthropoda; class Insecta; order Orthoptera; family Acrididae; genus Schistocerca; species Schistocerca cancellata. The sequence goes on from NC_064627.1 coordinate 205,250,192, forward strand.
TTGTTAGATGTAAACTACAGAAGTAATGAAAAAATATTGATCTTGCATCTTCATTAATACGTGAGCAGTTTTGTTCATTATAACTGCTGTTTTTGGAAAGCCTGCGGCTGCGTTGTTCATTATTTAAATCATGAATGAGGATGAGATACCTTGGCAGCGGTTATGTCCTTCTGAGTTTTGATTACAGTAGACACTGATTTGAGATTCCAGTAAAAAGGTGAACACATAATTTTGAACTTCAGCTGAAGTTTAATGAACACCTTGCTTATGCACAAAAGTGAATTAAAATATGACTTGGAGTGAGCTCATTTGATGAACGTAGCTGCCAAAGTATTTGTACAGTCATGACAATCAAAACTAGCACACTTATTGTTAATTTTATAATTTTGAAGAATTTATCATAAAGACTAAACATGTATTCAATGTTTTGATTCCTTTGCTACCAATTACAGTATAATATAACACTGAATATTTCTATGTGACATATTCGTTTTGTCAGAAATAACCTGTGATCAGGAAATACAACAATGTTTACGGTAGTTCATTTAATGAGGTGCCAAATGATTCAGTGTCTACTATATGACATTACCATACATAATTGTGTGTAGTTTTTGTTATTGTTACTTGGAATTGCATTTACTTAGAATGTGTAGTAACTTAATGAATGTATGTATGTATGTATGTATGAATAAAGTGTAATAGATTAATGTCTTTCAACAGTATATGTTGTTTGCAATACATGTTATGACTACTTCCCCTACATTTAAAAATCCAGACCTGTAATTGTTTAGCAAAACCAAATGTCAGTTATGTCTTCATTTGTTAATTCATTGATAGCTCTCATACGTAAAAATCAAACAATGGAAGATCCAGGATGGAATGTAACAATACCAGAGAAGGAAAGTTGCTACTCACCATATAGCAGAGATGCTGAGTCGCGATAGGTACAATAAAAAGATTCACACAATTATAGCTTTCGGCCATTAAGGCCTTTGTCAGCAGTAAACACACAAACGCAACTTGCACACACATCTGCAGTCTCAGAGAGCTGAGACCACACTGAGAACAGCAGCACCAGTGCATGATGGGAGTGGCAACTGGGTGGGGGCAAGGAGGCGGCTTGGATGGGGAGGGAGAGTGTGGTGTGAGTGGCGGACAGTCAAGTGTTGTAGTTTAGACGAAGGGAAGGTGTGGAGGGGGTAAGTAGCGGAAAGGAGAGAAATAAAAGAAATTAAAAGACTGTGTGTGGCCGTGAAATGACGGCTGTTTAGTGCTGGAATGGGAACAGGGAGCGGGCTGGATGGGTGAGGACAGTGACTAACGAAGGTTGAGCCAAGCAACAATACAGGAACAGTATTTGTGTATATTTTTGCGTAATTTTTCGGACGTAATTCTACTTTCTTACGTTATTTTGCGCATTTTCTGCACCACCATGGATCCATGCTCTTTCCATCTGCATCAATACAGCAAAGTTTCCTTATTCCTAGCCAGATCCCAGTCCCACATACTGTTCCTGCGTTGTTGCTTGGCTCATGAAATCCCCCCTAATGGCCTTACCATCAAATTACCCATCTCTGGTTGCCACCCCTCCTTCCACAATGACCTCCACCTGTTCAGATTCCGCCAATCCTTAGCCCTCACCAACATAGTCCTGCAAAACCATATCAACCAACCCCAATCCTCCTTGCAGTACCTTCTCTCCATCCGCAAGATTCTCCTGCTATGCAGTCCTAAATTCCTGGAACCCATAACACACATTGAAACCCTTGCCCTGCAGGATCTTGAGCAACATGCACTACGCCACCTCAAAAAGCTCTCCATCCTACTCACTTCCTACTCCCACCTCGGAGTACCCCTGTCCACCACTTCTACAACCACCTCCAAACCTTTTTATACTGTGGTAGTGAATTTGGATGGATAAGTAAATACTAAACTGCAATCAAATCAGGTAGAGATGTAGAAAATGATTTCGCAGTTCATAGTTCCATATTCCCTGGCTTGTTTACACACTGGAACAAATTACCTCCTGAGAGAGAGAGAGCTCTTGCATATACATAATATCTAATATTACAGAACATACATCTATCAAATTAATAAGGAAGTCCCAGAATCTTGTAGAAAACATGAAGGTTAATAAAAAATATTTGAAGAAAGGAGGATAGGAACCATTAAACTTTGACACTGTAATTCCCTGTGTCTATTCACTAGACTACCGCACACTTCTATACGTAGGTGCCTTATACTGTGTGATTCCATGAAGGCATTAATTACCAATATGTCATTAACTGACATTGAAGTATAAAAAAACATCTCAAGACTGATGTGTTTTTGAGAGATTGTTACCCTACTGGTTCTTTGAAACAGTTTATATGCATAGTTATAATATAAAACCCACCAAATATGGGCTTCAAATAATATGGAATATGGCATCTCACAATTTCTGCTTGTGATGTACAATGACTAAGCTGAAGGGATTGTGCCTATGGAAGACCCATGAGAACTGTACTCTGTAGAAGTTTTGCCCCAAAGTCAGTTACATAGAAGCTAACAGGCACCTCCAGGCATTGATGAGACTAGCTACTATGTGTTCGAATAAAATCACTCAATATCAACAGTTCCAAAAATGTTGACTCTTATTATGTAGATTCTTGTAGGAAATATTCAGAATGCATCTTGGTAATTTAACTTCTGTAATTCATTATTGACGAATGTATTTTAATACATATTTTGGGGAGATTCTGCCTCAGAGTCTTTAATTATGAGCTGTGCCTATAAGGATGCAGTGATGAGGACCTAGTTAAACTCAAGAGCACAAAGAAAAGATAATTGACAATTACACAGTAATTAGACAATAATAAAGGATTGTCTTCCCAAGTGTCATACCACAGCCAGGTCAACGGAGCAGCATCTCTTCACCAGTAGGCCAGCATGTGCTTGTCTTGCAGTACCACCAGTGCGAAGCATTTGGTGGTGACCATTATGTAATGGGGCAGCCATTGACCTGTGGTCATGGGACAGCTGTCAACCTGTGGAAACCAGCACTTCCAGTTCTATGTATCACTCTGCAAAGTACACTCACTGACATCAAAGATTTGCACTTGGGAATCAGGCCCCAGTTTCACCTGAAATACTCGCTGGCTTGCAATGATCAGGTCTCAGCACCTGATCATTTAGGGGACAGGAGCCAACAGCATCCGTGTCTGCCAAAGGAATGGGATGAGCAGCAGCAGTTGCTCACCCTCTTGAATGTGGGTGACAGTGTGCATATGACACAGGTCAAGCCTCCAACAGACTTGCAGCATGACGACGACTTCCGTGCCCCTTCATTGTTGCCTTGGGAATTGGCAGTGCAACTGGCGGCAGCAACAGCAGCAGCAGCAGCAGCAGCAGCAGCATCCTTCCAGCCAGAATTATGGTTCCAAGACAATTGAAGACAGCTAGGTGTGCGTAGGGTCAACCTCCATTGCCTCCTCTTACACTGGGTAGTTGCACACTAGGGCTAAGACTATGCACTGGGCTGGGCTGTCAACACTTAGCACGCAGCAATCAGATATTTGTTAAGAAGGGTGGATCATTTGTGTTGGAGCTTCCCGTATACTATATGGCAGTGGAGATGCTATGACAACATGTATCCTTGTTTTTCTCTTGCTGTCAACTATCCTGGTGACTTCAGACTTTCACAGCTTCACTTTTCTGAGGCTTTTTTTCTGCTGGTTCAGCACCTGAATACTTATTGTTGCATTGTGCCTAGCCTTCCTCATGACACACTGCTTAGTCACTAATACGATGGTAACTCTTGGCTTCCATGATGTCATTATGCCTCACTTGCAGACTTGCACACTTGGTTGTTCCTCCATGTCGTGTTACCTTCCTTGTTTGCTGCAACTCGCTCAGCATTTCCCTCTAGCTGGCAGTATACTGGTCACTGACATAGGCGGATTGTATTCCAGGAGCTGCTAATGTAGAACTTAGATGAATTTTTAATGTGTCTGCCAGGGATACTATCCTGGGGATAACATCTCCCCCTTCCTTCAGAAAACTCGGCTTGAAATTTTCAGTTTGGAGTACCCATAATAACCTCGTCCTACATATTTTGTACCAGTAGTTACACATTACATGACTGTAGCTATTCTTCCTTTAGAGTATAGCTAATTTACATGGTTTTCAATGGTTTATATATCGAAGTCTTGACAGAAGCCATTTCTTACACACTAACACAATTATTCATATACTTAAAGTTTCATCTGTTGATTTACTTGTAATTCCCTTAATATGTCTGGGCTTTATTTACAAACCAATCAGTGGGTATTCATTGCACAGGAAAATCTGAGCAGTGCACTGACTTCCATGTAAAACAGGAGTAAATTACACAGATCACAACCAGAACTCTTACAGTCCTAGATTTCACACTTACAGTAGTGATACTACAATGTCTATTGTGGTATTCCCGTATCTGTGGAAACATTTGTTTGACTGTAATTCTCTCATTTTGCTTTGCTGCTAATTTGTTTACTGAGCATAGAATGTGTGGATTCAGGGTATTATTAATGAAGTTTAGGTTTTGGATAGGCAGCACCTCTAGCAGCTCCTCAGGCTAGTACAACATAGGTTGTTCCCACTTAAGTGTGATCATTCCAGCAATCATAGGTGGTAAATGAAATTTTGAGCCTGCTAAGTCACAAGCCATACCATTCATTATTATTACACTATCCCATAATTCCACTCTATTTGTACCTTTTGGTTTCCCACCTTCGTAACAGTTTACCCTACGGCTATTTTTGATGAAAAAATTGAGTAGACTTAGTGAGTGCCTACTCTCTGGAAATGTGGATATGACATTAACATTTCCCTTTGACATTCAATTGCTTCAGCTTTTCCCAGGAATAACTGGATCTCACTTGCATGTATGACAATCTGTATCATCCTACTTGGGCAGATTGTAAAACACTCCCTCTGGCATCTCTATAGGTCATCCAACGACATTAGAATGAAGGCATCTCTTTACTCTGAAATTATTAGTACATCTTTGGTCCATACCTGCACCCATTCCAGTATGTGACCTGAGAGAAAGGAACCCTTATCACTATCTCCCACTCCCTTCAGTAGGCAAAATTACCCATGATACCTCCATTGACAAAACTAACATTGTGTCAATCCCTTGACAATAAAAAATAAAATAAAAACTTTAAAACATACTATAAATAAAACAAAATAAAATTGGATGATTTCCTAATAATCTACCCAAGAACAAATGAACAGCAATATAGGCAAACAGCAATCTCAAATCTTACCTATCAACATGGTCTAAGGGCATAAGGCATTTTAGACTTACTCTGCTAATCAGTCATCTGTTTCTCTTGTGTTCTACGAGGCTTTACATTCTGTACTGCAGAAGCTGCTGGTATCAGTGGCAGTAAATTGCCAGCTTGCTTACAAGTCTTAATATGTCCCACATGAACAATTGCAGTCTTCATTGGCGTCTGTATGTTAACATTGACAGGTGGCATTTTCACTACTTGGTGTGGCCCATGGCATCAGATCAGGAATTTCTTTATTTTGCCTTTTGGTGTGTTTGGATTCGTCACTAATACCCATTGGCCAATCCTGTATTGCGGTAACCTCCCTATGCATTGTCCCACCTGCTCTTGTCATTCTGAAGCTTTTGTATTTGCTTGTTTTACTTGTTGTCACATGTCTCATAATTTTTTGCAAACTTTTTTAGTGATTTGACATCGGACCCAAGCTTCGGCTTAATCACTTCAAAAGCTGAAGGCATTTTTCTTCCCTACATTACCTTGTATTGTGAAAGATCGGTAGCCATATGGACTTCAGAATTGTACACAGATGTTACAAAATTTAAATACACACCCCAATTTTCCTGGCTACTGCTAACATAATATCTCAACTTCTTTGAAATTGTGCGATGAACTAGCTTTGTTCTCAGATTGATTTGAGGGTGGAAGGGATTTGTTCCCAGTCATATAATAATTTTGCTCTGCTTTGTTCAACTGTCGGATGTGTATGCTACAGGATGCTCTTTACCAACTGCATCCCGTCCTAGGACAACCCCCAGAGCCATATTACTTGTATCACAAAACAGAATAACTTTTTTTCAAATTGGGGATATCAGAACTGGGACCAATGTTAATGCTCGGTTGAAAGTATCGAACACTGTGTGACATTTGGTAGACTATTCAAATTTTATCCTTTCCATAATGAACAGTTCAAAGGTCCATTTCAGCAAGTCCTTCACGAATTGACAATAACAATTACAGAAGCCAATGAAACTCTGCAGCTGTTTAAGTGTCATTAGTGGAAAAAGAATTCTGGACTGCTGAGACCAAGTGTGGATCTGTTCTTACACTTTCGTTGCTAATTATATGCCCAAGATAATTTACTTCGATTGCTGCAGGATGACTTTCATCAATTCTTAATGAAAATCATGCTGTTCTGTCTTCTGAATACCTCCTCCATCCACCATGTGTGTCCTTTGAGAACATCATTATGTCATCCAGATAGGTCAAGCATTGTTTTGGTTTCAATCCCCTAAGTACCCCATCCAATAATCTCTGAAAGGTGGTGGGAACACACTTGAGCCCAAATGGCATTCTACGGTATTGGAAATGCCTCGTCCCACCCCCGCAAACAGAAAAAGCTATCTTTGGTTGATCATCTGGCACTACTTTTGTTTGATGATATCCGCTATTTAGATCCATTGTGGAGAAATAATTACACTGACTCAAGTTGTCAAGAGTCTCTGTTTGTAACCGAAATGCACTGGTGATTGTTCAGACACTGAGGTATCACTAGTCACAGCAAAATCTGTATTTTTTAGTGCCATCTGGTGACTTTCTCGGGACCAAAATTACAGATGCTCCCCAGGGACTATGACTGTGCTCAATAGTACCATTAGCTAGGTGGTGGTCAATGATATTCTGTGTTGAGTGAGTGGCATTCCTGCTAATGAACCACTCGGATTAAACAAATCCATGAACTGCAGTAACAAAGCTTCCATTGCTTCTCTATTATTTCCCTGTAAATGTTTCACTTCTCATGTAATGCAGACACATTGACATTTTGTTTGCAACAGAGGTCCTCACTTGACTTATCCCTGTCATCTCGTCCAAAACATGCAAATTACCAATTAGCAAACCCTTTGGCCAACTCACTTTGTCCCTGTCAAAATTATTGAATACTGATCGGAATCATAAAATCTGTGTCCACTTCACTGGCGTTACTATACTTCTGATACAAAACAGTGTGACCTATCCAATTCGTAATTAGTTTCCTATGGCTCTACAACATAGAATAAATCCTTAGGTAGATCTGTATCCATGCTCACCCTGTTCTTTGCAGTGTTGTATCACTTGGATTGATCTTTCGTGCCAGTGTTCGCAGTTTATTGGGTACCACCTAAATGATCGGTGAACCCTGTGACAGTGTAACACTTGTAGCTGTTGCCCCTAGCGGAAAAAATTTCCCACCAAATTCAGTTATACATTGAAAAAGGTTAATTTCTGCGTGATGTTTCCACAATACCCCTCACAAACACTCAGCAGTACTTCTACGTGCCATCGAAAAGGCTTATTTCCCACATTAAAACTGAAAAGCGGTATCCCCGATGACTTCATGTCATTATCACCTACTCCATGTGAACTATATCATGACAACCTCAGTGTCTTTCTGACCAAAAGATCCAGACTGACTACTGACATGTGAGTTACTATATCCACCAGAAATTTGTATTCCCTAACATTTACTTTGCTAGCAAGCAACACTCCATTCTGCATTCGTTTCTGTGGTCTTGTGTTCTACTGGGAATGCAATCCTAAGGATGAGGCACCCCTGTTCCCATTTAACGGTGTTGCTTGTCTGATGCTTTCTTCCAACAGTCACGCACTTTGCGGCCTACCACCCCACATTCATAACATTCAGGCTGACGACATTGTTTTCTGATGTGGCCCATGTGCTCACTTTTAAAATGCTTGACTTCACACTGTGACCATTTTGTTTCCATGTTGCATGTTGACCTCCTCCAATTGCGCAGCAATCCTAATGGCAGCAGATATGTCACTTGGGTTCTCCTTTCGGGTCCTTGACATTTCAACAGGAATACCTATGAGAAACACATCCAGAGCTCTGTTCTCTGCCTCACACAGACTCATTCTATCAGACTCCACATTCTGCTTGTGAGTTCTGTTTCCTGTTTTAGTTGTAAATATTTGCCATGTATTGTTGTTTTTCTGACATGTTCCACATCCTGGAGGACCCCCTCACTACGGATCAATTGGAATGAAAGTAAATCTAATCTAATTCTGTCAGAGAAGGAGTCCACTAATTCGCTGTCCTTCTGTGATGGTCCATTGAGTTTTTCCTGGAAGAATGCCACGCTGTCGTGCTTCTGATAGCTTTGTATTAGACTGTTAGCTGTTCATCAAATGTTTGGACCTTACTGAGGTATCATGGTATATAATGTATGTTTTTGCATCACCTGCTTACCTTAATCTAGCCATATTCAATGATGTTACTTGTGACCATTTTCCTAGTTTGGTGGCATCCTTCGCATCACTAATAAAAATAGATACATCCTTGTTGCTTTTTCTGAGAATGGCACTATGAGGTTAGCTGCTACAGGATTGATGGAATGGGTGGGTACACTCAATACAGTCTTATTTTCTCTTTAATCAAGGAATCCTTAGTCCCCAACAGCTTCTCATTGCTCAATTCTCTTTCAAAATACTTCATTGTTTTACCCATGTTCTGTTAGAATTTGTAAAATGCAGCCCTCTGCCCCTTCAAAGCTTCACCCGTTTCATTCAGAGTGGCTACTCATGTGTGGCATTTGTGAGTAAACTCCAGCTGCCATTATACTGGGAAAGAAGGAAACTGCATGCACAATAGGCACAAAAAAGGGAATTAAATGACACTTAATCTGTATGCAGCATTATAGCCCAATGAGATTCTGTGCCCTGGTGTGCTTCATGACCAATCCTACATTTACTACAGGTAGCTGACACAGCTTGAACACATGGCAGTCATGCCCATATAAACTGCAGTATGGATGCCTCAATGGCTGCAAGTAAACTTCTTTAGTGTTCCCACGGAACTGAGACAAGTCTGTAGGTTCCTGTTGTCTAACAGACGACATTTTTAATGTACTATGAAGGTCCCTATGGCTCAATGTAGCTGTAAGAAAATACAGAACAAGAAAGCAAAGGAAATATCAGTCTCTCACCAAACCACATTGTTACGAAGTTCTCCTCGTGGCTGTGGACATCACGTTGGAGTTGCATAGATGGTCAGCAAGAAGCTAGCTGAGATAGTCTGTGCGTTTACGATAAGCACTGTGTCCATATGGCAAAGTGCTTAACACAACTGACTAGTAAGAAGGAGAGTGAGGGTTCAAGTCCCGGCCTGGCACACATTTTCACTAGGCATCACCAATACTGCATCAAGACCCGATGCAGCTGATGTCATCAGTTTCTTCGCTTTCTTTTCTTTTTTCCTCCATCCTCCTTCAGTTTTTATAATCAGACATTTGTTAAGAAGGGTGGGGTTTTCATGTGGGCACTTTCCCTTGCTGTAAGCTCTCCTAGGGTTTTCAGACTTAAGCAACCTTTCAGAGGCTGTTTTCTGTTGGTTTGTCACCTGAATACTTGTTGTTGTGTTGTACCTAGCCTTCCTTGCCATACTCTGTTTTGTCACTAGTATGTGTAATTGGACAATAGTGGCTTTCTTATTCCATGTATGTGCAAGATGTTACATTTATATATGTTCTGGGCCACCCCCACGAACCATGGACCTTGCAGTTGGTGGGGAGGCTTGCGTGCCTCAACGATACAGATAGCCGTACCGTAGGTGCAACCACAATGGAGGGGTATCTGTTGAGAGGCCAGACAAACATGTGGTTCCTGAAAAGGGGCAGCAGCCTTTTCAGTAGTTGCAGGGGCAACAGTCTGGATGATTGACTGATCTGGCCTTGTAACACTAACCAAAACGGCCTTGCTGTTCTGGTACTGCGAACGGCTGAAAGCAAGGGGCTACTACAGCAGGGTGTATACGACCCGGGATAACCGGGAGATCCGAGAAAAAACCGGGAATTTTTTCATCCGGGAGAAAACCGGGAAAAACCCGACAATTGCTTAAAATTCCGGGAATTTTTCATTGTTTTAGTTTTCAGTTAAATTTTTGTGATTTTGAGTGGTAAGAATCAATACTCTAACAAAGGATGTTACTGTACCCCGCTACTGCAGAATAACACTGCAACAACGAAACATGAATGAAAAAAAAAAACATAAGTTGCAAAGGAAATGCGCTGTATACAACAACAAAACACAGTGCTCATACAAGAGTCTGCCGACAGCAAAATGTGTCAAAGGCTTTTGGAAGACAATGCAATGCTGCATAACAACAAACTGCCTCCGGTGAGCGTGACGTGACAACTGTTTAAATTAGATTCCTTTGAGCAGTTGCAGCGGGCTCTTTGCATGCGTGGTTGAGTCGCGTATGAGGAGTACCTTCTCCCGCTTCTTGTTACAGAAGTGTGGCTCGGCGTCACTACCTAATATTGCACCGGTTCGGAAATATAGTAAATCCGGGCCTGATGCACAGAGCAGTCTGAGTTGTGGTGGGGAGGTGGGTCGTCTCCACGTGGCCTGTGTTTACGTTCAGTGATTTTGTTGTTTCCTCTTCGTTTATTGCTCTCACATTAAATGATAAAACGGATTTTCGTGACCGGGGGATATCAAATGACTTAAAATACGTTCGCATAATTACGGATGGCCAAAATATGTCATTAGTTTCCAATTTTACTTCCACCTTTCTGACAGTCAAGCATTAATCGCCTTGCAGAACAATGAAGTTATCTTTGTCGGCTTGCTAAAGAGATTTGGGTTTTGTTAATCTTTTCTGCTGAGGTAGTAAGTTTATTTGAAACGAAATGTTTATTTCACACTGTTGGCTGGTTTCAACTGTTCGCTGATTTCAAGTGCACGTATGACATTATGCCATAATAAAGAACTAAACATGAGATAATACTAGTACTCCAAGAAAATTTACATCCGATTCTGGACATACGAATGTGGACTTTAAACCGAATTATGCATTTTAGTATGGTCCACGAAATTCCGATGCTCTTGAAGTATCGTTTGATGCCTTGTTTCTTTTATGACGTGATGTAAGATCTTTTGATGTTTTACACGTACGAACATAATGGCCTTCCTGCATCATTGCGCGGTGACGACTGATATCGGGCGCTCTCTTGCAACTGCTGAAATGAACCTATTTCTAACAGGTAGCGGGAAAATATTGGGAACGGTGGTTTGAAAAGCGTTACATACATTAAAAGCAAATTTCCTTTTACGTGAGATAAACTATGTGCGAGAATGTACGATGAATTTCTTAAATAACAAAGCGTTTGACTCTCATTTAAAAATCAATTCTTTGAGGACGGCCATTTAGAAGAATTCCGAGCTCAGAAGATCACACATTTACGTCGTTATTAAAAATTTTACTAGCACATTTGTGTGATGTATTTTAAAGTGTATCGTGCAGAAAAGATCAACATTATATGTGGAAGCTTAGCTTCTGTTCCAGCTTATTAATCGTGGAGACCAATATTATACGTGAATGCTATGTATATTAATTTAAACCATTAACTTTTCTTATTTGTGTTTTCGCGCTACTTAAGGGTGATCTTGCTATTGGCTGATTACATCACGTGTCCTATGCTGTCATCAGCTAGCGAGATCACGTGACATGAGTTATGAGTGGCGCATCGCAATCTCGATTTCAATGCTTTGAAAACTAACATGCGGTATTTGGTGGAATTCGAATTTATACCTTAGTAATACGAAAATATGCAGCCTACATATTGCTGCACATCAAAGGTGTTTCAAAACGTCTTCCCCCTCCCTCCCTCCCCCCCTGAGTTTCGTTTTCTAAAGTACGTTGGTATATAAAACCATAAACATTCAAAAGACTAATGAGTTTTACAGTGCCAAGGAATAGTATACGGTCACTTAACACAGAAAAATTGTATTTTCGCCCGGGAGAAAGTGTATTTTTAACCGGGAAATCCGGGAAAAGTCCGGGAATTTTTTTTTCCTTGTCCACATAGACACCCTGTACAGCCGTAATTTTTCCCGAGGGCATGCAGCTTTACGGTATGATTAAATGATGATGGCGTCCTCTTGGGTAAAATATTCCGGAGGTAAAATAGTCCCCCATTCGGATCTCCGGGCGGGGACTACTCAAGAGGACATAGTTATCAGGAGAAAGAAAACTGGCGTTCTATGGATCGGAGCGTGGAATTTCAGATCCCTTAATCGGGCAGGTAGGTTAGAAAATTTAAAAAGGGAAATGGATAGGTTAAAGTTAGGTATAGTGGGAATTAGTGAAGTTCGGTGGCAGGAGGACCAAGACTTTTGGTCAGGTGAATACAGGGCTATAAATACAAAATCAAATAGGGGTAATGCAGGAGGAGCTTTAATAATGAATAAAAAAAATAGGAGTGCGGGTAAGCTACTACAAACAGCATAGTGAACGCATTATTGTGGCCAAGACAGACATGAAGCTTACGCCTACTACAGTAGTACAACTTTATATGCCAACTAGCTCTGCAGATGATGAAGAAATTGATGAAATGTATGATGAGATAAAAGAAATTATTCAGGTAGTGAGGGGAGACAAAAATTTAATAGTAATGGGTGACTGGAATTCAAGAGTAGGAAAAAGAAGAGAAGGAAACATAGTAGGAGAATATGGATTGGGGCGAAGAAATGAAAGAGGAAGCCGTCTGGTGGAATTTTAACTTAATCATAGCTAACACTTGGTTTAAGAATCATGAAAGAAGGTTGTATACATGGAAGAACCCTGGAGATACTCAAAGGTATCAGATAGATCATATAATGGTAAGACAGAGATTTAGGAAAAATTGTAAGACATTTCCAGGGGCAGATGTGGACTCTGACCACAATCTATTGCTTATGAACTGTAGATTAAAACTGAAGAAACTGCAAAAAGGTGGGGATTTAAGGAGATGGGACCTGGATAAACTGAAAGAATCAGTGGTTGTACAGAGTTTCAGGGAGAACATAAGGGAACAATTGACAGGAATCGGGGAAAGAAATACAGTAGAAGAAGAATGGATAGCTTTGAGGGATGAAATAGTGAAGGCAGCAGAGGATCAAATAGGTAAAAAGACAAGGGCTAGTAGAAACCCTTGGGTAACAGAAGAAATATTGAATTTAATTGATGGAAGGAGAAAATATAAAAATGCAGTAAATGAAGCAGGCAAAAAGGAATACAAACGTCTCAAAAATGATATCTACAGGAAGCGCAAAATGGCTAAGCAGGGATGGCTAGAGGACAAATGTAAGGATGTAGAGGCTTATCTCACTAGGGGTAAGATAGTTATTGCCTACAGGAAAATTAGAGAGACCTTTGGAGAAAGGAGAACCACTTGCATGAATATCAAGAGCTGTGATGGAAACCCAGTTCTAAGCAAAGAAGGGAAAGCAGAAAGGTGGAAGGATTATATAGAGGGTCTATACAAGGGTGATGTACTTGAGGACAATATTATGGAAATGGAAGAGGATGTAGATGAAGATGAAATGGGAGATATGATATTGCGTGAAGAGTTAGGCCCCCCGAATTAGACAACTTTCCATTAGAACTACTGACAGCCTTGGGAGAGCCAGTCCTAACAAAACAGTATGAGACAGGCGAAATACCCTCAGACTTCAAGAAGAATATAATAATTCCAATCCCAAAGAAAGCAGGTGTTGACAGATGTGAAAATTTCCGAACTATCAGTTTAATAAGTCACAACTGCAAAATACTAACGCGAATTCTTTACAGACGAATGGAAAAACTGATAGAAGCCGACCTCGGAGAAGATCAGTTTGGATTCCGTAGAAATGTGGAACACGTGAGGCAATACTGACCGTACGACTTATCTTAGAAGAAAGATTAAGGAAAGGCAAACCTACGTTTCTAGCATTTGTAGACTTAGAGAAAGCTTTTGACAATGTTGATTGGAATACTCTCTTTCAAATTCTGAAGGTGGGAGGGGTAAAATACAGAAAGCGAAAGGCTATTTACAATTTGTACAGAAACCAGATGGCAGTTACAAGAGTCGAGGGGTATGAAAGGGAAGCAGTGGTTGGGAAGGGAGTGAGACAGGGTTGTAGCCTGTCCCCGATGTTATTCAATCTGTATATTGAGCAAGCAGTAAAGGAAACAAAGTTAAAGTTCAGAGTAGGTATTGAAATCCATGGAGAAGAAATAAAAACTTTGAGGTTCGCCGATGACATTGTAATGCTGTCAGAGACAGCAAAGGACTTGGAAGAGCAGTTGAACGGAATGGACAGTGTCTTGAAAGGAGGGTATAAGATGAACATCAACAAAAGCAAAACGAGAATAATGGAATGTAGTTGAATTAAGTCGGGTGATGCTGAGGGAATTAGGTTAGGAAATGAGACACTTAAAGTAGTAAAGGAGTTTTGCTATTTAGGGGGTAAAATAACCGATGATGGTCAAAGTAGAGAGGGTATAAAATGTAGACTGGCAATGGCAAGGAAATGTCAGGAAGTCGTTTCTGAAAGTATTTGCATGGAGTGTAGTCATGTATGGAAGTGAAACGTGGACGATAAATAGTTTGGACAGGAAGAGAGTAGAAGCTTTCGAAATGTTGTGCTACAGAAGAATGCTGAAGATTAGATGGGTAGATCAAATAACTAATCAGGAGGTATTGGATAGAACTGGGGAGAAGAGGAGCTTGTGGCACAACTTGACTAGAAGAAGGGATCGGTTAGTAGGACATGTTCTGAGACATTGAGGGATCACCAATTTAGTATTGGAGGGCAGCGTGGAGGGTAAAAATCGTAGAGGGAGACCAAGAGATGAATACACTAAGCAGATTCAGAAGGATGTAGGCTGCAGTAGGTACTGGGAGGTGAAGCAGCTTGCACAGGATAGAGTAGCATGGAGAGCTGCATCAAACCAGTCTCAGGACTGAAGACCACAACAACAACAACTCGGTCAACTGCCAAAGCATTCTCCATTCATCAATCCTCTGCACATCATTCTGCAAACTGATATCGTCTTCCAATGTTGCTACTTAATTATAGACTATGACATTATCTGCAAAAATCTTATAGAGCATCCAACGCTTTCTACCAAATCATTCAGAACATTGTAAACAGTAATGGTCCTATCACATTTCCTTGGAGTACTCCATAAATTACCTTTATATCTGTCAATTTTTTTCCTGTTAAGAGCGACATGTTGAGTTCTCTATGTAAAGAACCTAAAAAACACTATGTGCATGCCACACACACACTCTGCTCCCCCATACTAGCCCCCCCCCCCCCCTCTCTTCTCAGTCCCCAATAGCGGAGGTCGAGAAATTGATGTCGAGTACCGTAGCTGAGTCTCTGGTTTAGACCTCCTACTCTGCTGCAAACCAGAGGACCATGATCAATCCTGGATATGATGCTGCAAACAGACAGCTTATTCTCCACACTGTGTGGGATGCTAGTTACTTCACCAAATCAGCCATCCACTGAAAGGAGCTGACATTGGCCTGAGGATCCAAGTGGCAGGCATTATTCGTTCTGACATCTGCCACTATTTGCAGTCGGTTGCACCCATTGTGCTAGATAGTCACCAGCAGGGCCTCCTCCATATCGCAGACAAAAATCCCTGGCACAAATGCTGAGTGCACAGTGGCATTATTTCCCGCCCTGCATGCTGTTTTCCAGAGTGGCTCCATTACCTGCCTAACATTGGAGCTACCGTGACTAGCAAACCCCCTTCTGCACATTTACGGGATGGGCAGGAGATTTGATTGCAGGCCCAACAGGAGAGGCATCTCATGCTGGCTCAGGAATATTATCAACACTGGCTAGCACCTCATACCTGTCGCTAAGGCTGAAGGAGACAGCTGTGTGGCCCATTCCATCTTTCATTTTCCGTCCAGTGACAAATGAACCCAACACTGTCCGCCACTCACTCTCGGGGGAGGACAGACTAGTTAAATGTTGCGTATTGGAAGACGTAGTGACAACAGGGGCTTCCATTGGCACCAAAGGTGTCACAGGTCTCATTGAATCCCCATGTCATCACAGCCTTGAGCATCAGCCAGAAGTCTGTTGACTGTAGCCAACATAGCTTCAGCTGTTTATGAAAAGCAGCCAGTTCTCCTAGTGTCTGCTCACTGAAAGCACAGTCCCTAGCCATATCATACTGTGTAAAAACTTTTGTATAAGTTCTCAAAAAATACTCGGAAAGTACTAGCAGTCCCCACAAAAGAGAAAATTACCCAACTGTGGTGCTATTGAGGTTGGAATGTATGCAACATATAAGGTGAGAATAAAGAAACACTAAAATCTGCTCTACAGCATTCTACTACAGTCTGAGATAGTGAGATCCGCAAGCTCTTAAAACAGATTAAAATTTGTCTACTGAAAATGAATGCATTCTACTACAGTCTGAGATAGTGATATCCGCAAGCTCTTAAAACAGATTAAAATTTGTCTACTGAAAATGAATGTATCTCTACGTACCCAAAAGCTACTGCAGGAAATATGCAAACTGCAATGCACTGATCTTAACTATATGCTGTGTGCTAGCACGAGATTTAAATGTGGGGGTGCAACATTGTGTTTCTGACAGCATAAAATTATGTGAATACACCTCTCACTAGGATATGCTGAAAAGATACATTTACATCTGGAATTTTTATCACCACAAGTATGCGTGACATGTATACGCATCTCTGGGACATGTATCGCGATGTACATGAGTCCACTGTTTCCAAGTCATACGTGTAATCGTGCATTTACATCTGGTGATTAGTTCAGAAACTGCAACGGCTTCCCAAAACAATGTGGAAGGCTTTACATTTTAATGTGCTGGTGTGCTTGCCTTCTTGGATGAAAAAACAAAGGAAAGGCAGAGGATGTGCACATGGTGGCAATGAGTGTTCCCTCGCAAATGGGCTACCCGCAGAGCTTATGCATAATTAACTCTCAAAGAGGGTGCATATTTCAAAAATTAAGTGAGAATGAGCATTTAAGATTTTGGTAGTTTGATGTCCCCTGTAATTTCTCCTGAGTACAGAACAACCACAAACTTTTGGGAAGCGATTCCACCAGAGTGTCGGTTGGCAATAATTTTCAATTCTTGGCCATCGGGTATTCCTTTCCCACTTAAGGATATCAAAAAGCTCAATATGCAATATTATTGTTTGGATTTGTGAGGCCACTGCACAAGTTTTGTCCCAGGAAGTGAAGGTGGGATGGAAGTTATTAAAATTCCTAACTGTAAGAAAGTAAAATAATAATGTAAGAATATATAGTATATAAATAAAATAATATATAATAAAATTCTTTAACTTACTGTTATTAATTGTTGCAAAGCTGGCAGATATACCTTGCCCTATAATTTTGTCCTCATTTTTGCCTAGTATAGATGGATAAGATAGCATTTGAAAAAAATTGTTTTATAATTTTTATTGTTGAGCACTTACTATTCTTTTTGATTTCTATAATATGAGCTCTTACATTTCTTTTCATTATAGTTCCGAGAACAGTTTCAGTTAAGTTTTATCTTAATTTGTGAATGCATGATCAACATTGTACACATGTGACTGAAGTGTCTAATGAGAAATGCAATGTACTAGCTATAACAAACCTCAAGAAAGAGACATATACTCTGATTTCTTTCCTGAAATGCAAAGCATATTTCATAAGCTCTTCAAAGGAAATAAATTTTGTAAAATTTGCTAACAGTGAGATACTTTTTAGTGCTTTGGAATGATTTACTTGTTTCAGCCAGTAAAACAATATCAAATTTCTGACAACACTTTTTGCATAATGTACATTCCCAACAATATTAACATGTGTTTTTGTTTTAGGCATTCTTACACATTACTTTCCTTCATTACATTCATCAGATTGACAATTACCTTCTGCAAACAAAATTCCGTTTCCTAACATGGCCGTTATTGGTGTATGGCCTTTTTCAAACAAATACCTTAATTTATTAGCAACTACTTCATCTAAATGCCTAAACCAATACAATTTTCTGTTAGCAAAATTGTCGCCCACTCTGTTTAAACTATTTATTGAAAATTCTCTTACCTGTTTTCTTCCACCTGTTTTCTTGTTCTTTTCTAACTACTTAAATTAGCACTTTGGCTTGGACTGGCACCTGCAATTTCTTCTTGATGTTTACCATTAGGAGGAGCTGTTTCAACTTCCACAACTACTTGTGGAAACTTACCAAAAATAAAATCATCCACCCCATGATCCTCCAAATAAAAAATAATTTCTTCTCTTTCTGGGGCTGAGGCTTTGATGACCTTTAAAAAATATAACACATTTCGCAGGCAAAATGAGCTACACATTATATTCCGTATATCTTAATGTATTCAAAATTTTTATTTAGATAGTCTACATGTAAATGAAATTAAAACAGTTCTCCCCCCCATCTAACTGCATGTGAAAACAAATGGCTGGAAATTGTCAAAGGGTATGAAAGAAAATGGAATTTTTACCCCCAGACATTTGGGACCTATACATGTAAGGCACATTGACTTTGTGGCAGCCCCCAATAGTGGATCTTTATTTTAATTGTTTTGCTAGTAATTGCTGATGCTAGTTACAAAATAATACATTTGAATGTCGGCACACAATGTTGCTTTTCATATGATGACATACATAGAAACTCACATCTTACAGTATGATAGAGAGCAACACTCTACAAAAACCAACACCAGGTCCCCTTCCTGCTGTGAAGCCTTTTGTTTAGAAGAAAATATCATTAAGCCATTTGCAGGTCTTCGTCTTGAAAATGTGTTTGGTATTATGAGCTCTGTTTCCAGAGTTTTGAGGAAACAAATGCTGCTGAGTCCATAGGCTGCTGTGGTCACAAAATCTCAAATGTATGTTCCACCAGGAACATACAACAGAGAAGATAATGAGAGGAACTTAATATCTGGGTCTTGGAGGGACAGTCGTACTCCAATGGCGCCACTGCCCAAAACTGGTTGTTGACCATAATTGTTGAATGATAACAGAAAAGAATATGCAGAATTCTTCTGTGGTATTTGGGATTCTATATGATGGCGATACGGAAAATAATTAATTTATGTAATGTAATTATTGTAAATATGTAAAATATTAGCAAGTATATAACTCATAAAATAATGTAATAAATTTACTTACTGGTACCACTTCCTAAGAGCTCCTATGGGAGAGTGGTCTATAGTTATCTGTATGGAACTTCTACAAGTTGTAATACATATATTGCAGTGTAAATGTACCTTGAGATTTACGCAAAAAAGTTTGCTAAACACTATTGCACACAGTAAAATACACAGGTATAGTTCATTTATTCACAGAAGTACGTGGAAAAGAAAACACAAACTGAAGTAAATTACATTAGCATATTCTATTAAATTGTGGGCAACTGCAGACCAACTTCCACATTTTGAAAGAAATGGTCCACATTGGGTGTAGAATGCTTTGTGTTTAAAGTCATGTCTGGTTTCATGCCACTAGAAGATGCATGCTCATGTGAGAAAGATTTAAAAGCTAAACAAACACCCAACACAGCTACAAACTACACCCAGTCTAACAAAAAACATCACTTCTATCCAAGATTGGTCAACTTCACTGACACTGTTTTGCATACAGAAGAAATGAAACTGCTTTTAAAAAAGTCTGAAACATAATGCCAGCAAACAGATAGACGAAAAATACATAGAAAACCCCATAGTTGAATCAGAAGCATTCTTACACAGGAAAATAGAAAGAAAAGAAGTGAGGTTAAACATTGGTCTGACAAGAGAGCTCATCAGTAATGAAATCAAAAATGTAACAACACAGGTGAAAGAAAACAGAGGAAACCAAAACAATAGGGATTCCATAACACTGACAAAACTTAGAAAGAAACTACAGCAACACAACTCTATTATCACAAGCCCAGATAAAGGAAACAGACTGGTCCTAATGGATAAAGAAGTATAAGGCACAAGAATTCATCACAAAAAATAAAATTTACAAAACTAAAATCAGATCCAACTAACAGATTCTAAATGAAGTTGGGAAACTCTCTGAAAGACACTGAACATACAACAGAAAAAATGAAAAAAGAAAACTGCTACAAACAAATAAATCCAAGTGCACCTTCCCTCCGATGCCAGCCAAAGCTACACAAGAAAGACCTCCCTGTCAGATCTATTGTGAACTATAGAAATGCCCCCACTTGCAAGATATGTGTTGAAAATTGTATCAGAAAACTACAAATTATAAGAGGACAGAACTATAAGGAACACCACAGAAGTGATTTAGTGCATGAAAGGCTTACAGGTTCCATACACAGCCACCCTCCTGTCATCTGATGTAGAAAATATGTATTCCAATACACTGAAATGGGGATGTGGTTATCACACAATCATAAACATCCAGTGAACTGGTTTTACTGCCATGCACCATGCACAAGGGAATGGCTTGGTGATGGGAAATGAATAGTCATCTTTGTCTGAGAAACTCATCTATTTTCCCATACCTCGCAAGATGGTACAAATAACGTTTATCATTAATGTCCGTTCGTACAGGCACATTGCAGTGGCGGTACAGTTTGAATGCTGATCCTGGAGGGTATACACTCCAGTGAAGCCATGGTGCGACTGCGTGGACCACACAAGACAAAGGCCATGTCTCCGAAAGTTCAGTTTTCAGCATGACACATGGAGTGCCATGACTCTTGGGGATGGGAGAAAAGGTATTGCAGAATGAACAGATGCACACCATGAAATCAGCGAATATGCAAGACTTCATGTAAAAAATTGTGAGGACTCGTATTAACTTGACTCAATTGGTCTGCGGCAACAAAGATCAGAGATGTGAACTGCATCGCGTTGACCAGCCCACACTGCCTGCCTGCTTTGTCCTGTGCGGGCCGATGCGTAATGCGCCATTGCCAAAATTTGGCTTAATGGGGAAATTACACACGTGGGCTGCGCAAATGCCAGGAATTGTTTGCTTGTATCGGCTGTGCCGCAGTTCCGTCCTTCGCAAGCTGTGTGGCCGCCACACAGATTCCCACTTGGAGACCAGAGCTCCGTAGCTCCGAAACAAATGTGGTGATTGATCTGTGGTGGGCGTGTCTTTTAAGTTCACGAGCTGTGTAGGGGCTGTGTGGGTGCGGTGACCCCAGATCAGTCAGCAGTGGAAGGTCGTTGGCCAATGGAGTCAGCTTGCCAGACTGACAAGTGCAGGGTGGGCATGACTTAGTGCAGTCAGCTAGTGACAGTGGCAGTAACAGGTGCTGGCTATGTACCATCCGTAGTAACACATGGCATAGGCACACGACTGCGAGTCACTTGGGAAGATGTCTTGAAGCCAATGCACTGATATCTTAATAACAACATAGAGTGTTCACTAGTAATACAGTTAATGCACAACAATAGGCCAAAGTTCACTATTTTAATTGTTCATAGTGACATTGAGAATGAGAAGTCCGAGTGTTCATGTGTTGCACTGTTCCACAAGTTCTCCAACTGACTCATTTGCAGAATCTCGGCGTGGCACTTGATCCAGTCTCAACACTCAAGACAACGGAGACTTGGAGAGTATACATGAGTACACTGTTGTCGCGACTTGAACACAGGTCCTGGAGCTGCTACTCACGAGATCAGTGGTGCGGATGGTGATGTCCAGAGATCAATGGCAATGTGATTATAGTAATTGGCATGAACACCGATCTGGTCTCGATACGCAACATGGCAGGGACACAGGGATGTGATGCACTTGGGAAGCATTGTCCAGAGCTTGACTGGAGTTAGTGGATGAAGCAGCAGTCAGCTGGAGACAGGGTCTCTACAGTGGACAGCAGCTTGTGGACGCCATATTCTAATGGCGTACAGCAGCTGGGGCGCATGTTTGTTCTTTTAGATGGCATGGCATGTTGACAATACAGAGCAACCATTTGAATCAGGCACCACAGCTGGCACACATGACATAGTCCACTGGAAACTTTGGTGGGGTTCTCCGGTGCAACTGTGGTGGATGTGGTCCAGGTGGCGGCATTGGCTGCAGGGCAGAGCGGTGGGAGGCACACATGGCAGTGTGATGATAGCAGGCCGAGCTGTGCATCACCGCCAGGTACAGGTGCAGACTCTGTCTGACTGCTGGCGAAGGGAGCGTCATCTGTTGTTATGTCTTCTGCTGGGTCGAAAAAGTGTGTGGCTGCTGGAGCGGGCAAGATGTAAGCCTGCTTGACGAGGTCAATCGAGACTGTAGACAACTTCCTGTTGCACTTAATGTCCAGTGCATTTTTTCCTCAGGCGATGCTGTGGTGCGATCTGGAGTAGGGCGGCTAGAGAGTTGGCTGTACTGACTCAGTACGCAACATGACACGCGTGGAGGTTGCCATGCATGAATAACTTCCCGGTGCGTGCCGCGTCTTTGTGCATGCTCAGTGGCTGGCCATATGAGTGCACTCCACTGCCAGAGTGGGTGCCACAGTGTTGTGTGCCAGCAAGCAAAGCAGCCCACCACAGTCAGGAGATAGCACTTGCCGTGAGAGAGAGGGAGTGGTCTGACAATGTCCATGTGGATGTGCACAAATCAGCATGTCGGGTCGGGGAAGATGCCCACTGGTGCTGGGTGTGCCTCCCGACTTTCACAAGCTGACATGCCATGCAAGTGTGTGCCCATTCGCAGCAGTCCCCCTGAAGCCTGGGCCACATGAAATGTGCAGCCATGAGCATCACAGTGGTCTTGGTGCTGCAGTGTGATAGGCCGTGGACACAGTCACAGGCACTGTGACACAATTTCTCTGGAAGGAATGGTCGATGCGTGCCAGTTGAGATGTCACACAATATCTCTGTTTAGAGCCGGGGACAGGCACCAGCTCCAGTTGCAGGCCACTGGAAGTGCCATGACAGAAGCTGTGCAGTTCATCACTCTCCTGGACTTGGGCGATGTCCTCAAAGTCATAGGGGTGAGATAACAGTACATGCTCAGGACAAACAGTTGGCAACTATATTGTCTATCCCCAAAATATGGCAAACGTCAGTAGTAAATTGCAACAAGTACTCTAATTACTGGAGATAGTATGGTGAACATTTAGAGTGATTATTTTGAAATGCAGGAGTAATTGGTTTGTGATTGGTGAAAATGACGAATTGTCAGGCTTCTACTGCGGGTGGAAATATTTCACTGTTGCATATACCGCAAGCAACTCTTGGTCATAAGCACTCCAAGCACATTCTGATTCAAATAGCTTTTTAAAGAAAAAAACCAGCAGCTGCCAGCTCCCACCGACTTGCTGTTATAATGCTGCCGATGGTGGTCTGGCAGGCGTCCACTACTACAGCTAAGTCCACATCATGTACTGGATGTGCCGGCAGCATCGCTTCTGCAGGATTCCATTTTGAGTCGGTGAAGGTCTGCTCCAGTGCATCCGTCCAATTCACAGGGGTTTTTTCTTTTGAGTTGGGACCATATAGAGCCTTAGTCATGGGCTCTTGGACGTTGGCAGCATCAAGCAGATGGGCAGCGGTGGGCAGATGGCGACGATAAAAGTTCAACATGCTGAGGTAACAGTGTAACTCTTTGAACTCTGAATTGCTTGCACTTTCTCTGGTAGTGGCGTTGATCTGCTGGGGTTAATTAAATGGCCAAGGAACTCGGATTGCATCACACCGAATGTGCGCTTCACTGAGTTGATAACAATGCTGGCTTCACTCTCACTGAAAGACAGTGGCAGCGAGGGAGCTCGGGCAACTTGGAGTACACCAGGATGTCATCAAGGTACACGAAACAAAATGGCAAGCCTTACGAGACATCCAGGAACTGCTGACTTGTCTGTGCAGCATTCCAAAGACCAAACGTCATAAACAGGCTTTCAGAAAGCCCGAAGGGTCCCACTGGAATTTGGGTATATATATTTGCGCAATTGTTCTTGCTAAATACAGTGCAGCGAGCCAAGGCGAGGCTCAAAGTCTTGAACGTGTGGGACTGGGTATCGGTCCAGTACCGCTCACGAATTAAGTGCACGATAGTCCCCACATGGGCATCACAAGTTGTGTTTTCTTGGGACTAAATGTAACGCCGATGAGCATGGGCTGCTTGATGGTCAAATGATGCCTTGCCATAGCATGGCCTCGAACTCTGCCTTTGCTACCACAAATCTGTCAAGCATGAGTTGACATCAGAGGCACGATGTGGGAGGGCCAGGTGTGGTTATTATGTGGTGGCCCATAAAATGTTTAATGTCCTTCGGTGCGGCAGCCGAACAGGTGAGGTCAGGGAATTTTTTGAGGATGTCAGTGTAAGATCCAGGGCACTTCACTAATTTTACACTGTCCCACTATCTTTAAATTTGTTGTCACATCAATGAGCTGGCTGTTTGTGATGTTGGCTAGCAGCCTGTAGTGGCCAAGAAAATCTGCGCCCAGGATTGGTTCATTGACATAAATGTCCATGAGAATCTGCGGCGTAGTCTTAGGTCTAAATTGCAGTTGAGTATCATAAGTTTCAATTGCCGAATCGTTTGCCGCTGTGATAGAGAGTGCCTCAACTCACCTGAGGTGTCCTAACATAGAACGGGGGTATTAAAAAAAGGTTGGAACCTATGTGAACAAGGTCTTCATGCTGCCCACCTATTCAGCTATGAAGAGACATCTTGATACTGAATTGCAGTCGGGTGCACCTAGACCCAGTTGCAGTTGGTGTCTGGATGAACGCAGGGAGGACAACATTTTGTCACTTCATTGCCAAAGCATGTGTGTTACCGGCAAAAGTCACAAGCCGGCTGCTGTTGTCCAATGGCGGGTGTTGGGTTGCCGGTTGTGCAAGCCAGTTCGGCGGTGGTTGGATCGGCTGTTGCTGCAGTGGCTGCCGTCCTCTGCCCATGGATGTGCCAACCCGTTGACTTGGTGTGGTGAGAGCTGCCACCTGTGTAGCGAAGTTTTGTACTATCTGGTGCAGTTTGGTGTCGGGTGGTGGCTGTGGGAGCCGCATGCTGCTGCGACGGTGTGAAAATGATGTCATTGCTGCATCCGCAATACTAGGTGCTGTCACCATCACATTGAGTACCTGGTCAGCCAAGTTTTTCAGTGGCATCCAGCTGCATCTCTTTCTCTACCGCTATCACTGCCTGCACCTGAACTGGGAGGCTGTGCATCCAGATAGTGCGTGACGACGACTCCAGCACCATGTTGGACTGTGCAAGGCTCCGCAAGTGGCACAAGAACTATGAAGGCCTCCAGTCCCCGCATTCCTCTTCCCACAACCCCATTGGTACAACCATTGTTCCTCAGATGACAAGATCCGCTGAATCAGCTCTTTCTCAAGGTATTTGTATGATGACTGTGTTGTCGGGGCAGTCTTTATATCCCGCACTTCAGCCGTGAAGTTTTGGTTGAGTTGGCTCACTACGTGACCAAATTTTGCAAGGTCACATGTTATGTGGTTGCTCATGAAGACTGCCGCCACTTGGCTGAACCACATTACAGTTTTGCGGGACCAAAAGGAAGGTAGCCTGACCAACACCTGTCCAGTGCTTGTCGGTGCTCCAATAATCATAGGAGGCGTTGGTGTGGCAGGGCTTTGTGTACCAAAATTTCCCTGGGCTGTCTGTGACTGTGCAGCATGTGCATGTGTAAGGTGTGCTTGTAGCTCACTCTCCAGCCTCTGGTTATGCTCAAGCAGGTTTTCGATAGTCTTTTGCAGCTCTTCTAAAGTCGCCATATTACCTGAGAGTCAAGTCCTTACACAAGGCAAAAGCACACAATGAAAATGAATTGACACATGACAAGAAAAAGCACAAAAAATAACATAGACAGTTCATGAGCAAAGCATAAACACACAAAAAAATCACAAAAAATGAGTTAACACAAACAAGTTGATAGTTTTTCACTACAGAGCACAGTTCGGGTGTGAGTGCATCAAGTGCAAGTCTACTCGCAGTTCCACGTCACTTGTACCGATGAATGTTCATCACCACGTCTTAGCCTCCAATCACATTGGGGTCACAAGTGAAGCAAGGGAATGCTTATCATTGTTACAGTCATAAACATGCAGTGAACCGGCTTTACTGGCTTGGTGATGGGAAATGACGAGAGTCATCTTTGTCTGTGACGCACATTTATTTTTTCATACATTTCAAGATGGTACAAACAATGTTTATCATTAATGTCAGGCTGTACTGCTCTGTCGGTACAGCTTGATCACCAATCCTGGAAGGCATTACTCTGGTGATGAGCCATGGCGTGACTGCGCATACCATGTGAGACAAAGGCCACATTTCCAAAAGTTCAATTTTTGGCATAACCTGTGGAGCGCCGTGACTTTCACAGATGGGAGAGAAGGTGCCATGAAACAAACGGATGTATGCCTTGAAATCAGCAAATGTGGAAGACCTTGCGTACACATCTGTGCGGAGTCGCATTAATTCGACCCACGTGGTCCATGGTGAGAAAGGTCGGAGATGCATGTTGCATCACATTGACCCGCTCACACTGCCACCCTGCTTTGTTCCATGTGGGATAGTACATGACACACCATTGCCAAAATGTGGAATAACAGGAAAACTGTGCGCACAGGCCCGTGAATGCCAGGCACAGTTTGCTGGTGTTGGGTGTGCTGCAGTTCCGTCCTTCACAGGTTTCTGCGGTGCGGCTGCTACAATACCAATAACTGAAACAAACACTTTCACATGAACACATCAAAGACACAGTCAGGCATCTAGAGCTACTAACAGAACAGGACTATTTCTAGTTCAGTAATGAATTCTGTTTACGAAGTGTTTGGAAACATAGCAAACATATTTATGAACCATGTAGAAAATATGATATTTAACAAAACTCTGCCAAATAGTAAGAAGATCCTACACTGGATTAGATATGCGGATGACATCTTGTGCCTGATAGATGAACCAAGTAATAAAACTGACCATTTATCCACATACATAAAATGTGTTGTTGAGAGGATACATTTTGCAATATAGAGAGACCAAATAGTTACATTTCTGGCACATCACCATAAAGATTTAAAACAACCAACACACATTTGACATGTACCGAAAACCAACAACAATAGACACTATTATACACGAGACATCACAACATCCCAGTTCTCAAAAGCAGGCAGCACTTAGATACATACGTCGCAGACTAAACACATTACCATTACCATTAAATTACATTACCATTAAATACAGACAATAACAAAAAAGAAATGAATACCATAATACAAATAGCCCCGAACAATACATACTAAGAGAATTTCGTAACAAAGTTGAACAAAAAAATCAAGAAAGAGAAAAGAACACACACCCGGCTGTCTCCAAAACATGAACAGAATATTACACAAACAAATACACAAAATGAGAACAGGAACCACACAAAGTGTGAAAGAAACAGAAAACAAAAGATGGTACGCAATGACATGCAATCACAAATAAACACACAGAATATCCAATATTTTCAAAAAACCAAGCATAAAAATAGCCACCAAACCAACAGTTCAATTCAAACATACTTCCCAACAGCAATAGGAAAACTGATCAGGAATATACCAACTGAAATGCAATATGTGGGATGGAAGATACATAGGTCAAACTAGGTCATTTGACACCAGATACAAAGAACATGTAAGAGTACAGAAATACAGAACTTATCATTCAACTTTTGCAGAACACTTAGACCAACACCAATATAAAATTACCAACAGACTCACAGATATGTAAATCGTGAGGATAAACAGCAACTAAAAACACCACCTCACCTTACAACGAAACTACCCCAGTCAAGAAACCATAACAGAAAAGAAACAACTCCTAAATAATCATACCAACTGGGCAAAACCACACCCTCTTTAAATCGATTGACCACTTAATATAACATTAAATATATACATTTAACCACAGGCTCCATTTGCCACTACCATCTTCTCCCAGAAAAAAAAAAATTAGTTTCACAGGTGGCAACACACACAACAAGTGCTCAACCAATGGAACAGACAGAAACACTACTACTGTACAGAGAGAGAAACACACATAACTTCAGTTCAGTTTACAAAAGTGGAGTGTAAATAATGCAGTGCAAAAAATACTGCAGAATGGCAAGAACTGCCAAATGAATATGTGAATCAAAGTCTTTAGATGTCAACTGCTGCTAGCAAGGAGCAAAGGAGCAGTGATTTGGAGAATGTGTCAAGAAACACCATAAGTAACTTGCATACCAGTTTTATAAATCAAATGCTGTTTTTAATGTACAAAACAAAAAATGTACAAACATATGTATCCAATTTGCAGAATAACCACAGAAGATACTTTATAAATAAAAACAAAATGCATCTGGTGTAATTCTCTTTAATTAAATTGCGGTAAGCTCAAGACAGAAAACCAATAATAACTGATGCACGTTCTTTTTCATAGGTCTTCACCAGAAGTTAACTGCCTTAGAGCCACTCCCTATCATTTGCGTCATGTTGCAAACAATTAGAACATTAAAAGCGAAAATCCCTATTTAAAATGAAGGGGGTAGCAGAACTGTGCCACAAGCAGGAAGGTGGTTGAGTGGCAGCAGGTGAGGCAGTACTTGCTCATCATCTGCCTGCTCGTGGTGCAGTTCTGCTACCCCCTAAGTTTTAAATAATACCGCTTTTAGCACACTATTTGTTTAGAACATGGCGCAAATGATGGGGAACAGCTCTAAGGCCGTTATCTTTCAACAGTGACCCATTAAAAACAATCTTTATCACCTGATGATGCATCTTCTAGTGGTTGGAAACCAGTCATGACGTTAATAAAAAGTTTTCTAAATTATTTCAAACCTGAGAATTGCTGCTGCTGCTGCTGTTACACACCAGGGTGCATCCAGTTGCCTTGGCCTCTGCCACTCCTACGCACTGTTTCTCCTTTTAGGAGATTTCAATGCACATAGTGCTGAATGGGGCTGCAACTCCACCTATCCAAGGGTTTAGTGGTTGAAAATATATTGATCTGAAAGCATTTGCATCCTGAATACAGGGACAATGACACAGTTTTGCACAGTAACAGGGTCATTCTTTGCCACTGATGTGATAGTTTGCCCTCCCGCTCACACATTGTGTCCAGTGGGAAGTGGTGAAAGACTTCCACTGCAGCAACCATTTCCCAGTTCCTCTCTGTCTTATACAAAGAACAAGCCAGAGGAAAAAATCATCCAAGCAGATGCTATGCAAGGCAAACTGGACACTACAGTTAGTTGGCTGTACTTGAGCAATGAGGCAGTGTCCAAGACTGGACGGATCACATTACCAATGTGATCCACTGTGTCATTGCTGGATGTATATCGATGTATATCAGGCCATTGCAGAAGGCAACCTGTTCCTTGGTGGAATGATCAGTGTCATTGTGCAATAAGGAGCAAGTGAACGATGTGAAGATTCAAGTACAGTCTATCTAGGGAGAATCTCGGAGCCTTTCGGCTAGAGAGAGTGGAAGGCTGACTGACAGCGATGGAGTGCAAGAAGCAATCACAGCATAAGTTTCTGAAGTTCTTTATTAACTGGTCAATTTCTGCCACTGTAGTTTAGGAATCTGTAAGGAAGAACTTTGGAAAAGGCTGCCGTGTTCATTGGCTGCCTTACAAGACGCTGGAGTCCAAAAACGTCACACTCATGGAGATAGTGTAGATCATGGTGAGATACTTTTACTATACGACATTATACATAAGTACAGTTCAAGGTACCCAGGGGAGGGACAAGTTCATTTAAACTCTAACAATGAATGGGCCAATAACTTACCTTCCTCATGTGGGAATTGGACACAGCACTGTCTACAGTTCATGAAACTTCCTCCTCACCAGTCTTAATACATTATGGCACGCTATGGCAATTTAACACTGAATCTGTAGTAATACTACTTGCATTTTCAACAAAATACGGGATTATGGTCAATATATTGATCCTTTAAGGGAATCAGGTCTTAAACTGAGGGAGGACTGTGTGCACCCCAACAGCTATCTTAGTGTTGCTCTTACCAATTGTGTAGGAAAGATGCTAGAGTATATGATCAGCTCTTGCCTTATCGATACTCTGGAATATAGAAATCTGATAAATCACTTCCAGGTAGGTTCAAAAAATATGGCCGGCCGCGGTGGTCTCGTGGTTCTAGGCGCGCAGTCCGGAACCGTGCGACTGCTACGGTCGCAGGTTCGAATCCTGCCTCGGGCATGGATGTGTGTGATGTCCTTAGGTTAGTTAGGTTTAAGTAGTTTTAAGTTCTAGGGGACTGATGACCACAGCTGTTAAGTCCCATAGTGCTCAGAGCCACTCAAAAAATATGAGATCTGTTCAAAAAATTTCAGGACTTTGTCCACAAAATTTTTCTGCACTTACCTTTTACTTACTGTGCATGGTCTGCTTCAAAATACTCCCCTTCACAACCAATACATCACTCCCAATGCCATTTCCTCTTTCAGGAGTGGTCTTTGTATGCCTCATGCTGGATGGCGCGATGTGCCGTCTGTGAATTTTCTTTTATCTTGTTGTCACTGCAAATCTTCATTCTTTCAATGGGGCTCTCAACTATTGAAATAAAAAACGTCTGCAGGGACCAGGTCTGGTGAGCACGGATGATGAAGCAGCATAGTGGTTTCGTTTTATTTTGCAGTAGTCATGTACCAACAGCAATGAATGTGCAGGGGTGTTACTGTGATGAAAGAGCCATGATTTGCCTCGCCATATTTCATGCTATTTCCTCCTCACATTTTCTCGCAGCCATTGCAACGCATCCCAATAGTATCATCAATTAACAGTTTGTCCTTGTGACATGAATTCTTGATGAACTAGTCCTTCAAAGTCAAAGAAAACTATCAGCATGGCTCTGACATTTGACCTGACCTGACAAGCTTCTCTCTCTCTCTCTCACTCACTCACTCCCCCCCCCCCTTTTTTTTTTTTTTTTTTTTTTTTTTTTTTTTTTTTTTTTTTTTTTTTTTTTTTTGGAGAACCTTTCCCAACGCACCGTGAAGACTGAATCTTGTCTCCGCATCATAACTGTAGATCCACACCACATCACCAATTATGGTTCTCATAAAGAACATCTCATTTTCATTCATGCAATCCAAAAACTGTTCACAGTTTGCGATGCGAAGGTCTTTCTGGTCTTGACACATGAGCCGTAGGATGAACTTGGTAGCAACATGGTGCATTCCAAGATGCTGCGTCAAAATTTTATGACATGATCCAACTAAAATGTTACATTCTTCTGCAATCTCTCGGACAGTTAATCTTCAATTGGCATGCACAATTTCTTTGACATTCCTGACATGTGCGTCATCAATAGACGTCAAAGGGCATCTTGAACGAGGGTCATCTTTAACCTCCGTTTGGCCATTTTTAAACTATGTGAACCATTCGTAACACCGAGTATGGCTTAAGCACTCATCACCGTAGGCTTCCTGCATCATTTTGTGTGTGTCTGAAAAGATTTTCTTCAGTTACACGCAAAATTTAATGCTGATGTGTTGCTCCTCTAACTCCACCATCTCAAAATTTGCAAACTGCGTGGCACACCCTTCTACTCCATACAGCACTGCACAATAACTAACAGATATACAACAATGAAACTTCCAGCAGTTACGCATTAAACACAGGCATGTACAGGGACACCAACCACATTTTGCTCCAAGACACCACTGGTGCAAAATTACGAATGTTCCAGAATTTTTTGAACAGACCTGGTACAATGACAATTTTGATAACTTAACTCTACTGGAGGCAACTACAACCGGAGGCATTCCTACAAAACAGAATTTAATTGCCTTTTTTTTTTGCTTTGAATATGCATACAATAACATGTATAGACACAATATCATCTATCAGTCACAAGAAGGAGGATTTTGTTGTTGTCTCCCCAGTTTTCTTCAGTCCTTGCCAAACTTCATTCAAGGTACAGTGACAGGACTTATGTTTCATATAGGTTTCCTTGCATTCAAAGTGTCCTTCAGGTGAGCATTATAAGCATGACTTTGTTTGCAATTGCAATTAATAGTCAGCAGTGGGAAGTCTTGTGAACATTGTTTGTGTATGACTTCTCTATTTTCCTCGCATTAATTACAATCAAAACTTAAGAGCCTGGAAGAATGGTCTGCCAGAAGAGATTTAAATTTCTCCCCCTGAGAAAGCTATGTGTATTGATTTATAAGTGATCCTCTTTGTACTCACCCTTAACTAAGGCTATGGGATACTGTTCTACATTTTAAGGACATGGTAAGGTACCTGGACGTTATATTTGATAGAAAACTGACTTGGCTGCCACATTTCAGGGAACAAAAAATAAGAGTGCTCAAAGCACTGGATGTCGTGAAGAATTTGAATGGGAACAAATGGTTCACAGATACATCCTGCTTGCTGTAATTCTATAAATGTTTGATGTGCTCCCATCTAGATTGTGGATATACAGTTTACAGCTCAGCCCCACCAATGTACTTGAAATGCTAGACTCTGTACACCACAAGGGGACCAGAATAGCCTCAGGAGTCTACAGATAAGTCCTATAGCAGACATATGAACAGAGGTATGTGAGCCGCCACTATCTGCTTGGAAAAATTTCTTTGTGACTAAAAAAGCACTCAAGTTCCAATCATTCTGCCTCACTGGCTTTCTCTGTAACAATTATTGTCCATGCAACCCTGGAACAATATTACAAAGTTTGCCCGTGTGAGACAAATCAGTTTGGCATATGAGCAAAGCAGCCTTTAATGGATCTAGGTATTTGTCTGATAAACTTGCAGAGGTAGGGTTGGAGGAAAGCACCACGCCATTTCTTAATGAAGCCTAGGATAAATTTAGACCTGACAAAGTGCAACAAAATGTTCACTCCACACTATATTTTTTAGAACAAATTGTTTACCATTTTAACTGAGCACCATATATATATATATATATATATATATATATATATATATATATATACACACACACCTAAAAACAAAGATGATGTGACTTACCAAATGAAAGTGCTGGCAGGTCGACAGACACACAAACGAACACAAACATACACACAAAATTCAAGCTTTCGCAACAAACTGTTGCCTCATCAGGAAAGAAGGAAGGAGAGGGAAAGACGAAAGGATGTGGATTTTAAGGGAGAGGGTAAGGAGTCATTCCAGTCCCGGGAGCGGAAAGACTTACCTTAGGGGGAAAAAAGGACGGGTATACACTCGCGCACACACACACACACACATATCCATCCACACATATACAGACACGAGCAGACGCTGGCACGTCGATACACACACAACAAACACAAACATACACACAAAATTCTAGCTTTCGCAACCAACGGTTGCCTCGTCAGGAAAAAGACTTACCTTAGGGGGAAAAAAGGACGGGTGGATGGATATGTGTGTGTGTGCAAGTGTATACCCGTCCTTTTTTCCCCCTAAGGTAAGTCTTTCCGCTCCCGGGATTGGAATGACTCCTTACCCTCTCCCTTAAAACCCAAATCCTTTCGTCTTTCCCTCTCCTTCCCTCTTTCCTGACGAGGCAACCGTTGGTTGCGAAAGCTAGAATTTTGTGTGTATGTTTGTGTTTGTTTGTGTGTGTATCGACGTGCCAGCGCTTTCGTTTGGTAAGTCAAATCATCTTTGTTTTTATATATATATATATATATATATATATATATATATATATATATATATATATATATATATATATATATATATATATATAAACAAAGATGATTTGACTTACCAAACGAAAGCGCTGGCACGTCGATACACACACAAACAAACACAAACATACACACAAAATTCTAGCTTTCGCAACCAACGGTTGCCTCGTCAGGAAATATATATATATTGGTTGTTCTATCATTTCAGTCACCCATGTCTTCAGAACCAATCTGCTGGGTGAATGTACTGTATTGGGTGCTGTGAACTCATAAAAGTGTAGATCATTTGAAATGTAGTCATGGTTTGAAATTCCCAATCTGCTCTGATTCACTCACTGCTCTGCAGACCATCCAGCACATGTACCCAACAGATAAATCATCCATAATATCAAGGATATCCTATGGTTCCAAAGACAGGCAATGGAGGTTCATTCTTCTGGTTCTAGGACATATTGGAATTTGAGGGAATGAGTTTGCCAATAATGAAACCAAGGAGGCATACACCCTTCCAAACGAAACCCAATGTCCTATCCCTCTACGTGCCATTAAGTAATTTCTGAGAAGGTTTTTAATGCATCTTTTGGAGGAAGAGTGACTGGACCAATGATGACAAGTTGAGATGAACAGAAGGGACTACAAGGCCAAGGTGCACTTCTTTCTAGCCAGTTAGAAGTGGTGAAGTCTACAAACACATCTCTGAAAAGGATACAGCTTCCTTATGCATAGCTTCCTTCTCAGAAGTGAAGGACCACATATTTGGGATGCATGTGGTGTGTTGATTACAGTTTACCATAGTTTTACTGAACGTAGTTTATATAATGACGAGAGATGGTAAAAGCCAGTTTATTAGCAAATCTCCCCTCAATTTTAAGTGATGACGAGATGAGTGTAACATGTGTTCTACAATTTTATATTTTGTGTGACCTATCTAAGCTGTAGGCAGAAGATTTTAGTGTATGTTGAGGATAACTGCCTCATTCAATTATTATGTGAGTGATCAGCAAACCATCTTTTATGGACTTCCTGTTCCATGGAATTTCTGGTCTGGTAACAATAGTTTAACAGTCCATCTTGAATCGGTTTTCACTGTTATACCATTAAATGAGACTGTGTATGCTCATATGAGAAAGAGTGCAGGAGTGTGGATGTGATCTTCTATAGCATTTTAGCATAACTGCATTTTATGTGTTTTATCCCTACTCATACCAT
This sequence comes from Schistocerca cancellata, assembly GCF_023864275.1. Taxonomy (NCBI): domain Eukaryota; kingdom Metazoa; phylum Arthropoda; class Insecta; order Orthoptera; family Acrididae; genus Schistocerca; species Schistocerca cancellata. The sequence continues at coordinate 205,285,085 of NC_064627.1, forward strand.
GTGGTAATTTTAAGGTCACAGCTAACCATGATGGTAAGTAACCTGAACAACATCAATTACCACCACCTAATGGAAATTATTTCATTACAAATATCTGATGCTTTCCGAATAATGGAGGGAGACTCCCCTGTAAAAAAAAAAAAAAAAAAAAAAAAAAAAAAAAAAAAAAAAAAAGGACTTTATGTCAAGATTGCTTTCATACTAAACTCTCCTCCTGCACAGGCCATGAAGGCCCAAAGGTACCAACTGGTCGCCGTGTCATCCTCAGCCCACAGGTGTCACTGGATGCGGATATGGAGGGGCATGTGGTCAGCACACCGCTCTCCCAGCCGTATGTCAATTTCCGAGACCGGAGCTGCTACTTCTCAATCAAGTAGCTCCTCGGTTTGCCTCACAAGGGCTGAGTGCACCACGCTTGCCAACAGCTCTCGACAGACCGGAGTGATCAATGAGAAATGCCGAATTGTTGCAGACAAAAAACTCAGTCTGCTAAATATTTTAATAACATGAAGAGAGGGAGAGTGATTCTTGATAACAAGTAGCAGTTAACAGATGTGCGTAGACACATCCAGAGTACCAGGATTGGTGGTGCACATAAACACATTCAGAGTGCACAGGGACAGGTACAAAGGCGTGCGCATTAACACATCCAGAGCAGTTAAAGCTGGTGACAACCATTTGTAATGCAGTGAATAAGTATTATGATAAGAAAGGCATATCTGGATCCCACGCTTCAATCTCATATATCTTATGAATGTACTGTTCAGTCATTCCTGTTCATCAGATACTTTTTGTTGTGCCTTAATAATATGAAATGGGACCCACTTCTGTCACCAGTGAAATAGGATTGGAGTCAGTAGACTTGTTTTGTGCTTTCCAAATTCCTTTATTATGGCCCTTTGCCATGATTTATTACAAGCTGTGCCACTGTGGTCAAGGCATCTAGTTGCCTCCCACATATATCTGTGTGTGTGTGTGTGTGTGTGTGTGTGTGTGTGTGTGTGTGTGTGTGTGTGTCCTGATATAGGTTTTCCATGATTTCTCTAAATCTCTTCAGGCAAATGTCAGGATGGTTCCTTTCAAAGGGCACAGCCGACTTCCTTCCCCATCCTTCCCTAATCCGATGAGACCAATGACTTCGCTGTTTGGCCTCTTCCACCAAATCAATCAATCCAGCATGATTTGCCCCAGGTCTTGGCTTGGCCCACAGTGGTGGTGGCCCTGCATCACATTTCTCAGGGCAGACTGCCCTGACTCAAGGTCAAACTGCGGGCTCCGTACAGCATTCCTTATGATGTCCCCAAGTGTCACAGCCCCGTGGTGGTAGTGCTGTGATACTAGCACAAAATGATTTCAGTACAAAAGTGGCTAGGTATTTATACGCACACAGACTGCGCTTGCTTGGGCTTTGCTGTGTCTTGCAGGACGTATACTAAACAGCTATGCCTAAACACACACACACACACACACACACACACACACACACACATTTGACTACTGTCTCTGGCCACTGAGGACAGACAAAGAGCAATTGTGCATGATGTGAGAAGCAATATGGGTGATGGGGGTAAGTAGGCAGCTGGGATGGGGAAGGGGCAGGGGGAGGGATAACGAAGTATGGGTTGGGATGGTAAAGTGTTGCTTGTGGGAGCCTATAGGGACTATGTTTCACAAGATTATTTTCTTCGGGGTAACTCATAATTTTGGAATACAGTACATGTTCCAAACTCCTACAGTAAATCAACGTCAGTGATATGGGTCTGTAATTCAATGGATTACTTCTGTTTCATTTCTTGAGTATTTGTGTGACCTGTGCAACTTTCCAGTCTTTTGGTACAGATCTTTCATCAAGCAAGTGACTATATGATTGCTAAGTAGCTTGATTACTGACTAGCATATTCTGAAAGGATCCTCACTGCTATATTGTCTGAAACAGAAGACTTGCCTTTATTGATTTAAGACACTTCACTACATCAAGGCTATCTACTTCTATGTTACTTGTATTGGAGGCTGTTCTGATCTGAATTGTGAAATATTTACTCATTATCTCCAATTTAACAGATAAACTTTAATGATAGACAGGTAGCCCTTATAAACACCTTATAGCCTCTGTGCCCTATGTGTGTTGAAATACAGTTCCTGTTACTGTGATTCAAATATTATCAAGTCCATAAACTGTCTTGTAGCCACAAGAAGTTTTGGCGTGCCCTCTGCCAGCCAGTCACATACATTATCCTCAACACATGGGGCAATGGCAATTAGAGAGGAGCCTTGAATGTATCTTATTCACTATATCAATGTTTGTCTTGCTTCCTCTATGTGCTGCTTTTGCCAAATGGTTCAAATTTTCTGTTGTTTTGCCTGCAGTGTCCCATTTATTTCTTCTTTTTTTCCTCTTGAGTGTACCTTATAGAACAGCTCATGATGTGAAGAATCCTCTGTGCTACATAGTCACTGTATAGAAACTTATAAAGAAACAGACATGACTGCGTAATCAATGTAAAACAAAGCAAAAGACTTTTAGATTGTGGGGTTTTTTAAATGATACACATTTGGCTGGCGAGGGCAACGCATGAAGCATTCCGGGGTACTGTAGCAGAATCTTACCTTAAGGTTGTCAGTGACACCAAAGTTAGTGTCCAGGCTCTCTTAGGTGACACAGGCACCAAAATTGCAGGTAACATAACAAAATTAGACATGTTAAAACCCATTTTCAAACATTCCTTTACTATGGAGGATACAGAAGTGCAGCTGCAGTTCACTTATTGTTGACTGATAAAAATATCAGTGTCAGTGGTGTTGAGAAACAGCTAAAATCACCAAAATTAAACAAGGCTCCAGAGCCCCTGTCAAATCCTGTACAGATTTTGCAGCCAGGATAGCTCCCATTTGAAAACAGTTGTGTGTTTCAATTTAGTTCACATTTATGATCATGCCATATTCTAGCCGGGTAATGCAGTAATTGAATAACAATTTAGAACTGTAGACATATTTAAATATTTATGTTGGATGCTGTTAAATTTACGAATTCACAGCATGGTTTAAAAGACAGCACAATACCAAGGAATATTTTACTGATTCTTTTGAACTTAGCTTACAAACAATAAAACAACCAAAATCCTTTGAAACTGGTCATTATTGTTTCCTTTAACTCTAATAAAACATTTAATACCCCTGCAATTGTAGATTAGCCACTCAGTAAGCTGCTTGAAGGAATATTTCTTATGTGACTCAAGAATTACATCTTGGAGGGAGGATATCTTATGATAGACCAGTTTGGATTTCTCACAGGTTATTCTACTCCTCTGAATTCTAAATGTCACTGAGAAAGAAACAATAGTGTTCAGCAGTAGGAGACAATGTGTCCTGATGAACATTTTTAAAGTATAAGTATCTAATGCTACACGGCACCAAGAGCTCGTACATAAAGTATTTCTGCAGGAACTACCTATATCTTATAATCAAAACTCACATAATTATCTGTGTGAAAGAATTCTGCCATTACTCTCAAAGCGATCCATGATGTGATCAGTCTGATACTACTTGATTTGTCACTGGCCTCATGTGTTAATTAATTTCATACAGTGATACAATTATATTTTTATCTTGCTCCTCTTGTTGTATATTTTGATTCTAAGTAGTAAGGAGTACATGGTGTATTCATCAAGATCTTTGCTAAAAATAATCTTAATGTTATACGCAATAGCTAACATAATAAATAAGCAGTTGCTTTGGCTACAAGGTGTTATTATCAACAAAATTAACTCAAAAGATGTGTTACAATCATACATTTTATTCTGGTAATTATGTTATTAAAGCCAGAAAAAATTATCAACAACATTACACAACAAGTATTGGAAAAGTAATGCGATAACAGGTTTTGTGGGATACAAATGGGTTATCAAATTATTTCGATATTGGCATTGTTAGGAGGCCAGATAACTATATCATAATATGGGCAGATATTCGACTAATGAAAGGGCTAGTTTGGATGGAATATGTTATTTGTTTATATAATTGCATTTATATTGTAGTCCTTTGGCATGATTTATAATATTAAATTGTTCTGGACCTGGATTCAAACCCTAGCCATTTGTTATCTAAGCAAATCTTTTGGCCTGACCGAGATTCAATTACAGCAACAATTGCCATTGCTGCCTAGGCATAAAGGGACATGAAATACCAAAGTTTTCACCAGTATCAGTAAAGGAATCTGAACTTGAAAATAAATGATGAAAATTTTTGTACTGAACTGGGAATCCCATCAAGACCCTTATTTCCCTGTTTACTAACTATGAAAGACATTTAATATAGTTTCATTCACAAGCAACGAAGTGTGTATGTTTTTAAATTTGAAATGCCATGATGTAAATTTCGAACCCAGCACATAATCAGCTTGTTAACTAAGTAAAATCAGATATTAGCTATTAATTTTTTCACCAATAGTGATATTTTTGAATCTGAAATCATGATACAATTTTCCTTGTTTGCCTGACAGGGATTTGAACCTGGCACTTATTGACATTGTTTCCTATCTGTGAATATACATTAGGTATGGTCTGTTTGTTCACCAGTAGTGAGATGTGCACATGTTTGACTAGAAATAATGGCACCTATCGTTATTGTAGACAACACTCGAAGAGACATTAAAAATAAAAATTGTTATTCACTAGGGGTTCGGTGTACACATACTAGGGCTTAAAATAAAATTATGAATATTTTTGTGTTCGAGGAGGATTCAAATCTTAATACATGCCTGTCATGAAGAACTAGAGGAGTTTGTAAAAGGGTGAAACAATGAAATGATCATACAGTAGGCTATCATTCTGTGAAGGTCAAATACCACAAAAGAGGAGATCCATATTTGAATCCCAGTCTAGCACCAAAATGTTCAACATTTCAATTGAAAATAAAATAAAAGCCCTGTGTACTTAAATGGTCATTGGTTCATTAAATATAATAAAATTTCTAGTGCAAGAAAGCATGCTGGTGACAGAGTTGCAGCAACTTCCACCTCTGTCATGGTCCATCCTAAACCACCTCTGCTCTAGTTGGTAGTGAAGGGATGTCATGTTTAATTCAGAGCAAAAGTACGGTACAGCTTAATAGTCTTCACATGGCATTACCAGAGGTGAAGGAGATCTGTTCATGCCTGTTAAAAATGAGCACCTGAAGTGGGACTCAAACCCATACCACACACATATTAAATTAGGTTAGTACACCAGACCACAGTATCCAACATCTACCGGCTGCATTGTTATGTTTGACCATGAGAAGTCTGGATACTGTATGAGAAATCTGACCCTTGACTTCCTGGAAGTGTATTTCAACCTGTTCAATACACTCATGTCCAGGCTTTGTTGTAATTTATTCAATTGCATCGACATTCAGCAGCCATGCCTGCTATGTAGTACTACATTTTATATGCTAAATACCTCCACAAATCCCACATATCAATGATTGAAATGCCACAAAGATCAGGTTATTGGCGGTTTTAGCTGCTGATCGATTACAGTTAATTTCTGACACTAACATTTAAAACAGATAGTGAAGAAAAACTGGCTGTCGATTAACTGGCTGATTATCAGGATGCTTCTGACATGGAAATTATGCTAGCCTCTTGTAAGCAGGATATGGATCCACCTCTTGCGGCCATAGCCCCGAGTCAAAGTAATTTGGAAATTTTCACTATTGCAACAAATTTCTTACTTAGAGAAATACCACTGTTGACTGTGAAGCTACCAGATAATCCAGATACTACTATGATTACTGCTATTATTTTCTCCATTTAGCTGCTTCTACAGGTGTGTTGAAAGGAAGCATTTAATACTTGTTGGCAATGTGTGGAAGCAGTTGCCCAAAAACTGTTAAATTATTTAGCTATTTCCATATCTAGGAAATACTTTGCAAGTTAAAATCAGACTTCTATAATTATTCTTTGATTACATTACAACTAAATTAATTGATGAGCATGTTGCTTGATAACAGAAATTGTGTCTCATTACTTCATTTACTTGCAGTTACCATTGATGCTTGTAAAATGTTAAAACTCCTTTTCTATTAATTATCGTGGTCATTCTTTACAGATGATGCCGCGTTAACATCACCTATTTCAAGGGGTATAAGGAATAAAGTATTTCAGAATTTCAACTGTTTTCATTGCAAATCTTAGCATTCTATGTTGCCTAAGTTCACATTTTTGCAGAACTGGTCTAAATTTAGTGTGCATTGGAACAGTTCAGAAAAACATTGCGCAGTTGGAAACCTCATATCTCAGTCAGTGACCTTATACTTTGTCACCAACTAGAAATTCTAACTCTATGGAACACCAGTTTCAGTAATGTGATGTAGCAAAGATTGTTTTGTTTTGCTAGTGTTCTTTCTCACCAGAAAAAAGGCATTTTACTTATTAGGTTCCATAGCTGCACGGTATCAGTAATTTCATGCACAAGCAATGCATACAGGTTACAAAATTTAATTGTGCCATGGACTCCAATTCTGCACATACCTGAACTAAACTAGCCCAGCACAAATTCGGGCCCCAACATCAGGCTGCCAGATTAAATTTCACACTGGCGCACAGGAGCCGCTTTCATGCTGGGACCAAGTTATATTTATGGAAAAGAAGATTTAACAGAAAATATGTCCAGCAGAGACAAATGTATGGCCAAACTTCTGTCACAGTTTTGCAATGGATATTAGCAAATGGTTGTGGCATCTTGTGGAAATTCATCTACTTTGTAGCAGTTACTGCTGCACACTATTGGAGAACACACTGCCTTCTTCTGTTCCACCTTAGAAATCTTTCTATTCGGTTGCCTATCTGTAGGTGCAAACTTATTCGGTGGTGGAGCAGATAATTTGTCTGTATGTTCTCATATGCCTGCCCCCTAGTGGTGTGATTTTCAACTATGGCAAGCATGTAGTATTTGAATGATGCTTTATCTACTTACGTGTGTCATTTTTCTGCATGTCTTGTAGCTTTCACTCAGTTGTCTTCTGAAGTCCCAAAGGTATGAAGGGCATTCAATAAGTAATGCAACACTTTTCTTCTGAAAGCAAATTGGTTTTATTCAGGATTACGCTACACTATATTATTCTTCAAACTTTTGGATAAAAAACCTTGTTTTTCAGCATAATCTCTGTTCAGTGTAACAGTGTTATGCCACCTTATTGGAAAGGCCTGTATGCCCGCATGGTACCACTCTACTGGTCGACTTTGGAGCCAATGTCTTGCTTCATCAATAACCTCTGCATGATCCATGTAATGCTTTCCACAGAATGCATCCTTCATTGTGTCAAACAGGTGAAAGTCAGTAGGTGAGAGATCCTTGCTGTAGGATGGAGAGGAAGAACATTGAGCAGTGAGGTACTTGATTGTGATCTTTCAATCACGTCAAATGAGAGGTCCACACATTCCAACATTGCAGCAGTCATAGCTGTGTACAGCTGGCTAGCATTTGACAGACTGGAAAGGTTTGCGTGACCTGTTTGCGATGATGACAGGCAACTTGTCCTCACCATGCTTTTGTTCACTGCCAGGTCTCCATAGACATTCTGCAAGTGCCTAGGTATATCTGCAGTTCTCTGGTTTACCACCAAAAGAAACTCAATGACACCTCTTGCTTGGAACACACCTCCCATTTTGAAAGCTACACTTAATGCCCCCACCTATCAGAACTTCATGAAACTAAAGGGGCTCAAGCAGGAATATTCCATGATGTAAAACAACAAATTCCACATTTTTTCAGCTAAATTGATTGATTGATTTTTATTGTTGTAGAGACCTCAGAGATCATCTGAGGCATTACAAAAGTCAATACAACATAGTATAAATGTTACACAAATAATTACAAAAACAAGAAAAATATTACATAAATAATTATGGTACCTTCACACAAAAACAAAACAGAAAAACTTCTGGTACAAATTGATATTGCATAGTAAATTTAGCCAATTACAGACTTACTCATATATAGAAGCATATAAAAACTGATCACAAAATGTAGTCATACCATATTCTTTGCCTCCCTTAAAAATTCATCAGTTTCATATATGCTGAGCTCAATAAGAAATTCTTTTACTTTTTTTTTTTAATTGTTGAATTGGAAGATCCCTGATATGTTGGGGTATGGAACTAAAAAATTTTATGGACTTGTATAAGAAGCACTTTTGTGCTTGTTTCTTATGTTATAATTATGTCACATGTCGTACTGCTAATAACTCGGATAGTTTTCCTTAATATGCATTACACACTGTAGTATAAATATTGACGGCAGGGTCATAATCTGTAATTTTTTAAAGCTTGACCTACAGTGAGCTCTGGGTGCCAAGCTACATATCAGTCTTATTGCCTTCTTTTGTAGTTTGAAGACATTAACTGCCTTGCTTTGATGTCCCCACAGTATTGTACCATAGGAAATGTGACTGTGTATTAAAGCAAAATAAACCACTTTAAGGACTGGCATGTTTAGACAAAGATGCAGCTTTCTTAGAGCAAATACTCCTTTGCTAATGCTGCTTCCCACTTTTTCTATATGGCTACCCCAGGATAATTTTGAATCAATTGAGATTCCAAGGAAATTAACAGCATTTGAGCTCTGCTCAAGTTCAGTGTTGTTATTCCACGATACATACAGGTCTTGTATTTTTTTTTTTTATTTTTTTTTTTATTTTTTTTTTTCGGTTGACACAAAGGGAATTTACACCAATTTTCAACTTTGACAGTGCACTGGTTCATATTTCACCTTCTGTGCTGTTTCTGCAGTTATACAGACTGCAAGATCATCTGCAAATAAGTAAGTCCTAGTTGACGGCCCAACTATGTTAATGGTAAGTCATTTATATAAATAACAAATAGAATTGGGCCACGTACAGAACCTTGTGGGACACCCATGCCCACAGATAAGTAATCTGATTCTGCACCATTAAAAACCACCTTCTGCACTCTATTACTTAGATAAAATTTTATCAATTCCAGAGCACTTCCTGTAAAGCCATAGAATTGCAGTTTGTTCAATAAGATTTCATGAGACACAGTGTCGAAAGCTTTTGATAAATCAAAGAGTTTATTCTGAACCACTAGCTTGCTTTCTAGTTGCTTCACACACTGTGTTAAAAGTGATGAGGCAGATTTAACAGTTCCTAACCCTGATCTGAAGCCAAATTGACTATCAGTGAAGATTTTGTTTTCTTCAAAGTATTTTACTATTTGATTATTTAATATAGCTTCTATCACTTTAGACAAGATTGGCACAATTGAAACAGGCCTAAAATTATCACAACTTGAGAGGCTGCCTTTTTTGTGTATTGGAGAGACTTTAACAAACTTTAGTGCCTTTGGGAACTGAGCCTCCAAAATACATGTATTATCAGTTCTGGCAGTTGAACTGAATCACACTTTAACATGGCTGAACTTAAACCATAAACGTCATTACTAAAACTGTTCTTCATTTTCCTCAGTATATTACTAACATCCTGTACCTTGACCAGTTTAAAGCTAAATGTGGTGTTTCTCAGGTAGTATTTATGGTCAGTGGCTATATTGGAAGTGGCAATCACCTTTATTATTTCTTGCACCTTCTCAGTGAAGAATGTATTTAACTGTGCTGCATTCAGATTACTGCTTTCAGCCTGTGACTGACTGTTAATGATATTCCACATTCCATGTGTCTTATTTTCAGATGTTAGTATTATATCTTCATTTTTTTTACACCTAGCTTCCATTACGGCCTGTCTTAATCTTTTCTTTTTCACTGTGAGCATGTCTTTAAATACTTGAGAACCTGTACTTCTATACCAGTCATAATATTGATCACACTCCCTCTTGATCCTCAACACCTTTTCATCCTTGACCTTATTTACTCTAAGTTCCTTTTTATTATTTAGTAACTTAATGGGAAAGGGCATCTTAGCATATACAGAAAGAGTAGATATGAGTTCTTCCACCTTTCTATCTATTGCATGTTCTCGATAAACCTGCAACCAATTACTTTTATCAATATGAGACTTAAACATATTTAGATTGCCTTAATTGACCACACATACTTTCTTTCCTGCCATGTGCACTGAGTCAGTGTTACAATTTCTTGTTATATCTGTTCTAAGAAGTAGTGGCCAGTGGTCAGATACCCAGGTCTTAATTACCTCTGACTTGAGATGTATTAACTCATTTGATACAACTATACTGTCAATACAGGTACCAGTACCTTTATAATGTGACCTTGTTATTTCAGTGGTTGTAATATAAAGACCAAAAGAATTTAATAAATTATTTACATATGAGTTATAGACAGTGGAAAACTGAAAATTCAAATTGAAATCTTCACAGATTAGTATCCTACACTTATACTTACAGACTGTCTCACATAAAGACTCTTAACTTGTTAACAAAATCATCTGTTGAATTTCCTCCAGTCTTAGTTGAGTACAAAGCTGCAACTATTAAACTTAAATCTGTTAACCTAACAGCTGCAATTTCACATAACATTTCTAGAGATAAGGCTTCAACTTTTGCTATTGGTTCATATTTAATAGGTTTTTTTTTTTTTTTTTTTATTTTTTTTTTTTTTATTTTTAGAAATATAACACACCCACACACCCACCATGATTTTTATTAGTTTACAATATTTGTCAGCTAGGGTGTAGCCATCAGGGCAGTATAGATCGAGACAGACTACATCTAAGTGATAAGTCTCTATGACATCTTCCACTACTTCCAACTTATTAGATAAACACTGTACATTCCAGTGAAGGACATTAAAATTGTCTGATCTGTGCCTGAGTCTGTTTACCTTGAGATCTTCCTCCTCCTTCGGCCTACCACTAAAAAATCATTTAGAGCACTGTTTTCCGTTTACTCACCCTGTTAGTATTTGGTCTTGTTACTGGGATTAGTGATGATGCTGATTCATCTGCTGCTGCTGCTGGTGGTGGTGGTAGTGGTTCTGGCATGACTGATGGTGGATTGTCAGCTAATGTTGTGACTATGCCTACTGTTGCTGAGGATTGTCTTGCTTCAGTCGATGCTGGTTTTTCTGCCACTGGTGAGGGCTGTGCTGAATCAGCTGATGATGGTGGTTTTGTTTCTGATATTGATAGTTTTTTGTTGCTGTAGTTTTTTATGGTTTCACTGCTGCAGTTGGTGGTGGTTGCTGTACTATTATTTGTGGTAATCTTGGTTCTACTGTTGTCATCAATGTCTCTAAAATTTTAAAGCTAAGAAGTCTCTTTCCCTTTCCGTTTAAGTGCATACCATGTCTTGTAAAACTGTCTCTCTGTAGGTAGTTAACAGGTAGAAATTGAGCGTTTTCATACATTTTGCATATGTTCTCGAACTGTTTGTTGGCTTTCATGATTTCTTTATTTACACACGAAACGTTTATGAGGTCGTGTCTATGCGCAATACCAATGATGATCATTGTTTTACTCTTATTGGTATTCAGTATTTCTTTTAAGTTTTCGAGGGCACTCGATAATTCATTTTGGTAAACATCATTGGCTCCCCCCACTATCACTGTGCATTAATTTGCATTTGATGAAATTCCGGCTTTTATGTTTTTTGTAATTTCGTGCATAGGTGCCCCTGGTTTCACGTAACTAGATGCGTTTGTACCATGTTCATAACGTAAAATTTTTGCGAGTCCACGCCCATGGCGATCCGAGTGTATGTTTACTTTGGAAAATTTCGTTCCTACCTTTCTCATCGAAATTATAGATGTACTTTTGGTTGTGTTTTGATTTGCATATAATTCTTCAGGTGAGAAAATAAAGTGTTGCATTACTTATTGAATACCCCTCATAATAATGTTGTAAACTGCATTAAATTACATCCACACATATTTTCACCATACTATAGAAGACAAAACACAAAGTACAGTAAAACTTCATTTATACATCTACCAGCGAAATATCCACAGTGTGACCAAGTTATAATGCAGTGTTTCAGAGTGGGTTGCTGGTAAGTGGATTGGTAAGGCCGATATTAGACTATAATAAAATTTGATACTGTAATAAGGAACTTTTGTCAAAGTTAGGCATTGGTCAAAATTTCTTTGCTCAAATCTAGCGCCTCGCCTAATAGTGGTGGGCAGGAAATCGTGTATCTGTTAGAAATCACAGTGACTGAGAAGTCACAGATATCACAGTAACAACTTTACATAATCTAACTGCGATTTCAGTCACAGTTAGCAGTCGCAAGTAGTATTTCATATTCAAAGACGTGAGCCATCTATTGGTCGAATTTAGCACTGCATTCTGCGATTTCAGTGACAAGTCGCAACAAAGAGTCGCAAGTAGCAACTAGAAAGCGCGGTTAACAGTGCCATCTGTGGGTCAAAGTTCGTACTACGCCCATCTCTGCGTTACACTATTGAGTCCAACTCTTCGACCATAGATACTAAAGTGCGCGTCATTTATGTTGGCGGCCGAGTTTAGGTTCGTTCTGCGCATCTGACGTCACAAAACACAGTCAGCCAATGAACAGAGAACGACGTTGCCAGATCTCGACTGCAGTGCATAGCATGGACGAGTGTCTTCAGTTATAGAAACGTTCAGTCATAAATAAAGTAATAGAACAAAAGCAATGTCTTGATAGCAGACTTTCTTTTATAGAAAGTTTGGAAAAAGCATTCTTTATACCAATTGCTTCATATTCTATTAATTAATTAAACCAAACAAGCAATAAGACTCCTAATTCAGGTGATAGCAAGGAATGGTGTTTGTATCAATCTCACGAACCGCTTTTTCGCAATAAAGAACAACGGTAATTGTTTATTTCCTGTTGTACTTCGACGAAGCGTGAGTAATTCATGGTCATACCAACAGTTTTTCAGTATTTTGCCTGACGTGTTATACTCGTCATGGCGTTCTGCAGTCAGACGAGCTGCGATAGCGTAATGGGTAAGGTGTTGATCTTCTACGCGTAAGGTTACGAGTTCAAACCTTGTGCGCTGCTTAATATATTCATTATTTAAAAACAATATCGAAGTGCCTTACTTCACGAATTATATTCGTTTGAATGCAATTTTTTTGAAATTTCTAGTGCTTTGTCTCTTCATTAACCCTTTCGCTCCTGCAGACACGTGCTACCCGTATTCCGCGCTGTGTGCGATCTTGTCATGACTGCACTGCTGGCCTGTGCAGACACATGGTGTTCCCACTGCTTTGACACACTTATCATTCGATTTCACAAAAACTATTTGGCCCAAAAATTTGATTTTTACACGTCTTCTTGACTGATACCTTCCCCCCATAAATGACTTAATTTTGTTTCGATGTTCAACGCAGTTATTATGCAGCATTACATGTAGTAATTTTATATGAAATTTAGGTATCTTGTCCACATTTCATCCTCTACATTGTGGCAACTAAAATCGACCATACAGAAAGTATACTCTATGGACTTTTACTTCTGCAAACTGTTCAAAATTTCGTGCAATGGTTTACTATATTTAATGCTGCATAATAACTGCGTTGAACATCGAAACAAAATTAAGTCATTTATGGGGGGAAGGTATCAGTCAAGAAGACATGTAAAAATCTAATTTTTGGGCCAAATAGTTTTTGTGGAATCGAATGATAAGTGTGTCAAAGCAGTCGGAACACAATGTGTCTGCACAGGCGAGCAGTGCAGTGACAAAATCGCTCACAGTGCGGAATGCAGGGAGCACGTCTTTGTAGCAGCGAAAGGGTTAATGCAGCCGTGGTGGCTTTACTTCATGAACTGCGCGCTCCAAGCTTGCGAACTATGCTATACTATGCTGCTGCTTCTATTCGCGCGTGCGTCGTGTGCAACTGGCAACGCAGCAATCTCCCGCGTCTGGGCGGGCATGCGCGAGCCGCCAAGATAAAAGAATTGAACTATAGTAGACTGGCCTTGCTGTGCAGAAGCTATAGGGCTGGTGTGGCTCCAACATAAACCACGTGACTGTTGGCAAAACGTGCCGGGATTTCAAACCAGCGGTCTGCCATCCTATGTTTGTATCGTATTTTACCCACATTTCTCAATTGACTGCCAGACGCTTCCAACAAAAATTGCTTTTTCATTTGCGAAAAATTATGTCAGAACTACATTTGACCTGGATTTGTTCACAGTACCATTTATAAAATCTAACAAATACATCGAACGCCCCTCTGGTGGGCAGCGGGAAGAATTACTATAAACTATCAATTAAAGTAAAATGTCGTTAAAATTCTTTTAAACAGTAAGAGTGTGCTCGTGTCAAAACTTTAAACATTGGATTCGCCGCGTTTTGAGCTCTAGTCACTTATAAAAGAAAATGGGATATGGAAATTATGTCAACTATAGGTGCCAAAATTGTCGACTTTAGGAGCAGGTCCATTTTAGAGTATCAATTTTAGGTGCACTTCAAAGGTTCAGTTCCTACTATTTTTACAAAAGTTTAAACTATCAGTTTTGGAAAAAAATGATATTTCAGATGAAAGGTGAGACTTTGATGTTTCAGAAAATAATTTTGGAGCCTACATTTATTTAATAGTATTATATAAAGGTAATAGTATTATATATAAAGGTAATAGTATTATATGAAGGTAGAAAAAAATTCTCTTCATGTGTCGACTATAGGTGCTCTACCTTATTATAATCTCACTTGTATATACAAAAAGGCGCGTATGTGCAGATGGCTTAAATTTTTTCCGTTTCAGGGCCTGTATCCAAATGTGCCTTCGGTTTTCATCCTATGAGTAGGAACGAGAAACAGTTATACTTACTTCTGTAACCGAATTATCACAGATACTTTCCAAAATGTAATATGAGTCTGACTTTACAGCCATCACTTTCAACACTTTAATTTACTTGATACTCTACTTCAAGTGTAAAAACATAAAAGTCACTTCAGCAGATTTCAATAAACGCATCTGTACTATCATAGAAACACTTATACGTGAAATGTAATGCCATTTCCCCCGACAAAACGCTGAGTACAGCCATAAGTGCAACACGAAACAACCACGTTTTGCCAACAGTCATGTGACTTTAGCCCAGAGATGTTGGAGCCACGAAAATGACGTCAGGGCCAGTCTATTATATTTATGGTCGAAGGTCCAACTGCGATTTCCGTGACAAGTCGCAATTAAGAGTCGCAAGTAGCAACTTAAAAGCGCAGTTAGCACTGCCATCTGTTGAGCAAAGTTCATACTACGCTATTCGCTACCGAGACAAACTGCGATTTCTGTGACAAATCGCAACTAAGAGTCGCAAGTAGCAACTAAAAAGCGCAGTTAACATACTTTTCCTGGTGTCATCTGTTGACCGACGTACGTACTTCGTTATGAGAGCCTTGTGCCTCACGAGATCGATGTGCTGTGTGTGCATATGAAGGGCTTATTTCAATAGTGGTACAAGTCCATTTTTGTTCATTTTGAGATACAGAGTCGTAAAGTTAAATGAGCACTGACAAATCTGCATTTGAGATACCAGAAATATTCAAGCATATGGCTTCTTGCTATAGATGAACCTTTATTTATGTTTGTTTGGATCACTAATTTCAGAAGCATTATAGACAGAAAAGTGGAGGTAATGGACTTGTACCACTATTGAAATAAGCCCTTCATATTATATGACGACATGCACATTCAGCGTCAGTTATGGTTGGTCAAATACTGCTGTGACTCTGAATGTATTATATTAATAAGAAGCAACATTGCCTTTTTCTCCTGAAAATATCAAGTAACGTAACAAATGTGTTTGATTCTGCTTCCAATATAACAGTTTTGGTTAATACTCCACATGCCTACAGCACTTTGCAATGTTAACACAGCAGAACTCAGACATCTGTATAAGTGTAGAGAAATGAAAACAGTCATATGAATGCCTCACTTTTGTTCCGACACAGTTCAAGACTCGGGAGAAAAGCTTTACACCTGGTGTTCTACTTGGCAACTTCACACACAAGAACTTTTTGCCGATACTACTACCACCTACATAAGTAAGCTTTTCCTGTGTTACTTTCAAGTAATGCACTTAAGCTATTCCTGATTTAACTGGAAGATCTGTACTTCCCACTTTCATATCAACAGCCTCAAAATGCATATTGTAGACTTCGGGATATGTTACAGGTCAGTGTCACACCAAGTTTGTGGAGAAAGGGGGGGGGGCGGCATGTCACTCTCCAACAAGTGTTTACCAATAAGTAAGTGGCGGAAAATTATGGGTATAGGACGGCTTAAACATGTGGAAAATGAGACATTTATTATTCCTTTAAAATCGCACAACAACTTCAATAAAACACAGTTTAATCATTCACACACTTATTTCACAATTATTTCACTTTTAAACTGCAAATCCTCTAAGAGCTGTCTTGAATCTTCACGAGTCTCTCTCAAAAACAGCCTTGTTGTGGATAGATACGTACAGCAACCAGTAATCAGAGTCAGAAGTGTGTCTGCAAAAACACAAGGATTATGAAACAATTTTTGCTGTCATTAATTACTAGCAATATAATTGTCAGAGTAGATTGCTAATATTTGCTATAATGAATATCACATTTGCAAGAACGATCTCACTGAAGTAATTAAGTCCATCGAAACGCTTAGAAACTAACCTCTAGTCTGACGAAAACTGTCTAAAGACGCAGTGGCAATTTCTTCAGATCTGTTGACAATGATATTTTGAGTTATCACTTTACTGAGTGACTGAAATGTAGTTCAGGTACCTGTGAACATAACAATATGTTAGAATTCATTTTCTAAATACGAACTATTACGGTACTGTACGGCTACTTACATATTAATTACACTATTAATATTTTCACAGTTGTTTCTTTAATACAAAATTAAAGCCAACGGAAGAAAAAACGTAAAACATACTTGCCAATGACAGGTTTAATGAGATGCAATTTTCTGTGTTGACAGATGTAACTTTTTCATACGGTGGTAAGTCGCAGAAATCGCAGGAATCACAGAAATCGCAGAAGTCACAGAAATCGCAGAAGTAGCAGAAATCGCGGAAGTAGCAGAAATAGCAGTGGCGGAGGGATACACAAACTATGTTCCTTAACTGCGACTCTTAACTGCGACAAATCACAGTTAAGAATAACAGATACTGAAAAGTAGCAATCACAGAAATCACTGATATCGGAAAATCGCAGTTTAGCCCATCACTATCGCCTTAGATTTAATCAAAGGAAGAGTTCATTTTATGTTTACTGTATGGAGAAATCAGTCGCTTGGAGCGCCAGCATCGCTGCAGCTATCTCACACACAATGTTTAAGGCCGGTATTACACTATCAAATTTCTTTGTCAAAGATTTGATCAAAGATGTGATCAAATATTCCGTCAAATATATTTGACAAAGATCTTTGACGTAGCGCTAGAAGGGGTATTACACTGTTATCAATTTTTTCGTCAAAGTTCAAGATGGCTGACAACAACTTGTTATTAACCGCAGGAGTTGCACGTACCGCAATTGCATTGTGTGCACATGCGGAAAAGAAGTGGAGGAAAAAAAGAAAACATACATACGAGGTTGAAAGTCTTAAATTCCCGAGATTACAACTTGATAATAAATTCAGTTGGGAGGAGCACACCACAGAACTGCAGAAACGCCTTAACAAATCTGTATTTGCTATTCGAGTGTTAATAGCAGACATAGGCAAGATAAAAATGAAAAAGCTTGCATACTTCGCCTACTTTCATTCCATAATGTCATGTGGGATAATATTTTTGGGTAAATCTTCAAGTCAAACAAAAGTTTTCAGAGTCCAAAAGCGTGTAATACATATTATTTGTGGAGTAAATTCACGGACGTCCTGCAGAAACCTCTTCAAAGAACTGGGTATACTAACTACTGCCTCTCAGTATATTTACTCCTTAATGAAATTTGTCCTAAATAATATATCTCTTTTTCCAACAAACAACTCAGTTCATATATACAATACCAGGAACAAAAATGATATGAACAAAGACTTAAAAGCACTTACTTTAGTTCAAAAATGGGTCCACTACTCAGGAACACTCATCTTCAATAATTTGCCAGCAAACATAAAAAATTTAGTTACAAATAAAGATCAGTTTAAAAGGAGCCTGAAAGACTTACTAGTGGCCAACTCATTCTACTCCATTGACGAAATTTTAAATAGAAACAAATAATGTATTTATTCATAGTATTAGTATTGTTATTTCAGCCTTAAAAAATTGGCATGTTCAACATCCACGAGGATCTCCTCAGCACAGATCTATGGAACGAAAACTAATCTAATCTGGGTGAAGCCGTGGGTTTTACGACGACACGATAAAAGCATTCAACAAAACTTGTTACATGAGCTTACAGTGGATGACGTGTAAGTCGTACATCAATTACTTAAGAATGGATGAGCATACATTTCTGTATGTGCTCAGTGAAGTGTATCCTCATATCACAAAGCACAATATTCACTTAAGAACCGCCCATCTTCAGAAGACGGGCTCACTGTAACACTCCGATTCCTTGCTACAGGAGAGGGTTATGTTATGTTAGGTTAGGTTAGGTTAGGTTAGGTCAGGTCAGGTCAGGTCAGGTCTCCAATCTTCTTAATCTATTTTTGTATTGAGAGTGCCTCACGTTCTAAAGCGCCTCATCAGCTTCATACATCTCTATTAATTTTGTAGTTGTCGGTACACACCAATTGTATTTACCGGCAATGTTTATAAAAACACTACAGACAACAGATCGCTACAGCGATGCTAGCGCCCCATGTGGTAACATGTCACATTGCAGTGAAGTGTGAACAGAAGTCAAGCGATTTGTTTGATCAAATCTACAGCAAGGCCCTAGATTTGATCAAATATTGGACGACATTTGACAAAGTCCCTATTACACCATCAAATATCTTTGACAAAGATATTGGACATAGAAATTTGATAGTGTAATACCGGCCTTATCAATATGACCAAATTTGCATGGTGCATCGCATATATAACGAAATTGATAGAAATATTTGAGGCAGATGAAGCACTGTGTATCTTACTACATCCCGAGTACAAAAACAGAATAAAAAATGAGAGCTGTAATAAAAAATTGCGGATGCTATTGGCCGTGAAGTACAGCCAGGATACAACCCCCGAGAATATAAAGCATAAAATCTACAACTTCTGTGGAAATAAAAATTTTTCATGAATGCGGCATATATTTAATTTATTGGCCTTCACATATTTCTCCTTCAGTGCGTTGCAAATAGCTTCAAACGTTTCTGGTGTTATTTTCATCAATTTGCACTGCAGCATTAGAGCGCTTTACCGGTACTGTAAACTAGAGTAGCTAGAAATCGCAGTATTACGGTAAGTCTGTCTTATGAGGTGTAGCATTTCTGAGGAGAGTGT
Source organism: Schistocerca cancellata (assembly GCF_023864275.1). Taxonomy (NCBI): domain Eukaryota; kingdom Metazoa; phylum Arthropoda; class Insecta; order Orthoptera; family Acrididae; genus Schistocerca; species Schistocerca cancellata. The sequence goes on from NC_064627.1 coordinate 205,304,403, forward strand.
TCAGCCTCATAATATGAAGAGCCACTTTCTTTAAGGCATAGTGAAATTTACTCTTGTCCATTTCCAAAGGGATTTTCATGCGACTTTACGTCCTCGACTTGCAGCTATCGTAGCAAATTTTATTGTATATCTTTCGCACCTCGCCGTGAAGTCCATGGCTTCAACCAAGTACGTTTCATTTTCTTCTGCTTTTCTTGCAATTGCAGTGCATGCAACTGCAGACCAGGTATAATTTTACTTGCGGCATTGGGGTGTAGTGTGTTGATGTTGGCAATGACCATTCATTGCTGGAAATTCATTTCACCACGAAGTACATAATTAAATCTGTTCTTGCCCTATGGTTGACAGATTCTTGCATTTATCCCTGTCCGCTCATTAAATTAGTTATACTCGTAAAATGAACCTTTCATAACAAAACATTTGCATTAAATGAAGATGAGTGTTGCCAACATCAGCACACTACATCGCCGATGTCGTAAGTAAATTTGAGCTCCAGAGAATAGTATTAAGTCATCATCGGCCATTATGAAGGAAGTTTGACGAAATATTTGATGACAGTGTAATACCCCCTTTTGCGCCACGTCAAAGTTCTTGTCAAAGAAAATTTGATAGTATAATACCGGCCTAAGCTCTATCTATTAACTCGGTACCGCAGCTGCCAGCTAGAAAAACACTTTTGTAATGTGACAGACTTGAGATTGTTTTATAGATTGACAGATATGCAACAACAGTATAAACGGCGATAATAGAGTCATCACAAAAACCAGGTGTTACACAAAGACTGTACAGTACTGGAAAGTACAGTATAACGTATGAAGCTTACTGTTACGGCCGTGGTGATGGCCATAGGGAAAATTGGTAGTAGGTGTAGCCACGAGGGAGCAGTAACTGCTGCGCAGAAGCAAACCCATTTCTGACGTTCTGCGCATGACGTCACTGAGGAACAGCTTTTGGCGCGCGCGAAGTGTACGTCTGAGCTTTGTGTTGTCGTGGTTAGTCCGTGTTGTGTTTCGTGCGTGTTGTCGTTTCCGTTTGGCTATCTTTGTGCAGTGAGTGTTTGTCCGAAATATTTGAGTGTGTGGAAGCAATGCCAGGTTGTGCTGTTGTTCTCTGTAACTCTCACAAACGCAATACAAAAGGGACTGAAATAGTGTTGCATTGTTTCCCACGTGATGAAAGTCTGCAAAAGGTTTGGCTTTCAAAATGCTTTAGGAAGGATCCTGTGAACGTAGGGAACGGTAGAATATGCTCTCGTCATTTCAAGGAAACGGATTATATCCGGGACTTACCTTCAGAACTGTTAAATTTACCGCGGAAACTAATCCTTAAGAGTGAAGCGTATCCGTCTTGCAATTTGCCTTGTGGTAGTAGCACCAGTGATAACACACCGATTGCAATAGAAGAAAGGAAAGAACGTTTTAACAAACGTGAAATACGTAGAAGCAGCCTAGAGGCTTTAAAGAAGCTCTCACCATTGAAGAGGAATGTTGACAAGTATACATTTACAGATGAAGTTCTTTGTAGTGATCCACATAAAGTCACTTTACAGAATGCTGTAGCGTCACTACAGAGGAGAAATGCTCATCTAAGGAACATGTGCATGAAATTGCGAGCACGTAATGAAGATCTTAGAGGTCAGTTGTCGTCAATGAAACGACGTCTGCACGAAGAAGAATTTAATAAAAAGGAACTTGTGTCTCGCGAAACTAATCGAATACCGGGCAAAATATTTTCACCCAATCAAATTAGAAGTTTGTTGCATGATTCAAAACGGGTTCGATGGGGCAAAGAGGACATTTGTAAGTCTATTACTTTACGTGCTCTTTCGCAGAAGAGTTACAAGTTCCTCAGAGAAAAACTCGGATATCCTCTACCTGCGGTGCCAACTGTACGTTCTTGGATTAATCGCGGTTTCAGTTGCCAACCAGGAATTTTGAAGGATATTTTAGTGATGATGAAAATTCAGGCTGCAAGACTGACTGACAGGGAACATATTTGTGTTTTGTCATTTGATGAAGTGAACATTGGCAGTAGAATTTGTTACGATCAGCAAGATGACAGGATTCTTGGACCTCACAGTAATGTCCTTGTTGTCATGGTCCGAGGCTTGTTTGCTACGTCGAAGCAGCCTATCTATTTCAATTTTGACGTTCAGATGACAGCGGCACTCTTGAACGAAGTAATTGTTTCCCTGGCCAGCATTTGCTACAATGTTGTGGCTGCAGTAGCAGATTTGGGTGCAAAGAATAGTTCTGTCTGGAAGGAGCTTGGCATTACTCATGAAAATACTTGTTTTCTACACCCATGTGATTCTCTGAGACGTGTGTGGGTGTTTGCTGACGTTCCCCATTCGCTCAAACTCTCAAGGAACCACTTGCTGGATCAAGGAATAATGTTGGAAAACAAGGCTGTGACAAAAGCTGTGTTCGAGAAACTGTTAGTTTTGGACAGTGGCGAGATGAAAATATGTCCTAAGCTATCTCAGCAACACATTACAGTGAAGGGCAGAGGGCGACAGCGAGTACGCTCAGCAGCTCAGTTGCTATCAAATACAACTGCACAGGCGATTCGGTATTTGATGCCTGGAGAAGGACACGCCAGTGATTTCATACAGATGGTGGGTGAGACTTTCGATGTACTTAATTCAAGGACAAAAGAAAGTAATAAATCACTAGCATGTGGCTTTGGTGTCAATTTTCAAGCCCAAGAACAGTGCCTACGTAAATTGTCTAAGTGTTGTGAGAAGATGCGTGTTGGCAACTCAAAGCATCTCCTACCCCTCCAGAAAGGATTTTTGAAAACTGTTCGGTCACTTTTGGGTTTGTTCAGTGACTTAGCTGTTTATAATATTGAATATGTTCGTACAGCAAGATTAAATCAAGACTGCTTGGAGAACTTTTTTTCTCTTATAAGAGGCCTTGGACGTTTTTATGATCATCCATCGCCAGTCGAGGTAAAGAGCCGGATAAGACTGTTGTTGTTGGGAGCAAACGCTCATGATATTCCACTTTCAAATGCATCGTCTGTTGAGCCAGATGAAGAAAGAAGATTCATGACTGCTTTTGGCAATATCCTGCCTGATATGTCTGAGGCGTTGGCAATGGTTGAAGGAGAGAAGGAGCAATGTATTTCAAACACATTTTAACAAAAGTATAAGAGCGGCAAATAGCTTACTATCTAAACCAAACCAATAAGTATCATTTAACTTAAAATGGGCGTCTTATTATATATCAATGCACATTTTTTACCCTGAGCCCCAAAACAGTTACCAAAAACTACTTTAAGCAAAACCAAATCTTACCAGTTTGTCGGTGGAGGACCGCAACTATCCTTTTTTTAAGCGATATTCCATTCCCCCAACCCCCCCCCCCCCCCTTGACCGACCTCTAGAATCGCTCCTGTTTGTGTTTACCAATTAATTTGATAGTATGGTGCTATATTTCATATATACGTTTTTCACACTTACACGTTTTTTTCCGTAGTCCGTTGCAAAACGTATAAACGAAGTTTTACTGTATATACAATTCAACATCTTTAAGTAATATTTACAACCAATAACAGTAAACTACATAGTTTGTTTCAAAAAAAGACAAAACCACCAACAAAACTTTCTTAACATACAGACAGAATGGCACTACAAAGCGCACTTAAGCTTATATCACGCAGAAAATATTTTTCATCAAAAGCAATTAAATACATGTATATTTCTTTTTTTCAGTGAACAACCTTTTTCTTTCAGCTTCTTTATGTATCATCTTTACTGTAAACCCATTTTAAATGCATAATTCTATTCTATCATGCTTTTATGTCCAAAATTACTGAATGTAATTAGTAATTTCCTGTTAGCTATCAGATCCACAGTAAGTACATTATAAAGTGTCAACTTATTACCTGAACCAAACACATACTTCATTTTATAACCGACTATCATCTTCCACACCACATACTTCATATAAATCTTCAGTGTGACAGCATTTCAGTGTCACCTTGATCACCTCATTTCTCAAAACACATAGACAATTTACAACATAACTCTCCTTCAGATCGAAAAAATAAAAAGAAATATGCAACAATAGCATCTATATACATTATCTAACTTATAATCATTCAGTACCTTTTCATGATTTGTGTTACTTCTGTCTTATGACACTGTTCTCAGATTTTACATATGTGGTCTGAAAAAGATTAGATTAGATTAGTACTTGTTCCATAGATCATGAATGCGACATTTCGTAATGATGTGTAGTGTGTCAGGTTAATAAAAGATGTCGATACAAGATATTACATTACACAAAATATTACATGACACTCAATATCTTTGTTTTTTGTTGGGGTTGGGAAATTACCCACTTACTATATCCAAAAATTCATCTAATGAGTAGAAGGAGTTGCCATTAAGAAATTCTTTTAATTTCCTTTTAAATGCTATACGGCTATCTGTCAGACTTTTGATGCTATTAGGTAAGTGACCAAAGACTTCTGTGGCAGCATAATTTACCCCTTCTCAGCCAAAGTTATATTTAACCCTTAGTAGTGAAGATCATCCTTTCTCCTAGTGTTGTAGCCATGTACACTGCTATTACTTTTGAAGTCGTTCAGATTGTTAATAACAAATTTCAAAGTGAATATATATATCGTGATGCTACAGTGAAGATTTCTAGCTCTTGAAATAGGTGTCTGCAGAATTATTTTGGATGAGCTCCAGCAATTATTCTGATTAAATGCTTGTGCACAATGAACACTCTTTTACTCAATGATGAGTTACCCCAGAATGTGATGCCATACAAAAGCAGAGAATGAAAATAGGTGTGGTAAGCTAATTTACTGAGATGTATATCGCCAAAATTGGCAACAACCCTAATATCATAAGTAGCTGAACTCAAATGTTTCAGCAGATCTTCATTGTGTTTTTTCCAGTTCAATCCCTCATCAATGCATAAACCTAGAAGTTTTGAATATTCTACCTTAGCCACCGATTTCCGATCGAAGTCTATATTTATCAATGGTGTCATTCCATTTACTGTGTGGAACTGTATATACTGTGTTTTGTCAAAGTTTAATGAGAGCCCATTTCCAGAGAACCATTTAATGATATTCTGAAAAACATCCTTTACAATTTCACCAGTTATTTCTCGTATTTTGGGTGTGATGGCTATACTTGTATCATCAGCAAAAAGTACCAGCTTTGCATCTTCGTGAATACAGAATGAAAAGTCATTAATATATATTAACAACAGCAGTGGACCCAAGACCGAACCTTGCAGCACCCCATTCTTGAGTGTTCCCCAGTTTAAGAAATCACCAGTTTTTTTCATATAATGTGAACTGTTTATTTCAACTTTCTGCAGTCTTCCAGTTAGGTATGATTTAAACCATTTGAGCGCTGTCCCATTCATACCACAGTACTTGAGCTTACACAATCAAAAGCCTTTGAGAGATCACAAAAAATCCCAATTGGTGACTTCCGGTTACTGAGAGCTTGTAATATTTCATTAGTGAAAGTATATATAGCATTTTCCGCTGAAAAACCTTTCTGGAAACCAAACTAATATTTTGTTGAAACTTTATTTTTACAAAGGTGTGAAGTTACTCTATAATGCATTACTTTTTCAAGAATTTTGGATAAGCCAGTCAGAAGAAAGATTGGGCAGTAGTTGTTGACATCAGAGGTATCCCCTTTTTTATGCAATGGTTTAACAATGGTATACTTCAGTGTATCTGGGAAAATACCCTGCTTTAGAGAACTATTACATATGTGGCTAAGAATGCCACTTATCTCTTGGGAACAAGCTTTTATTATCCTGTTGGAAATGCCATCAATTCCATGTGAGCTTTTATTCTTGAGAGAGTTTATTATCTTCCTAATTTCAGAAGGAGAGATGTGTGGAATTTCAATTGTATCAAATGGTGTTGGTAAGGCCTCTTCCATTAACTGCCTTGCTTCTTCTAATGAACATTTAAATCCTATTTTCTCTACAACATTTAAAAAATGATTATTCAAAATGTTTTCGACTTCTGGCTTGTTGTTTATCAAGTTTCCATTCGCTTTGATGGTGATGCCGTCCTTCTGTACTCTTAGTCTGTTTCCCTTGTAATAATATTCCAAATTGTTTTGATTTTGTTATGAGAGGTATTAATCTCAGACATGATGTACATCCTTCTGGACTTTTTAATAATCTTTCTTAATGTAGCACAGTAGTTTTTATACTATTTGGCTGTATCTGGGTCATTACTCTTTCTTGTTGTTAGATACATTTCCCTTTTGTGGTTACAAGATACTTTTATTCCTTCAGTAAGCCAAGGTTTTTTGCATGGTTTCTTATAATTAGATTTAACTACTTTCTTGGGGAAACAGTTTTCAAATTCTCTTACAAGTGCATCATGAAATAAGTTATACTTTAAATTAGCATCGGGTTCCTTGTACACCTTATCCCAGTCTAACTGCTGAAGATTTTCTCTGAAATTTCTAATTGTTGAGACATTAATTGAACACACCCAAGTAGGAAAATTAATTATAGATGTCAAATTGAAAGAACCGAGCAAGACTTCCAGGTCATTCTTCCTATTACACTCTTTCAGTGAATCAACATTGAAGTCCCCAAAAATTATAATTTGCTTTCCCCTATCTGACAGATAGCACAACAAGGCATCCAAGTTTTCCAGGAATAAATGAAAGTTTCCTGAAGGGGACCTATATACTGTTGCAATTATAAAAGAGCCCTCCTTCCTTAAATCTATGGCTACTATTAACTTTAATCTGCACTTTTCTCCCTACATTATCAGTGGCACGAAAATGCTGCCCTCCATGCGAGATAGGAATCGTGGCAGGAAGTCAGTGACGATGGTGACTGGCTCTCCCAACAGCAGCTCTCACCTACATGTCATAGAGTGATAAACGAAACATCAGTTTTTAATAGACACAGGGGCTGAGGTGTTGGTGTACCCACCTACTAATCTGCTATAAAGCAGCTGTGATGACCATCAACTTTTCACCTCCAACGGATTTTTGATTTAAACTTGTGTCTGTGTAACATTATTTCTCCATCTAGATCTATAATGTAAGTTCGAGTGGCAGACATGGGACACCCCACCACTGGGTCCAATTTATTCACATTTTATGGAGTTCTATCAGACCTCTAGCATCACTGTCTGCTTGATACTACTACTAATTTATCCAGCCAAGGAAAATTATACTGTATCACTGATACAGGGGAATCTCCAGACATGCTATCACAGGTGAGTTTCCAAACATATAACTTCTTAAACAGTTCCCGGAACTTACCAAAAATATGCCCGTGCTAACGTCTGTACAACACACTGCGTTACATTATATTAGGTGAACTGCCTAAAACTTGCACTGCAAATATTGCAGAAATGTAAAGTGCTGTTGCTGTGCAGTTTTTCAAGAATGGATTGGGAGTCAGGGACTCCAACTGTTAATCAATAAATAGATTGAAATAATACTTAGAACATTTATTTTTTCTGCAAACATTCACTTTTTAAATGGAACAATGGGTAGTGACAGTAACAAACTAAAAGTAGGGTAAATTAGAATGTCAGTGGTGTTTGTTGCAGGATTTTAGAGTGCGTCATTTACAAGATATCGTATTTTGAAAAGTTCTCACACTGACACTTGTAGGATGCCTGCTGCAGCACACTCTAGTTATGTGGCTTCTGACCAGTAACTAGTCAACAGACCTTCACAGATTGTGCTGAAAATCTCCACCAATACACACTTCCAGCGTGGTATGGAATGACTGCTGTACACATTCTAATTTCAGTGGAGAGAGCTGAGCAGGCTGCAGTAATACATTGTTTCCTATGATTTGTAGATAACGTCTTCCAGCTTTCTTCACAGGAAAAAGTCTACAAGCGGCAAATCCAGAGAATGCTCTGGCCCAGGTACAGATCCTCCATATCCAATCCAACAATTTGGAAATAGTTCACGAAGACACACTGTAATACTTCGTGTACTATGGGCTGGTTAGCGATCATGTTGGTGCCACAGTTTACTAGTAGTCTGCAGAGGAACGTCTTCTAGCATCTGTGAAAGATGGTCTGTTAGAAGGCTGCCATACTTGTGCATGTTCAGTGTTGTGTCTGTGTAAAACTAGCCTACGAGATAATACTACACTGTCCCACACCACACATTTAAACTCAATGGAAGCTAACATTCCACATGATAAGGCCAACGGGGATTGTCAGCAGACTAATAGTGCATGGTTATGTAGTATACACAGCTAAAATCGATAAGTGTGGCTTAATCACTACACAAGATACATGATACATCTGGAATATAATGTCTTAATGCCCAAGTACATAAGTTATCACGATTCTCATAATCATTTCCACGCTGCTCTTGACTGAGAGACATGTAATAGGGATGGAACCTATGTCAATGGAGAATGCGTACGACACTTGCCTGACCCATACCAGTTCCTCATACGATTAGGTGGGAGCTAACATGGCGGATCAACTGCAACTGCTGCAAGAACATTAATTTCTCCCACTTCTGTCATCACTTGTTTCCTTCAATTACATTGTCTAGTAGTTACACTACCACTTTCATGTAACTGGTTGAAGACGTCTATAGGGATATCTTGCAGCATACACTGTACAAGAACGAAATGCATTCTTACTATGCTCTCTATATAGCATGAGCACATCGGCTTTATCTGCATTTGTGAATTCCATCATCCACTCACGACCTGTTAACTGGCAAGCAAGTCGCACTGTACTAAAGGAACACACAATCAAAATATTAGCAAACGTAACGACATCGTACCTCGCAACTAGCAGGATGAATGACAAAACAAATGTCGGCGGGAAATACACTGTTAAGTATTATTACAATTTGTTTATTGGCTAACAATACGACCTCCTGACTACCAATTCAATCTGTGAAAACCGCACATCAATAGCACTTCCCATTTCCGCAACATTTGCGGTGCAAGTTTTGGGTGATTTAGACTGTATACTCACTACCTCAGGACCTTCGATTCAAGCGCGACCTTGGCAGTTAACACATGAGAGGCTGTGGGTAGTAAGCTAGAGTTTTCGTCCATGTTGGCTCAAGGGATTTGTCCACCCTCAAGCAGTAGCAGGTCTACACCGCTACATGTCATACCAACGAAGAATAATGGATGGCGTCTGTGCAGTGACTATTGACAACTAAATGCAAGGACAATCCTTGATAGATATCCAGTGCTACAAATTGAAAATTTTGCGCACAACATACATGGTAAACACGTTTTTTGTACTGTTGACTTAACTACGTGCGTACTGTCGAATACCTGTTGAGCCTAAAGATGTAGCCAAAACCGTTGTTACTACTCGATTCGGCTTCTTTGAGTTTATAAGAATGCCATTCATATGATGCAATGCCACACAAATGTCCCAAAGTTTTATGGACAAGATAATGCATGACGTTGATTTTTATTAAGTGTACATTGACAATATTTTGGTGATGTCTGCTTCGGGATCCTGAGCGTAAAAAATGTCTGTTGCTATTTTGACAGTTCCATTGAATTATTGAAAGGTGGTCCGAAACTGAACAATGAAATATTGTGGACTACCGAAGCACAAACAGCTTTTGCCAAAGTGAAAATTCGCATTATTGACACTAGGGGAGAGTGGGGGAAATACACGCACCTGAGGAAAAATCGATGTGAACCATTCGTTACGTCATTAAAACCTACGAAAATAAGTACATACCATACAATGGTCATTTCTCCACATATTCCAATCATCTGTAGATAGTTCTAAGCAGTACCTTAATTTTGAACATTAAAATTTAAAAAAAAGTGCAAATGCGTGGTATTCCCCACCCCTGAGGCTAATGACACCCAAAGTACTGGGTAAGAACACATAAAACAAACAAACCATAAAAATGTACAATACTTGCTATTTTTATTTGCTTATTAGTTACTACAAATAGTAAACAGTATATTTAAGAACGAAATAATGTAAGTCTACAAACATCTCTTATAATTTTCAATTTTTACATTTTTATGGATGTGAAGAGTTCATTTCCTCATAGAGCAAAGATCGCACTTGTAACCTTTTGGAGTATTCCATCCACTATATTCTTCATGACTCCATCTACTACAAGAAATACATCGGTACCATAGTTCTCCATCTTTTCCAAACTCTCCACAAACTAAACAGACATCTTCTGAAATCGACAATGGATCAATATCATCCATTTCATCGTCATCACAAATGTTCTGCAAGTCCAGATTTAGGTCATCCACGCTGCTACTTTCACTTTCTTGGTGGTGTCTCTTCTTATATAATGGCTGTTTCTTCTTCGAGACTTTTTAAGTTGCAGATTCCTGCTCTTATCTTCTTTATCCTTAATATTTCTTTTCTTGTTTCCTTTAGCTTTCTTTTTCATGGCTTCTTTTTGTTTCTTTATTGATAACTTTGTTAGCAGTTTATTCTTCTCTGGAGTTCCTGTAAGGATCACTGACTTTCCCTTAGGCTTTCCCTTGGCTTGTTTCGTCTTAGGAAGAAGTTGTTTTTGTTTAGGAACAAGAGATATGTCAAATGCACTAATGTGCTTAACACATGCCCTCTTAGTTGATGTTGTGACCTCTTCTAGGCCTACTAGAAGTGGAACATCTTCTGCTGGTGATCCAGAAATCTGTTCTTGACTCCTTTTGGAGATATGTGGCTCGTTTGTAGATGCAACCACTTCATTTCCATTTGTTGCATTCGGAACCTCTTCATCTTCAAGGACAAAATCTCTGAAGATCTCACATTGTTGTAAGTCGTCGTGCTGAAATTTGTTTGGATTGAAAGGGCAAATCCCACATGCCTTAAACCCTGAATGCCCTTTGTTCATAGTAGCGACCTTAATATATGCCTTATTAAAAAGTTCTACTAACTCATATGGTGTAATTTCTTGATACACCTGTGACTTCATATATATGACACATTCACGATTGAAGGCTGATTTCAAGGAAGAAGAGAATATGACATCTAGTGGTTGAAGTTTGTGAGAAGTGTGTGGAGGTATGGTTACCATGACAATAGAATGTTTTTTACAAAATTCAAAAATATCAAGCGAAATGTGGCTGCTGTGATATCTAAAATCAGCAGCACAGGGTCATAAATAGTTGATTCTACATTGTTCTGAAAATGTTGGTTCCATTCGAAAAATGACACATTGGACCAGCCATTGACGGAACAACCATATATTGCTCCAACTGGTCCACCTTTACTTAAGAGATTTGACATCCTCTTCCTGGGGAAGATAAACATAGGGGGATGTAGGTACCAGCAATACTGAAACAACATATCACAGTCACGTTTTTCCCCCTTTCCCAAGACATGGCCCCACCTATTTAACACCTTTAGGAGCCAAAATTCTCTCGGGCTTTTGTACAGTATTTATGCCCGTTTCATCAACGTTGAACACTCTCCCCTCTTTAAATTTATATTTTTCAAAGACATGTTCTAAAATTTTAAAATATGCATTAACCTCTTCTTCATTAAATGCCTGTATTCTGTTAATCCTAGTTGCTTCTGGTTTTCTCATGCTAATACTTGGGTTTCTTTTTAAAAATAGAGCTAGCCAACCCTTTCCAGCTGACATAGATGACTTTCTAAAATTGTTTGTAATGTTGTTAGCCTCTGCATACTCAAATGCAATCTTTTGAAGCTGGTTGCATGTAATGCCATAGAACAGCTTGGCCATTGTAATAGCATGATCCCTAATCTCATTTTCCTGTTCTGTCGAAAATGATGGGTTTCTTCCAAGTTTTGGACCCTCGGTATTTTTAACCTTCATTCTCGTTAGCCAAGTAGCTTCATGAATCCCGAAAGCTCTTGATACTTCTCTAATTTTTCTTCCAGATTTGATGGCATCAAGAGCCTTACGAAGTTCCTCTTGTGTCCATTTTGCTTTCTGGGTTTTTCTTTTATAATATCTACCCATCTGAAATTTAAAAAAAAAACCTCATTAGTATTGAAAATATAACCTGCAAAGGGGAATACCACACACGTCAACAACTGCGTGGCATTACCCCACCGTAATTTCTTATACTAACCTAAGCATAACTCGGCGCCTAATTCAAATAGCGGGACAAATCTACAATTAAATTAAAGGTTTCATCTAGGGTTAGTAGTTGATACGCAAGAATTACATTAAAACAACTAATAGTAGCACTTACCTTGCAAAATACAGCGGACCAAAATTACATGAGAAACGCCGAAAATAAACAATACTTCACTGCTCCAACAATGCCACTGGAACATGGCTGGCGTAAGCTGCGTAGTAGTTGTAACTCCTGCCGACAGGGTGTAGCACCAACTGGGAACAGCTTGCGCCATTCAAACTGCATAAATCACCTTGCGTCGGATTACACACATGCGTGTAATTCCCCCACCTTTCCCTACATTGTTAGTGCATCTTGTCGCCCAGGCCCCCTTGCTCTGACGGTAGACGTGTCAGCAACAGCAGCAGGTGCTGTACTACAGCAGTGAACAGAGTTGTGTTTACAGTCTCTTGCGTTTTCAGTCAGAAGCTTTCACCAGCACAAAAAGCCTGTTCGACATACGATCATGAGCTGTATATGACATACGTTGTCATACGAAAGTTTCACCATATGCTCCAAGAGCAGCAGTTTAGATTGGTCACTGACCATAAGCCATTGACGTTTGCTTTTCTTCAGAAGCCAGCCAGGCATCACCATTTTCGCTACGCCACCTAGATTACATCAGCCAATTCATGAAGCACATTATTCACGTTGAGAATGATTTGAATGTTCCTGAAGATGATCTCTCTTGCATCAAAATGAATCAGTCTGTAATCAGCTATGAAGCTCTTCCTAAATCACAGCATTCCGATTCAGAGCTATACACATTACTGGAGCAACCAACTGGCCTGCACCTCCTATGCATTCTAGTGCCACTAGCAAACGAATGGATGTGTTCTGACAATTCTACAGTGAAGACATAACAGTTTGTCACCTGTTGACAGCAGTCAGCTTGTTGTACTGAGTTTTCTTTAGTGGCTTCATTTTCAGTTTTCGTGGAGTGAATGCATCAGATATTTACGTTCATTCTGTATGCAGCCGTGTTCTGTAACATTATAAAATTATATCTTTGTTTTTTTGTTTTTGTTGTTATGGTTAATGTGTAACTTTGGTTGCAATAAAGAAAGGAGCAATAAGTTATTTTTACTCCAATATATCGTATTTCGCTCTGTGATTTTCTGCTAAACATAATTAAAGACATCAGTTTATGGGCCCAGGCAATCGCATACATACGGTATTTGTTTCTGTTCTGTGAATTCATTGCTTTTTGATCGGTGTTTTATTCCCGTGAACCGTGACGCTCAAGTCTGGAACCGTCGTATTTCATTGATCTATTGTAGAAAAACTTAGTTTTCGTTTTATACTGAGTATTGTAAGTTTGACTTACATTCAGGATACACGAAGATGGATAAATTGAAAACGTGCAGTATCCAGAAATTTGAGGGTAAAAATTTCAAACTGTGGAAGTATCAGTTGCAAATTATTTTTCATGCTGAAAAAGTGCTCGATATGGTCGAGGGGAAACCGAGGCCAAATGAAGCTGGCGAAAGTCAAATCGCTTGGGACGACTTGAATGCTAAGGCGAGGCTCATTCTATCTACTGCGATGGAATTTGACCATTTGCAATCTATTATGACGTGCACGAATGCAGCGGAAATGTGGGCCAGACTAAAGACTATTCAAGAACAGCGATCTGCAGTTAATAAAATGGCCTTGAAGCAGAAATTTTTTGATTACAGAATTTCGCCAACAGCCACAATCACACACCACATCAGTCAAGTTGAGTCCTTGGCACAAGCATTAGCTGATATTGGGGAACCTGTTACAGAAGATGGCAAAATGGCTAAAATTTTGGGAGGTTTGCTAGCAAAGTTTGCAATTTTTTCAACTGCCTGGGACTCGTGTGCTGAAGATCAACAAACGTTCGATAATTTGACTGTAAAGTTATTGAAAGAAGAACAAAAAATTTTACAATATGACGAAAACTCAACAGCCCTCGCAGCAGCTAATGTGGACAAAACACGCAAGTTCAGTTTAAATATTGGTAACAACAGTGCGTCTAACATGGTCACTAGAAAGGACGTTGAATGTTATTACCGTCACAAAAAGCGACATTTTAAATCTGAGTGCAGAAAACTTTTAGCAAAACTTGATACGAAAACTGATGCGTCAGAGCACCAAGCTTTGAGCGCAGAACGTGCGTATGTTTTTGCTCCAGGTTGCGAAAACATTTGGTTAGCAGACAGAGCTGCGTCAAAACATATGACGTCACACAAAGAGTGGTTCAAAACATCTAAGCCAATTTAGTCAGATGACTCACTTGACCAAATTGGAAACAACTCGATCGTCAAAGCAGAAGGTATTGGATCAATTGAAGTATTGTCATTAGCTGAGGGAAAATGGAAACCTCGCTTTTTGAAAAACACATTATATATTCCTAAGCTACAGAAAAATGTATTTTCAGTGGGAGCAGTCACAAAAAGAGGAATGAAATTTGTTTTTGACGACAAGAGAATGTAAGTTCGCAGTTCAGGTCTAATTACAGCAGGAATTAAGATGTACAGACAGTGTTATCAAATGTTGTTTAAATGTCTAGATGTACTACAGGCAAATCCTGCTTCCCTGAATTCCACCATCCTCTGGCATGAGAGGCTTGGGCACATTAATTTCAGTGGTCTCAAGAATATGGGTGATTTGAACTTAATACCTGGTTTCAATATGAAGAAAGTTGAAAGTCTTCGTTGTGAACCATGTCAGTATGGCAAAGTGAAAAGAAAATCTTTTAATTTGGAATCAAGATCGGAAGTTCCTGGTGAATTTATTCATGTAGATTTGAGTGGCTGGATGAGAAGACCGTCTCTTGGAGGTACACAATTGTAGATAGCTTTCAAGGATGATTGCACTTTGTACAGGTTCGTGCATTTGTATTTTTGGAATTTCAGAGGCTGATTGAAAGACGAACTGGAAACAAAATCAAAGTTCTGACAAATGACAATGGTACCGAATTCAAAAATAAGTAATTTAAAGATTATTTCAAGAAAATGGTATACTACATGTGAAAACAAATCCCTATACACCACAGTAGAATGCTCGAACAGAACGAGAAAACAGGTCCATTACTGAATATGCACCCACTATGTTATTAAGTAATGACTTGTCTCACAAATTGTGGGCTGAGGCAGTAAACTGTGCTGCACACATCTTAAATCGCCGACCATGTAAAGCAAACGACAATGTCACGCCATATGAAAAATGGTTTGGGAAATCTCCTTCCTTAGGACACATAAGGAAGTTTGGATTAGAAGCATAAGTACATGTTCCTGATAAATTTAGATCAAAATGGGATAGTAAATCAAAGAAATTTATCTTGGTTGGTTATGACGGGTATATTACCAATTATCACGTCTACAATCCTGAGTCAAAGAAAATTACTATCTCCTCCAATGTCTCTTTCAATCAAGAACAAACCGATAGCTTCAACACAGAACAAAGATACGCCTAATTTTACCTGGGAGACCATGCTGCAAAAGATGTTCAAGGGGGATCTGAAGAAGATTATACTGGTGAACAAATGAAAGAAAATCAAAGGATGAATCTGAGAGATCAGTCTAATCTGCGAGCACCTGCTCGTTTTTGGGACCAAGATATAGCTTGTTCTGCCATTATCTTTGAACCTCAAACTTTTGAAGAAGCAATGGCATCGAAAGGGTCATCAAAGTGGAAACAAGCGATGGAAGAGGATAGGAGAACAAAACTTGGGGTATAGTACCATTCCCACACAACTGTAAGACCGTTGGATGTAAGTGGGTCTATCGTGTGAAACAGAATTCTGAGGGAATAATTAACTGCTTTAAAGCTAGATTATGCACAAAAGGTTATTCACAACTAGAGGGCACTGATTATGAAGTGACATTCTCTCCTGTGGTCCGATATGATTCAATCAGAGTTTTA
The DNA here is from genome assembly GCF_023864275.1 of Schistocerca cancellata. Classification (NCBI taxonomy): domain Eukaryota; kingdom Metazoa; phylum Arthropoda; class Insecta; order Orthoptera; family Acrididae; genus Schistocerca; species Schistocerca cancellata. The sequence goes on from NC_064627.1 coordinate 205,320,395, forward strand.
TTACCCATAGCAGCTTCATGAGATACGGAAATCAGGCAGTTAGATGCTAAGACTGCATTCCTGAATGGGGATTTGAAAGAAGAAGTTTACATTTAGCAACCAAATGGTTTTGTTGTAGAAGAATCAAATAATGTTTGCAAACTGAAGAAGAGTGTATATGGAGTCAAATAATCACTACATTGTTGGAATCAAACAAATTGTACAATTTCTGACAATGTTTTGCATTGTGCAACTGAATGCAGACAAACATGTTTAACATGATTTAACAGATGACACTGATGTTTACCTGATACTTTATGTTGATGATGTCTTGCTTGTTTGTAAGTCTCCAAAAATACTGGAAAATGTTTTGACAGCACTAGGATCAATGTTTGAAATTTCTGTGGGCAATGGAAAATACTTATGTTGATTGGAAGTTGAACACCACCCTTCTACAAAAGAAATCTGTATAGGCCAGCAAAGATACATCAATTGTTTACTTCAGAAGTTCAACATAGATGATTCAAAACCGAACTCCAATTCTTTTGATGATGGAACCATGTTGGGCATTCTCCTGCAAACCAACATGAGGTAAAGGAGATGGAAAGCAAACCTTATCGGCAGGCAGTCAGCAGCTTAATGTTTGCAGCAACTATCTCATGGACAGACATCATGTTCGCTGTGAGTATGGTGAATAGCTTTTTACATAATTTGGGTCTCGGTCACTGGAATGCTGTTAAAAGGATTATGAAGTATCTACAAGGGACCAAGGACCTGATTGTAAGCTGACTCTACGGGACTGGTGATCTACTCAGATGCCAACTTTGCTGGTGACTGTGACATTTGTCAGCCAACAACAAGCTATGTGAGCTTATTAGCAGGTGAGCCTATGACATGGTGTTCACATCAGCAGAAATGTGTAAGCAGATCAACAACAGGGGCCAAATACACAGCAGCTTCAGATGCTGCTACTGAAGTTGTTCGGTTGTTTAGTTTTCTCAGTGAACTTGGTTTTCAATTAGACAAACCAACAACACTCAATGTTGACAATCAAAGTGCTATTCGCCTGATTAAAAACACGGAACATCACAAACACACCAAGCACATTGACATTACATACCATTATATACATTAATATGTTGAAAGTAATGAGATTGAAGTTTATCATGCTTATTCTAATAAACAGTTAGCAGACTTATTCACAACACCTTTAACTAGAGACAAATTCATATCAAACAGAACAGCTCTGTCAATGATCTCAAAACAAACCCAATAAAAAAAGAGTGGGAGTGCTGACAGCAGTGAGCTTGTTGTATTGAATTTTCTTCAGTGGCTTCATTTTCAGTTTTTGTGGTGTGAGTGCACCAAATATTTATGTTGATTCTGTGTAATTAAAGACATCATCACCCTACAATTTTGACACCACACCATTGCCTCATTACACAATTTGGCGCTCCAGGGGTCCACGGTATATTGAACATTGTGAAGCGTGCTTTAGTGAAGGTGTATATGCGAACTGTTCATGTGCCAATGCATGGCTTGCCAGAAGAATAAAATAACTCAACATGTCAAAACATCACTTGTCACATTTCTACCACATAACCAAGGATTTGAGCAAATCCATTTAGTCAGAATAACGCCAATAACATCATCCGAATATTTCTCTTATTGTTTTATGGTCACTGAACCCATTTCATATTGGCCAGAAGCCTTCCCTGTGAGTAATGTAACTGCTGAAACTATGGCAGCCACATTCTTTTCGAGGAGGGATTGCGTATTTCGGTGTGCCTTTAGATGTTATCACAGATCAAGACTGACAATTTGGGCCTTATTTGTTTAAAGCAGTCTCCACCCCTCTAAGCATGAAGCATATCCGCATTACAGCTTACCACCAAGCAGCTAATGGACTCATGGAACGACTGCAACAGCAATTGAAGGCAGCATTATGATGTCATTATTCGCAAGATTGGACCGAAGCGTTACCTGTTGTGCTACTAGGCCTCCTGGCATCCATTAAGGAACATATCAAGGATGCTGTAGCTGATCTCGTATATGGCCAGACAATACGACTACCAGGCAAATTCCTTGTGCGTGTACCTTTAACTGTGTCAATGCGTCCCACTTTGTCTCCAAGCTGCAGGAACAAATGTGCCCTGTCGCATCACAAGGCCAAACTCACTCGTCGTCCTTTCATTTTCACGAGTCCAGTAATACGTGACCAAGTCTCTGGCTGGTATGATGTGGTATGCAAGCCACTCCAGTATGTGCAAACTTATAGAACCCAAAATAATTATTGTGTGCACAACTTTATGACGTTTTTAGACAGTCTTGAAAAACTTTTTAGTGAATTAACACATTTAACGGAGGAAGGCAATGACAAACCACCTCCAATAGGACCTTGCTTAGTAAGGCAGTGCGGGTCCCCAGCGTCGCTCCCCTACCCTCTGTAAAGAAGTATTGGACTCATCATCATCAACACATCTTACATAGAGCATATTTGTAGTTGGTGACTTCAATGTCAATTTTAAAATGAACTGTCAAAAAGTATCAAAACTAAACAATTTGTTATATTCACAAAATTTAGCATCATCTGTCCATGAATGCACTAGATATGGAAAACACTCTGAAACGATAATAGAGCAAATATTTTTTGACTTGCAAAACCTAGAACATGTTATTGAAGTAACTGTCACAGGGTTCTCGGAGCACAAAGTAATAAAACACTATATAAATAATGTACTGGGCACAAATTCTAGAATATGTGAGAAATATATCTACAGAGGATGTATCAATGAAGACAATATTAGGGTTTTTAATTATTTATTAAAAAACTCAGACTGGGATATAGACAAAATCAACACCATGGATATGAAATTTGAGTTTTTTTAACTTGTTATAAAAATAACTATGAAATTGCATTCCCTCTTAAGAAAATTAAAATAAAAAGCAAGCCTAATATTTGGGTAACACAGGGGATATGGAAATTTGGAGAGCGACTTAGAACACTAAGTAAATCAGCCAGGCTAAATCCAGCTCTGAAACAATATGTCACCTGTTACAGAAAATTGTACAGGAAAGTCATTATGCAGCAAAAAAGTTACATAATGACTCATACGTCAGTAGAAGCAAGGGTAACAAGAAAATGAAATCAGTTTGGAATGTGATAAATAAAACTGTAGGCAGAAGTAAAGTAAGAGACAGCAGCTTTGTTATTAAAAGTGAGGACAAAACTACAAGTGATCCTTTATGTATTGCCAATATATTTCACCTTCATTATGCAAGTACTGTACAAAGCCTCATAAAAACCCAAAGATAAACAAAGATTAAACATAACATCCCCACAAACCCTAAAACTATGTTCTTATATCCTGTAAGCGCACAAGAAGTACAGAATGCAATCAACAAACTAAAAAATAGCACTAATGGCATTACAGATAAAGTACTTAAATACAACATAAACATTGCTCATCCCCTTGTAGACATAATTAATGCCTCTTTCAGCACTGGCACTTCCCCCAAAGAACTAAAGCTGTCAATAATAAAACCATTATATAAAAATGGTGATCCCCATGATGTAAAAATCTTCAGACCCATATCCTTGATGACCTGTTTCTCAAAAGTTATTGAAAGAATAATGCATGAAAGACTCTCCGCTTTCCTGAAATAAGTAGAATATTAGTCAGTGAGCAAAATGGCTTCAGAAAAAACAGATCAACTGAAACAGCTGTATATAATTTCCTAAAACGTCTCCTGATCTCTAAAGATCATAATGAAGTAAACTGTGGGGTGTTTTTAGATTTACCAAAGGCATTTTTTGTTATTGATAATGAATTATTGCTTGAGAAACTATATTGATATGGCGTATGTGGTACTGTTCACAGCTGGTTTAAATCATACCTGTCAGACAGTTACCAGAAAGTAGAAATAGTTCACAAAGGAACCTCTTACATTCCACAATATAAGAAAGTTAGTAATGGAGTGCCACAAGGTTCTGTGCTAGGACCCCTCTTGTTCTTGATTTTTCATAAATGACCCGCCAAGCTGTTTAACACTAGCTAAAGCTGTATTGTATGTGGGCGATACAAGTCTTTTTATTAAAACTCAAAATGAGACTGGCTTGCAACACAAAGTAGAAATAACAAAAGAAGAAGCAGGAAAATGGTTTAGAGATAACTCTTTATTTGTAAATGAGAAAAAAACAATATGGATGAAATTCAGCCCTGTATCGAATAAAGTAAAACCCAATATAGTTTTGAAACTTGGTGAACAGAAGATTTTACAAACTTCAAACACAAAATTTTTAAGTATCTGGTTAGACGAGGATCTAAAGTGGGATAAACAGATTGAAATGCTCAATAAAAAGCTAAGTAAATGCTGCTATATACTCAGGATGCTGAAAAACTGCTGCTGTGAAAAAACAGTAATACGTGCTTAGTATGTTCTTATGCATAGTCTATTGCGGTATTGTGTCTTATTTTGGGGTAATTCAAGTCTGGCAAACCGGTCATTCATTATTCAAAAACGAGCATTAAGAATAATGAAAGGGGCTGCACCAAGAGAGCCCTGCAGGGAAAATTGCACATGATTTCAAATAATGTCGCTTCCATCTTTATATATCTGCGAAAGTATCTGCATTTTCAAATCTCACCCCCAATTTTCTTATTTAAATAGTGAGTTCCATGACAACCCAACAAGACATAGGAATGATTTCCACAGAGAAACACACAAAACAGCCCAATATCACAAAAGTGCAATATATCACCCCAAAATCCTTTTTAGTGCTCTTCCCTTACACATCAAAAAGATAGAAAAGTTTTACATTTTTAAAAATGAGCTTAAAAATGTTATTAAGAGAATGTTTTTGCTGTGTTACAGAGTACATGGATTTTCAGAACATAGTGACATAGTGGTCAATGATAATGATAATTCATAATTGAACAAATGTATGAAAATAGTCTGCCTTTACACACTATAATTAATTAATTATTGTTTGTTCTGTTATTCTCTACTATAGTGGTCAATGAAAATGATAAGTCATATCTGAAAAACAAATGTATGAAAATAGTATGCATTATAAATAATTAATTATTGTTTGTTTTGTTATTCTCTGCCATACACTGCACGAGATGCATATTTATATATGTTTTACCACCGTAGGCCTATGTTATTAATTTACTGTATAATTACAAAGTCATTTAATTAACATAACAACTCCTATATCATTGTATATGACAAAATGGATGCTCCAACTCCCATATAATGGACCTTACACAATCTTTGGCAAGGATGGAAACATGTTAAAGATCGATATTATGGGTATTTCACCTACAGTGTCTGTGGACCGCATCAAGCACGCATTTTGCAGCTACCCATTTGGTACAGGCAGTGCAGCTACTCAGGAAATACGGCTTCCTTAATTACCATGAACCATTCCGTCATGAAGCAGCCACAACAATCAGCAGACACCAAAGAAACGAATACTGCAGGAGATATGAGTGCGCCACAACGTGCAGCGAACAGAATTTCACAAAATACTGCAACTACTTTCACGAAACTAGTGACCATGTGAGCAGGACGCCACGACTGTATCAACAGCAACTATCCTTGACACTGGCTGGGCAGTGATGTAGTGATTGTACGTTGCAGTCACTATTATTATTACATCACACAGTACCAAGGGCGCCAACATGATAGATTGTAAGAGGGGGGGAGGACTGGATCTAGATCTGAGGATATGGAGTATTTTAAATATTTTGGAAGATGAATGGCGACTTGTTAGTAGCAATAAAAAATGTTCCACTTCCAACCCTATAAAAAACTTGCACAAATTTTTAAATCATTTACTAGAAAGAAAAACACCTAACTACACCAATTGTTTTTTACTTTTTCGTGAGAGCTGGGAGTGGGGACACCAGGGTGACCCTCACCCCTCCCCCACCAGGGGAAAACCCCCGCCTCCCTCACTCTTGCCACGTGTATGGACTCACTTGAATAGTAATCGAAAATATTAATGTCCTGTGATACTATCATTGACATACATTTATTCTTTTTCTCCTAGTAGATAGATAGTCCTTGCTCTTTTTGAATAAATATATTTTTCTTGGATATGGTGTTTTTATGGTATTAATGCCAGTGGGTACCAATAATAAACAACCGGATCAAGAAAAAGTTATCATGGGAATACTACCAAATGTGTGTAATGAGTGTTGGGGAAATGTGAACAAACATTTTCCAGCGTGCATAGTGGTGCACAAGATATGATGTGCAGAGTGCATTAGACTCTGTGGAATATACATGTTCTGTTTCTCAAAGCAGGATCATGTGATGATAGTGGGTGGGGTGGGAAACAGCATTGATAGGAATCAGGGCTACAGTATTGGTGAAAATAGCCTCTACAACGTCCCATACCAATGTTGGGCTGGTGCCTGCTTTCGTGCGGCACGATCAGCCCCAGTTGAACCGCTCTGTCAGGAGGGTAAATATGGAGTTGGATCAGTTGCATAGGGTGGCCACTCTGTCAGACATTGGATTGGTTCCTGTCGAGGCTACTGATAGGGGGGATTTCACAAGGCATGGCCTACACATGAATAGGGAAAGGATGGGTAAACTGGCAGGGTTGTTAGCGAAATATATAACGGAGGACACTAGTATTCATGGATGTATCTCTTTTTTAGACTAGGCAGGCAGGTGCTAAAGAGGTCCAAAACTCACAAGATTCTCACAACAGTAAAGTAAAAAATATTGGTGGATTAAAGAAAAAAGTAGATGCTCACAAAAGTAAAGTAAAAAAGAATGTTACAATTTTTCAGCAAAATAATCCGAGATTGAAGAATAAACTAGATGAGCTCCTGGTTTGTTTAGATGACATTGAATCTGATAATGTAATAGATATAAAATGCCTGTCTGAGAATCACATTGTGTCACATATATAAAAGGTAAATATCAGTGATTATAAACAAGCTGCACATATGAGTAGAGAGAACATGGTGAGAGATTAAAGTTAATAGTAGCCATAGATTTAAGGAAGGAGGGCTCTTTTATAATTGCAACACTATATAGGTCCCCTTCAGAAAACTTTCATTTATTCCTGGAAAACTTGGATGCCTTGTTGTGCTATCTGTCAGATAGGGGAAAGCAAATTATAATTCAATGTTGATTCACTGAAAGAGTGTAATAGGAAGAATAACCTGGAAGTCTTGCTCGGTTCTTTCAATTTGACATCTATAATTAATTTTCATACTCGGGTGCATTCAATTAATGTCTCAACAATTAGAAATTTCAGAGAAAATCTTCAGCAGTTAGACTGCGATGAGGTGTACAAGGAACCCGATGCTAATTTAAAGTATAACTTATTTCATGATGCACTTGTAAGAGAATTTGAAAACTGTTTCCCCAAGAAAGTAGTTAAATCTAATTATAAGAAACCATGCAAAAAACCTTGGCTTACTGAAGGAATAAAAGTATCTTGTAACCACAAAAGGGAAATGTATCTAACAACAAGAAAGAGAAATGACCCAGATACAGCCAAATAGTATAAAAACTACTGTGCTACATTAAGAAAGGTTATTAAAAAGTCCAGAAGGATGTACATCTTGTCTGAGATTAATACCTCTCATAACAAAATCAAAACAATTTGGAATATTATTACAAGGGAAACAGACTAAGAGTACAGAAGGACGGCATCACCATCAAAGCGAATGGAAACTTGATAAACAACAAGCCAGAAGTCGAAAACATTTTGAATAATCATTTTTTAAATGTTGTAGAGAAAATAGGATTTAAATGTTCATTAGAAGAAGCAAGGCAGTTAATGGAAGAGGCCTTACCAACACCATTTGATACAATTGAAATTCCACACACCTCTCCTTCTGAAATTAGGAAGATAATAAACTCTCTCAAGAATAAAAGCTCACATGGAATTGATGGCATTTCCAACAGGATAATAAAAGCTTGTTCCAAAGAGATAAGTGGCATTCTTAGCCACATATGTAATAGCTCTCTAAAGCAGGGTATTTTCCCAGATACACTGAAGTATACCATTGTTAAACCATTTCATAAAAAAGGGGATACATCTGATGTCAACAACTACTGCCCAATCTCTCTTCTGACTGCCTTATCCAAAATTCTTGAAAAAGTAATGCATTATAGAGTAACTTCACACCTTTGTAAAAATAAAGTTTCAACAAAATATTAGTTTGGTTTCCAGAAAGGTTTTTCAGCGGAAAATGCTATATATACTTTCACTAATGAAATATTACAAGCTTTCAGTAACTGGAAGTCACCCGTTGGGATTTTTTGTGATCTCTCAAAGGCTTTTGATTGTGTAAATCATGGAATATTTCTAGATAAGCTCAAGTACTGTGTAGGTAGGCTGTTTATATTTTCTTATTGGCAACGTTACGTAGCGCTCTATATGAAAATCACTGCCTGTGCTGTGTGCAGCCTGTGGCTAGTTTGCATTGTTGTCTGCCATTGTAGTGTTGGGCAGTGGCAGCTGGATGTGAACAGCGCGAAGCGTTGCGCAGTTGGAGGTGAGCCGCCAGCAGTGGTGGATGTGGGGAGAGAGATGGTGGAGTTTTGTAATTTGTCATGAACTGCTATATATATATTATGACTATTAAGGTAAATACATTGTTTGTTCTCTATTAATATCTTTCATTTGCTAACTATCCCTATCAGTAGTTAGTGCCTTCTGTAGTTTGAATCTTTTATTTAGCTGGCAGTAGTGGCGCTCGCTGTATTGCAGTAGTTCGAGTAACGAAGATTTTTGTGAGGTAAGTGATTTGTGAAAGGTATAGCATAATGTTAGTCAGGGCCACTCTTTTGTAGGGATTTTTGAAAGTCAGATTGCGTTGCGCTAAAAATATTGTGTGTCAGTTTAAGCACAGTCATGTATAATTTTTCTAAGGGGACGTTACATATGTCGACCCTTAGCCTAGGATACCTCACTGGAATCTTCTGATTTTTTCTTGTAGTTTGTGTATTTAGTGTAGCTTTTGTTTATTGCTAGTGCATAATTGTAGAGAGAATCTCCTTTGTAGTTGCAGTCTTTCATTGTTGTACTGTAAAACAGTTGTGGCATGCATGTAGATTTGCACCAAGTATTTTGCAGCTGCGCTTGCAATTAACTACATATTATTTTCAGTGCTATGTTAATGTGTTCTCTTATTTTTGCTATTCAAATTGTGCTTTTCTGTGTTATCGTGTGAAATATTGTGACAATAATGGCGTGTGAAAAACGTAACATTAGGCTCCAAAGTAAACTGAGAAATAATAGTGATGACGAGTGTAGCTTATCAGAACCACTGGGTAGTGAATTAACAGGCATTCGAAGTAGTAATTTGGTAATTGTGCATAGGGATATGGAGCGGGCGGCAAATAATGGTGTAGACAGTCAAACAGGTAGTGAACAGGGAAGCATTATCGATCGATCGGTCGGTAACAGCTCGCCTCAGGAATCCGAAATGACAGAACACAATATTGCAAATACTGTAGACTTAGGTTTTGGGTCCTCACCGTTTTCTCAAATGAGTCAAGACACATCTTCTGCTTGTCAAAATGTGAATACTGCCGGTGAAAACGCACTGCCAAAAAGCATAGAGATACAGATTCCAGACACTAATATATTATTATTGCAATTAATGCAACAAATGGAACAAAATCAGAGACAAACACAGCAACAGTTAGACACAATGGAACAAAATCAGAGACAAACACAGCAAAAGCTTCAAAAGTTAGATTCATTGGAACAAACTCTCGAACAAACACGTGAAGATTTAACTGCTGAGTTACATAACATTGAATCGAAATGTCAGAAAGTCTGTAATGACGTAAAAACACAAATTTGTGAGCATTTCCAACCTATTTTTGCGCGTCATGAAAATGCATTACAGAATCATTAGGAAACTGAAACAAAATCTGAATCAAATTGATACACAACACCAAAGAGACCTTGCAAGCTAAAATTGACTCAGTTGCATCTACCAATTTGGTTACACAACTTTCAAAAACTCAAGAAAACTTAAAGGACACAGTAGATACTCTGAAAATTGGTTCAGAAAGACACATGGAGGAAATTAGTTCATTATCAGAGAAAGTAGTTGAACTTTCGGATCAGCTAAATAATTTATCTACGAAGGTAGATGATAATCTGAATGACACAAAACCGGTAGTCTTTAATAACACAGAAGAGTGCGAACAAATTAGGAAACTGAAACAAAATCTGAATCAAATTGATACACAACACCAAAGAGAAATCCGGGAAGTACAAGATCAGCTGACACAGGTAATACAAGAATAACGTATTTCAGAGGACACTCGCACTCCAATGCGGGAAGAGGGACATAGAAATACGGAAAAGCCACAAAATAATAACACAGGGCATTTCGGTAATTATGAAAGAAATTGGCAAGGTACATCGAATTTTGAGATGGAACCGCCGACACGAAGTAACAATGACCGATATGCTACTCGCCGACACGATGATTTTGACTATAAGCTGTTCATTACTACATGTAAATTCAAAACGTTTAAGAATTCTGCCTACGACATTCATCCACAAGCATGGCTCCATCAATTCTCTCATTGTTTTCCTCCCAACTGGTCATTGGAGCACAGATTAGAATTTATGTGTGGCTACTTAGAGAATGAACCAGCTGTAAGAATGCGATCGGTCATTCACGATTGCCACAGTGAAGGAGAATTTTACCATGCCTTCCTCTCAGCATATTGGTCTCAAGCCACACAAGACCGAGTAAAACATAGCATCATTATGATGAAACATTTCGAACAATCTGAATTTTCCAGTCTTGTGAAATATTTTGAAGACATGTTGCACAAGAATCAGTACCTGTCAAACCCATACAGCCCCTCAGAACTCATCTGCATTTACTTAATCAAACTGCCTGAATATTTACGACATATTATTTTAGCAGGACGTTGCAAAGACGACATTGAAGCTTTTCAGAGACTGTTACAAGAATTAGAAATTGACACAGACAGTCGCGGGATGCGAAAACAGGAAAACAATCACTACAGGTCACATCCGTCACAATTCCGTGACGACAGAAACAATAACTCGACACGACAAGCCTATTCTTACAACGTAAATCGTGACCAAAACAGACAGCACCCGTATGACAACCACTGGCAGAGTAATAGTTACAGAGAAAGATCGCATTTCCGTAGTAATGAATATGACAGAGACAATCATAGAAACAGACAATTTGGCAACCAGAAGTATTATTATCACAGAAGACAGAATAACTTCAGACGCAACGCTCCACCATGCAGTGATAATTCAGGGAGAAATTCTCCACCACATGACCGACAAACAAGAAACTATGTAAACTACCGACAAAACGACAGACGTGAATTTCATCAGAACTGGCGGGGTTCTAACAGAGCAGAGCCCTCTTGGCAAGGCGAATTTGTAGAAGTTAGGTCTCCTAATTCCAGTAACGACGAGCGTCAACAAAGAAACAGACAATGACTCACACCGCAGGCAGCCACTTGCGCCGGCTGGCTCAGAGAAAAATAACATAGACGCTAACCTTGAGAAAAATTCCAGTATTCTTTACCGACGTATACCACATGATAATTGCGTTAAAGTTGAAACTCTGTGTACTAGGAAGAGTAAAGGGTTACACCACATTTCACATGTGAAACCATTTATTGAAAGATAATCTGCTTTTTAACTTTGTCTTTGCCATAAAACTTTTCACTTCACATTTCTAGTATGCTTTGTCAGACTTAGAATCTGTTAACATGCAACAATGTTTAAAGTTAAATATCCAGTCAAGAACCAAGAGAACTTATTTAAACAGAAATTACGAATGCATTGTTATTGCGAACAGATGACACAGTGTTATTGTGTGTGTACATTCTTGCTTGTTAGTTGCACGATTACCTAACGACTATAAGGCTCACATACTTAGAACATTTACCAGTACTGCTAATGAGATTCTAATGCAACATTTTGGTTTACTTGAAAATACATTCTGGATTTAAGGTACTTTCTGTGAAATGCCAGATGACACAGTGGTTGGTTTCTTTGACAGCTACACGATTATATTACGACACTACTAATGTGTGACACAATTTACATTATTGCTCTTGCGGTGTATCTGTTTTATATCTGCACAGTTTTTCTGTATTATTCTGGAAAGTAAAACATGTTTTAGTAGTAACTTTTGTGGTACAGCTACAATGAGACAGCCTTTTCCGTAGCACAACAATACGTTACAGCACAGTACCTTCTTCATCACAACAATAAGCGTAATAACTAAGATATCTATACGCAAAGCATTTCACTTTTGTTTATCACGAGGTAAGTACATTGACTTCTGCAGAACTTAGCTTTCAGAGGACGATAACTACGACACTTCCACAGAGATTATCTTACAATAAGACGCACAGTTTAGCGCTACAGTACACGTATTTGAGTGATTAATTTTATACTTAAAACATTTATTTTTAAAGATATTTGAAGTACAATGACATAAAGGTTTTCCGTTATACATTTCATTCCATTGCTGTAATCTGTAACACCTGAGGGTATAATTACATTAATCCTCAGGGGGGTACACGCCTACTTTGTGTACCATGTGTTTGGCAAGCACAAGGAGCCCTAGCTAATATGGTATTTGCTTATACAACTTTACACATCGGTACCATATTTCTCTAACACATAATTACACAGCTATCTGATCATTTAACTGAGAGAGACAAACTTTTTTACTACATCAGTGACACATGTTTACGCAATTACAGAGTTGGATTACTTCACACTTACGAAATTGTATTTTGTCTGTACTTTGTGAACTGTTCATATTTTTTCAGACCCATTGTGATATTATGAGAACTTTGAATGATATATTTGGTATGGGATCATGATTTTTAAAGTACGTTTGAGGTAGATGACACTCTTGAAATGAGCAGAGAATTTTTTTTAGGTTTTGACATTATTGCAGAAAGCTACGACGTTTTTGAGATTTGACTGAGATGTTATGATATTTTTACGACGACGATGTGTATTATGCTGTTGAGTTATGTTTATGAACAATAAGCTGATGTTATATGAGGAATCTGATTATGCTATGTAGTTATTATGATGAAATATTGAAGAAGTGTCGACGAATAAGGTAAGGAGTAATGAATAGTGGTTAGGGACTCTGATTTATGAAAAGGATGTTGGAAACCAAGAAACGTACTTTAAGAGTTATGAAATGTATGTAAATGCGTGAATGTATCACAATGCCGGCGAAAATTTTTTGGACACTGTTATATTTACAGGATTTTGTTTCTACACATTTGTAACGCAAATTCTCGACCTATGAAATTTTTATATGAGACTGCCACTGTAGCAGAAACTGCGGTCGTAAATATTTCAGTAAGAAAGGTAAGTGACCTTGACGTAATGCTTTTTGGGCGCCCAGCTGAGAGGTAGTCATCTGACAAAAGAAAGCCATTAGGTGGAGAAAAAAAGAGGCCATTATTCTCGCCATTGACATTCCTTTAGAGAAAGCATCGCAAATATAACACGCTCATTACTTGAAAACATATGATTACTCATACTTTGTGCTAATTACTGAAATGCTTATGAATTGATGGGAAATATTCGTACATCTGCACACCTGATTATGACAAGTGTCTTTCAACGAGAGTTGAGAGCTAATGACTTACGAAATGCCACATAGCTATTGAATGATGTTTTTATGCTTTGGTTTGCGTAATTGCTTATTTCATTTGATACCTGTTTTCCAGCTGTATTGCAGCATTGGTTTTATAAAATAAACTTAAATGCATCTGCTAATGTGAACACTTTCTGTCAACAGATTTATTAAATAATTATTTTCTGATCCACATTCTTCGAAAAAGGAGCTCTTGGAATGGAGAGAACAACAATAAGGGACTAATAACAGTAACTGCAACTATAATTTTCTTTTCAAGTACTTGGTAATTTTTTTGTAGAATAATTTGTGGTGCACCACTTTAATTACAAAGACATTAAGATGTGAATATACATTTTCCTTATCTGCATTGTTGTTTTTACTGTAATATTTTTTCTGCTTGAGCTATGTCATGTTTAGGTATAAGTTGCTGCTGCTGTTTGCCAGGCATAGTGTTACTGAATTTGACTTTGTATTACGCTGTTAAGCCAGTTTTGCTACTGATTTATTTTTCTTGTTGCTGCACATTGGCTCATATTAGTTGTAATTTTGCATTTTATTTGTTAATTTAGATTTACTACTGCTTGCATTGCTGTTTGTGTTAATTGTTTTGTGTTGCTGCATTGCCTCGTCCCTTAGTTTAGCATCTGAGCTCAGTAGATTTAAGTTAGCTTAAGTTAGCTTAAGTTAGCTATATAAAAGAAACTAACTATGATGGATTGGAGGAAATGCACTGAGAGGCTATACGAGAAAATTGCAGAAAGCAGGTATAGATAGAACTTTTGGAAATAATGAAGAACGAAGGGAGATCTCCAAGAAGCAAAGAAAGTTTTGTTTGCAAAATACTGCAGTAAAACAAACCCTGTCCTTTCCTTGTATTATTCCGCTATATGTTAGTGTACCCTTGTGTATTTATGTTTTTCCTGTATTTATATGTTTATCTGATAAGACTTATGTTGTAGAATTTTTCTAATACTAAGCTACATTCACTAAGATGAGGAATACTGTTATCCTCGTATATAATTGGCATTAATAATATGTTATTTACCTTGTAAAGATGTTTAGACATTATTTATTCGGTTTTGTTTTAATGCTCATGTGTAAAGTTGATGTTTCGCAAGTTATTCTGATCTTTTATGTATGTACTCATGTAATAATTCCTGTAACACTGATGTATATGTTATTTCCATTCTTTTGTATAGCCTGTACTACAAATGTTATCTGAATTGTTATGTTCTTTAATGATGTATTTTGTACCTTTGTAATTGTATTCTCAGGTTATAATATTGTAATTGACACCTGTTAATCAAATTAAGTAACTTGTAAGCATTCATTTCACTGCACACATTTCTTTGGTCACAGTAATGCACAAAATGTGAGAAGTAGGGACTGTTAGTGTTTGCACGTGTGTTAATAATTCAGCAAGGACTGGATAACACATTGCTGGTTCTAAGGACAATTCCAAAAACTTTGTGAGTGCACAAGTGGTGGTTATGGACTTGCTCTATTATCCACAAGACTCTTCAATGGTGATTGTGCACCTGCACACTCACAACGGATGGCTGCTAGCCATCTCTACAAGGACTACAGTGGGTCTACGCCTTTGATGACTCACCAATACCATTATTTCTACAAGGACTGCAGTGGGTCTACACCTCTGGTGGCCCACCAATACCGTAATCTCTACCAGGACTACAGTGGGTCTGCTCTGTGATGACCTACCTACCAGTATTCTTCAGAACTTCGAATGACTCTGCTGTGGGTTTGCTCCATTGTGGCCCATTACCTGTCAGCATGTCAAGAGTCAGCACTGTCTTTCCGTTGGAAGGACACCACTACTTCTTTAAGACTGCATGGAAATCCATTACTTCTGTGTGCAATTTTTTTTACTAATGAGATATTTGTGGAAAAAAAACTGTAATTACTATTATGATGAATGATCAGGACTGTCTTTATGGACTGTGAGAAAATTTTAGCTTTTGACCAACATTGTATCAATAAGTGTGTGCATTGGATATCTTTGTTAGTGTAATTATGAAAAATTTTATCAAATCATTATTGGCCACTGGCCAAAACAATTTGTAAAATTTTTTATGGGGAGCATGGGGGCTATGTAAGTAGGCTGTTTATATTTTCTTATTGGCAACGTAACGTAGCGCTCTGTATGAAAATCACTGCCTGTGCTGTGTGCAGCCTGTGGCTAGTTTGCATTGTTGTCTGCCATTGTAGTGCTGGGCAGCGGCAGCTGGATGTGAACAGCGCGTAGCGTTGCGCAGTTGGAGGTGAGCCGCCAGCAGTGGTGGATGTGGGGAGAGAGATGGCGGAGTTTTGTAATTTGTCATGAACTGCTATATACACTCCTGGAAATTGAAATAAGAACACCGTGAATTCATTGTCCCAGGAAAGGGAAACTTTATTGACACATTCCTGGGGTCAGATACATCACTTGATCACACTGACAGAACCACAGGCACATAGACACAGGCAACAGAGCATGCACAATGTCGGCACTAGTACAGTGTATATCCACCTTTCGCAGCAATGCAGGCTGCTATTCTCCCATGGAGACGATCGTAGAGATGCTGGATGTAGTCCTGTGGAACGGCTTGCCATGCCATTTCCACCTGGCGCCTCAGTTGGACCAGCGTTCGTGCTGGACGTGCAGACCGCGTGAGACGACGCTTCATCCAGTCCCAAACATGCTCAATGGGGGACAGATCCGGAGATCTTGCTGGCCAGGGTAGTTGACTTACACCTTCTAGAGCACGTTGGGTGGCACGGGATACATGCGGACGTGCATTGTCCTTTTGGAACAGCAAGTTCCCTTGCCGGTCTAGGAATGGTAGAACGATGGGTTCGATGACGGTTTGGATGTACCGTGCACTATTCAGTGTCCCCTCGACGATCACCAGTGGTGTACGGCCAGTGTAGGAGATCGCTCCCCACACCATGATGCCGGGTGTTGGCCCTGTGTGCCTCGGTCGTATGCAGTCCTGATTGTGGCGCTCACCTGCACGGCGCCAAACACGCATACGACCATCATTGGCACCAAGGCAGAAGCGACTCTCATCGCTGAAGACGACACGTCTCCATTCGTCCCTCCATTCACGCCTGTCGCGACACCACTGGAGGCGGGCTGCACGATGTTGGGGCGTGAGCGGAAGACGGCCTAACGGTGTGCGTTACCGTAGCCCAGCTTCATGGAGACGGTTGCGAATGGTCCTCGCCGATACCCCAGGAGCAACAGTGTCCCTAATTTGCTGGGAAGTGGCGGTGCGGTCCCCTACGGCACTGCATAGGATCCTACGGTCTTGGCGTGCATCCGTGCGTCGCTGCGGTCCGGTCCCAGGTCGACGGGCACGTGCACCTTCCGCCGACCACTGGCGACAACATCGATGTACTGTGGAGACCTCACGCCCCACGTGTTGAGCAATTCAGCGGTACGTCCACCCGGCATCCCGCATGCCCACTATACGCCCTCGCTCAAAGTCCGTCAACTGCACATACGGTTCACGTCCACGCTGTCGCGGCATGCTACCAGTGTTAAAGACTGCGATGGAGCTCCGTATGCCACGGCAAACTGGCTGACACTGACGGCGGCGGTGCACAAATGCTGCGCAGCTAGCGCCATTCGACGGCCAACACCGCGGTTCCTGGTGTGTCCGCTGTGCCGTGCGTGTGATCATTGCTTGTACAGCCCTCTCGCAGTGTCCGGAGCAAGTATGGTGGGTCTGACACACCGGTGTCAATGTGTTCTTTTTTCCATTTCCAGGAGTGTATTTAGCTGGCAGTAGTGGCGCTCGCTGTATTGCAGTAGTTCGAGTAACGAAGATTTTTGTGAGGTAAGTGATTTGTGAACGGTATAGGTTAATGTTAGTCAGGGCCACTCTTTTGTAGGGATTTTTGAAAGTCAGATTGCGTTGCGCTAAAAATATTGTGTGTCAGTTTAAGCACAGTCATGTATAAATTGTTCTATGGGGACATTACAACTGTGGTATGAATGGGACAGCGCTCAAATGGTTTAAATCATACCTAACTGGAAAAGTCTGGAAATTGAAAGAAGCAGTTCACATAATATACAAAAAACTGGTGATTTCTCAAACTGGGGAACAATCAAGAATGGGGTGCCGCAAGGTTTGGTCTTGGGTCCTCTGCGTTTGTTAATATATATTAATGACTTTTCATTCTGTATTCACGAAGATGCAAAGCTCATACTTTTTGCCAACGATACAAGTGTAGCTATCACACCCAACAGACAAGAATTAATTGGTGAAATTGTAAACAATGTTTTCAGAAAATCATTAAGTGGTTCTCTGCGAATGGGCTCTCATTAAACTTTAACAAAATACAGTATATACAGTTCCACACAGTAAATGGAATGACACCATTAATAAATATAGACTTTGATCAGAAATCGGTAGCTAAGGTAGAATATTCAAAACTTCTAGGTGTATGCCTTGATGAGGGATTGAACTGGAAAAAACACAATCAAGATCTGCTGAAACATTTGAGTTCAGTTACTTATGATATTAGGGACGTTGCAAATTTTGGCGATATACATCTCAGTAAATTAGCGTACCACGCCTGTTTTCGTTCTCTGCTTTCGTATGGCATCATATTCTGGAGTAACTCATCATTGAGTAAAGGAGTGTTCATTGCACAAAAGCTTGTAATCAGAATAATTGCTGGAGTTCATCCAAGATCATCCTGCAGACACTTATTTAAGGAGCTAGAGATCTTTACTGTAGCCTCACAATATATATATTCACTTATGAAATTTGTTATTAACAATCTGAACGACTTCAAAAGTAATAGCAGTGTACATGGCTACAACACTAGGAGAAAGGATGATCTTCACTACTGGGGGTTAAATATAACTTTGGCTGAGAAGGGGGTAAATTATGCTGCCACAAAAGTCTTTGGTCACTTACCTAATAGCATCAAAAGTCTGACAGGTAGCCATATAGCATTTAAAAGGAAAATAAAAGAATTTCTTAATGGCAACTCCTTCTACTCATTAGATGAATTTTTGGATATAGTAAGTGGATAATTTCAGCAAAATTAAAAATATTAAGTATCATGTAATATTTTGTGTAACATAATATCTTGTATAGACACCCTTTACTAACCTGACACATTCCACATCATTATGAAGTGTCGTATTCATGATCTATGAAACAAGTACTAATCTAATCACCAAGTTTTCCCCCTACACTTAAGAAATGGTTGTTAAATACATTAGCTACTTGTGTACTGTTGGTTAGGATGGTCTCATTCTCTTTAATAGTAATACTACCTACCCCAGCAGTTACCTTTCCTGTCTTCCTTCTAACAACATTCCATATTGATTTGATTTTATTGCCAGAGTTATTAATTTCCTCTCTAACATACATATTTCTTTATTTCTTTACAACTTTTCTCAGTATGTTACAATTATTTTTATAGTGTAAAACTACTTCTGGATCTTTACTAGTTCTTGCTGTCTCATACAGTTTTCTTTATCTTTCTGAAGACACTTTAATACCTGTAGTAATCCAAGGTTTCTTTGAAAAGTGTGTAGTGTTACATTTAGTAATTTTCTGTGGGAAACAATGTTCAAAAAGGGATATAAATTTATCAAAAATCATGTTGCATTTATTATTAGCATTTGGCTCATTATATACATCTCCCCAATTAACATTTCTTAAGCTTTCTCTGAAGTGCCCTATGGATACTGGGTTGAGCGAGCTCATACTTTTACTTAATGGTTTCTGTAAGATAATTTATGTTTTGTAAGCTAATCGGTTGTGCATCATGGTCTGACAATCCATTTAGCACAGGGAAAGCATGTGTTTGTTTTACATCCTCTTTCTGTACAACAACATTGCCTATTAGCATGCTACAGTCTTGATCTACACATGTAAGAAAATCGATCACTGATTCTAAGTTGTATGTTGTTAATAACACTTCTAGTTCACTTTTCCTATCAGAATTACTTAGAATTGAAATTTACATTGAAATCACCACAGATTAATAACCTCTTCTTTTTGTCAGAGAGACAGCATAATAGGGAGTCAACCTTTTTTACGAACAGCTCTCAGTCTCCTAATGGGGACCAGTAGACTGTTGCTAATATCAATACTACATTATCTGGCTGAAGTTCACATGCAGAAACCTCAAAGTGCTGATCAACATGAAATTTGCTTACTTCTTCAGTTTTCCATTTATACCCTTGTTTTATGAAAATGGCAACTCCTCCTTTATCTGTCCTAGATCTACAAGTGTAAGATGCTAAATTATACCCACGTATACTGACACTATCCATGCCCACAGTTACATGGTGTTCAGGCAGACTGAGTATATCAACCTCATTCTTATTTTTGAGATCATCTAAACACTCATCTACTTTATTTTTATTCCCCTAATATTTTGATGAAGTAAGTTGATATTGCCCTTAGCTTTACCCCTATTTACTGATATGAAGTTTGTTTTATTCTGTTTATCTTGATTGTCATCTGTCTGGACTTCGGATTTAACCTAAAAAACCTGTTTGCCTGGTCCCATTAACCACAGGGATCACCCCTTGTGTGACTGTGGACCCCCTTACAGTTCCTGCTGATAGAGAAACTAACTTATTTTTCCCCATCCTATTCAGGTGCAGACCATGTGTAGTGTATCCCCACCTACCAATAGCATTTACTGGAACAACACTTATGTGAGATTTTGCTGGTGTCTGGAGGACCCTGTTCAGTTCAATGTTAATATGCCTTACAGCACTGTTTACCCAGGGCTGATCATGGTGCTGAAAGACCTCCACTTTGAGTACTGTAGAAGCTGAATATATGGCCTTGTCTTCCACTATCAAAGAAGCTCTCTGGATCCGTACACTGATGAGTGTAATAGAATCTCCTCCAACATTAAAGCCAACATTTTGCCACAATATGGGAGCTGTTATACTTGCAAAAAATAATATCACCAGTGTAAGATCCAAACATATTGTCATAAGGCATCACTTTATAAGACATCATTTGGAACAGTTATCTACGCACAGAAGAAATGTCATCTGATCTCCTAACCAAGCCTCCCAATAAGGACAAATTTCAGAAGCTGGTGAAGCATTATGGTTTAACCTGGGATGTATAGTGTTGAGTATCTGGTTCAAATGGCTCTGAGCACTATGGGACTTAACTTCTGAGGTCATCAGTCACCTAAAACTTAGAACTACTTAAACCTGCGACCGTAGCGGTCACGCAGTTCCAGATTGTAGCACCTAGAGCCGCTCGGCCTTGAATATCTGAAAAATATTTGTTCAAGGGGGAGTGTTGGGGATATGTGAACAAATATTTTCCAGTGTGCGTGCATAGTGGGACACAAGATATGATGTGCATAGTGCATTAGACTGTGTGGAACATACATGTTCCGTGTTTGTTGATGGGCAATGTAGTATATTTGCATAGCCAAATGCATTAATGTGTGTTTTGCGAATAAAGCAAAAATTTATTTTGCTCCTTCAATAGTTGTTACTTGTCATTTGGTTGTGTTAATCTGTATGAACTACAACAATGAGTGGCTCCATAACTATTCATTGACGAAGAAAGTTTATTAACAATATTTATGACATTGCTATTGTACATTTCATATGAGTGTTTAGTCGGAGGTAACACCATTATAATTTTTCATGCATGTTATTGAGCCTTTCTTGCTAGCTGTTACTTTCCACACGGTTTTTGATTTATTACTTGAGTTGATTATGATCAGCCGATTGTACATAGTTATATAGCTTTATCTTTTGCAAATCTAGAAAAAGCTCAACTAACTGGGAAGCGTTAACTTGGAATATTCTTGTGAGAAAATTTAAAACTCGTTTTTTCAAAGTTAGACCTATTGTTAAATTATGAAGTGACACTACAGAACTAAAAGTTACACTTTTGGGAAACGATACGGAAGTCGATAAACATTTTAACAGATAAATTTATGATGATGATTCAGATTTCACTCTTTTTAAGACATCCGAAGATGATAAAATAACCATAAAAGCTTCAGTTTTGAAGTATTTACATATTCACTTATTTTTTGCAACAATTTTGTAATATATCCCTCAATTAAACTTGTTATACATATCTTGGAAGTTTTTGTCATCAGAGTAATCTGAAAAATGTTGATTATTTCTAAGTTCTTCTTTAACGAAAATAAACGTTTTCTTGCGTTCTTTCCGTCCAACACAGATTGTTGCACGGAGAAGGCTGTGTCGAGTTGACGTCATAGAATGTAGTTTTTGCTTGAAGTAAGGTGGTTCATGTTTTGGTGATATGATGATTGTAAGAAGTAGTATTACGGGTTAATTGTGATCGCATCAACTGGAAGTCATCATTTCTATAAGGTACGGAAAATCTGATGTGAATTCATGTTGTATATGAGTTTTTTCGCATGTTTCGAGAGTGGGCAGTGATCCCGGGAACCATTGATTATAGTACTGAAGTGACACATGACTGTATAATTTTACAACTGTAGCTACGTAGTCAGAGCGTATAGTTCTGCAAGAAACAAATGATAGTTATTTCTGTGGAGTGCAGTAAGTAAAGGCTAGAAATGGTAGTGTAAAATATTATCACTATGTTTATGCAGCATAACCAGGTTTGTATACTTGTCAGTTTTGTTTACAAAGTCTTAGGTTCGTGTGCACGTTCTACAAACGTCTGATTTGTAAATGCCAGTGTCACAGTTGCACCACATGGGCGAAAATTAAACGCGTTTACTGCAAATAACCCGTAATGTGTTTGGTGAAGACGATTGTCACTACTTCCAAAAGGCTGTCATCGTATTTTTGTCTCTCGAGGTTCTTCAAAAACTTGCAAGTTGTTGTGGTTTACGTACATTGTGGTAATACTATGAACTCTATTCCATTTTGTCGTATATTCTAAAATAACTTCACAGTGTAATTGCAGATTGTTTTTGAGTGAGTGTATGCTAAGTGAGGAATCAATCACTTTAGCAAATAACAGAATTATTCGTTGTCTGCTGTTTTCCCGAATATATATTGCCCATTCTTTATTAGTACGTCAGCGGGGTACGAGGGAGGGGGGCTAGTATTGTTTGTAGTTGTGAAGGAGATGAAGATTAAAAAATTAATGAAAACCATTTCGTATTCTGAACTGTGGTGACGGGCATTGTGATATGCAGTCTCTCGCTTACTATAACACACTATGTGGAGCAAATGATTAGACTTCACAATTGCAGCTGGTATTACACCTTCTACTGGATTTTAGGTTTTTCATGTATGCTGAAAATATGTTCTAATGTTTTATGAAGTTTCTAACTATTTGTGTAGGTGTTTTAAAAGTCTGAACTTTATAATTGATCACCCATAAACTCTGTGAAAGAAAGGTGGTAGTTGCAGTGTACATGGAACTCTGATTGTATTAATAATACATCCACATGTGCAGAAAGATATTTTCTAGGAAGTGAGTGTACTAGTGAGATGTGGGAAAGATTCTTTTCCCATTATTTCTCCCCCCCCCCCCCCCCCCCCCCACCACCTTGTGTGCCAATATATTGAACATATTTTAAGTAGAATGTTTATAAACAAAGAATTGTGATTTCTGTTTTTACCATTTTTTTCTTTCTTATTCTTTTTCATTCCAACAGGTAGCTGAGACACACACATAAGCAAGTGAATTGTCATGATAAAACAGAGTTTTGAAAAACCATTGTCAAGGTTATTTTCCATTTCTGGTTATCAGTGCTCTTTATACATACCTTCTATGTCAGTAGAACAGTTCGTTTTAGTTTTCAACCCTTGTTGGGACTAACTTGAAAGTCAACTTGTGACTAAACTTTTTCCATAATATCGTCATAGACAAGATAAAATTTAAATATGAGGCTAAAACTGGTTTACTGGAAGAGAATGCAAGTGCAAGTTACAGTGTTGACTAGTAATGACCTAAGTTTTTGACAGCTCATGTAATTCCTGTGCTTCATATCTTGTTGCAGGATTGCATGTTGAATTTTCAATAATTCGAGAATAAAGGTTGTTTACTTCTATTAAACATTTGTGTTCCATACTATTTGGTGTCAGAATTCTTTAACTGCAAAATGTTTCTCATTATATTCTTCTATTCCTTTTAACATGCAAAAAAAAAAAAAGCAATTTTGTTGTTGTAATTAAAACACACACAAGACAAATAGAAAGTTGTTAGCTTTTAGCACACATGCTGAACAGATGTAGCTTCGTTGTAGTTCTGACTAGTTTCTGGATGCCACCATCTAATTATTCAGTAAATTCAGATTTGTAGTTAAGAATTTGATCCTTCTGTCTTACCAAACAGTATTTTAATTGTATTGTTCTTTACTGCCTCGATAACAAAAGCTTGGTTACAAAAACATTCTACATACAGTACTTTTTGGTGCATTTTATGACACTTTACATTATTCTGTATCTGCTAGTGCTCTCCACATGTGAAAAAGTCAACACTGTACCACATTCCAGACTGTGTCAGTTCATATGCTCAAAGCTAACTGGTTCACAGGTCAAGAAGGGTAAGTGTGTTATTAGCCACAGTAGTTTTGAAACCAATCAACACATCAAAATACTTCATTTGTGGTGCATGCAGTTCCTATATGTGTGTCAACTCAGGCACTGGTGGTGGTACTGCATGTACTGTAGGGTATGTCATTCACAACATGTAACGTGTTTTGGTGATTAAGACAAAAATAATAAGTTAGCAGTAGTGCTTTGCTGTTGTTCTTATACAACACATTACACTGGATAGTTTCCATTTGAATTATTGCCATCTCACAATGCCTTTACCTTTACACTATTTAGTGTTTTGGGGTAATGAATTGAATTCTGCATTGTGTAATATACTGGACACGTTGGTTGAGACTCATCTCCCTACCTAGTCATTTTGATTCTTGATTTCTTTGGAGTCTTTAAAGATATTGCGTTGGATGAATGTGGACTGCTTGCTTTGCAAAAACTCCAGATGTTTGTCTGTCCAACCAATTTTCCAGATAGACTTATGTTCCACTTTTAATGAACTCTTCAGTGGTGGGACATTAATTTCAAAACATGCTTCACCTCCTGTGATGAGGGCTGGGACTACACAATCCTGAAAATAAGAAAAATGGCAGAATTTTGGAACTTACATGTTACATGACTGCTAAACTACGTATTACATACAAATACTTACTTTTACCACCCACCTCTTAGGAGCAAGCTCAGATATTTAGGTGTGTGTTTTTTCTGTCAAATGCAGTGCACTACAATCATTATAAACTGAAATTTTCTCATGAAAATTTGAAATAAAAGCGGTAGCACCTAAACACAGTAAAAATCATTAAAATCCTATTACTACAGTTTGGGAGTAGTGTGGCTAATGAGATCATGCTGAATGTGGCTTTCAGAATCTGAATGATCTTCCTTGTAATTTGAATACATAGGAAAAATAGCACAACATCAGGAAATTTGAAGATAGGAACATAATATGCCAAACTCTCTTTTAATAAAGGCAGAGAGACAGAAAGGAGCAAGATTTTATGAATGGCTTGCATCTCTCTGTGTAACCTGTTCCTATTTTTTGTTCATTGGAGTCATACGAACCAGTGCTTTCTCAGAAAAGGTGAAAAGCACAAATAAATATATCTGCATTTGTGTGTGTCATTGTTACACACTAACATATTTTTTAAAAAAATAAATTGTGTGTTATTTATTTAAATGCGGGTAGTAACAACAGTCTATGCTTTTTATTTATTTTTTAATGGATTTTATATGGCCCTTTGGATTAAATTTTTAATACAGATGATACCTGAACATTTTGATAAGCCATTTTATTTTTACCATTAGATGAGTACATAAATGTGAACAATAACAACAATGTGGAAAGGATAGACTGCTACTCACCACTTAGAGAAGTCATTGTGTCACAGATAGGCACAAAGAAAAAGAATGCTGAAATATCTAAGCTTTTTGACACAGTCTTTCATCTGAAGTAGAAAACTTGCACACACATGGCCACTGTATCTGACTGCCAGTCCCTAACTGTGAAAGCCCAGACACAGTGGTCATGTATTTTTGAGTTGGGCTTGTGTGAATTTGTGTGTTTTTCTACTTGGGAAGGACTACTTCATCAGAAAGCTAAATATTTTAACATTCATTTTTTTGTGCATTTCTGTGACTCAACACCATGTCTCTGTGGTGAGTAGCAATATACCGTTTCCATATTATTGTTATTTACTTGTGGAATTTCCATTTTTTGAATGTGAACACTTTTAAGATGTTTTTCCTAAATGACATGATTGTAACAAAGGACTGTATCTTTAATTTCCGACAACCATTGGTAGTCTTTCTAGTAACATGGAGTCCTTCATTCACTTAATCATTCCAAAATTAGTACTGTTTGTCTTGTTTTTTGCCATTCTTGCAACCAGTATGTGCATCTCCCACAATGATAAATATTTTTTTGGGAAGTGTTTTATCCCATGGGAATGTGTTGGCCAAACCTTATGTGCGGAATACTTGCATTTTAAAGTTCTTGGAGGACTGCAGCAATAAATAGAGAAAGTGTTGTTTCATTAACGATATTTGTTTGCAGTAATGCTAGTGTGTAAAATAATGTAAAGATGTAGCAGTAACATAATTAATGTGTTACGTTAAAAGTATTGAAATCCTTTCATTGAACAGAAAAGTAATAATACTACACATCATTCAGTAGGCAAAAGAGAGATGGAAAAAAGCTTCTTGGGAAGTGGAAACTTTGAGGGCTGAAATGCACTTAGGATTTTGGTGGCTCTTGTGTTGTGTGCCGTTGTTGGCAAGTGGTGGCTGCAAAAACTAGATGTGCTGACAGACTAACCTGTAATGAAGCTTGAGGCCTAGGTGATGTTGGAATGTGGCAGTCTAATTGTGAGTTGGTGAAGCCCAAGAATGTGAATGGGGAAAGCTAGATGTGCTGACAACAGACTGACCTGTAACATAGCCCAAACCCTAGGACAGTTTGAAATGTGATAATTTCCTAGAGAGTTAGCGAAGGCAACTAGTCTCAACATGAAAATAATGGTTGCCATATTAGATTGATATTTAATGTATCCTGAGACATAAATTCATCATTTGTCACTGCAATAACCTACATTTATGTCTTGTTTCCATTTTTGCTGAAATCTCTAATGATGTAGCAACATTCTAACCTAATAGATCAAAATACCAGCTAACTTTATTTGTGAACCATAGGAAATTACAAAGAATGATATTTAATGTATCCTGAGACATAAATTCATCATTTGTCACTGCAATAACCTACATTTATGTCTTGTTTCCATTTTTGCTGAAATCTCTAATGATGTAGCAACATTCTAACCTAATAGATCAAAATACCAGCTAACTTTATTTGTGAACCATAGGAAATTACAAAGAAGATTCTAATTGGCTAACTACATTTGACTCATGGTTCATCTTGTTGACATCATTGACTCATTAAGTGGGCTGTTACCAGCAGCGACAGTCAACAGAAAAGCCACCAACATCATAAGTGGAATTTTACCCTTTGAGGTGAACTCTGAATGGCAACAGTTCTTGATGAACAGTTAGCTGGCTTAAAAATCCTCATCTGTTGTACAAAAATTCTTGTATGTCCTTTCAGTGTTTGTATTCTTTTATGTAGTATCTTCATTCTCTCTCTTGCCTCCCCCTCCCCTGTCTTTCACCATCTCAATTCCTTCTACCTTCTCAGTGCCTATCTTCCACTCCCCTATTCCCCTCCTGATGTTGACACTTACTGTAAAATTGCAACAAGACTCTAACTCTGTTTGAATATTTATTTAAAAGCACTAAACGGGATACACACAGACTAGTGTTTTGTGTGTTACACCAGATTCAGTCAGCTTCAGAAAAGCTTTTTTAATTGTTGTTCATCACTTACTTCAAACAACTGAAATGTTTCAGAATGGACAGTGTCACAGTTGAGTTCAGAATGTGTAATTATTATTTACAATGCTATTGTAGACATATGTCTAAATCAAGAAAAAAGTAGGGCTGTGTTTTCCTTGGGTATGTGTAACAGGACTGATTATACTTACTCTTTGGAAACGAGATGGAAATAATTTGAGTAACACTCCCTCATAATTGATTCACTGGCCTTTTAAGGTTCCATATACCACAATCAAAGGGACCAGCTACCATAGGCTATGCTCCCCTCACTCCACCCCTTTCCCCATGACCATTATCCATCGCATTAGCTGTGGTGCGCAACAGCATGAGTGAACCTATACCACCTTCACCAGGATGCCTACAACCCATATGCAATTATCATCCATCCCCAAAACTATTCAGGATACATCACTAAACACCACATTTTGCCAGTCTGTGTCAGTCCATATCATTCAGGCTCGACACAACTTCAAAGAATTTCGCCTGTGTCTCAGTGTTAAAGGCAGTACATAACAAAGATGCCTGGACTGCAAAATCACACCTGCAAAGCATCTGGAAATGGTTTGTGGAACAGCTGGCACCCATATATGTGCTTGTATCATGGAGCGAGTTACTGTAGGACCCCTGATCACTTGCCGCATGATGGTTAGACCCTCTCATCTCGTAGTCTTCCTGGTTGCTCCAGACCTGGTACGTGACACGTGGATGTCATCTTGTGTGCACTGCTCCCAACATCGTCTGACGGAACATTCCAAATGATCGACCTGACGAGCCACATTGACATGTTGACCAGCCTGCTGCAGTTTGTGCACCTGGCGTTCTGCACCTGTTTAATGTTCTCCTTGAGTTGGGATGCGATCACCACATTTATGACTCTTCCACTATACGCCGTTCTTTTTAGTTCCCTGCCTGATTTCAATGGCACTGCACAGCCTTTGGGCATGCACATTGTCACCGTACTTGGATCATTTGCATATCAGATCTCTCTCTACTTACTTGTAAAGTTCTGCATTTGTACATTTCTTCCCTGAGAGTGCACTATTTTCAGTGTTCTTGAGAGTATTATCTTAAAGGTGGAGTCTACCATGTATAGGGATACTGTTATATCAGTAAACCAAACTGAAGAGATCAAACTGATTACAGAAGACTTCATTCTCTCTTCATTAGTATTAGAATGTGTGCAAACTTTATCGAAGAAACTAACATTGTACTGGGAAGATTGACTCAAATTGTTGCTGTAGTTTGACAAAATTCAGAGGGACATTGACACACAGTTGCTCAATCATAATTGGTAGGCATTGAGGGCAGATGGCTTATTATGGAGAAATGGGGGGATAAATGGAAGATATGTGAATGAATGTCTTCACTTCAATTATTCAGTATTGAAGAAGTTCCAGTATTTGTGATACAGCATATTGGAGAATGGATGCATGTTGTCAATAAATCACAGGGCCATTATTACACTTTTAAAATATCGCACTGACTGACAATGATTGTCCTCCAGTTTCTCTTCTTTTTTCTTTGTTGTTTCCTATGTGTCTGTATTCATATTTGTTTTCAGTTTTCTTTCTTGTTCTCATATTGCTTGTGATTTCATATAGTCTTCTGTATAACTGTTCTTTTAAATTTAATGCTGGGGGGGGGGGGGGGTAGGAGAGGCATCTTTTCCCTAGAACACACTTTTATTTCCAGTATTCAGACATTATTTCTATCAAAAATGCTTTTGATTTCTATGATCATCTGTTGTCAAATTTTCTACCAAAATTCTAAAATATTCATTTGGTTAATCCATCAGGAAACACTTGAGAGCCGTACAAAAATACTAAGTTTCTCTCAGCTATTGTCTACAACATTTTCTGTTTCTTCAGTAAATTTCCTCCCTACTTATAATTTTCCATTTATTTGTTTGTTTATGTATTGTTTATTATATGCTTATAACACAATTTTATGTCATGGCATTGTTAACAATGTATAATTTTTTCAGTTATAAATTACAAATATTTCACAATATGTTATGATTACTGTATTTCACCCCCATGAACCATTGAGGTTGGTAGGGAGGCATGAGTGACTCAGCGATAACAGATAGCCGTACCGTAGGTGCAACCACAATGGAGGGGTATCTGTTGAGAGGGCAGACAAAACGTGGTCCCTGGAGAGGGGCAGCAGCCTTTTCGGCAGTGGCAGGGGTACAGTCTGGATGATTGGCTGATCTGGCCTCGCAACATTAACCAAAACGGCCTTGCTGTGCTGGTACTGTGAATGGCTGAAAGCAAGGGGAAACTACAGCCATAATTTTTCCTGAGGGCATGCAGCTTTACTGTATGATTAAATGATGATGACGTCTTGGGTAAAATATTCCGGAAGTAAAATAGTCCCCCATTCAGATCTCCGGGCGGAGACTACTCAGGAGGACATTGTTATCAGGAGAAACAAAACTGGTGTTCTACGGATTGGAGCTTGGAATCTCAGATTCCTTAATTGGGTAGGTAGGTTAGAAAGTTTAAAAAAGGAAATGGATAGGTTAAAGTTAGATGTATTGGGAATTAGTGAAGTTCGGTGGCAGGAGAAACAGGACTTCTGGTCAGGTGAATACAGGGTTATAAATACAAAATCAAATAGGGGTAATGGAGGAGTATGTTTATGTTTAATAATGAATAAAAAAATAGGAGTATGGGTAAGTTACTACAAACAGCAGTGATTTGATTTGATTTTGACAGGGAAGCTAAAACAGCTTTGATCTAACCCACCACTGCTCACACTGAAACAGAGTTTATTGTGCAGTATCGCTCCCTGTACATCTAGTATAGCCAAATAATGCAAGGAGTCCTTTTACCAAGGTTTTTTTTTTTTTTTTTTTTTTTTTTTTTTTTTTTTTTTTTTTTTTTTTTTGTTAGACACGATTTCTTCAGGTCTAGTTGTCCCGAAAATTCTGTATCTCTTGCTCTCCAATGTCATGCATTCGAAGATTAGGCGTGATGCAGTCTCTTCACCCTCATCACTGGCCCTACATTTAGGGTCTTCTTCCGTTATACCCATTGTATGTTGGTGTTTTTTGAAATTCTGATGGCCGGGCATCATTCCAGTCATGAGTTTAATCTCTTTCCTGTTCAATCCCAGGATTACAGAGCTTCTTTTAAAACATGGCTTAAGCATCATTACCTTACCATGTTTTTGTTTATAGACCTTGGTCCAGTATTCTACATACTGTTTCCTAAGCCAGTTCCGTAGTTCTAGTTTGATCATAGCCTTGGTGATTGTCAGTACAGGTTCCAGTCCAGTGAATGGAGTTGTTGCCCCCATCCTGGCCAATCTGTCGGCTTGTTCATTGCCACAGATCCCTGAGTGGCCAGGGACCTACACTAGGTTTATCCTATTGCTTCCCCCAAGCTCCACCGGGGAGCCCTGTGGCATTCTGCAACAACCTTAGATCTTGTTGCAGCAGCTGCCAGTGATATCAGGGCTGTTTGAATAGATGTAGATGCTACTGTCCTTGTAGCACCTACGCATACCCTCCTTCACACATGCCCTGATTGCAGTAATTCAGCTTGGAATACCGAGGCCAGCTTTCCTAGAGAGATGATGCCCTCCAGTCGTGGCTGAACCCCATACACCCCTGCCCCGTGGCTGAACCCCATACACCCCTGCCACAGTGCCTTGGTCTTATTTCGATCCATTGGTGAACCAAACAATGTCCCCCGTACTGTGTCGAACTGTTTTTTCCCACTGCTCCCTGCTTCCAATTATCATTTTATAAGGCTTGTTGAAGCAGTTGGTAGTTATATAGTCCACTGCCATTTACCCAGCCATTCTTATATTTACCTCACTCACTATCTTAGTGTGTGATTCTGAATATCCCAATGAGATCCAGTTTTTATGTTTTAAGTCTGTATGCACCAGCTGCTGCCTCAGTCTTGACCCAAAGGTGTAGTGCATCATGTCCAGCATGGCTTCCATCCCAGTGTTTGGTGTGCTGCTAATTCCACCTGTTACGGCTATGAAGGCCCCTCTCTGCACCTTAGCAAGTTCCTTAGCTGCAACCCCTGTTCTATCTTATTCCACCACACTACGGCCCTGTAGGAAATCCCAGGTCTAAGCACTGTGGTGTATATCCAGTGCAGACCTCTGGGGCTTAGGCCCCAGTTTTTGCCACAAGCCCTTCTGGTACTCACTAGAGTTCCTTTCACCTTGGAGCAGATGCTTGCTCTTAATGTGAGGGGTCTGTGTTAGTTTCTCATTTAAGGTTACCTATAGATATTTCACTATCCCCTTCACAGGTAGAGTTTCATCGAAGAGCTGTAGACTCCAACTTGAATGTTGGATATGCCTCTCCATGAATAGCACCACAACAGTCTTCATAGGATTAACCCTTAGATCGTGTCTAATGGATCAGTCTTGCACAATGTCCAATACACCTTGTGCCAAATTTCTAACTGTGTCAGTAAATTTACCAAGTATTATTATGACAAGGTCATCTGCGTATCCTTGGCAAAAGCATGGTCTGGAATTTAGTTCCTCAATGAGTTCATTCACCATTAGATTCCACTATAGAAGGGACAGAACTCTGCCTTGTGGAAAATCTCTAGTGGTGTTTATTACCATATTTTCATTCATCATGACAGCCTCTACCTTCCTTCCACTAAGCATGGCCCTAGTCCACTTACATATAGTGGTCGCTAGGTCATGCACCTCTACTGCCCTTACTATGGAATCGAAGGCCGTGTTACTGAAGGCCCCCTCAGTGTCCAGGAAGATGCAGAGGGCTATTCTTGAAAGTGAAGTGCTTTCTCCACCCTCCCAATGAGTTGATGGAGAGCTGTCTCACTTGATTTACCTGGTTGATATGGGTGTTGGTTTGAATATAGAGGGGCCCTAATTAGCCTCCTCCCCCAACATACACATTAACCAGTTTTTTCCAATGTTTTGAGAATGGAGGAGGGCCGACTGATCGGTCTCATATCCTTGGCCTTGGTATGATCAATTCTCCCTGGCTTAGGAGTGAAGATAACCTTCAGTGCCCTCCTACCATTGGGGATGATTCCTACTGCTGGGCTAACCCTGAATAACCTGCATAGGACTCTTATGAGATTCTCTCCTGCCTATTGCAGGTGAGCTGGAAAGATTCCGTCTTGGCCAGGTGACTTGAATGGTTGGAATGTTCCCATCGCCTATTGGATTTTATTGAAGTCCACACACTCCTTGGCCAATTCCCAGTCCTCTCTTTGAGTGCCTGAGAACCATTGTCTCTCCAGGATCACATTCTGGTCTGCATTATCTGCCAGAGCATATTGAGGAAAAAGAGTTTTGAGGACCAGTTTCAGCTTCTCAAGTGCTGTCTTTGTATATTCCCCATCCTCCTTCCTCAGCGTACCTCCTGGATTGGTTGGTACTCTAGTGAGGCTTCTGTTAAGTCTGGCTTGAACAGCCGTGCTCTCTTCTTCCTCACAGAATGCCTTCCAGGATGCCTCTTTGCTTGTCTAATTGCAAGGTTGTAGTTGACAAGGGCCTCACAATATTTTGCCCATTGTCCTTTACGTCTCGCTAGGTTAAACAGTCTTTGTACCTGTTTTCTTTGTGTTTGCAGCTTATTGTTCCACCAAAGCACACTCCTATTTGTGCACTTCTTGGTGATTGTGCAGTTGTCCTGGTATGAGGTCACTATGGCATAGGTAACAGCCTGTGCTACTTCCTCAAACTCTACTGGATTCCTTATCGAGATTTTAATTTCCGATAAGCTTAAGTGAAGGTCACTCCTATATGTCTCCCAGTCTGTTTACTTGGGATTCCTCTAGGCCATGGTCTGTCTGATTCCCATTTCAACCTTGAATTTAATGTACATGTGGTCTGATGAGGATGGCCATAATGCCACATGCCATTGTTTCACATAGCTGCCCATCATCAAGCCAAAGGTTATGTCAATTACTTCTTCGCTCCTACTATTCCTGAATGTAGGTTCATTGCCCTATTCTTGACCTCCTAGTTGTTAGACGAGAGAAATTCAAGAAGGTGCTCATCTCTACTGTTGGTGTCCTTGCTGCTCCACATTAGTTTGTGGGCATTGGTGTTATATCCAACCAACAGTGGGTCGCCTTGCCGATGGAAAGCTTCTTTCAATCTCCTTACCTCCAAAGGTGGAGGAGAGCTCTCTTCGTAAGGAAGGTATGCTGAGGCCAAAAACGATTCTCTCGAGATACCTTCCTCGCATTGCTGCATCCTGATGATCACTAGTTCCCTGGAGCAGAAATCCATCATTGGCATGAAAGAAATACCATTTCTTACATAAATGCATGTTCTGGAGTTTCTTACATTTCTAGCATAAATCAGCTTACCTCCAGTGCCACCGAGGCACAATGTACCCCCTTTGTATAAGTAGGGTTCTTGTATCAGGGCCACATCCACTTCCTGTGTCCCCAGGCAGTGGCTCAGGGCAGCAGTGGCCCCTTTACTGAGCTGCATATTAATCTGCAGCACCTCCAGTCTCCGTCTCACTGCCATCATTGCCTTTGATGTCTTTGATTACCCTGATGGTGACCTGCAAGAACCCTAAAAACAATTTCAGTTCTTGCTCTCGCATTGCCTTCACGGACTTCTCTCCGACCTCCACCACCTGGGTTCGTCCTTCGTTCTGGTTTATTACTTTCCAGTCCTCTGTTGAGACTCTTGGGTTCTGGATCCCTATTTTCTCGAACAGAGTCTTTGGAGAGACATCCTTAAGGATCTTTGGTACCCTTATTGATACCTTCGCAGTCTTCAGAAGCTCCACTGCCGTCTTGACCAGCAGCTTACCATCCTCCCACGGGTGATACCAAGGGCACCTTGTCCTTAAGTCATTCCACATTGTGCACCCCCCTCACAGACGAAGATGAGTGTGGACCAGTGTCGCCCCCCCCCCCCCTCCCCCTCTCCCCGTCTTTCCAAAGAGGGCTAGCTGTACAAGTTCCTCCTGCTGCGAGGTGAACGAACAGCATAATGAACGCATTGTTGTAGCCAAGATAGACACAAAGCCCATGCCTACCACAGTAGTACAGATTTTTATGCCAACTAGCTCCACAGATGGCTAAGAGATTGAAGAAATGTATGATGAGATAAAAGAAATAATTCAGGTAGTGAAGGGAGGAAAAAATTTAATAGTCATGGGGGACTGGAATTTGACAGTGGGAAAAGGAAGAGAAGGAAAAGTAGTAAGCGAATATGGAATGGAGATCAGGAATGAAAGAGGAATAACTTTATCATGATTAACAAGTGGTTTAAGAATCGTGAATGAAGGCTGTATGTGTGGAAGAGGCCTGTAGACACTGGAAGGTTTCAGATA
Source organism: Schistocerca cancellata (assembly GCF_023864275.1). NCBI lineage: Eukaryota > Metazoa > Arthropoda > Insecta > Orthoptera > Acrididae > Schistocerca > Schistocerca cancellata. The sequence goes on from NC_064627.1 coordinate 205,355,256, forward strand.
GATTTTATAATGGTAAGACAGAGATTTAGGAGCCAGGTTTTAAATTGTAAGACATTTCCAGGGGCAGATGTGGACTCTGGCCACAATCTATTGGTTATGTACTGTAGGTTAAAACTTAAGAACTGCTAAAAAGGTGAGAATTTAAGGAGATGGGACCTGCATAAGCTGAAAGAACCAGAGGTTTTAGAGATTTTCAGGGAGAGCATTAGGGAACGATTGACAAGAATGGGGGGAAAGAAATACAGTAAAAGAAGAATGAGTAGCTTTGAGAGATGAAATAGTGAAGGCAGCACAGGATCAAGTATGTAAAAAGACAGGGGCTCATAGAAATCCGTGGGTAACAAGAGATATTGAATTTAATTGATGAAAGGAGAAAATATAAAAATTCAGTAAATGAAGCAGGCAAAAAGGAAGACAACCTCTCAAAAATGAGATTGACAGGAAGTGCAAAATGGCTAAGCAGGAATGGTTAGAGGACAAATGTAAGGATGTAGAGGCATATATCACTAGGGGTAAGATAGATACTGCCTAAAGAAAAATTAAAGAGACCTTTGGAGAAAAGAGAACCTTTTTTTATGAATATCAAGAGCCAGTTCTAAGAAAGAAAGGAAAGCAGAAAGGTGGAAGGCGTATGTAGAGGGTCTATACAAGAGGGGTGTACTTGAGGGCAATATTATAGAAATGAAAGAGGTTGTAGATGAAGATGAAATGGGAGATACGATACTGCATGCAGATTTGACAGAGTACTGAAAGACCTGAGTCGAAACAAGGCCCCTGGAGTAGACAACATTCCATTGGAACTACTGGCGGCCTTGGGAGAGCCAGTCTTGACTAAACTCTACCATCTGGTGAGCAAGATGTATGAAACAGGCGAAATACCCTCAGACCTCAAGAAGAATATAATAATTCCAATTCCAAAGAAAGCAGGCGTTTACAGATGTGAAAATTACCGAACTGTCAGTTTAATAAGTCACGGCTGCAAAATACTAACACGAATTCTGTACAGACGAATGGAAAAACTGATAGAAGCTGACCTTGGGGAAGATCAGTGTGGATTCTATAGAATTGTTGGAACAAGAGGCAATACTTGACCCTATGAATTATCTTAAAGAATAGATTATTGAAAGAAAAACCTACGTTTCTAGCATTTGTAGACTTGGAGAAAGCTTTTGACAATGTTGACTGGAATACTCTCTTTCAAATTCTGAAGTGGCAGGGGTAAAATACAGGGAGCGAAAGGCTATTTACAGTTCGTACAGAAACCAGATGGCAGTTATGAGTCAAAGGGCATGAAAGGGAAGCAGTGGTTGAGAAGGGAGTGAGACAGGATTGTAGCCTATCTCTGATGTTATTCGATATGTCTATTGGGCAAGTAGTAAAGGAAACAAAAGAAAAATTTGGAGTGGGTATTAAAATCTATGGAGAAGAAATAAAAACTTTGAGGTTTGCCGATGTCATTGTAATTCTGCCTGAGACAGCAAAGGACCTGGTAGAGCAGTTGAACAGAATGGACAGTGTCTTGAAAGGAGGATACAGGATGAACATCAACAAAAGCAAAACGAGGATAATGGAATGTAGTCGAATTAACTTGGGTGATGCTGAGGGAATTAGATTAGGAAATGAGACACTTAAAGTAGTAAAGGAGTTTTGCTATTTGGGGAGCAAAATAACTTATGATGGTCGAAGTAGAGAGGATATAAAATTTAGACTGTCAATGGCAGGGAAAGCGTTTCTGAAGAAGAGAAGTTTGTTACCATTGGGTATAGATTTTTTGTTAACATTGAGTGTAGATTTAAGTGTCAGGAAGTCTTTTCTGAAAGTACTTGTATGGAGTGTAGCCATGAATGGAAGTGAAACATGGATGATAAATAGTTTAGACAAGAAGAGAATAGAAGCTTTCGAAATGTAGTACTACAGAAGAACTTTGAAGATTAGGTACTCAACAGAATTGGGGAGAAGAGGAATTTGTGGCGCAACTTGACCAGAAGAATGGATCGGTTGGTAGGACACAGTCTGGGGCTCAAGGGATCACCAATTTAGTATTGGAGGGCAGCGTGGAGGGTAAAAATCGTAGAGGGATACCAAGAGATGAATACGCTAAGCAGATTCGGAAGGATGTGGGTTGCAGTAGTTACTTGGGGCTGAAGCAGCTTGTACAGGATAGAGTAGTGTGGGGAGCTGCATCAAACCAGTCTATGGACTGGAGACCACAACAACATATTGTGTCAGACGTTGCTAAATTCTTGGGTCTTATGTTTGACAGAAAACTATGCTGGTCCTCCCACGTTTCGTATCTTTCGGCTCGCTGTCTGCGATCCCTCAACACCCTCCGTGTCCTGAATGGTACCTCATGGGGAGCGGACCGAGTGGTCCTTCTCCGCCTCTATCGCGCTTTAGTGCGCTCGAAATTGGACTATAGAAGCATAGTCTACTCCTCTGCTCGGCCGTCTATTCTTCGGCGTCTCGACTCTATCCACCACCGTGGATTACGTTTAGTGTCTGGAGCTTTTTACACCAGCCCTGTGGAAAGCCTTTATGCTGAGACTGCTGAACCTCCGCTGTCCAATCGGCGAGCAGTCCTTCTGAGCCGTTATGCCAGCCATCTGTCTTCCATGCCTGCTAATCCAGCCCATGACATATTTTTCGATGCCTCCTTTGATGTAGGGTATGCAGGCCGCCCCTCCTCCCTAGTACCACCGGGAGTCCGCTTCCGTCAACTGCTCCATTCTCTTTCCTTCCGCTTTCCTAAAACCTTCTTGACAACTTGGGGTACAGCACCGCCTTGGCTCCGTCCCCGGATCTGCCTGCTCCGTGACCTTCGTCGATTTCCCAAGGATGGTACCCCTTCACTTGTTTATCGTCGGGCATTTGCTGCTCTATGTGCACAAATGACGGAAGCCACATTTATTTACACCGATGGCTCGAAAACATCGTTAGGTGTAGGGAGTGCCTATGTTGTTGGCGACACCCCAAATCACTTTCGGCTTCCCGACCAGTGTTCAGTCTATACTGAGGAGCTTTACGCTGTTCTCCAGGCTGTCCACTACATCCGCCGCCATCAGCGGATACAGTACGTTATCTGCTCCGATTCTCTCAGCTCTCTCCTCAGTCTCCAAGCTCTTTACCCTGTGCACCCTCTGGTCCACCGGATTCAGGACTGTCTGCGCTTGCTCCACCTGGGGGGCGTCTCGGTGGCGTTCCTCTGGCTCCCGGGACACGCTGGTATCTGTGGGAATGAGGCGGCCGATATAGCGGCCAAGGCTGCAGTCTCTCTTCCTCGGCCAGCTATTCAGTCGCTTCCCTTCACCGATCTACGGAGCGGTTTATGTCGCAAAGTTGCTCAATTATGGCATGCGCATTGGTCAACACTTCCCCATAATAAATTGCGGGAAGTGAAAGCCCTTCCTTGCGCTTGGACCTCTTCCTCCCGAACGCGTCGTCGGGAGGAGGTAATTTTAGCTAGACGCCGGATAGGGCACTGTCTTTTTAGCCATCGACATCTTTTAAGCGGCGATCCTCCCCCACTCTGTCCCCACTGCTCTCAGCTGTGGACGGTAAGACACCTTTTAATTGAATGCCCCTATTTTAATCCGTTACGCTCCCGTCTACAGCTATCGCCTGATCTATCGTCGATTTTAGCAGATGACACGCGCTCAGCCGACCGCGTTCTCCAGTTTATTAGTGACAGTGAAATGACGTCAGTCATTTGAAGCTTTTTTTTGGGACAACCAACCCCTTTCTGTAGTGGATTTTTAAGCATTCCTTCTGCTTTTAGTTTCTCCAATTTTATGACTTTGTTCCCATTGCTGCTGGTTTTAAATTTCGGTTTTTTACTGTTTCCTAAGTCACGGGCTGGGCGCTAATGACCATAGAAGTTTTGCGCCCTAAAACAAAAAAAAAAAAAAATATTGTACTTATTTCTAGTATGTGATTGTTTCTTATACTATTATTTATGTTAAATCAAAGTTATGTGGGCATTTTTGGATAAGCCACTGCTTGAGATGCTTTGTAAAAGTAACCCCTGTCAGCATCTCAACTTCATTCAGCAACAAATTAGGAAATACAGATTCTTTGATATAGGGGTGTTTTGCTGTTGAAGTTAATCTTGTGTTATCATGTGAAAGTCTTTTTTGTGCCTTGTTATGGTTGCGCATTTTCGTGTTCCTATATGTTACCTTAGTATCTTTTTCACTAGCATAGCGGTTTCCAGCATGTACGCAGCATAAACTGTGAAAATATTGTACCCAATGAATTGTCTTTTCCAAAATGTGCCTTGTTTTACTTTCACTATGATCCACAAGGCTCTTGTGCATTATGAAAACCCTTCTCATATTAGTGTCTTGTTCCACCCCACAATACTATTCCATAAGACAACAAAGTGTATACTAATACAAAATGAACAGTCTTTAGGGCTTCAGAATTATGATATGGTGATAATCTCCTGAAAAGATATAGACTAGATGTGATTTTTTTTACCTGTTCCTTCCATGAAAGTCTGTCATCAATCTGTAAACCCAGAAAATTACATTCTGGACATGTTTTTGGCAGAATTTCATCATTTGCAATGTCTTGACTTTTTAAAGTGAATAATATTCAAAGCGCACTCCAGTCTTTTCAGTAAAGTTTTGAAGCTCTTCAGTTAGGCAGGGCTCACTGTGTGTACACCGGATATGTCATTAGCATACATAGCGATCAAATTCTTATTTTCTAGGGAGCTTGGGAAATCATTTTTACGCAATGTATGAATAGGAATACAGCTAAAATGGAGCCCCGAGGAACACCAAAATATGTGTTTCTTTTTCTTTACTGCCTGCTCTCCAGTATTTCTCCATTATCATATACAAGGTGATTTTACCCTCCAAGAATTCAATACTTCGCAGAATAATGTAGGTAGAGAGGTGACAACTGATACACATGCTTGAAATGACATGTGGTTTTATTGAAACTAAAGAAGTGCACAAAATGACCAACATATGTCACTTCATATGATACAAAAACAATAATTAACATAAGTTGATTTTTAGCTAAGATGATGATATTCATAACAAATGCTTATCATTCATCAACTGTACCTGTATTCGAGGGACAATGTTGTTAACAGCACCGTACAGCAAATCAGTGGGTCTGGTGAGAAATTGGTGTTGGATGTTGTCTTTTAGCATTACCTACAAACAAATCCGTGGTACGGCTATGGGCACCTGCATGGCACCATCCTATGCTAACCTATTCATGGGCCATCTAGAGGAACCCTTCCTAAAAACCCAGAATCCTAAACCCCTCACCTGGTTCAGATTCATCGATGACATATTTGCTATCTGGATTGAAGGTGAAGACACCCTATCCATATGCCTCCAGAACCTCAACAACTTCTCCCCCATTTGCTTCACCTGGTCCTACTCAACCCAACAAGCCATGTTGACCTCCACCTCAGAGATGGCTACATCAGTACCTCCATCCATATCAAAGCTACTAACCACCAGCAATACCTCCACTTTGACAGCTGCCACCCTTTTCATACCAAGAAGTCCTTTCTGTACAGCCTAGCCACCCGTGGTTGTCGCATCTGCAGTGACGAGCAGTCCCTCTCTAAATATACCGAGGGTCTCACTGAAGCCTTGACTGACTGTAATTATCCTCCCATCCTTGTACAAAAACAAATCTCCCATGCCTTATCTTCCCAGTCTCCCACCACCTCCCAAAGTCCCACAGTCCGGCCACAGATGAGCATTCCCCTTGTAACTCAGTACCATCCAGGACTGGAGCAACTGAATTACATTCTCCGCCAGGGTTTCGATTACCTCTCGTCATGCCCTGAAATGAGAAATGTCCTACCCACTATCCTTCGCACCCCTCCTACCATGGTAATCCACCGTCCACCGAATCTACACAATATACTCGTCTATCCTTACACAACCCCTGCTCCCAATCTCTTACCTCATGGCTCATACCCCTGTAATAGACCTAGATGCGAGACCTGTCCCATACATCCTCCTACCACCACCTACTCCAGTCCGGTCACTGACGTCACCTATCCCATCAAAGGCAGGGCTACCTGTGAAACCAGTCATGTGATTTACAAGCTAAGCTGCAACCACTGTGCTGCATTCTATGTAGGCATGACAACCAACAAGCCGTCTGTCCACATGAATGGCCACCGACAAACTGTGGCCAAAAAACAAGTGGACCACCCTGTAAGCTGAACACGCTGCCAAACATGATACCCTTCATCTCAATGACTGCTTCGCAGTCTGTGCCATATGGATCCTTCCCACCAGCACCAGCTTTTCTGAACGGCACAGGTGGGAACTTTCCGTGCAATACATCCTGCGTTTCCGTAACCCTCCTGGCCTCAACCTTCGTTAGTCACTGTCCTCACCCATCCAGCGCCGTCCCTGTTCCCATTCCAGCACTACACAGCTGTCATTTCACCGCCACACCCAGTCTTTTAATTTATTTTTATTTCTCTCCTTCCGCTACTTACCCCCTCCCCCCTCTGCACCTTCTCTCCTACCCTCCATCTAAACTGCAACACTTTACTGTCCACCACTCCCACAATACTATCCCTTCTCCTCCCCGCCACAGCCTCCTCCTTACCCCACCCAGTCGCCACCCCCATCATGCACTGGTGCTGCTGCTTGCAGTGTAGTTTCAGCTCCCTGACTCTGCAGACATGTGTGCAAGTTGCGCTTGCGCGAGTGTGTGTGTGCGTGTGTGTATGTGTGTCTACTGCTGACAAAGGCCTTGATGGCCGAAAGCTATGATTGTGTGAATCTTTTTATTGTGCCTTTTGCGACTCAGCATCTCCGCTATATGGTGAGTAGCAACTTTCCTTCTCTCGTGTTGTTATATTCCATCCTGAATTTTCCATTGTTTGACTTACCTTGGTAACATAAGGAAAGCTATTCTTTTCATTTGTACAAAGTGCACCATGCACCTGCTCGTGTTATGAAAAACGGCGCACCCACTTGAGGTTTAAAGGCATTTTTGACTAACATGAACTCACTACATCCAGTGCCAAAAGTAACTAATGCTCATGTCCATTACAATGTGTATTTAGAGCAAACCTGATCTGCATTGTCAAAGGGGCACTACTGGTGTTTGTGTTTTTAGAAAGGGTTTGTATGTGAAAGAAAGGGTAAGAGTTAAGTACATAGCGAGGAAATAATCTATTGTGATCAGAATATGTACAGTTGACTGTCCTCCCCTTGCATCCAATATTGCTCTAAATAGCATCAATTATTTCTTCAGTCTCTGCTGACAGTAGCTTCCATTCAAAAATTCAAATTTAATTTTGCTTCATAATAATTTCTAAGCAACATGCATGAAATTGTTCTCTTGTCCTATATAGTAATAATAATAATAAGTGTTCATAACTCAACGAGAAAATATAATCAGAGCATTAAATAAAATACAATACTGACTTTGGTATATAAAAACAGAACTTGGATTAAGAGTAATCTAGGCAGTTTTTACTACAAATAATGAAAGGAGTAAAGGTAGCCACTCATTATATAGTTCAGGCATTAGAGCAATATATAACCACATTAAGATTGAAAGCATTGCTGAGCTTTCAGACAGTGTCCTTTTTTGGGGTTAACTAATACAACACTCACATAGTCAGATCTGAATGACGGCATTTTCCAAAAACTGAGCAACATTTCAGTCTTTTTTTATGTGCCTTTCGAGCATTCACCACCTCAACTACACAGTAACTGGTGACAAATACTCCTACCATTATTATTATTATTATTATTATTATTAACGTGATTGGCCACATTGGGCCACTTGAGTCTTTTCATGCTCACTTTCTCTTTGAAGATTGAACTACTTGCTTCTTGCACTCAGCCTAGTACTTTTTCATTCTTTCCTAATGCTATTTTCTGAACTTGTGTGAAATCTCTACTGTTCTTATGTGCATCATTTCTGCTGAAAATCTACGATTCACAAGGGGAGAGCTAATTTTGTTTTTGTTCTCTGCATCAGTAATTCTAAGTCCAACTGCTTCAAGATCTTGCTGAATTTCTTTGACCCACTGTCTTCCTGCCTTCTTTCCAAGACTTCTCATCACTAGTTGTTTTAAAATCCTGTTGTCAGGCAGTCGTAAGACATGAGACAAATATGAGATTCTTTTCTTCTTCATTTTGCTGACAATTGGGTCAATCTCACAATAGACAGTTTCATTAGGGAGGATTCTCCAGACTCCATCAACCTGATATTTTTTGCTGATGTGTGTTCTGATAATTCTTTGCTCATTCTTCAGGAGTTGATCGGTTCTTATTTCATTTTTAATTTGGAACAGAGTTTCACAAGCATAAGTTGCTTCCGGGAGAGTTAGTTTTGTAATGCTGGGTCTTAGTGTCTTATTGACAGGCATTTCTTATTACTTGTTGACCAGTTAGAAATGGTGCTCTTACCATTAATTATATTTCATCCAGAACTTCCCATTTTCTTCTCAGGATCATTTCTTCACATGAGATACACCATTCCCAACAAGGTCAGAAGAGGAAGAATAGTGATATGATGGTATTAAGTCGTTTCAAAACTATAAAATTATGAGAAAAACTTGTTGGCCGGTATTTACCTTTTCAGTAATGCCAATGGACACACACACACACACACACACACACACACACACACACACACACACACACACACACACAAGCACACCTCACACACACATGATCTCCATCTCTGGCGGCAGCTCGGGCCGCCATACTAGGCATTCTGGCCCGAACTGCCAGCGATGGCAGTCATGCGCATGAGGTGTGCTAGCTTTTATGAATGTGTGTGCGTGTGCATGTGCCAGTGGTGTCTATTCTGTTGGGCATGTCTGACAGAACATACACCACTCAGATGTATAAATTTCTGAAAAAGAGGGTAATGGCACCACGACATTTGTTTCCGTGCGAATATCATCCGAACTCCTACAGGATCAGAATTTGCAAGTAGAGAGTTTAGTGGATGAGTGATGCTGCATTGCAGCACATGATAAGGTTGAAATTTGAGTTGGTTGGGGATTATGTCCAGATGGCCGAAGCAGTTGAGGCAGCTGCTCTTGACAGTGGTAAATCTGGGTTCAAGTCCGAGCCATCACAAATTTCGGCTTTCGCCACTGCATTGCCACAATGCCCCATGCGGCTAGTTGTCATGATTTCTCACCCATCCTTTCCCTTTCCTTCCCCCTCCTACATTTCGTATTGAAATGTTTATGTATGTTTTCTTTTCTGAAGAGAGCTGTGGCCAAAGGCTAAATGTGAACAGTCTTTTTGTTGTACATGTCTGCAACATTTACATTTATACTCCACAAGGCACCCAACAGTGTGTCATTGCCTCCCTTTCCTGTTCCAGTCACATATGGTTCGCGGGAAGAACAACTGCTGGAAAGCCTCTGTGCGTGCTCAAATCTCGCTAATTTTACATTCGTGATCTCCTCAGGAGGTATAGGTAGGAGGAAGCAATATATTCGATACCTCATCCTTAAACGCACCCTCTCGAAACCTGGACAGCAAGCTACACTACGATGCAGAGCGCCTCTCTTGCAGAGTCTGCCACTTGAGTTTGCTAAACATCTCCGTAAAACGGTATCACGCTTACCAAATAACCCTGTGACGAAATGCGCTGCTCTTCTTTGGATCTTCTCTACCTCCTCTGTCAACACGACCTGGTATGGATCCCACACTGATGAGCAATACTCAAGTATAGGTCGAAGGAGTGTTTTGTAAGCCACCTCCTTTGTTGATGGACTATGTTTTCTAAGGACTCTCCCAATGAATCTCAACCTGGCACCCATCTTTCCAAGAATTTTATATGATCGTTCCACTTCAAATCGTTCCGTACACATACTCCCAGATATTTTACAGAAGTAACTGCTACCAGTGTTTGTTCCGCTATCATATAATCATACAATAAAGGATTCTTCTTTCTCTGTATTGGCAGTACATTACATTTGTCTATGTTAAGGGTCAGTTGCCACTCCCCGAAGCAGCCTATTCGCTGCAGATCTTCTTGCATTTCACTGCAATTTTCTAATGCTGCAACTTCTCTGTATACTACAGCATCATCCGCGAAAAGCCGTAAGGAACTTCCGACACTATCTACTAGGTTGTTTATATATATTGTGAAAAGCAATGGTCCTATAACACTCCCTTGTGGCACGCCAGAGGCTACTTTAACGGCTGTAGACGTCTCTCCATTGAGAACAACATGCTGTGTTCTGTTTGCTAAGAACTCTTCAATCCAGCCACACAGCTGATCTGATATTCCGTAGGCTCTTACGTTGTTTATCAGGCGACAGTGCGGAACTGTATCGAACGCCTTCCAGAAGTCAAGGAAAATGATATCTACCTGGGAGCCTGTATCTAATATTTTCTGGGTCTCGTGAACAAATGAAGCGAGTTGGATTTCACACGATCGCTGTTTCCGGAATCCATGTTGATTCCTACAGAATAGATTCTGGGTTTCCAGAAATGACATGATACGCGAGCAATAAACGTGTTCTAAAATTCTACAACAGATCGATGTCAGAGAGATAAGTCTATAGTTTTGCGCATCTGCTTGACGACCCTTCTTCAAAACTGGGACTAGCTGTGCTCTTTTCCAATCATTTGGAACCTTCCGTTCCTCTAGAGCCTTGCGGTACACGGCTATTAGAAGGGGGGCAAGTTCTTTCGTGTACTCTGTGTAGAATCGAATTGGTATCCCATCAGGTCCAGTGGACTTTGCTCTGTTGAGTGATTTCAGTTGCTTTTCTATTCCTTGGACACTTATTTTGATGTCAGCCATTTTTTCGTTTGTGCGAGGATTTAGAGAAGGAACTGCAGTGCAGTCTTCCTCTGTGAAACAGCTTTGGAAAAAGGTGTTTAGTATTTCAGCTTTACACGTGTCATCCTCTGTTTCAGTGCCATCATCATCCCAGAGTGTCTGGATACGCTGTTTCGATCCACTTACTGATTTAACGTAAGACCAGAACTTCCTAGGATTTTCTGTCAAGTCGGTACATAGAATTTTACTTTCGAATTCCCTGAACGCTTCATGCATAGCCCTCCTTATGCTAACTTTGACATATTTTAGATTCTGTTTGTCTGAGAGGTTTTGGCTGCGTTTAAACTTGCAGTGAAGCTCTTTTTGCTTTCGTGGTAGTTTCCTAATTTTGTTGTTGAACCATGGTGGGTTTTTCCCGTCCCTCACAGTTTTACTTGGCATGTACCTGTCTAAAACGCATTTTACGATTGCGTTGAACTTTTTCTTTAAACACTGAACATTGTCAGTGTCTGAACAGAAATTTTCATTTTGATCTGTTAGGTGGTCTGAAATCTGCCTCCTATTACTCTTGCTAAACAGATAAACCTTCCTCCCTTTTTTTATATTCCTATTTACTTCCATATTCAGGGATGCTGGAATGGCCTTATGATCACTGATTATCTGTTCTGCGCTTAGAGTCGAAAAGTTTGGGTCTCTTTCTTGTCAGTAGGTCCGAGATGTTATCTCCATGAGTCGGTTCTCTGTTTAATTGCTCGAGGTAGTTTTCGGATAGTGCACTTAGTATAATGTCACTCGATGCTCTGTCCCTACCACCCGTCCTAAACATCTGAGTGTCCCAGTCTATATCTGGTAAATTGAAATCTCCGCCTAAGACTATAACATGCTGAGGAAATTTATGTGAAATGTATTCCAGATTTTCTCTCAGTTGTTCTGCCAGTAATGCTGCTGAGTCGGGAGGTCGGTAAAAGGAGCCAATTATTAACCTAGCTTGGTTGTTGAGTATAACCTCCCCATAATTCACAGGAACTATCCACTTTTATTTCACTACAGGATAAACTACTACTAACAGCGACAAACACGCCAGCACCGGTTGCATGCAATCTATCCTTTCTAAACACCATCTGTGCCTTTGTAAAAATTTCGACAGAAATGATTTCTGGCTTCAGCCAGCTTTCCGTACCTATAATGATTTCAGCTTCGGTGTTTTCTATCAGCGCTTGAAGTTCCGGTACTTTACCAACGCAGCTTCGACAGTTTACAATTAAAATACCAATTGCTGCTTGGTCCCTGCATGTCCTGACTTTGCCCCGCACCCTTTGAGGCTGTTGTCCTTTCTTTACTTGCCTGAGGCCATCTAACCTAAAAAACCGCCCAGTCCACGCCACACAACCCCGGCTACATGTGCGTGTAGCCGCCTGCTGTGTGTAGTGGACTCCTGACCTATCCAGTGGAACCTGAAACCCCACCATCCTATGGTGCAAGTCGAGGAACCTGCAGCCCACAGGGTCGCAGAACTGTCTCAGCCTCTGATTCAGACCCTCCACTCGGCTCTGTACCAAAGGTCCGCAGTCAGTCCTGTCGACGATGCTGCAGATGGTGGCTCTGCTTTCATCCCGCTAGCGAGACTGGCAGTATTCACCAAATCAGATAGCTGCCGGAAGCCAGAGAGGATTTCCTCCAATCCATAGTGACACACATCATTGGTGCCGACATGAGCGACCACCTGCAGATGGGTGCACCCTGTACCCTTCATGGCATCCGGAAGGACCCTTTCCACATCTGGAATGACTCCCCCCGGTATGCACACGGAGTGCACTTTGGTTTTTTTCCCCTCCCTTGCAGCCATATCCCTAAGGGGCTCCATTATGTGCCTAACGTTGGAGCTCCCAACTACCAGTAAGCCCACCCTCTGCGACTGCCCAGATCTTGCAGACTGAGGTGCAACCTCTGGAACAGGACAAGCAGCCATGTCCGGCCAAAGATCAGTATCATCCGGAGACAGAGCCTGGAACCGATTCGTCAGACAAACTGGAGAGGCCTTCCATTCAGCCCTCTGGAATGTCTTTTGCTCCCTGCCACACCTCGAGACGACCTCCCACTCTACCACGGGTGAGGGGTCAGCCTCAATGCAGGCAGTATCCCAGGCAGCCACAGCCATAGTCCAATCGGGGGATGCGTGGGACAAGCTGGCTGTCCCCGACAAACCCCCGTCCGGACCCCCACAGTGATGCCCATTGGCAACAGGCTCAAGCTGTGTGACCGAAGCCAACACTGCCTGAAGCTGGGAGCGAAGAGATGCCAACTCAGCCCGCATCCGAACACAGCAGTCGCTTTATGATGAGTAGCACTCTATCCTTTTGCTAATATTGTTGATATCCCAATCTTAAGAGAACAGGTACTTTTAAGTAATAAAATAAAATAAAATCTCTCTGCACAAACCAAATTGCTTTACCCTTAAATGAAAATTATCTTCATATAAATCTTACTTTACCAACTGCGTAGTAAAACTTAGGATTTTAAAAGTATAAGAAAAACAATGAGACCAATGAACATTCCTGCCATATCATTTCATAGCTACACAGTGATTTTGAATTACAAAGGTATCAAGTTGCAGTAATGGACCATGATTGGTCTTGTATTGGTCTGAGGGTACCAAAGTAACATAAAAATAGACGTCCTGTCACAAAAGTCAAGTGCAGTGACCACGTGCAAAGAACTTAATATTTTATGATATATTGGATGCTTCAAGTCAGTCAGTTTTGTTGACCTCAGAAACCATCATTTTTATGAAACAATGTTTCATCAGCCTTGCTGACATTTTCGTCTGTTATTGTAACATAGTCTTGTGTATATTATTTAAGGCAGACTTACCCAGTCAGGATGGCCTCACAGGACACAGATCAGGTTCTGAGGCAAACTTCTGTGCCAAATTTGTCTGTCAGGAAGTGTATTGAAACTCACAGTGACCACAGAGTGAACATTTTATTGTGGATAGTCTATTGCCGTCCAGCCATGTCATCTCTTTGAGGAGCACTGGTTCAACATTGTATGCAGCAGAATCACTGTAGAGCCAGGCTCTGGCAAGTTGAAGCTTTGACTTGGGCCATGGTATGTGATAAGAGCCTCGTTGATTGTGTGTCCATGACAAAGACAAAGGTCTGTGTTCAATTTTTGACATGGCACACCATTTTCTCTGTGAGGAAATTAATAGTAGGGATATATTGGCAAATGAATTCAAATTGCTTTCTGTGCGAACTGCATCAGGAAATTTATGGTTTTATTGACAATGTTGCCAAGCGAAATGGATGATTGAGACAAGAAATTGATTCATACCGTATTTGCAAACATGTAAGAAAAAACTGCTTGTCATCATATTTCTGATTCTGTTCTGCATTTATGCTGTTGTCTTTCCAATCATATGACTAACAAGGGGATTTTGTAGACTGGCTTTCTTAGATTTTCTCCATACTTACAGGATTTTGAAGGTCAGTGCCAGGATATCAGTTTCCTAAAGCAGTTCAACGTAATTCTGGGGAAAAAAACTAAAAAATGAGATGATTCCTGACTGCTCTTACTTGCAAAATGTTTTAAGCTTATTAACATAGTTGCCGGTAACTGAGAGCGTAGTGGCTCTATGATAGCAGCTGTTTTTTACTTTTATTTAAATTCCGTATTTATTAGCTAATGAAAATGTCAGTTAACAAACCCTGAATCATAATTTGTAGTAAAAATAACATTGTTTTTATTTAGTTAGTTAGATTAGTAATTAAAGATAGAAATTGTGTTAAAAATTGTAATGTGATATTTTTAATTAACATTTCCACTTGTTAATAAAACTGAATTTCAAGTAAATGTATAAAAGTTGCTTTCAACAAGACATAAACCAATGAATTTACAAGTGTTAGATTCTTACCTTACACACTTAGCTGCCGTTTATTGCTCTAATAAGCTTGAAATATTGTGTACTGATGCTTAACAGTGTATGATTTTTTTTTATATTTTAGGATCTCATCATACATGTTTATGAAATTTATGTCCAGATATTGACCTTCAAATACTTTAATTATGATGAAAGTCAAAGGAGGTCAGTCTGTAAGGTCGTCATGTAGGAGAAGTAATCTTCTATTGATATTTCATAATTATGTAACTAACTCCAGAACATTTTATAGAAATTATTCAACATGCTTCTGGTGTAACTTCTGTTTCATTGTTTTCAGGTAAAGAGTTTATCTCTGGTGAAGGGTAAGCAGGCACATTTATTACAAGCACCTCATAGAGAGCAAATTTTTACATGAACATAAGTATGTTGCTATGACATCTCATAAATGTATATCATCATTGTTAAGTTATTCATTGTGCAAATTATTTTAGTAATGACAGTATATCTAGTTCCCACAGTGACAAAACAGTTACAGGATTGGTACATGACAGCAAGTATTAAGTCCAGCTTTGTTTCAGGAGTGTGTCACGGTTGTTACTAGTTCCGCCAAACACCCCTTGGGTTTTGCAAGGGCTCAAGTATGCTACTTCAATTAAATTTTCATTATTTTGACTTTGCTACTTATCACTATTAGAGTGAACTAAGTATTCCTTATGAGGCATTCATTTTTTCTTAATGATCTTGCAGCCCTTATGTGCTGTGTTGATACTCTGTAAGTTGTTACAAAGTTTGTATAGGTCCTGAAAATTCAAGTCTACTTTAAAATAATCAGTAGAATTTTTTAAGCAAGTTGTTACTTCAGTTCATGTCCAACCTGACACTGAAAGCAAATAATTATTTTCTAATCTTTTGTTCAAATTTTAGTGTGTAATCCAGCTAAATAAATGGTTTCCTTGTGCATAACTAAAAACCCAAGAATGTAATATCACAGCAGATTTGTGACATATCGAGCCCATGTCCATGTATATTTAATAATGAAAAAAAATGGCTGTGGCATGATTTGTGTAGTATCTGGGGCCAGGTAAAATGAAGCTGTCATCTACAATCTTCTTTCTGTTTGTGATCCATTAGGTACTCAAAGCGTATTTGTTGGCAGAACAGTCTCTGTGTGTACTCTTCTGTTCTCTGTATCAGTTTGTGCATCACACACAAAGACAGTACTCACCTTGTGATTTTTTTGGTCTTACTGATGAGTCATACCATTTATTAATTTCTGCTTTCTGCAACTTACTATGTTAATATTTCAAGGACTGCTGTTGCTGAGATGGGTTTTAGCAGTGACATTTTACACCACTAGCCTTTGCCTGTCAGCCAGTTAATGGTATTTGTTCATTAGGCACCATGTTGACTATCTATGTTTACAATAAGCGTTGATGATTTTCTGCCAAATGCTTAACATTACTATGGGCTAAATAGTGTTTCTGTATTACAGATCGTAAATTTGCATTCCTTAATTGATTCATTATTTTGTTGTTAATAAACGACTCCAGCTGTTTGAAATGATAAATTAATTTCTCATTATCAGTTTGGATTAGGACACTATTCATCATAAGATGAGATGATGCATGTGATAGTAACAGTGCATATGGTACACCCAGATTTGCTGTTGCAATAGGTGCACACAGTACGCCAGAGTTTTCTCAATATCTCTGACTTCATCAGTTTTGGAACCAACCGATGTCATGTTACTCATAGAATCATGAGCAAAGAAACTACTGGAATGTTGGCTGCAGAACTGCATAAGCTACCGTAATGGCAAATAGAAATTGTAATTTCTGCTGCTGCTGCTCCTGTTGGTGTTATTGTTGTTACTAATACCACCACCACCACCACTACCACAGCTATGATTCCAGGAGCTTGCAACATTCCCTGTTTACATTTAGCTATAGTGAAATTGCTGCCATGTGCAGTATCAGTCTTACTCACAGTAGAGCCATATCTAAAAACTGCTATATTACCTACCAGCCACAATGAAACGTCTCAATTTGTAGATTGCTATGGATGAACTTCCCATGTTGAGATATAGTCATCTTGCAAAGAATTCCGTGTCTACCAATCCCCTCAGGGGCCCCCCAGGTTCTTTTGTGAGTATGTGCAAGGCGAGAATGAAGCCCTAAGCTGTTGCAGCACCTACTTCATTTCGTATGTTGCAATCTCCTTTCTCAGACTATCCTTGATTTCTTACTTTCTTTCTCAAGGTAGTAACATTTGATGTTGATCTGTCTGTGTCACTAGGTTTTGCTTTTCCTCACCATATTCATTCATTTACTTTGCTCTTTATTTTTTTTTTTTAAAGTAATTTTTGGTCCTCCTCTGGGTTTGACCTCCATTTTAAAAATCTTTTCTGTAGTGTGACCCTACTGGTGAAGAACACCATAAACAGCACCAGCTGCCTACAGCATTGAAGATCCTCTGCGCACATTAATTATGTAGGCTTGTATACATGCTTACCAGCGTAAGCCAATCCAATGTGGTGAGGTTCTTAGGTGCACTTTTGGTAGAGCCCTGTGACAAAGTAGAGACGGCGCTTCTGATGCCTGAGCTGCTAGTTTCCCATGCATGTTAAGTAGTAGATGCCCATCTTATGAGGCATCAGAAGTCATGGCAGTGGCCGTTGTGCCAGAGGAGCTTTGCTGAGGCTGGATGGTGCCTGTTGGAAGAGCCCTTGATTGGAGTAAGTGCCATCAGGGTGGACATTTTGCACATGAAACCATCAGATAAAAACAACGCAATGGTCATTTTCATCGGACAGGGAGTCTCATCAGACAAGTGTACATACTTCAGTGCAGACTATTACAGTCTGGCAGTTTTCCCTAACCTGGTTATCCAATGGGTAAAGAGACAAGCCAGATAACTGGTCGCAAAGCAATATGAGTTGTGTGTACTAGAACAGAGGGAGATACTTTTACAGTGACAAAATCATTGTGGTACACACGGAAGATCAATTATGATACTGCGACTCATAGTGGGAAATGCATAAGGGATCACTATTGATTAAAGCTTCTTCTGCTGCACTATCTCAAGCTCGTCAGACATTTGAATTACTGGGTGAGATACTGATGACCTTTGTTCCATATAAAACTTTGAATATGGTGCAAGGCGTGTTGAGTAAAGTACCACTGGGGGGAAAGTCACGTGTTGCCCCACATCTTTCTTTAATGTAGAAATGATGGGCGGACCTTGGCCAATGTTTTCATGGAAGTTAAGTAACTAGTTTTGACCTACATACTGTGTGCAAAATTTTTCTCTCTTTTGTGCATCTTACTGAGACAAGGGCACCCCTGCATGTTGGGGCACCTGTTAGTTGGGCAGTTACTCCATGCCACTGTTGTCGCATCTCATAAGTGCACTGTGGGCTATGGAATGTAGAAGATCGTGGCAGTAGTGATCTCATGATAAATGAAGTCATCATTTGTTAGCCTAATAGGATATTGGTGGCTTTTGTACAGACAAGCGTTGTCTATGTAAAACTCTGTAAACAATCTGTAACTGAAGTGTTAAGTCTTGTAAATGTGAGATGTACATATTGTAAGAACAGGAAGTGGATGTCATTTTGTAGGAGTTGGGTTTTTCTGAATGGACATTCTATCTAGCACAGAAGAAAACACACTGATGACGGAGGCTGCAGCCACGAAACGACGTCACTGTCTCTCTGCTAGTAGATTGCCACACATATAAAAGGCAAATAAAAATCAATAAACAATGGAAACTGAAAAATTCTTTACAAAGCTAACTATCACACAATACAAAACATTTCAGGAGTTACCTTTCACAGACACCTAACACACTAAGACTGACCAGGATCTACAGGCTAATGATGTATGGTAAGGCACACATTTTGTCCTACGCATACAAAATGGTCCCAAGGATAACCAAACAGATTCTAGCTCTTTCAGCTTAGCCTTTAAAGGAAATGAGGTGTTTCTGATGATCACGCTTTGATCATATGTCATCCTGCTGCACAGCAGACCCAAGCTGTGGATGATCTTACCATGAAAACACAATCAGTTAACTGTGTGTCATATACTGTGGCAAGAAAAAAGTATGAATGCCTGCATCCCATCAACATCATGCTTGGTTACCATTGAGCCCCAGCCTTTGCAGTATCTTTTCCCTTCTGTGCTGCACATCTTTCCTCTTGCTCTTCTTTTTCCCCCTCCCTTGGGGAACTTTTTTGGGATGTTTTTGTGACTGTGCTATGCATTTTCAGTAGTTGGCGTCAGAACAGTCTCTCCATTGTTTTTCATTTCTTTTTTCTTTCTTCATTCCCCTTCTCCTACCCTTCCTCCGCTTCGGCATTTGAGGGTTCCTCTTTTTCTTCTTTCTCCCCATGCCCTCCTGAAGGCAGGCCCATGCGTCTGACACAACACGTGACTAGGTAACACACAATTCCCAGCCCCAGCCCATCACGTAGGGTTTGTATGTAGCTCCTGGTGCAGGCTAGGCCCAGGCAGGGGTGATTGCCTGAGTTGCTACCTTCCAAATTATTTATTGGTCCCTCTGTCAGATATTCTGGAGGTGTGACCTGAGGTGGGGACAATCATGTAAGGTAGGTGTGTCCCCCTCTGAGGGAGACCCCAGTTGGAAGGTGCTTGCCATTGGAGACACTGGTAATCGTGGAAGATTTTCTCACAATGATCCAGTCCATCTTCTTCACAGTCAGCATCTACTTAATGTAAATAGAATGAAGCTCACGATTCAGAGACACTCCCAGCTGCACCACAGTTCCTTATGATTTCACGCGCTGAAGACAGTCAATCCTTTGCTACAGTAAATCCGTTTTTATTACTCAGAAAGGTGTTGATGCAGTTGGCGGCCCTGTGAAATCCTGCTGTCTATGGAATGGCATTTCACTTGTGGAGACTACTTCTGATTCTGTAGCTTTGCTCCTTTGCAGATATCCTGTTCATGCCTAAGCCTATTGAACACAGAATTATTTCTGTGGTGTTATTTACACTATGCTGCTTGATGGTGTGACCAAGGTAGAAATCCAAAAGTACCCCTCTGAACATGGCGTATTTTGCGGTCCATCGGGCTATGAAAAAGGTAGATGCATCCTTAGTGTCCCCACGCACTCCTTTTGTCTCTTTTGGCAGAGTGATGCTTCCGTCAAATATCAAAGCAGGCTATGAAGTTATCACAGTTTGGCCATACATTCCAAACCCAATGCACAGCTACCAGTGTCATTGTCACAACCACACTCGAATGTCTTGTCGACACCCGGCCAAATGTGTAACCTGTGGTAGGGATGCACTCGAGGGTGATTGCCCCTTCCTTCTCCCTGCTCTATCAATTGGAATGGTAACCATGCAGCTTCCTCCTGAGTCTGTTCCGTGTATGTCGATAATCAGACAAAGTGTCTTACCCTGTCGCTCGCAAGTTGGTAGCTAGTTGGAAACCCAGCGTTCTACCATCCGGTACCTACAGTATTGTTCTTGCTACATCTTGCTCCACAGAGGAGAGGGCCACGCAGGTAAGTGACCTCAAATTAAGCACTGCGGTTGTAAAATCACCCAGTGTCCATCCCCATCTCCTCTTCCAGCTGTGCAACAAGCCACCAAATGAGGAATACTGCCACAAATACTTTCTATGCCCCTCCAGCCAACAAACATCTGAGTCTTCCTCCGGCAACCAGAAAGGCTCCAAGAATTCAAACATAGGCAAATGGTCTTCTCCTTCGCTGACCCGGAGATCCTCTTTCATGGTGTCTCCATGCGACTGACTTCCCTGTCACCGGTACACACAGCCTACTGTATTTCTGGCCTTCACAGACTGACAGAGGGAGCATGCCGATGTCCTTATGGATCTCAAGGAGCAGGATCCTCCAGTCTCTGTGCCATGTAGCAGAGTGCCTTCGAGGGCTGGGACTTGGCAGCCACTGAGGTGACACCCCTTAATTTTTTTTCCCTCCTGCCCTCTCTTTGTCATAACTCTCCTCCAGTGGAACATTTACGGCCTTAAATCAATAAACAAGAATTACGACTGCTCTTGGCATTACAGTGGCCACTTGTTCTCTACCTCCAGGAAACAAAATTGCATCCTTACAGGTGCTTAGAGCTCTCGCATTTGTTTCCGGTCTGCTTTGGCCTTCCCCCCTGAGGACAGCATACTATCTCGTGGGAGATTCATCCTGATCATCCAGGATGATATGCGTAGTCAGACCATCTCCCTCACTACCCAGCCTCAGGCTGTTGCAGTCTACAATTTTCTTCCTCGCTTCATCTTTTTGCTTTGTACTGTTTGCATCCCTCCGTCATTCGGTGTCACCAGGGCAGACTTCGTCCAGCTCGCTGGGGAACTCCCTCACCCTTTCAGCTGCTCGGTGAGCTAATGTGGCCCTCCTTCCTTTCCGGGCTGCATACCTTCCTTTTCCGCATCCTTCCCTCTCCCCCATCTTCGCCCCTCCTCCCCTCACCTCTGGCTCTTTCCTTCCCTTTCTCCCCCTCTGGGAGTATGGTTTGTGCCTACGTCCGGAGACGGACGCTCGTAAATGTACCACATTCTTCGCCTTCTCTGCTTGTATGTCTTCATCTTTCCTATGTCCTTCTCTTTTCCGTACCTCTTCTCTTTACCCTTTTCTCCGCTGCGGCATTTGAGACCTCTCCTCTTTCCTTTCCCTTTCTTTGTTTTTCCCTTTCTCTTTCTTCCTCCCTGTGCGTGTCTGAAGGCCGACCCACGCATTTTTTTGCGTAGCCGGTGACGGGGTAACGCGTAATTCCCCGCCCTGGGTAGACAGGTAGGACACGTACGTACCCCCTGGTAACGGCCAGGCCCAGGGAAGGGTGATTACCCGAGCTGATACCTTCCGAAAGTGCCGATTGGTCCCTCCGTCCGTTTGTCGGGAGGTGTGACCTGAGGTGTGAACAATCACCTAAGGCGGGAGTGCCCTCAGAGAAGGCCCCCACAAGGGAGGAGCGCGCCATCGGAGACGCCGGTAATCATGGGGGATTCTTCCGCAATGGTTTCCTCACCTTCCACTATGTCTGCTCACAAGCATAAGTTCACTGAGTCTCAGCCACAGACAGTTCTTCCATCGTTGCCACAGTTCCTTGTTGTTTCTCGGTCTGACGAAGGTCACGACTTCTCCACGGTCAACCCTTTCATTATTCAGAAAGGTGTCGACGCAATTGCAGGTCCTGTAAAGTCTTGTTCCAGATTACGGAATGGCACCTTGTTGTAAGAAACAGTCAGTGCCCTCCAGGCACAAAAATTGCTGCGTACTTCACTGCTCCACACCTTCCCTGTCCGGGTTGAAGCGCACCGCACTTTAAATTCCTCGCGTGGAGTCATTTATACACGCTCCCTCGATGGATTGTCTGACGAAGAAATTCAGCACTACCTGTCTGACCAGGTTATGAAAAGGGTTGACACGAACATCATTCCAACCCGCACTGTCTTCTTGACATTTGACAAAGTTCAACTTCCATCGAAAATCAAAGCAGGCTATGAGATAATTTCCGTTCGCCCTTACGTCCCAAACCCTATGCGTTGCTATCGGTGTCAGCAGTTCAATCACACCAGCCAGTCCTGTTCCAATCCGGCCAAATGTGTTACCTGTGGCAAGGATGCCCACGAGGGTGCTTGTCCACCTCCATCCCCTCGCTGCATCAACTGTATGGGTGACCACGCTGCTTCCTGTCGAGATTGCACCGTTTTTAAGGACGAAAAGCTCATCCAGGAAATAAGAGTGAAGAAAAAGGTTTCGACCTTTGCTGCTCGAAAATTATTCGCCAGTCGACAGCCCACCGTGCCTCAGACAGGAAAATACAGCACTGTCCTTGCTTCTCCTTGGCCAACAAAGGAGGCGGCCACACAGACTTGCGACCTCACCTTTAGTGCCACGGTCGTCAGATCGGCCAGCGCAAAGATCGCCCGTTCAACCTCACCACTTTCGCCTGCCCACTCTATGGCTCACTTTTCATTGGGTTCTGCTAAACCTCGAGCCCAAAAGTCAGACACCAAGACTTCGAAAAAAGAGCACACTCGTGAAGATTTTTTACGTACCCCAACTTCCCAACCATCGGTTCCTCCTCCATCTAAACATCATATTTCCAAGAAGGCTACAAAGAAACCCAGTTCCTCTCCTTCTCCGCCAAGGCGTGTCCCATCTACAGCACCACCTGGCGGAAATAGCCCTCGGCCGTCTTCTGTGTCAACGAGGCGCAATGCTGGCGGCCGATCAACCGGCCGATCGCTGGTGGCAGGAGCTGCTCCTGAACAACCTATGGATCAGGATCTTCTGCCTTCGGCTGAATGCCATTCCATGCTGTCGGTCGCAAGCTCTGAGCAGTCGTTGAGCTGACAGCAACCTTGGTCACATTCCTCCATTTTCTGTTCACCCTATGCCCATTATCCACTGGAATATCCGCGGCATTCGAGCCAATCGAGATGAATTGTCGATCCTCTTACGATCCTACTCGCCGGTCATCTTCTGTCTTCAGGAAACAAAGCTGCGTCCCCATGACCGCTTTGTTCTCCCTCATTTTCAGTCCGTCCGATATGATCTCCCCTCTGTTGAAGGCACTCCAGCCCATGGAGGACTCATGATTCTTCTCCATGATACTCTCCATTATCACCCAATCCACTTAAACACTTCCTTCCAAGCTGTCGCCGTCCGTCTTTCCCTTTCTGGATACACGTTCTCTCTTTGTGCTGTATACATTCCATCGTCCATACCAATGGCACGAGCTGATCTCCTTCATCTTCTTGGTCAGCTTCCACCCCCCTATTTGCTGGTTGGGGACTTAAATGCCCACCGCCCGCTTTGGGGATCTCCACATCCTTGTCCACGTGGCTCACTATTGCTAGACGTCTTCCACCAAGCGAATCTAGTTTGCCTCAACACTGGGGTCCCTACATTTTTGTCTGCCTCCACGACAAATTTATCTCATTTGGACCTTGCGGTCTGTACTGTTCCGCTAGCTCGGCGCTTCAATTGGTTCGCCCTTGATGACACACACTCGAGTGACCACTTTCCATGTGTCCTTAGACTGCAGCCTCAACTGCCATATATGCGCCCGCGACGCTGGAAGTTTGCCCAAGCCGATTGGACACTTTTTTCGTCTCTAGCGACATTCGATGACCGTCACTTTCCCAGCGTCGACGATGAGGTCACACATATTACCGACATTATTCTTACAGCTGCAGAACGTTCAATACCACGCACCTCCGAATTGCCCTGGCGCCCCCCAGTTCCTTGGTGGAACGAGGCATGCCGTGACGCAATACGTGAGCGGCGACGTGCTCTTCACGTTTTCCGCCACCATCCTACTTTGGCGAACTGTATCCGCTGTAATCAGTTCCGTGTGCGATGCCGTTGTGTCATCCGCGATAGCAAGAAGGCAAGCTGGAAATTCTTTATTAGCTCATTTAACACCTTCACTCCCTCCTCGGAAGTTTGAGTCGGCTTCGACGGTTCTCAGGCGCGCCTAGTTTCTCCCCGGTCTCTGGGCTCACTGTCGTGCATGATACATTAGTTGATCCCGTCGCAATTTCTAACTCATTGGGTCAGCACTTTGCTGAGATTTCGAGCTCTTCAAATTACCCGCCAGCGTTTCTCCCGAAGAAACGTGCAGCAGAAGTGCGACCTCTTGCTTTCTCCTCTCAAAATCGCGAAAGCTACAATACTGTTTTCTCCATGCGGGAAGTCCAACATGCACTCTCTTCTTCTCGCTCCTCCGCCCCAGGACCGGATGGTATCCACATCCAAATGTTGCTGCATTTATCAACCCATAGTCTGCGTTACCTTTCTTTGCCTTTATAATCGAATTTGGACCAACAGTGCTTTTCCCAGACGATGGCAGGAAGCTATCGTCGTTCCTGTTCCGAAACCTGGAAAGGACAAACATCTCCCCTCTAGCTATTGCCCCATTTCTCTCACGAGTAGTGTCTGTAAGGTTTTGGAGCGTATGGTGAATTACCGTTTAGCTTGGTGGCTGGAATCCCGCTGTCTTTTAACACCTGCCCAATGCGGATTCCGAAAGCATCGTTCTGCAGTTGACCATCTTGTTGCTCTCTCCACTTATATCACGAACAATTTTCTCCAGAAACGCCAAACAGTAGCAGTATTTTTTGATCTGGAGAGAGCATACGATACCTGTTGGAGGACAGGCATCCTCCGCACACTGTTCTCTTGGGGCTTTCGAGGTCGGCTGCCCCTTTTTCTTCGCGAATTTATGGCAGAGCGCACATTTAGGGTGCGGGTGAACACTACTCTCTCCCGTACTTTCTCCCAAGAAAACGGGGTACCCCAGGGCTCCGTGCTGAGTGTTGTACTGTTTGCCATTGCCATAAATCCAGTTATGGATTGTCTCCTTCCTGATGTCTCGGGCTCCCTCTTTGTGGAAGATTTTGTGATCTACTACAGCTCTCAAGCGACCAGCCTTCTTGAACGACATCTTCAAGGATGTCTCGATCGCCTCCACTCTTGGAGCATCGAAACCGGCTTCCGTTTTTCTCCCAGTAAGACCGTTTGTGTTAATTTTTGGCGACGTAAGGAGTTTCTTCCACCCTCCTTACATCTAGGACCTGTCAACCTTCCATTTTCAGACGTCGCTAAATTCTTGGGTCTTATGTTTGACAGAAAACTGTGCTGGTCTTCCCACGTTTCCTATCTTTCGCTCGCTGTCTGCGATCCCTCAACATCCTCCGTGTCCTGAATGGTACCTCCTGGGGAGCAGACCGAGTGGTCCTTCTCCACCTCTGTCGCGCCTTAGTGTGCTCGAAATTGGACTATGGAGGCATAGTCTACTCCTCTGCTCGGCCGTCTATTCTTCGGCATCTCGACTCTATCCACCACCGTGGATTACGTTTAGTGTCTGGAGCTTTTTACACCAGCCCTGTGGAAAGCCTTTATGCTGAGACTGCTGAACCTCCGCTGTCCAATCGGCGAGCAGTCCTTCTGAGTCGTTATGCTAGCCATCTGTCTTCCATGCCTGCTAATCCAGCCCATGACATTTTTTTCGACGCCTCCTTTGATGTAGGGTATGCAGGCCGCCCCTCCTCCCTACTACCACCGGGAGTCCGCTTCCGTCAATTGCTCCATTCTCATTCCTTCTGCTTTCCTAAAACCTTCTTGACAAGTTGGGGTACAGAACTGCCTTGGCTTATGGCTCTATGTGCACAAATGACGGAAGCCACATTTATTTACACTGATGGCTCGAAAACATCGTTAGGTGTAGGGAGTGCCTATATTGTTAGCGACACCCCAAATCACTTTCGGCTTCCCGACCAGTGTTCGGTCTATACTGTGGAGCTTTACGCTGTTCTCCAGGCTGTCCACTACATCCGCCGCCATCAGCGGATACAGTACGTTATCTGCTCCGATTCTCTCAGCTCTCTCCTCAGTCTCCAAGCTCTTTACCCTGTGCACCCTCTGGTCCACCGGATTCAGGACTGCGCTTGCTCCACTTGGGGGGCGTCTCGGTGGTGTTTTTCTGGCTCCCGGGACATGTTGGTATGTGTGGAAATGAGGCGGCCGATATTGCGGCCAAGGCTGCAGTCTCTCTTCTCCCGCCAGCTATTCAATCGATTCCCGTCGCCAATCTACGGAGCGTTTTATGTCGTCGTGTTGTTCTTTTATGGCACGCACATTGGTCGACACTTCCCCATAATAAATTGCGGGACGTGAAAGTTCTTCCTTGTGCTTGGACCTCTTCCTCCCGAACGCGTCGTCGGGAGGAAGTAATTTTAACTAGACTCCGGATAGGGCACTGTCTTTTTAGCCATCGACATCTTTTAAGCGGCGTTCTTCCCCCACTCTGTCCCCACTGCTCTCAGCTGTGGACGGTAAGACACCTTTTAATTGAGTGCCCCTATTTTAATCCGTTACGCTCCAGTCTACAGCTGTCGCCTGATATATCGTCGATTTTAGCAGATGACACTCGCTCAGCCGATCGCGTTCTCGAGTTTGTTAGTGCCAGTGAAATGACGTCAATCATTTGAAGCTTTTTTTGGGGACAACCAACCCCTTTCTGTAGTGGATTTTTAAGCCTTCTTTCTGCTTTTAGTTTCTCCAATTTTATGACTTTCGTTCCCATTGCTGCTGGTTTCCATTTTCGGTTTTTTACTGTTTCCTAAGTCACGGACCGTGCGCTAATGACCATAGCAGTTTTTTTGCGCCCTAGAAAAAAAAAAAAAAAGCTGCTCGGTGACTTCAGTGCGTACCATCCTCTTCGGGCCTCTCCCAGGACCTGTCTGAGAGGTGTGCTCTTGGCTGACCTTCCCAGTCAACTCAATCTCACCTGCCTTAATACATACCCATGTTCCTTGCAGATTCGACACACACTTTTTTCCATCTGGAGCTCTTCTCATGCAGTGCCCACCTTGCCTGTTGTCTCGAGTGGTCCGTTCTCTCTGACACTTACTTAAGTGGCAATTTCCTGTGTACTGTCCTTTTGCTCGTTGCTACCCCAACTATGTGCACACTCAAATAGCAGCTTTCTAAGGCCGACTGAGGCTTTCCTCCTCTGTGGTGACCTTCGACGAACAACATTTCTCCAGTTGTGATGACCAGGTAGAATATCTTACAAGCATTATCCTTAATACCACAGAACATTCCATTCCTCGCAATCCCTCTTTACCGCACCATGTTCCAGTCCCTTGGTGGACTGAGGCATGCTGCGACACAATTAGCACATGGCGACGTGCTCTGCCTGTTCAACCATCATTGTACAATGGCAAGCTGCATTCATTATAAACAGTTGTGTGCACGGTGTCATCGCATTTTTTGGGATAGCAAAAAAGCTAGCTGGATTTCATTCACTAGTTCTTTTAACAGTTCCACTCCCTCCTCTGTCATGTGGTCCAACCTCTGATGTCTCTCTGGGACCAATGTCCATCCCCCATTTTCCAGCCTGACCTTAGAAGATTATGTCATAGTGGACCCTCTTGCTATCTCCCAACACCTTGGGCCACTATTTTGCAGAGATTTTGCGCTCCACCCACTATCACCTTGCCTTCATTGGAAACGAGCGGAGGCGGCTCGGGCAATACCCTTCTCCTCTCAAAATCGTGAATGCTGTAATGCCACCTTTACTATGAGGAAGCTAAATCACGCTCTCACTTTATCCCGATCCTCCGCCACAGGGCTGGATGTTCACATTCAGATATTGCTGAACCTTTCTCTTGCGGGCAAACACTTTCTCCTTCATACATATAATCACACCTGGGCAGAGTGCATGTTTCCCAGATGCTTGTGTGAAGCCACTGTCATACCCATACCTAAATCCGGTAAGGACAAATGCCTTCCTTCTATTTGTCACCCCATTTCTCTCACCAACTGTTTTTGCTAGGTGATGGATGTGGTGTGGTGGCTCGAGTCTCGCAATTTGCTAACCACTGCACAGTGTGGACTTCGAGCACACCGTTCTGCAGTTGACCATCTCATCACTTTGTCCACTCATGTCATGAATGTTTTTCTGCGATTTGGAGAAAGCCTACGACATCTGCTGGAGGACTGGTATTCTCCGTACTTTGTACATGGCTTCCATGTTCACATGCCCCCTTTTCAAAAGACCAAGTTTTCAAGGTACATGTGGGTTCTGCCTTGTCAGACACCTTTATCCAGGAGAACGGTGTGCCTCAGGGTTCAATCCTGAGTGTCATTCTCTTTGCTATTGCCATTAACCCTATAATGCCCTGTCTCCCGCAGGGCATCTCCGGCTCCCTTTTTGTTGACGATTTTGCCATCTATCGCAGTTCTCTACGGACTTGTCTCATTGAGTAGCATCTTCTGTGGTGTCTCGATCGTCTTTACTCATGGAGCATCAACAGTGGCTTTAGTTTTTCCACTGACAAAACCATTTGTATGAATTTCTGGTGGTGCGTTTGGTTACTTCTACCGTCTTTACATCTTGGGCCTCTTGCTCTTCCATCCGTTGAAACTATGAAATTCCTGAGGCTCGTGAATGGTAGGAAAGTTCCTTGGTCCTTCCAAGTGTCCTACCTGGCAGCACGCTGTGTGCAGTCCCTCAGTGTCCTACGTGTCCTCAGTGGTACTTCCTGGGGAGCACATCGAATCACCTTCCTCCGTTTGTACTGGTCCCTTGTCTGTTCGAAACTAGACTATGGGTGTTTAGTTTATGTGTCTGCACGACTGTCCCTCTTACGCTGTCTCAATACTATCCGCAATTGTGGCATCTTTTTACAATAGCCCGGTTGAGTGTGTGTATGCAGAAGCGGCTGAACTACTGCTGTCATACCGTTGTGATTTCCTCCTCAGCAGATAGGGATGCTGTTTGTGTGCCATTCCTGGCAACCATTTCTATGCCTCCTTCTTTGAAGACCCCTTTGATCACCAATACGGAGTGTCCCTCTTCCCTGTTACGTCCTGGAGCTTGCTTTCGGCTATTTCTCCGACAGCTAAACTTCGTGCTACCTGCAACTTGCCCAGTGAGTGTAAACCCCTCACAACCTTGGCTTCGTGTGGAAGACCGTGTTCGCTTTGGCCTTCATTTGCTTCCTAAGGACACTTCTCCAGCCCCACTGTGTCGACGTAAATTTCTCGACCTTCGAACGGAACTTCGCGATGTTACCTTTGTGTACACTGATGCCTCTCGGTCTGACTGTGGTGTCGGGTGTGGCTTTGTCATCAAGCACTGAGGTTTTTGGTATTGGTTTCCAAAACACTGCTCAGTATTTACAGTAGAGCTCTTGGCCCTATATCAGGCCACGCAGTACATCCGGTGACACAAGCTTTTAAATTGTGTCATCTGCTCCAAACCTCTCAGTGCCCTAAAAAACCACTGTGTGCTGTATACCACCCATCCCTCCGTGCAGCGGGTCCAGGAATGCTTTCACTTGCTCACTCTTGATGGAGCCGCTGTGATATTTATGTGAGTCACCGCTCACATTAGTGTGACGGGAAACATGGCCGTTGACGCTGCTGCCTAGGCTGCAGTCACCTTGGCCCTTCAGTTGTTCCATTCCTTCCGATAATCTCTGTGTTGCCATCTGTCACTTTGGCATCATCACTGGTCCTTCCTTCATGGGAACAAGCTCCGGGTAATTAAACCTTGGAAGACCTCCTCTTGACTTTCTCGCCAAAATAGATCATTTTAGTGAGGTAGCCATCGCCATTTGTTAAGTGGTTATCCCCCACCACTTAGTGCTCATTCCCCTCAATCTTTGACAGAATGCCCTTTTTTTAACCACTTACATTCTCATTTATGTTTGCTGTCTGAGTTATGGGCCGTTTCAGCGAACGATGCGTGGGCTGTCAACCGCGTTTTACTTTTCATCTGTTGTAGAATTTTGGTGGACATTTAATCTTTAGTTCAGGACGTCCGTTTCTCTATGCCATATTTTATTTAATGTGTAGCCATTTTTAACTCTGTTTTCGTCTCCGTGTTCTATGGTTCTGACATGGGCGCATATGACCCTAGTTGTTTTGCACTGTAAAACAAAACAAAACAAACAATCTCGTCAACATGATGACCAATTATTCCAGTCATAGTTATTATCCCCTACCTTTGCCTTTTTCCAAACTAGACTCCACTCATGGTTCCCATGGCACCATCTTTGGGAACCACTTCCCACACCTGGCCAGAGAAGCAGCTTCCTTCCTCTTGGAACCCTCTCTACCAGTAAACTCATAGATCATAGGCCCAACATCAGTCAGTTGCTGAAGGAGATATGGCCTGTGGGTCCCAGACTGCTTGCTCTTCATTTGTCTCCTCACCAACTGTAGATAAGCCTTCGCAAGAATCTCAGCTGCCAAAGATTGGAAAAAGGAAGAAGATGAATTGGGAGGAAGTTACTACAGTGACCTCGGAGGTGCCGGATTCCCCTTATGTCTTCGGATTCTCAATCAATGTTCATTGGTGTTGTCCCACTCCCATTGGTGACAGACAGTGGTCTGAGATGTACTCTGTCCCCAAGACGCCTTCAACATGATGATCCAATGGAACTGTAATGGATGTTATTATCACATGCCAGAACTACGACAACTAATTTACTTAGCAAGAACTGACAATATAAAGTGATGGAGAAATTCAATCTTATGTATTTTTAAAACTTAAAAAAATGACAACATATTTTAATTGTTTTGATCACAAAAACATGTTCTCTTATGAACAAGACAACTAAAAAATCCTTGAATTTTTTAAAAAAGTTTTAAAACTAATTTCCTCTTATTCTGCGATCTTTGTTGTGCTTCCAGGAACATACTTCACATATGACCATTCCTCAACAACTTGAGGTTACGACACATTGTCAGATTTGTACTGGCCTCAAGAGGGCATCAGGAGTAGTCTGTACTATGATTCACACAGATATCGTCAGTGTGTGACTTCCCCTTCATACCACATTAGAAGCAATAGTAGTGTAAGTGCAAAATACCCCATTGATCACCATTTGTAATATATATTTACCAGGCAGATTAACTTACCCCGAGATGACTACCTTAATACATTAACTCCCCTACCACCCCCCACCCCCACCCCTATTTCACCCCTCTTTTTCTCCTACTTAGTGATTTTAGCATGCACCACATGGTGCACTTTGTCTTGTAGGGGCCTGATGATTGACTGGATTCTTTCTACCTTGATCTGTGCCGCCTCAATTCCAGTACTCCTACACACTTCAGTACTGCCCATGGTACCTTTTCGTGGCTTTGCTACATTGGTCACCCCACAACAATCTTGGTGACAGTCACCACTTCCCAGTTATCCTGTCACTTCCTTGTCACTGCCCAATGGATTTATTACCACATTGGACTCTCTGAAGAGCCTACTGGTAGTTGCGAGATGTGACCAAAAATGCAGTGAATGAATTTTTTTAGCAGCATTTGCTGACAGTACATCCAGTTCATGAAATTTGTCCGATAGCTTGAACCATTGAGACAGGCAGTGTCAAATTGGTATGTGTTCTGTCTTGTCAGTCAGCAACCAGAGACTGTAGAGTGAGGTTGTGTCTACCGTGTCTGTCACGCATTATGGATTTCAAACAACACATGAACATTAAGTTCTGGTCCAAGTTGCAAAAAAGTGGCAAAGAAACTCATGAACTGTTGAAATTGGTGTATGGTGATAATGCAGTAACTCTGAAGACTGACGTTAATCCATGTCCAGCCAGATTTGGGTATTCCTTGATTTCCCTAATTTGTTCCAGGCAAATGCCAGGATGGTTCCTTTGAAAGGACATTGCTGATTTCCTTCCGTGCCTTGAAACAGTCTGAGCTTGTGCTACATCTCTAATGATCTCATTGTCAGCATGACATTAAACTCTTAATCTTCCTTCCCTGTCAGATTGCATCGATGATGCTGTGGGACATCTCTGACTAGGATCACCAGCACTGCTGGAGCTGATACTGTGGTGGACCAAAGACATTACAATGTCTGTTCTTTGAAAGTCTCTGCAGTGTTTCAAGTGGCATCCTTCACTGACTGGCCTCCTCACTTTTAAACAACCCTGCGCTAAGGCTCACTTTCTAACTAAATGCAGGAAGAAGGAATGCTGTCAGCACTACATCTCCTTAGGAACATATGCCTCTTTGTCCCAGGTGTAGGCCAAGCTCCATAACCTTCTGGGACTACAAAGATTAACAACTGTTCCAGGTCTCATCCTTCAGAATTGTCTTTGGACCAATGTGTCCATTCTTGCTAAACACCTTACAACCCACTGTGCAACAATGTTGGCATCCTAGTTTTATACAGGTGCCTTTTGAATGCATGAACGAGGAGTTGAAGACATCTCCCTATGCTTCATCCCCTGGCAAGTTGAATTATGTAATGGTCCGTCCACTGACTTAAACTGCTTCAGTCTCTTGATTCATCATGTAAGCATAATAATGGCCCTCAACAACTGGCATCTGTAACGCACTGCGTGTTTTGAATAGCTGATGTATTATGACAGCATATCTGGAGATGGCCATCAACCTAGTGTAACAAGAAATGTGGTTCATCTGGCCAGTTGACATGTTTCCATTGATCCATAGTTTAGTTGGGATGTCATTGGGAACAAGTTGGGATTGTTAGCTGCAGAACACCGTGTTCAAGACTGTGCACTTGAACATTTTGCTCTTAAACATTTGTGGGTGATGATGATGTTTGGTTTGTGGGGCGCTCAACTGCGTGGTTATCAGCGCCCGAAACATTTGTGGGTGCATGAGCATTGTACTGAATCTCTTGTTGACTTAATTTGGCCAGCCAGACCCAGTCATCTATACTGCAAGATAGCACTGGTTACACCAGATATTCTGTCCTCTAACTGTAGTAGCCGAAAACACACCGTGGCTAGATACACTAAACTCCCCAGCAGCACTGCATTCACTGGACCTACGAAGACTAGCACTTTATCAAGCTGAACTGCTACCCCTCTGTCAGGTGTTCAGGAGTTGTGAACAATCACCTAAGACAGATGCACCCCCCTTGTGAAGGGGGCCCCCAGTTGGAAGAAGCACGCCATTGGAGACGCTGGCAATCGTGGGGGATTTTCTCGCAATGAGCCAATCGTCTTCACAATCAACGTGTACAAAACATAAACAGAATGAGGCTAACAATTCAAAGACCCTTCCAGCTTCACCGCAGTTCTTCATGGTTTCACGTACTGAAGACAGTCATTCCTTTGCTACAGTAAATCCGTTTTTATTGCTTAGAAAGATGTTGCTGCAATTGCTGGCCCTGTGAAACCCTGCTGTTGTTCACGGAATGGCACTTTGCTTTTGGAGACTACTTCTGATTCTCAAGCACAACAACTGCTTGCTGCTTTGATTCTCCATGGCTATCCTATTCATGTCTAGGCTCATAGAACTCTGAATTATTGCTCGACGGTCTGACTGGAGGCCAAAATCCAAACATATCTCCCTGACAAGGGTGTCATTGCCATCCATGGCGTGATGAAAAAGGTAGATTCCTCCTTAGTGCCCACATGCACACTTTTTCTCACTTTTTATAGAGTGGTGCTTCTGTCCAAGATTAAAGCAGACTATGAAATTATCACAGTCTGACCATACATTCCAAACCCGATACACTGCAGCCAGTGTCATTGTTCAGCCACAATCGAATGTCTTGTCGACACCCAGCCAAATGTGTTATGTGGTAGGGATGCGCACAATTGTCTGCCTCCTCTTCCCCTCTGTATCAACTGCAATGGTGGCCATGCCACCATCTCTTGTGATTGTCCCATGTATCTTGATGAGTGGGCTGTCCAGGCGATACGGGTAAAGGAAAAAGTGCCTTACCCAGTTGCCCGCAAGTTATTGGTTAGTCGCAAACCCTGTGTTCTCCCGTCTGGCAGTTATAGTTCTGTTCTTGCTACCTCTTGCTCTATGAAGGACTTGGCTATGCAGACATGTGACATCAAATTCAGCTCTGATGTTGTGAAATTGCCCAGTGTCACGGGCCCTGTTGAGAGTATGTATGCAGAAGTTGCTGAACTACCGTTGTCCTACCACCATGTCTTCCTCCTCTGCAGATATGCATACCATTTGTCTGCCGTGCATGGCCGCCCGTCCTATGCCTCCTCTTCCTATGATACCTATGATCGCCAGTATTGGGCGTGTCCCTGTTCTGTTACCTCGTGGAGTTCACTTTCCGCTCTTGCTCCAGCAGCTTAACTTTACACTACGTGCAACTTTCCCAGTGGGTGTGAATCCTTCACCACCTTGGCTTTGTGCAGTGGCCCACATGCACCGTGGCCTTCGTTCGCTTCCTAAGTACACTAATCCATCCTTGCTCTCTCACCTTCAGTTTCACGACCTTCGCATGGAACTTCGCAACTGTACCTTGGTTTACACTGATGCCTCTCGGACTGACCCTGTTGTCGGGTGTTTGATTGTCATTGGCGCCAAAGTTTTTCAGTGTCGGCTTTCAGCACACTGCTCAGTATTTGCAGTCTCTTCATCCTGTATCAGGCCACACAGTACACCTGGCGACACAGGCTTTTCAACAGTGTCATCTGCTCAGACTCTTTCAGCACCCTTCAGACCTTCTGTGCGCAGTACACTACCCATCCCTTAGTGTAATGGGTGCAAGAAAATTGTCACTTGCCCACTCTTGATGGAGCCATTGTGGCGTTTATGTGGGTTCCTGGTCATGTTGGTTTGACAGGTAACGAGGCTGCTGATGCTGCTGCCAAGGCTGCAGTCCTCGTATCTCAGCCCACTAGTTTTTATATTCCTTCCGATGATCTGTGTTCCCATCTGTCAGATGGTGTTACTGTGGCATCGTCACTGGCCATCCCTCCATGGGAACAAGCTCCAGGTTATTAAGCCTCTCCCAGCGGCTTGGATGACCACCTCTCGGCCGTCCTGCTGTGAGGAGGTCATTTTAACTAGGTTGAGTATGAGGCATTGCCTTTTTAGCCATCGTCAATAGTTAAGTGGCACTCTCCCGCCACTTTGTACACATTGTGCCCAACTTTTGACTGTCTACCATTTCCTGACGGAATGCCCATTTTTTTTTTTTTACCATTTACGTACCCTCTTGGGTTTACCGTCTGAGTTTGTTTTAGCAAACGACCGCGGGCTGTCGGCCGCGTTTTACTTTTTATCCGTCGTAGCAGTACAGCAAAGGCCATTTAAATTTTAGTTCATGACCTCTGTTTCTGCATGGCGTCTTTTATAGACGTTTCTCCGTATCCCTGATTTTTAGCTGTCTTCCATTGATTAGGATTAACGTGCAGTCGTTTTTAACTCCTCTGTTTGTCTTCGTGTTTCACTGTTTTGACATGAGCGCGTATGACCCTAATTGTTTTTGTGCCCTAAAACAAAACGAAACAAACAAACCATGAAGCAAGCATTTGACATCATATTCATATCACGTACTCCTAACAGAGAAATTTGATAGCTAGCTTGTATCATTGGTAACTTACTGGGAGCAAACGAAAACGAAATAATCAAGACAACTTTAACGAAGTTCTGAGACTCAACAGCAATATCGAACTCTGGTCTTATCTCCTTCTTGCTTCCACAAATATGCTCAAATACACTGACGGGAAGAAAATCGCAGCACATAAAAATAACTAATGATAGTAACGACATTTCGAGAATACATTTTGGTAGGTAACATATTTAAGTGATTAACATTGCAAGATATCAGATAAATGTAAACGCTTGATAAGCCATTGTAAATGAGAAGTGCTGCTACATCAATAACCGATGTAACCGTCAGAATGTTGAATGCAAGCATGCAACCATGCGTACATTGTGTTGTACAGGTGCCAAATGTCAGTTTGTAGAATGGTTGGTTGGTTGGTTTTGGGGAAGGAAACCAGACAGCGTGGTCATCGGTCTCATCGGATTAGGGAAGGATCGGGAAGGAAGTCGGCCGTGCCCTTTCAGAGGAACCATTTGCCTGCAGTGATTTAGGGAAATCACGGAAAACCTAAATCAGGATGGCCGGACGCGGGATTGAACCGTCGTCCTCCCGAATGCGAGTCCAGTGTCTAACCACTGCGCCATCCCGCTCGGTTTTGTAGAATGGAGACGATACTTGTCGCACGTGGTCGGTCAGTACAGGGACTGTTAATACTGATGGTGGATGATGCTGGAGTTGGGGGGTCTGATGATGCCCCATATATACTCGATTTGAGACAGATCTGGTGATCGAGAAGGCCAAGACAACATGTCGACATTCTGTCGTGCATGTTGGGTTAAAACAGATACATAGGGCGAGCGTTATCCTATTGGCAAACGCGCCCTGTAATGCTGTCCATTAGTGACAGCACCAGATTGACAAACAAATTTGCAGTCATTGTGCGTGGGATAACAACGAAAGTGCTCCTGCTATCATACCAAATTGCACACCAGACCTTAACTCCAGATGTACATCCAGTGTATCTAGCTTGCAGACAGGTTGGTTGCAGGTCCTCAATTGGCCTCTTTCTAACCAGCACATGGCCATCAATGGCACTGAGGCAGAACCAGTTTTAGTCAGAAAACACGTCAGACCACCATGCCCTCCAATAAGCTCTCACGTGACAGCATTGAAGTGGCAAATGGCTGCAAATGGTGTCCAAGTGCCGGCCGAGCGGTTCTAGGCGCTACAGTCTGGAACCGCGCGACCGCTACGGTCGCAGGTTCGAATCCTGCCTCGGGCATGGATGTGTGTGATGTCATTAGATTAGTTAGGTTTAAGTAGTTCTAAGTTCTAGGGGACTGATGACCTCAGATGTTAAGTCCCATAGTGCTCAGAGCCATTTGGTGTCCAAGTAGCCAAACATAACCGAGGACCCAGTTGATTCCATGTTAACACAGCCCATACCATTATAAAGCCGCCACCACCACCTTGCACAGTTCCTTGTTGACAACATCAGTTGGGTTTGCTTAGTGGGGTTTGCGCCATGTTCAAACCTTACCATTAGCTTTTACCAACTGAACAGAGACTCATCTGACAAGGCGACGGTTTTCCAGTCATCTGGTGTATCCAAAAAATATGGTCACGAGCCCAGGAGAGGGGTTGCAGGCAATGTAGTGCTGTTAGCAAAGGCACTCGCATCGGTTCGTCTGCTGCTATAGCCCATTTACGCCAAAGTTCTCTGCATTGTCATAACAGATAAATTCGTTGTAAGTCTCACATTGGTTTCTGCTGCTATTTCACGCAGTGTCACTTGTCTGTTGGCGCTGGCATCTGTACGCAAACACCGCTGCTCCTGGCCGTTAAGCGAAGGCAATCGTCCTCTGTGTTGACCGTGGCGACAGGTAATGTCAGAAATTTGGTGTTCTCGGCGCACTCTTGTCACAGTGGACCTCGAAACATTGAATTCCCTAACGTTTTCCGAAATGAAATGTCCTATGCATCTATCTCCGACTACCATTCTGCGTTCAGTGTCTGTTAATTCCAATCGTGCAACCATAATCACGTCGAAAACCGTTACACATAAGTCACCTGAGTAGGAATGACAGCTCCGCCAATTCACTACCCGTTCATACCTTGCGGACGCAGTCTGTATATGTGCATATCGCTATCCCATGACTTTCGTCACTTCAGTGTATTTGAAATGTTTCGGGAAAGTGTAGTGCACTCACAAAGAGTCCAGTATTTGGGATCTTGTCCTGGTCGAATTAAATTAAGATGTCGAAGTAATTGTGTGATGCTATATTTATTACATGTAGGTTCGTAGGTGGGTAGATTTAGATTTTTAACATCCCATCGACAACAAGGTCAATAGAGACGGAGCGCAAGCTCAGGTTGTGGAAGGATGGGAAAAGAAATCGGCCGTGCCTTTTCAAATGGGCCATCCTGGTATTTGCCTAAAGTGATTTATGTAAATAATATCCGTAGGTTCGATCAGTACCTTAGTGTTACGGAAACGCAACTGGAGCGTAGAGAGTAAATGTTGGAGGGAGGTAGACAATCTTTCCATGAAAAATTTTTGAGGGTGTTTGAGGAACCAGAATTTGCAGCAGACTGGAGAAGGGATTCGTACAGAAGCATTCATGCAATCATTTTTCCATTGCTCTGTTAGTTAGTTGAACAGGGAAGAGAATTATAGCAGTGGTAAAAAAGCAACCTCATCAATGCACGTGCAGTGGCTTCTGGCTATGCATGTGCATACAGATGTGCAGAAATTTTAAAAACTGCTATTTCTTGCAAGAAAGATTGTAAAAATAAAGTAGATAGATGGAGCGAAAGGCTCCAGTGCGTCTACAATTCTTTTTAATATGTACACAGGCTTATTTAACTAATTCTCACCATGTCTGACTTCACAATCCATTTCCCATCAGTGAAGTGCAGTGGCAGGAAGAGGGGGTCAATGGAGAGTTTTCAACTCAAAATCGAATTTTAAAAATGTGAAAGGGAAGCATGGTTGTCGCCTCTCCCCGATCTTATTCAATCTGTACATTGTGCGAGCAGTTGGTCTGGGAAGACCAAAGAGAAATTTGGAAAGTAAATTAAAATTATGCGAAAAGACACAAAAACTTCGAGGTTCGCCAGTGAAATTGTACAAGAAACGTCCAAAAAGTAATTGAACACATTTTTCTCTGAAAGCGTGTTGGCTTTATTCAGGATTCTATTTCACCATGTTATTCCCCACTCTTCTGGCTATAATCGCGCACAAGTTGTCCTTCATTGCTCTTTATGGTCTTCTGTTAGGCGATGAGGAATCCAGCGGACACACACCTTTGAATACCCCGACTGGTGGACGTTTGTGTGTGTGTGTGTGTGTGTGTGTGTGTGTGTGTGTGTGTGTCACCACTACCAACAGATGTCCAGTTGAGCAGCGAGGTGTTTGTGGTCCGTCGATGCCCTCGAATGAGATTGTCAACACGTTCCAGTATTGTAAGAGTCCCGGCCGGCACGCGTTGGATGGGACAGGTTTTCGCGACCCTGCTGCAATGATAACAAACGCCTCGGCCAACGACTCACCCTGCGTTTGTTCACTGCCAGGTCTACGTAGACATTCTGCAAGCGCCTGTGAATATCATTCATACTCTGGTTTTCCGCCAAAAGAAACTCAATGATAGCTCTCTGCTTGGAGCACACCTCCGTTACATTTTAAAGGCTACGTATAGGGACGCCACCTATTGGAACTTCGTGAAACTAAAGGACTGAAGCAGGAGAAACTAAGGGACTGAAGCAGGAATACTCCACGATGTCTCACAACAAATCCCTCATTTTTTTCTATCGAAATTGGCCGAAAAATAGAACGTGTTGCACAACTTATTGGACGCTCTCGTAATTCCCTCAGACGATGAATGACTTCAAAGAGCAGTGGTCTTCACAAGCGGTCATTAGATGAGGATCGACAAAATTAAAACAGTGGTAATGAAATGTAGGCGAATGAAATCAGACGATGCTGAGGAATTAGATTATGGAATGAAACACCAAAGGTAGTAGATGAGTTTTGCTATTTGTGTCGCAGAATAACTGACGATGGTCTGCTCTACTGTTTTGATGTCGGGCCACTAAGTACTGACCGGCCGTCGTGTCATGCCAATAGCGTCCTTCGGATGCGGTATGGAGGAGGGTCATGGGGTCAACAGACCGCTCTCCCGGTCGTTCTAACTTCCAAAATATCGGAGCCGCTACTAGTCGCTCAAGTAGTTCCTCTGTTGGCATTACGAGTCTGAGTGCGCCCTAATCCAGCCCTCCCACCAAATAAAATCCCTTGCACTAGCGAGAATCGAATCCGATGCTCCACCTAAGTCAAACAAGGTGGCTACTTTTTTTTAAGTCCTCAATTTTTTACTCGCAATCTTTGTTTTCTTGAGTACTCTCATTCCGAATATGATGACAGTTAACTCTGTTCTTGAGATATGAAAATTGCCTTTGTTGAATAATCACGTACAACGGTTCCTTGGGTTATACTCTTTAGTCTCGTTATTATGACGTTCGGTGAAGCACAGCTCGGTCATTGAGGGCTCACACAAGGACGGTGCTAACGGCTATGACTCCTCCTAATGCTACAACCACCCTAAAGGCAAATGCCACCGTCCGTCACGAAAAGAAGAAAACATTGAAAATATGGACGAATACATCATATTTAGCCGCGGTCGTGCTTTTCTCAATTGCATACTACTTTTCGTTCACAAGATGGCGACCGGAAGGATCGCTGACAAAGGGACAACACGAACTTCCCCTCACTGAATTCATTCATACTGACAGCATGTTTAGGGTACGACTAGGATTTTAACATGTGTAAACGGAAAGATGTAACTCTCAGCCGTTTTCTAGAAAATCGAGTTTGAAAATTCTAGCCGTGCTTCTGTGCTTTGTATGGCTGCTGATGTTCAGCGATTCCGTAGCCGAGTGGATGAGGGCTTAGATTCATATTTGCAAGGTCTCTGAATCGGATCTCACTGCTGGTACATTCCCATTTTTTCTCTTTTTCATTACTACTTAATGTAACAACATACGTATAAGTGGTACGCGACGAAATTGTGTGATGACCAAGGACCATTTATGATTGTAAAGAAAGCTTGTTTTGTAATACACACATTGAAAAACCCTGGATATGCAAAAATTCAGCGTTCCTTACATGTACTGTATGTCGTAATACTTTTTCCGGGATTGTATGCTCATCATCACACTGATTCGGTGAGTTAGACATTATACTTGTCACAAATGTAGATTCAATAATGTAAATAAGTTATTGAATACCCTTTTGGTCCAATCTCGTTACATAATATTTTTTACTTTTTCAGGATACAGAATACGAAAACAATAAATGATTCATTAAATACTGATAATTTTCACAGTCTTAATAAGTCTGCTATTAGAATTACATGGAATGGAAAAGAAATAAGGGCAGTGCGATTCAATCCAGAGATCTCGCGCTTATGGAATAAGCACTTACTTGCTCGGCTGCGGACTTATTGAATATTACCGACCATGTAAGATGTATAAGCACACCTATAATTTTCAAACTCGATTTTTCACGGAAACTGTTGAGTGTTGTCTTCCTGTTTTTATATATATATAATGTTGATTTCCTAGTCGTATCCTACATAGCTGTCAGTATGAATCAAACCGGTGACAAGTCCGTATGGTCGGTCCCCTTGTGAGCTACAGAGCTGGACGTGGCCAAAGTAGAGGATACAAATATGCGTACTGGCTGTAGCAAGAAATAAATTTCTGAATACTAAAGAGAGAAAACTTACTAAACCATTGTAAATTTTACTATTCCATATTTTATTCAAATAAAGTCATAGTTTATATACTAGTTAGTTACAATTATAAGGTCTCGAATTGTATGTCACACACAAAAGAAGTACAGAATGCCCTGTTTCACACCGTATAGTGATAATTCCAGACTGGGCGGAACTGCGAATGGGTACCAACTGCAGCTGCAAATTTTATGAGGTTTAGAAATCAAGGGTCAACACTGAATATAAATTCAACGGGCTGTTATGAAAGTATTTGTCTAGAATGTTACCATGTTCGAAGGTGAAACGTGGATAGTAAACTGTTCATGTAAGAAGAGAATAGAAGCTTTTCAAATATTGTGCTAAAGAAGAATAATGACAATTAAGTGGGCTGATCGAGTAACTCACGAGGAGGTTCTGAATGAAATCGAGGAGAAAAGTTCATGGCACAGTGAGACTAAAAGCGGGGGTACGTATATAGGACACAACCTAAGGCGTGAAAGGAAAGTTAACTTAGTAATGGAAGGCAGTGTTGGAGATTCAGTTTGTGGAATGAGGCCAAAGGATGAATACAATAAGTAGGTTCAGATGGATGTTGGTTGCAGCATTACACAGAGATAAAGAGGCTTTCACAAGATAGACCAGCACGGAGGGCACCACACGGACTGAAGACGACAACAAACCAAACTTTGGAGAATTCACTATTAGTAGAAGAACAGGGCAAGCGTCGTAAACAGATTTCCCAGAAACTTCGCTCAGTGCAAAATAGATCAAAATAAGTGAACACATGTCTCGGCTTCCCCTAGGGACACGACCGTTTCTGAAAAAGCGACATTTAGATTTTTCGAGGTATCTTCGAGGTCCTTCATGTGCCTCTTACCGCGCGGTATCCTCAGACGAAATTGTGGCACAATGGTTAGCGTCGGGGATTCTGTTTGCGCCCGGTGTTCGCAACCCGATTATTACTTGTATTTTTGTTTTTCATTTATATACTCATGTCTGTAGAACATAGCTGCACGTATGTTTTCCAGTGTAC
Organism: Schistocerca cancellata; assembly: GCF_023864275.1. Classification (NCBI taxonomy): domain Eukaryota; kingdom Metazoa; phylum Arthropoda; class Insecta; order Orthoptera; family Acrididae; genus Schistocerca; species Schistocerca cancellata. Next base: position 205,397,520 of record NC_064627.1, read on the forward strand.
ATTGGTATAACGTTGTCATTCGTCTACTAATTGTATGACAAATGAATAACTTTTAAAAAAGAGAAAATAAATTGGAATTGTTTTTCGTGAAATTCCCGTAGTGTGTCTTGATCCATAATCAGTTGCAAGCGCCAGTTTTCGGAAAATGATCCGAGTTTTCGGAAAATGATCCGTTATGCATGGTTTGCCGCGAAATTATTGCCAACGCGCGAAATGTTCACTATTGTTAACAACGTTTCTTTTCCGAGTGAGGTTCATACAAAGAAATGTCACCGTGGCAAACGTGCTTTCGTGCGATGCTCGTGGTGTTCGGAATGTCTGTGTTTCGAACGTTTGTACGATCGATATCATCCAAGGGAATGCACCAATTACTCCTGAACAGTAAACATGATGATAAAATATAAGAACTGATTTGAGGATGAAATATCAGCGTATGAGAATGTAAAAGGATTGTAAGCCGTAAATATAACACACACATAAAGTATGTAATAAATGTGTGACACTTATTGTAAAATCCAGTTGTAATTTTGCAATTAATATAACGCCCTTGTATCCCCTAATTTGATAAACATTCGTATGGTAACCTTCTACATACATGGGTACATAAATGAAAAAATAAAAATAAAATAGATAAAAACAGTAATCAGGTTGCGAAGATAGTGTATGAAGTCGAGAAGCCGCGACGCTAACCACTGAGGCCCCATTTCGTCTTGAGAATATCGCGTGATAGCAGGCACATAGAGTACCTCGAAAACTATGACAGTCTTTTTTTTCCTTCAGAAACGGTCGAATATCTACGGATAAGCCGCTTATTTGATTGTTCTTCCACGGAGCGAAGGTCCTGGAAAATCGGGTTATGGCTCTAGCCGTGTTCTCGTTAGCGTATCTCGTCATGCAAGGAGAAGACCCGCATTTGGCTCTCGCGGGTTCCTTGCGTCAGGAGTAGGAATGTGAGTGAGGAATGACAAATCAGTCGGTGAGCTAGGAACGAGGTTGTACAGCCGGAGAATGCAACTTGCGAAATGCGAGATAAAGGTGTTCAGTGATTACGCATGCTTGAGCGGTGTGGTTTGAGGCTAGTTGCGTCACAAGGTGTAGGGGGGGGGGGGGGGAGGAGGAAGGAGGGCGGCAAGGCAAGTACGTGCAGGAATCACGGCGAGCTGGAGGAGCCACTGCCCGTCGTGTGGGCACTTATTGATCGGCCGCTGCCGCTGCTGCCGGCGGCACGCCCGCCAGGGGTGGGCGAGGTCGCCTCACAGCCACGTGCTCCGCGGCGCGGGTTCCAGCGCTTCCGCCTCTAATTACACCACACCACCTGGGCGTCCTCTCTGCTGCTCTCGACGCTCAGTGTCGCTTCGTGTATTGAACTTTAAACTACGTCCTGTCTCATCTGTTGACAACTTTTGTCAATAAAAAACGTCTATTCACTCTTCGATTGAACTTATTTATGTGGCAAAATAGCGTCAGAGTTATGTCGCTTAGAACTACGAGACTGGTAATGCGTAAACAATAGTTAACCCGCATCATATATCTCGTCTCTGTACGTGTTTGCCGCGCAGTATATGTTTTGCCTGCGATGTCATGGCATCTGTGTAGGCGCATGCGCGTGATAGTTATAAATTAAATTTGTGTAAAATTACAAATTATTGTAGTGCGGAAACGCATTTAACTAGAACATTGATTTTGGTGTCATTGTGGAGCACTACTAGGAACCAAAGTGAGACAATAAAAATGTTCACCGGAATATAAGTGATAGTAGGTCCTCTTCTCAAGTCTTCAGCTATCATGTTGGTTAGCAGCAGTTCGCCATGCATTTCTGTCTTCGGCCTTTCTGTTGAGAGCGGAACAAATGGTTCAAATGGCTCTGAGCACTATGGGACTTAACATCTATGGTCATCAGTCCCCTAGAACTTAGAACTACTTAAACCTAACTAACCTAAGGACATCACACAACACCCAGTCATGACAAGGCAGAGAAAATCCCTGACCCCGCCGGGAATCGAACCCGGGAACCCAGAGCGGAACAGGTGTCGCAGCTGGTATCCTCCACAATCTGGTTGATGTATTCTAGTCTCGGTCTGCCTCTTGTATTTTGCCCTCTACTGTTCCTTCAGTCATACTTCTAATGACACCATCCTGTCTCAGCAGATGGTCGACCCATGTGACCCTTCTGTGTTCGATTACTTCCAGGAGACAAGGCTTCTCTTCATCCACTATATGTTGTCTATCCAGGAAATCTTGAGCGGTTTGCGGTAGCACGACATCTCGAAGGCTGTTATTTTATGTTTTTGTGCTTCCCCGAGTGTCCATGTTCCACTTCGCACAGCAGCACATTCCAAACGAACGTCTTTATGAGTTTTTTCCTGAGATGTTTGTCTATGCTGCGGGATGTACAAAGGTTGCTTCTCTTGTTAAAAGCGGCTTTTGCCTGGTGGATTCTGCTTGCAATGTCTTTCCTTGACTTAGGTAGGAAAAGGATTCTACAGTCTCCAGTCGCTTAAGGTAGGCAAAGGATTCTACGGTCTCCAGTCACTTATTGTTAAGTGAGCATTGGGCAACGGTGTTTTGTCACCACTAATATTTCTGTTTTACCTTTATTAATTTTCATTTTGTAGGAAGAGCTGAGGGTGTTTTCAATCTGGGCCAGCATCGCTTCTAATTGTTCTGCATCTTCACTTAACACTGCAATATCATCAGCAAATCTCAGCATGCTTCCTTACCATGAATTTAAATTCCTCCTGTAGCACCTAGTTTCTCCCTATTATTACCCTCTGAATGCATCCATTGAACAAGACAGGAGAGAGTGCACAGCGCTCTCGTACACCATGCTTAATATTGGCTTCTTTTTTATGTTTACCAAACCACCTCTTCTCTGTACAGTCTCTGCATTTCTGTTCTTCTACTTTGTCAGTCTCGGTCAGCATCTTAAAAAGCTGTCACTAGTGTACCCTATCAAGTGTTTTTTCTAAATCGATGAAGGGAATTTGTGTCGTGACCCTTCTTTAGTCTTTTCTCAAGAACTAATCGTAAGCCGCGTATTACTTCTCATGTGCCTACACCTCCTTTAAAGTCGCTATTAAATTGCAAAATTATGGAAGATGTCATATGACACGTAAATATGCTTGGAATTGCAGAAAACATGTCAGAGGAAAGCACGCTTCGAAAGGAATCCAAAAAGTTTAGAGAGTCAAGTGCCGAGTGAATGCGAGAGCTACGGTACCTTCGAAAAGGAAATGAAAAAACAGCGCAAAGCGATCCTGTTTCTTTTTCCATCACATCGGAGAAAGCTTCCCCCTCATATAGGCTTTCAATGTATTCTTTCCACCTATCTGCTCTCTCCTCGGCATTTTACAGTGCAATTCCCGTTGCACTCTTATTAATGTTATCATCCTTGCTTTTAATGTCACCGAGGGTTGTTTTGACTTCCCTGCATGCTGAGTCTGTCCTTCCTACAATCATTTCTTTTTCGATGTCTTCACATTTTTCCTGCAGCCATTTCGTCTTAGCTTCCGTGCACTTCATATTTATTTCATTCCTCAGAGACTTGTATTTCTGTATTAATGAGTTTCCCGGAACATTTTTTTTACTTCCTCCTTTCATCGATCAGTTGAAGTATTTCGTCTGTTACCCATGTTTTCTTCACAGTTACCTTCTTTGTGCCTATGTTTTCCTTCCCAACTTCTGTGATGGCCCTTTTTAGGTATGTCCATTTCTCTGGCAACTGTACTTCCTACTAAGTTATTCCTTATTGCTGTACCTACAGCCTTAGAGAACTTCAACCGCATCTCGTCATTCCGTAGTACTGGCGTATCTCACTTCTTTGCGTATTGATTCTTCCTGACTACTACTATATTGTGATCCGAGTCTATGTCTGCTCCTGGGTACGCCTTACAATCCAGTATCTGATTTCGGAATCTGTCAGACCTTAATGTAATCTAACTGAAATCTTCCCGTATCACCTGGCCTTTTCAAGGTATACCTCCTCCTCTTGCGATTCTTGAACAGAATATTCGCTATTACTAGCTGAAACTTATTACAGAACTCAATTAGTCTTTCTCCTCTCTCATTCCTTTTCCCAAGCCCACATTCTCCTGTAACCCTTTCTTCTACTCCTTCCCCTATAACTGCATTCCAGTCTCCCATGACTATTAGATTTTCATATCCTTTTACGTACTGTATTATCCTTCCAATATCCTCATACACTATCTCTTCATCTTCAGCTTGCGACGTCGGCATGTATACCTGAACTATTGTTGTCGGAGTTGGTGTGCTGTCGATTCTGATTAGAATAACCCGATCGCTGAACTGTTCACAGTAACACATTCTCTCCCGTACCTTCCCATTCATAACGAATCCTACTTCCATTATACCATTTTCTGCTGCTCTTGATATTACCCTATACTCATCTGACCAGAAGTTTTTGTCTTCTTTCCACTTCACTTCCCTGATCCCTACTATATCTAGATTGAGCCTTTGCATTTCCCTTTTCAGATTTTCTAGTTTCGTACCACGTTCAAGTTTTTTACATTCCACGCCCCGACGCGTAGAACGCTATCCTTCAGTTGATTATTCAACCTTTTTCTCATTGTAACCTCCCCCTTGGCAGCCCCCTCCCGGAGATCCGAAATGGGGGATTATTCCGGAATATTTTACCAATGGAGAGATCATGACACTTCTTCAATTACAGGCCACATGTCCTGTGGATACACGCTACGTGTCTTTAATATAGTGGTTTCCATTGCCTTGTGCATCCTCATGCCGTTGATTACGCTCCTCCGCCCTCTTTGACAAGGCTGTTGGCAGAATGATGGGTGACTTCTTATGCCGGAAGTCTTCGGACGCCAATGCTGATTATTAATCAGAATTTAAGTAGCGGCGGGATTCGAAGCCGTTTTGATTATGAATCAAAGATGCTAACCCTATACCACGGGTGATTATAGATGATATCTCATAATAAAACATTTCACACGTATTGTCGATGAATCGTCAGATATATAAATGCTTCGTGCCGACCTGATATTTCGTCTTCTACTCCTGTGGAAGCGGTGTACTAAATGACTCTCAGAGCAACAGATACAGGAATTCACTGAAGAACTGTCATTTTGTCGTTTATAAAATGAAAGAACTGTCAATACAGTGTTTCAAACTGTTTGTTACCCTTTCATCTGGCGAAATGTTAAATGGATAAAGCTCGTTGTATTGAGACTTCCGGAGAAATTAGGTTAACTCCACTGCAACATGTGTGATATTAAAATAACAAGGCGTCCAATTGTTATGTTCAACGCTTGATTTCATCTGTAAATAAATAAAACTGTAACAGGTGATTCCACTTCGCATAGTGCGTAATGACAGAAAGGCGGCGTTTTGCCCTCCATCACGTGACTTAGATGCTGGTTTTCAAACATTTACACGGCAGATACCGGGCAACTGGCGCCTAGGGCTAACTAGAACTGGTTTAAAAACCAGTTCTCGGGCTATATGTATCTATGGTCAAAGGCTTGCCAAACGACAACGCCACCTAAACAAAGTCTTGAGGGAGAATGGATATTCTACCCAGCAAATTAACATGCTACTGTCAGTTAAAGGCAAAGTGGATGAACAGGATAGCATGCCAGCAAAACTGCGGCTTTTCTTTCCTTTGTTGACAATATTCGGCTCAAAATAGCCGAGATCCTCAAGAAATTTCAGATGAAAATGGTTTCTCGTCCACCATCTAAGATTGCAGACCACGTGGGATGAAAGATGTGTTATTGAGGAAGGTTTGAATTTACAAAATACGTTGCCAGTGTAATATGGCTTCCATAGGCTAGACCACGCGCTCTGCGGAAGAACGCTTCATCCAATATCAATGCTGCACTTGCTTTCTGCAAGCAAGGAACCCTGCCTTCGGTGAACGTTGTAGCCCCCGCTGGATATTCAGTGGATTCCGATAACAGTTTTGGCCTCAGCATTATTTTTTTGCCACTCCATTATTACAGAGTCTGTCGAGATTTGCATGGCGAAGTAGCGGTGTACCAGTGGGGCAATGGGTTTAACGCCATCACTTCTATGGTTTGCTCTTAACGAAGACGACAGAATACACCAATAGCCACAGCGAGCGGCAGACATGAGGACAGCTGAGTGGAGCAATTCCACCAGTGAGGGCACTGCCCTCCAGGTAGTATGGTCAGCCTGTCACCGCGATCTCAATGCACGCGCGAGATACACACAACACGCTAATTAATTACGGAATGGGAACAATCGACGTCGTTCTTTGGTGGCAGGTGTCTTCTCGAAATATCGTGGAATTTAGTAAACGATGACTGGCTGTGAGCCCGAAATTTCTTTTCTCTTTTATGTTGTTTTGTTGTTATTGTTATAAGCCCGAGTACTTGTTTAAATGCAGCTCTTCCTTGTAGTTAGTCCTAGGTTCCAGTTGCCCTAGTAGCATCACTGCTGCTAGCCCATTGTTTAAATTGAATAACACAGAGGATGGACTACAGCCTTGTTTCACTCTTTTCTCAACAACTGACGCCTGTCATGGCCTTGGACCCTCAGGTGCGTTTCCCTGTAATGCATTAAGGTACTAGCCTCACCGATGGTAATGAACTGGTTTTCTTTTCTCAATTGCCCGTAGTTATTGTGATACTTCGAAGTAAAGTAAAACACCGCGCATATTTTGTAAAGTTTGCAGTGAAAAATGTACTCGCTGGCCAGTTAACGTTTAGTACATTTTACGGCATACATTGTTGTAGACGAAATATAGCTCACATATCGAAATAGTTTTTAACGGTGGAAGGGAGCCATACCTATTTTCATTACCCAGAAAATACGCGAGGCATATTGGAGGTTGTAACAGACGAGGTTGGCAGCTAGGCGCCTCATGGGAGTCTGCTTCTGCCTGCTGCACGGAGTGCGGAGCTGCCTCGTGTTTCTCATTTACTTATGCTGTCGATGCAAGCAGAAACTGGGAAATGAAAAGCCGTAGTGAAATGAAAAGACATTGGGACTCATCAGCTGATGATGCTGACTGGCTGTTTTTTCATGCTTTCAGATTTCGGGTAACTTCGTAGTGGGCGTACAAGAGATATGAAAGCTAAATGCATGTTACTTCTGAATGAGCCGCTGGAAGAATCCGAGATGAACACGTTGGGTTTCTTCGTATCATGGACTTCTTCCATTTCTTCAAACACGTTGTTTACCCCTAAGCAACATCATTACCCAATGCTGCACCATCGGTGGTGACTGATCTCTCTTCAAATCCAGCAACCTGAATCACATACTACTGCGCGAAATTTAGCAGTTGCAGAAATACTATCACAGCTTTATAAATTTGTAACCATTATTTATATATGTACCACATTGAATGAAGTACCATACTAGGGACCTTAATAAACTTTGCATAGTGGCATTTTAAAGTCACTCAAACACTTGCATTAACTTTCCGTATTGTAATCAGTAGCTTCGCAGGAGGAGATACAGCAAGTCGAAAATTTGTATTCCTCTTTGTCAGAGTAGCTGACACTAGTTGCTCATAAAAGTGGAAATTGTCTAGACACAATTTGTACAGTTTGTGGAATTTGTGTTCGTGATGGGAGAGCTCACAGCTGAACTACGTTTGATATTTATAGCACTGTACAAGTGCACCCAGTACATTTTCTTTTTCAGTTTTTTGGGCTTTAGATAATGATAAACCACAATAACATCCTCTTGAGCTTATGATTGCAACTGAAACAGAAACGCGATTCGTTCTGTCATGCTGTTTGTATAGCGAGTCGCATCGCGAAGCGTATATTACACCGTACGACCCTACTGGGAAACATCGTACTGATAAGCGTCGCGTCGCGCAACTTTTAGTGCCGCATGTTGTATCGCGTATCGTAACGTTTCATTGTGAACAGTGACTTAAGTTCTAGATAACCATTCGCTCCCTGTGATTTATCCCTGATAACTTCATATTTCCAAATATTGTGTTTCAGTCAACATTATCAAAAGCTTATTCTGTGTTTTTTTGTAAACCTACCTATACAGATTGAACTGTTAACCAAACTGGGTGTGTACCGCGCAGCACAAAACTGTGCAAGGCGGCACATTCGGTGTGAACGTCAAATCGCGTCGCTCTGCGCAACAACGACCAAGTTCCTCTCTGTGTCGGTACAACAAAGGAAATGGTTCGTTCGTGCGCGCTCTGATCTCTGATTGGACGTCGTTCTTGCACTCTCCGCGACACTGTAACATTGATGCGCACCTACGAACACACTGCTCCATTCGCGCAGTTCTCCATGGTCTACACCGCGGCTCTGCGCCGCGCGTTTGTGCGCGACGCAGCGTGGTGCGTCCTGCGTGGACGCAGCTGTACATTGTGGCCTAGCCATTGCGCTTGATATTCGTTCTTCTTTTCGTGGTTATGCAACAAGTTGTGTAGCAGAGCATCTGAGGAGATTGCGGCGTAGGAGCTGGAGGCATATTTAAGCTGTGGATACGGGCTGTGAGTCGTGCCTAAATAGCTGAGTCAGTAAGAATGTTACCCGTGAAAGACAGTAGTGCGTGCTCGAATCCGGCTCTGGCGCACAGTATATTCGTGTGTTAGTTTCATAACAGCGTGGCCAACGCTGCAGAGTGAGATATTCGTACTTGAAGCACCTCCATGTAGAGTTTGATATGCTAAGTAAATCATTGCAACATGATGATGATGATCAATTTAAGTTTCAATTTCGTATTCCATTCATAGCGCAGCACTTCACAAGCTTCAAACTTATTTTCTACTCTTCGCTTATAATACAAGATTCTTAGCGTCTTAAGATATAATTCGAAGTGGCTCATTGGAAGAGTGCAGAGGGATTTAATAATAATAAAATTACAATAATAGTGCAATAAGACATTGCAGTGGAAATTTTTTGGAACACATTACCCCGGCCAATACAATCGCAGAGATGAAAAAAGTGTGTGGTGTGCGGCTGTGGTATGAATGAGTGAAAGTAATGGTAGTGTTTCTTGGCACATTGCGGAAAAACCTTAATGGCCACTTGAAAATATCTATCCGTCAAATACAAAACTCAACTCTTGCACACATTATCCGACTACTAGTAAAATAAGAAATCCAACATAGTGATTTCCTTTGGTGTGTCTGAGCGTACTTCCGTCATTTATATCAATGAATGGCTGATAAAATAATCCGACGCAATCAGTCAGATACAGCAATGATCAACAAACCTGAGCACGTTATCTTCTTCATAGGTAACACTGCACCGAACACACAATTTGCACTCTGTCTCCAATGAGGTAATGGCCAAATACAGGAGTCTGGCAGACGAAATAAAGGCGAAACCAAAGTTTTTGCTCGTCGCCATTGAAGTTTTTGCTCACCGTCCCAGTGGCAGTATCATCCCTGTGCTCGTTGCACACCGTCCGGCACTTCTTCACAGTATTTTATTCATCTGTATGAAAAAATGAAAATAGTGACTCCACAATACCCATAAACGATTAGACATAACAGTTCGTGGACAGACATTCGTGGCTCGCGGTATATGGTGAAAATGTCAGCTTTCGGTAAGTATAAGTGGGTGTGAGAAGATTTCTACTCATGAAAGCATTCATTGGCAGACCGAAAGCTTAGCATCGTAAATCCATGGTCAGTTATTTTTAATAAAGTTTCATCTTATTATTAACAAAGTGTGTAGCGCTGGATGAGAAACATTGTACGATTGAATAGTGGTAAAACGTTGTGTGGAGTGACGAATCACGGTACACAATGTGGCGATCTTATGACAGGGTGTGGGTATGGCGAATGCCTGGTGAACGTCATCTGCAAGCGTGTGTAGTGCCTACAGTAAAATTCGGAGGCGCTGGTGTTATGGTGCGGTCGTGTTTTTCATGGAAGGCGCTCGCACCCCTTGTTTTGCGTGGCACTATCACATCACAGGCCTACATTGATGTTTTAAGCACCTTCTTGCTTCCCACTGTTAAAGAGCAATTTGGGGAAGTTGATTGCATCTTTCAACACGATCGAGCACCTGTTCATATCACACGGCCTGTGGCGGAGTGGTTGCACGACAATAACATCCCTCCGATGGACTGGCCTGCTCAGAGACCTGACCTGAATCCTATAGTACACCTTGGGGATGTTTTGGAACGCCGACTTCGTGCCAGTTCTCATTGACCGACATCGATACCTCTGCTCAGTGCAGCACTCCGTGGAGAATGGGCTACCATTCCCCAAGAAACCTTCCAGCATCTGATTAAAAATATGCCTGCGAGAGTGGAAGCTGTCATCAAGGCTAAGGGTGGACCAACACCATGTTGAATTCCAGAATTCCCGATGGAGGGCGCCACGAACTTGTAAGTCATTTTTAACCAGGTGTCCGAATACTTTTACCATCCTAAGTTACTTTCGACGGAACGCGGTAGCGAAACCATGGGAGTTCAATTTTATAAACTGTGACTTACACGTACGGTCCAATGTATAGGTACTACGTTTTTCGGCTCCATAAAAAATACATATTATTTGACTGTGGTTGGGAAAAGTCCTCAGTTAACCGCTATTGGTACCCAGTGTAACTGTGTGCTCTCTCTCCGATCTGCTAAGAAAGAATAACATCAGCACTGTACTCAGAGGGGATACCTAATGTAAAGAGAAAGTAAATACCCTTTTCATCTCCGTGAAGTGTTACAATTGGCGCTAGTATTAACGTTGTCATCTGTGATTTCTCTGCTGTCGGTGTATCACGTCCTATCCCACAGAGGATTCCGTGAGGGGAAGATGTGGTGTATTTGCGATCTCTTAAACAGTAAGGAATAGAACATCAAAAATGAAAAAAATTGTTGTTATTGAAATGACGTCCAGTCTAAACTATGTTTAGTTTCGGTTATTTATTTCCTTTGTAATTAAAACCGCAGAGCGCTTCCCCAAATGGGAGAGTAAACAAAGAATTTTTTTCGGAAAACTGAAGTTTTACTTTTCGGGCAATGACTAACGAAAACTGAATTTCTTCGTTGACTGCTAAGTGTATTGGTCTAGACTCTATATCTTCGTGTACATTTTTAGTTAGCCAGATTTTTGAAACGCTTATAAGTTAGAACTAGAAAATTGTAATAATTCCATTAAAGAGCAAGCTGCCTAGGCATTCTTTTGCATTCGGCGGCCCTGTGACGTGATTTAATCGAAATAGCAGGGTCTACTAACCATGTGTGTAGCATACCACCTACCCCAGTTAATTAGTAAAGTGATCTTCAACAAGAAAACCATAAGAATGAGTATGTCCACGCGGATAAAGGCATTTCAATAGTGATACAGAAACTTCAGCTTCGTTCGTCCTACCGCCTTTCACACAGAGCAAATGACTAGATGATAGGCAACACTTATTGCGCACGAACGCCGCAGAGTGGCTACGCCCTGCAGCCTCCCCAGTCTTAAGCGATGCCTAGTATAGCCCGAAAACGTGAGAGTTAAAAACTTGGAGAGATGCCCTATCCACGGTCAGAAACAGTCTGAAAAGCTTGTAACGGTGTTGCTGTGTATGGTGCGCTAAGAAATAAGAAGAGAAAAAAGATATGTTGCGCCATTTCCTAGCTGACTAGCATTGAAGTTAGCCAATGAGGCCGTCGCGTGCGCAATTCTTTTGAGTTCAGTAGAGGGGTGATAGCAATGGAGGCAGCCAGAAACATTTGCGCCGCGTATGCGGATAATGCCATTGAACAGAGCACGCCAAGAATAGTTCTGTCGTTTTAGAGAGAATAGTTCTGATATTAGAGACTCTCCACGTTCAGGAAGACCTTCGTGGTTTTATGACGATCGTTTAAACGCATTAATTCAGTGATCCGCCTTACTGTACTCGAGGACTGGCAAATGTAATGAACTGCGAACATTCCTCCATCGTGCGATATTTGCATGCAGTGGGGAACGTGCGTTGGTACCCCCAAGCTCTAAGCCAAAATCACAGAAATCAGCGAGAGAGCCCATATTTGCATCTCTGTTTGCTCGTCGTCGGTTGATTCTTGAACAATACCGACCATTTCTATCCTGTATCGTTACTGGTGACTATAAATGGTATCTTTATGCTAATATAATGAAAAGAAATGAATGATTGAGCCCAAACAAAGCAGCGACTCTCCGTACAAAGACCTGCGCGCTTCCACAAAAGATAATGTTCGCGTATTGCTGGAACAGCGACATTGTGGTGTATTACGGAATGCTTCGCCGGTGTGTAACCATCACTACTGACATTTATTGTCAACAACTGAGACGTCTTACAGACGCAGTCCAAGAACGACGACCAATAAGACTGCGTGGAGTGATGCTACTCCAAGATAACGCCCGCTCGTATTCAGCTTGACTAACGAAAAAACGCCGACCGGTGTGGCTGTGCGGTTCCAAGTTCTAGGGGACTGATGACCTCAGATGTTGAGTCCCATAGTCCTCAGAGCCATTTGAAGCATAACGAAAAAACTCATGTGATCTTGCGCCGTCAGATTTTCACGTTCCCGCACTCTATCGAAAAACCTTCAAGGGACTTATTTTTCGGATGGATAAATGCTCCGAACATGACTCGAAGAGTTCTTCGCCTCAAAACCATGTCATTTCTACAGTTGCGGAATCGAGAAGTTTTGCCATCGTTGGCAAATTTGTAATTAGAGGGGGCGGAGAGGGGGGGGGGGTATTTGTCGAGAACAGTTGCATTTACGTGAGTTATTTGAATGTTGAACACCGGAAGAATCTCGCGCTTCCCACTGTAAAGTAGCTTGCAGAGTATTTATGTTGACGAATATGCGTGTGAAAGTAGTCACCCTACCGTAAAGAATTGCATTTTATTACTTTTTGTAGAAACCGTCGTTTTATTTTGCATTGTTGTTTTGCGGATGCTTTTCTCGTCTCTTTATGCGATTCGTTTCTGTAACAGTGTCGTCAGCGGGCGGTCAGTAGGAAAAAGCTCCGCACGCTCTTATCGGCGCGGGCGTATTTGTAAATGCGCACCGACCGAGAAGGCAGGCGTTTGATGATGGCACAGGGCGGACGTTAAACCGGCGGCGGTGGCCCCTCCCCATAGCCGGCGGCTGTTGCCCGGCTGGCGGCTAGAGTGGAGTGTCCGCTCTTTCTGGCGCGGCGCGCTGCTGAGACAAGCGAAGTCGCGCACCGTAATGGGATCGATATCAGCGGGGGCGGGTGCTCGCCGTCCACTCGTGCAGGCGGGGCCGTGCCGGGCCCGAGGCACTGTCTTCCCCTTCAAGTGCAGGCGCCCGCCTCTTACAAAACCGCTCCCAGTCGCTTCCTTCCGATGTAAATCTGCCTCAACTTGTGGCACGGTGCGACTTTAATGGGGCGCGGACGCGGAACAAGTTGCAGGTATTCATACACGCTCGTTCAGGAGTTCGTAGGGACACGAAAGTTCTTCTTCGGGTGTTTTTAAGGCTGTGTGTGTGTGTGTGTGTGTGTGTGTGTGTGTGTGTGTGTAGGGAGTAGGGGCACCGTGGAGAGGGATTTGGTGACTTGAGTGCGTAGCTGCCAGACTACAAATGCATGTGTTCAGCCTTCAATCCCCCGTAGGTCACTATACAGAAGACAATGCAGCAACCGGTGCCAACAGTGGCCCTAACCCGCCAGGGCATCGAGTCGAACAGACGAAGAGAACGCAAATGCCTTATTCCGATTTCCCAGAAATTTCGCCCAGAAGAATAAGGCTTAAAATAAACGAACGAGTGTTTCGGCTTACCCGTAGATTCTCGACCGTTTCTGGGAAAACGACAATGTTTTCGAAATACTTTTGTGTGTGGTTTTAGCACGTAGCTGGATAAACCGAAGTGGTAGCACAGTGGCCAGTGTCGCGGCTTCACACTTCTGCGCCCCGTGTTCGAAACCCGATCATTATTTACATTCAGTTTTTTTATCTAGCTATTTCCGCAGGAAATTACTAAACGAATGAGTAAAACAGTAAGTGTATGAGAACCATCTTTGTTTTCAGTGAAATTCCTGTTATGTGTCTTGTTAATACACTACTGGCCATTAAAATTGCTACACCAAGAAGAAATGCAGATGATAAACGTGTATTCATTGGACAAATATATTATACTAGAACTGACATGTGATTACATTTTCACGCGATTTGGGTGCATAGATCCTGAGAAAACAGCACCCAGAACAACCAACTCTGGCCCTAATAACGACCTTGGTACGCCTGGGCATTGAGTCAAACAGAGCTTGGATGGCGTGTACAGGTACAGCTGCCCATGCAGCTCCAACACGATACCACAGCTCATCAAGAGTAGTGACTGGTGTATTGTGACGAGCCATTTGCTCGGCCACCATTGACCAGACGTTTTCAATTGGTGAGAGATCTGGAGAATGTGCTGGCCAGGGCAGCAGTCGAACATTTTCTGTATCCAGAAAGGCCCGTACAGGACCTGCAACATGCGGTCGTGCATTATCCTGCTGAAATGTAGGGTTTCGCAGGGATCGAATGAAGGGTAGAGTCACGGGTCGTAACACATCTGAAATGTAACGTCCACTGTACAAAGTGCTGTCAGTGCTAACAAGAGGTGACCGAGACGTGTAACCAATGGCACCCCATACCATCACGTCGGGTGATAACGCCAGTATGGCGATGACGAATACACGCTTCCAATGTGCGTTCACCGCCATGTCACCAAACACGGATGCGACCATCATGATGCTGTAAACAGAACCTGGATTCATCCGAAAAAATGACGTTTTGCCATTCGTGCACGCAGGTTCGTCGTGGAGTACACCATCGTAGGCGCTCCTGTCTGTGATGCAGCGTCAAGGATAACCGCAGCTGATAGTCCATGCATCTGCAAACGTCGTCGAACTGTTCGTGCAGATGGTTGTTGTCTTGCAGACGTCCCCATCTGTTGACTCAGGGATCGAGACGTGGCTGCACGATGCATTACAGTCATGCGGAGAAAATCGACTGCTGGTGATACGAGGCCGTTGGGATCCAGCACGGCATTCCGTATTACCCTCGTGAACCCACCGATTCCATATTCTGCTAACAGTCATTGGATCTCGACCAACGCGAACAGCAATGTCGAGATACGATAAACCGCAATCGCGATAGGCTACAATCCGATCTTTATCAAAGTCGGAAACGTGATGGCACGCATTTCTCCTCATTACACGAGGCATCACAACAACGTTTCACCAGGCAACGCCGGTCAACTGCGTTTGTGTATGAGAAATCTGTTGGAAGCTTTCCTCATGTCAGCACGTTGTAGGCGTCGCCACCGGCGCCAACCTTGTGTGAATGCTCTGAAAAGCTAATCATTTGCATATCACAGCATCTTCTTCCTGTCGGTTAAATTTCGCGTCTGTAGCACCTCATCTTTGTGGTGTAGCAATTTTAATGGCCAGTAGTGTAATATTGGTGCTATTGCGTACTTTTATCCCAGAAGTTAGTGAGGACCAGCAAGTATACTTACCTATTCCTGCGGCTTACAAAGAGGGCCGTGTATTAAGTGGATTCTGACCTGTCCAGCTGGTTTTGTCCTCTTAAGGGAATCAGGAAGGGAAACACCCTGTTCCCGAATTATTTCTCAGAGTGAGCAACAGCAATGAAGTATACACACATACATTATATAGTAAACGTATGACACTTGTTATGAAACACCGTTGTATTTTTACAATTAATAAAGCTCTCTTGTATCGCCTAAATTGATAAGAAATATTCGTGTAGTAACTTTCTACGGACATAACGTAGATAAATGAAAAAGAAAGAAAGGGAATGAAAACGATCTGGTTTCGAACACGGGACGCAAAGATGTGAAGCCGCGACGATAACCACTGTGCCAACGAATCAGTTGACTTATAGCGACATAAAATGCGTCTAAAGTACTTCGAAAATTTTGACTGTCGTTTTCTCAGAAGCGGTAGAGTATCTACGGATAACCAGAGACCCGTGTTCGCTTGTTTTAACCCATTTTTCACTGTGCGAAGTTCTGGGGAAATCGAGTTATGGTATTTGCCATGTTCTCCTTGTGAGCTTGGACGACACAGACAGGTAGGTCATTCCATGCTGCTTCACCTCTGTGCTAGAGTTAATCAATCATAGTGACTGTCCAGTGGTCACGTGTCAGTCTCTCGACAACCCGTGGCCAAATTTTTTCGATGGGTAAGACATGTGGAGAAAGCGGTGCCGAGGGAACCCCTTGGCACATTCTTTGTATTGAGATTGGTGGAGACATCACTGAGGCGTCGTAGGTAGGGCACAGCTCTGGCCTTTACACGTCAGAACGGCTGATATCTAAATTATGGAGTGGTCAACTAGAGGTGTTCGTGAGTGAAGTTTTCACTCTGCAGCAGTGTGTGTGCTGATATTAAACTTCCTGTCAGATTAAAACTGTGTGCCGGCCGAAGACTCGAACTCGTGACCGTTGGCTTTCGCCGACAGTTGCTCTACCAACTGAGCTATCCAAACATGACTGACGACTCCCCCTCAGTCGGTAGAGCACGTGCCCGCGAAAGGCGAAAGTCCCGATTTGGAATCTCGGTCGGGTTTTAATCTGTCGAGAAATTCCAGAAGCTTTAGTGTTGTGTACCCAGTGGCACCCCCCATTGTCACGCCAGATGCTGGTACCGTATGACGATGACGAACGCAATCTTGAAACGTTCGTTGTCCTTGGAGCCCCACATCTGGTAACGTGGTGCTACTCTTCTGTTCAGTGCCGGCGTTGGCTTGGTGCTAGTTAGTGTTTGCGCGTACACGAGAAGATTGGATGTTTGCCGAGTGCTGTCTTCTGTCCAATTTGGTGTCCATAGTTCGATGCATTTTGCAGGTGCTTTATTTATACACTATGTGATCAAAAGTATCCGGACCCCCCTCCCAAAAAAAATACGTTTTTCATGTTAGGTGCAGTGTGCTGCCACCTACTGCCAGGTACACCATATCAGCGACCTCAGAGGTCATTAGACATTGAGAGAGAACAGAATGGGGCGCTCTGCGGAACTCACGGATTTCGAACGTGGTCAGGTGATGGGGTGTCACTTGTGTCATTCGTCTGTACGCGAGATTTCCACACTCCTAAACATCCCTGTGTCCGCTGTTTCCAATGTGATAGTGAAGTGGGAACGTGAAGGGACACATGCAGGACAAAAGCGTACAAGCCGACCTCGTCTGTTGACTGACGGAGGCCGCCGACAGTTGAAGAGGGTCGTAATATGTAATAGGCAGACATCTACCCAGAACATGACACAGGAATTCCAAACTGTATCAGGATCCACTGCAGGTACTATGACAGTTAGGCAGGAGGTGAGAAAACTTGGATTTTACGGTAGAGCGGCTGCTCCTAAGCCACACGTCACGCCGGTAAATGCCAAACGACGCCACGCTTGGTGTAAGGAGAGTAAACATTGGACGATTGAACAGTGGAAAAACGTTGAGTGGAGTGACGAACTACGGTACATAATGTGGCGGTGTGGGAATGGCGAATGCCCGATGAACGTCATCTGCCAGCGTATGTAGAGCCAACAGTAAAATATGGAGGCGGCAGTGTTATGGTGTGGTCGTGTTTTTCATGGAGGGTGCTTGCACCCCTTGTGTTGTTTTGCGTGACACTATCACAGCAAGGTCTGGGCGCTAATGACCATAGAAGTTTTGCGCCCTAAAACCACAAACCCAAACTATCACAGCAAGGCCTACATTGATATTTTAGGCACCTTCTTGCTTCCCACTGTTCAAGAGCAATTCGGGGATGACGATGGCATCTTTCAACACGATCGAGCATCTGTTCATAATGCACGGCCTGTAGCGGAGTGGTTACACGACAATAACATCTCTGTAATGGACTGTCCTGCACAGTCGTGACCTGAATCCTATAGAACACCTTTGGAATGTTTTGGAACGCCGACTTCGTACCAGGTTTCACCGACCGACGTCGATACCTCTCCTAAGTGCAGCAGTCCGTGAAGAATGGGCTGCCATTCCCCGAGAAACCTTCCAGCACCTGATAAACGTATGCCTCCGAGAGTGGAAGCTGTCATCAAGGCTAAGGGTGGGCCAACACCATATTGAATTACAGCATTACCGATGGAGGGCGCCACGAACTTGTCATTTTCAGCCAGGTGTCCAGATACTTTTGATTGCATAGTGTGCATTCTTCAGTGCTTCACGCATTTGTGTATACCATGATCATTGTATTCTATGCCATGTAATCGTAGCTACTTGTTTCAATATTTTATAAACGCTGCAAATGGATGGGAAGCTTTCGGAAGTACGATCACTATTGATTGTCATGTATTAAACGAAGACCACAGTGGCAGAAAGACAGGCTTTTGTATATGTCCCTTGCTACGCAGATGAGAAGTGAGGAGAATATACAGGGTGTTTGGAAATTAATATGCGGGCTTTGAGGCTTTGTAGCATTTGTTGCAGTGAAGCTACAGATACAAATAATACAGCAAATGAAAGAGCAACTCACATGGTTTTATTTGATTATTTGTGCGTAAAGGGATATGGAATGCCCAAGAGTGACTGAAGAACGTGTTGAATAAATGACAGTTTTTCATGCTTAGCCTCCAAGAAATCAGTTTCGGATCGCTAATCGTGAGTTATTAATTTCAGCGAAGTCTGTTTGGAAGCTTTGAAGGAGACGCTTCCAACTAAGACCTGGTTTGCAGTTGTTACAAGCTCTAAAGCCTACAGACTACATGCAAACTTTCCAAACGAAATGTTGCTGCATAACGCAGAAGATTTTCTGTATCGTTTCGTTTTCAGTGAAGAATCGACATTTCACATAAGTGGAAATATAAACCTATATAATGTGGGCATCTGGGGGGGGGGGGGGGTTGAGCAAATCCACACGAGAAGTTCCAGTTGCAACGAGACCCTCCTAAATTGAATGTTCTTTGTTCCATATCCAGCGGAAAGTTAATGGACCTTACTTTTTCGATGAAGCAACTATAACTGGTGTTCCTTATTTTGTTGCGGTAGAACTATGGTTCTTTCCTCAATTCGAACAAGCTTAACCACAGAACTTTATTTGGCGCAAAATACAACGCCGCTTCACTGGCGTAATTCAGTAAGCAATTGTTAAATGACGTACCCGACCACTGGATTGTTCGCAACAGGTCATTCACTCACGATCTGACGCCATGTGATTTTTACCTTTGGGGGCTCGTGAAGAATCGTGTGTGTGTCTCCGGTAGAACTGATCCACCCGACTTCAGAAACAGCATTGTTGCAACAATCACTCCAGACACAATTATCAAGGTTTGAGAAGAATTCGCCTATCGACTCGATGTGTGACGAATGGTGGTCACATTGAACACTTGTGAGAAAAGCCGTTTGAGTTGCTCTTTCTTTTGATGAATTATTTACAGCTCTGAGTTGAATGTCATAAAATACTACAAAGGCTTAAAATGGGTACGTCCATTTTGAAACACCCTGTATACTATTCGTATGTAGGTGAAACACTGTAAGAATGGGTATGTGGAAACCACCGTGCTTTCAGCTCTCATGGTGGCATGCATACTTCCCTTTTTTATTTTTATTTTTAACTTCCTAGCCTGTCGTAGTGTGACCACAATCTCGAAAATTTTGATTCGTATTCTTCGGCTGCCACTCTCGGCGAAAGTCCTCTTCTTTCCTCACCACCTCCATCCACCTCTCTTTCTTCGCGTACTAGGAAGTGTAGAATGTTTCGATAACACTTTCTTTTACATTTATGTATAAGGAAAATAAAGACACATATACCGGGTGATCAAAAAGTCAGTATAAATTTGAAAACTTAATAAACCACGGAATAATGTAGGTAAAGAGGTGAAAATTGACACACATGCTTGGAATGACATGGGGTTTTATTAGAACCGCCCCATATTGCTAGGAGCGCGTCGTTTGGTGATGATCGTGTGCTCAGCCGCCACTTTCGTCACGCTTGGCCTTCCAGGTCCCCAGACCTCAATCCGTGCGATTATTGACTTTGGGGTTACCTGAAGTCGCAAGCGTATCGTGATCGACCGACATCTCTAGGGATGCTGAAAGACAACATCCGACGCCAATGCCTCACCGTAACTCCGGACATGCTTTACAGTGCTGTTCACAACATTATTCCTCGACTACAGCTATTGGTGAGGAATGATGGTGGACATACTGAGCATTTCCTGTAAAAAACATCATCTTTGCTTTGTCTTACTTTGTTATGCTAAATATTGCTATTCTGATCAGATGAAGCGCCATCTGTCGGTCATTATTTGAACTTTTGTATTTTTTGGTTCTAATAAAACCCCATGTCATTCCAAGCATGTGTGTCAATTTGTACCTCTCTATCTACATTTTTCCGTGATTTATTCAGTTTTCAAATTTATACTGACTTTTTCATCGCCCTGTATATTATGATACATTACGAGTAGGTACTCTGTACCTGCTAGCACGTTCTCTTCTCTTTTCGTGCCGTTCAGAGCTACTCTTTCATTTGCACAAAATACAAGCCAAGATAAATTTATTGTAATTATGTCAATAACAGGAGCAAGATTAGACAGATTCATGAAGGCTCATAAACGGAGTTCCGTAATTCAAACAAATATAGTATCAAGGCATCTTCTGCTGGAGAATAGATGACTGAATTAAAACTGATTTGGACGAAGTGGGTTACAGTCTGCCATTTCTGCGCGTGTGTGGTCTTCAGTTTATTCAGGACGTTAGAACTGGACAGGCGCCATAATCAATTGATCGTTGACGTCACCGAGGCGCGTGGGACGTGGTTGGCAACTGAAACTTCCCTGCCTCGCGCGCCTACCACTAGCAGTCGTATTAGACAAGGAAGTAGCTCTTGTAAACTGAGCGTAAGACGCTGGGCTGTACTTGTGAGGAACGGGTTTAAAATTTCCATCCTTACATCCTGTTTCAGCTCTTCTCTATTTTCCTGTGTCACTTAAGGTGAATGGCGCAATGCTTTCGTTAACTAAGTGCCAGCCAGATTATTCTCCTATCTTCCGCTTCTCGTATTCCCCATGTTGGCCGACGTTAAGCGAAAAACTTCCCACTCTTCTTAAGTCGGCATATTCTCTTTCTCGGCGTTCTTTACGGGGCTATCGTTGCAAAAAGAGAATATATCTTTCAAGGTCTCATACACTTTAATTTTCAACAGCCGTCCTTTCTCTGTGTTAATAATGTGCTCTAACTTAGACTAGAAAGAACGACGTGGCTCTTCTATCCGCCACTAAGGCTATATAATGTTGAAGGACTTGCACATACCTCGCGTTCGCTGGCTAATAGGATGCTCTTCCAGAGGAGCAGATCCCCCATAGACGGAACGACATAGTGCAGCGGCTGATCGCTGAGTTCGTAACATCGCCACTACCTGCTGGTTTATAGTCACGAACAGCGATGCGCGGAAGGGCACCGGAGGGTGGCAACCTTTCAGTACCCACATATCGCATTGTCATTTCCTGTATGTCTTGCAGATCGCGATCGTTTCCAACCTGTTGAGTTTATTCGAGACCTTCAAAATACCATGTTTCCGGTTTTGCTATTAATGTTGATAGACGTAGCTCAACATGAAACCTGCATGGTCACGTATTAATTTTTTTTTTGATGGACAATTCTATACATGAAGAAAGAAATTAGAGTAATATACGAGATACGTTGAGAAAGTAAGTTCAGTTTGGTCACAAATAAAACGAGTACAGATACGGAGAAACTATTTATTGGCAAAAGAAAACCAATCTTGAGCTATCTTTCTACATAGATGCCATCATTTTGTACGCACGTGTCGTACCGTGGCGCAAATATTTGTACGCCATCTTCAAAACGTTGCCTCCTGTGTTGTCAACATGTGGTAACAAGCTCTTTGAACACGTCATCGTTGTTGAGTTCTGTTTTACCAAGTGGTGCAGTTCGCAATGGACGAGGCCAGGGCTGTATGGAGGATACGCAAACTGGCTCAAGCCAAAGTTCTGTGCGAGTTCTGATTTATTCGCGATGTGAGGTCGGGTAATATCATGAATTAGAATGACACAATTTGTGAGCCAGAATGAGATTTTCACTCTGCAGCGGAGTGTGCGCTGATATGAAACTTCCTGGCAGATTAAAACTGAGTGCCGGACCGAGACTCGAACTCGGGACCTTTGCCTTTCGCGGGCAAGTGCTCTGCCTTTCGCGGCAGTGCTCTAGAGCACTTGCCCGCGAAAGGCAGAGCACTTGCCCGCGAAAGGCAAAGGTCCCGAGTTCGAGTCTCGGTCCGGCACTCAGTTTTAATCTGCCAGGAAGTTTCACAATTTGTGAGCTTTCCGTGGCATATAATTTGTACTAACGAACCTGGCAATGCTTCGCAATTGTTAAATATGTTTGGAAATTGGATGTTTTTCGTCTTAATCTCAATTTCCCCCTTTCTCTGTCCATCTCCTCCTCCCACCTCTCTACGTCAGTCTCCTGCTCCTCACCCATTTCTCTCAGTCACCATCTTCTCTCTCTCTCTCTCTCTCTCTCTCTCTCTCTCTCTCTCTCTCTCTGTCATTCTCCTCCTCACCCTGTCTATTTCCATCTCCTCCTCCTCCTCCTCCTCCTCCTCCTCCCCCCTCTCTATGTTCATTTTCTCCACCCTCTCTGTCCACCTCCTGCTCCCTCCTCCACCCTACCCCCACTCCATTTCTCTGACAGTGATCCTTGTTTATTGCTGTTGCAAAGGAAACCCTGATAAGGAAACCCTGATTGGGAATCAGTCGTCAGCAGCTCGTGGTCTCGCGGTCGCGTTCTCGATTCCCGAGCACGGGGTCCTGGGTTCGATTCCCGGCGGGGTCAGGAATTTCCACCTGCCTCGAGATGACTAGGTGTTTGTGTTGTCGTCATCATTTCATCATCATTCATGAATTTGGCGACATTGGAGTGAGCAAAGATTGGGAATTTGTATGGGCGCTGATAACCGTGCTGTTGAGCGCCCCACAAACCAAACATCATCATCGAAGTCACTGGAAATGAAGGGGTAAATCGGTTGAAATCATTGGTATATGGAAGTAGTAGGACCACAGAAGTGTGCTTACATTTTGTTGGTGCAGGTTGCATGGGCAAACATACATTCATGGGCAGACCTATTGTTCTGCTAAGTACATTATGACCCCTTGGGGATAATCTCTCCTCCTGGGAAACCGACCTATCCCTCCTCCTCCCCCACCCCTCTGGGAACTCCCCTGGCAGATACAAGCACACTTTTGATATCAAATTAATTGACTAACTAATTAAATCGATCAGTTGATTAACACCTCGCCCTCTGGGAAACCCCGAGCTGTCCCTCTCTCCCACCTGGAAATTGGTGGGAAAAAGACTCAGTTGACTGGTGTTTTGGTGGGGAACCAATTGCAGTGGATGGAATGTTGTTTAAACAATTTCTGGTAGACAAGGCAGTGTGCGGAATATTGTGTATTTAAACAATTTATGGGTTGAAGACAGTATTTGAAATATAGTTTATTTATTTATTCAAGGAATTTGTTGGGAAATTGACTGCAGTCTATGGAATACAGTTTATTTAATCATTCTGAGTGTGACAACGCAGTATGGAATATTTAAACAATTGAGCACTTTTTTTATT
This sequence comes from Schistocerca cancellata, assembly GCF_023864275.1. Classification (NCBI taxonomy): domain Eukaryota; kingdom Metazoa; phylum Arthropoda; class Insecta; order Orthoptera; family Acrididae; genus Schistocerca; species Schistocerca cancellata. The sequence continues at coordinate 205,421,025 of NC_064627.1, forward strand.
CCAGTTGCGCAACATAACTCACTGCATGTAATTTCACTTATAAAAATCTTTCGATCACGAAGCGCACACTGTCCACAGGGCCATTTGCTTTGCCGGCCGGGGTGGCCGAGCGGTTCTAGGCGCTACAGTCTGGAACCGCGCGACCACTACGGTCGCAGGTTCGAATCCTGCCTCGGGCATGGATGTGTGTGATGCCCTTGGGTTAGTTAGGTTTAAGTAGCTCTAAGTTCTAGGGGACTGATGACCTTAGAAGTTAATTCCCATAGTGCTCAGAGCCATTTGAACCATTTTTGAACAATTTGCTTTGCATATTCCTGTATGTGCATCTGAACTATGCCTGCTCAGATCCCACGAATGGCAAACTGGATATAGTGTTTCACCCTTTGATATTTGATACTTTAGAAATTCCTGTCGAAACACATGGTCTCTCTCTCTCTCTCTCTCTCTCTCTCTCTCTCTCTCTCTCTCATATGTCCTCCCCCCCATGTGGCCACGTCCTGGCACGTGTCATCGGTCTTGGTTGGATTGAACTGCAAAAAAAGGCAGCGTTTCCGTGGTAAAACCCCAGCTGTTTATGTCGTGGGAATATTCCCTCACTCTATCAGTTTGATTGAATAATTAATGAAACCGACACCCTTTGTGTTGAACAATTTTTACCCGTGCAGCCTATTGCTGGATACTAGGATTGTAATCTTTGGCAAGATTCGATCCTTCAGCCTCCCAGTTTCCAAACCCTTTTGGATCCCTCCCCCCACCCTCGTCCCGCCCCGCCTCCTATTGGTGGATACTGATACAGGTGATTTGGGAGGAATTCCTTTTCGTTGGAAGTAGCTGAAAATTTCTACTCAGTTGCATGCTGTGTCTTCAAACAATCTGCAGAGGAGTTGGACTGTTCTGTGTGCTCGCAATACCACTATCTGAAACAATAAATTGAGCAGTCAGGAATTTTGGCGTTGCAATTTGGTTTTTAAAACATTATAGAATTCCCAAATTGGTTCTCTCCACTACATTCAGGAGGTGGAGGAAGGGTCTACTGCTTGATAGGATAGAGACGACGACGACGTAGACGACGACAAATACCTCTGCGATCCAGACTGTAGCAGTAGTTGCCATGGCTAGATGTTGGAGATCTCTGAAACAATCGCACATCCCGCGCGCTCATGTCCCGATGTCCACGCGCAGCACGCTAAACTTGTCTTTGTAACCGCTGCTCGCAAGAGCCTTAAACCTGAAATGCCCATTTGTTCTGGCCACAGGTTACTTTGCCACATGCCCCTCACGCCAAACGGTGTCGTCCTAGGAAACCAGCAATATATTATCATTGAAAGTACAATTAAATATAATGATAGCAGCCCCAATGTGATGACATTCGATAATGACAGAAGTATCAGAAATACCTCCCCCTGATGGCTGTTGCTCTGGAAATATCAATGTCTATATCCCTCCTATGACTAGACATAATTTTTTCACATAAAATCTTTCATGCCCTTACGGTTATGTGTGTGGTGAAATTGCAATCTCTCACGTCAAATCCATGTCTATCCAATGACAGGATGTAGTCATTTCCCCTCCACATGTCGGAACAATGACCGCAGCACAAATTTTATAAGTCTGCCGATCATAGCGAATGTATCACACATTTCCTGTTAAGTATAATACTTCGCCAATAACTGAATACTGGACGCACCAAACAATATCACACCAAAGCCGCAATGGAATGCCTTATTTGTTCTTCTTGCGAGTTGTACCACTGTGTCTTAGGCAGAGAGACGTAATCGTCCTGTTATAGGTGACCTGATTTTAAAAACACGTTCGCGATGACCATGTTACTGTCGCCCTGCATAATAAATGGTCATGGTTCTACAGGCACACACAAATATCACTAACAGTATCCATGTTAAGAACTATACATGCTTTTTAAATCGAGGTACGGTATTGCTTCCGAATGAAATGGTCTTCCAGACAAATACCGTGACATTGAATATAGGTGGTGATTGTGGGTTGTGTATTAACAGACTGGAAGTGAAGGTGCACGTCGCCAGCAGTGTAAGCTCGTAATAAAATAACTCTTATCACCAAATTTAGAAAGTGATTCGGCTAAGGAACATGCTGTTAAGCTGATATTTACGCAGCAGCAGCAGCAGCACATTTGCCACACTAACAGACGGTATTTATAGGGCATTCTGTCTCGATTCCATGTGGACAATGTAACAGAGTTCTGCAGTACATCCACGGGGTTTTAGGTGAGGGAGGATGATAGTCGATTGGCAATGATCACATACAGTAGATGTGTACTATGTGAGGATTCACTTAAATGCAACGTTACATTGAGATCAGAAGACATTTACAAAACCCTACGACCAATACACTGGCTTTTCAGATGTATTGTGTTACACTTTCTGGTAGAAATGCTGTCTGTGATTTGGAATAAAGTCTCTCCATTCAACCACATACTTGTGTTGGATCCTATGGAGATGCCTTTTAATGAATACAGAACTCTCATATCTTGAAATGAGTCACCTTTTTCGAACATGTCTGCTGAGGACCCCCCATAGAAGAAAGTTCCAGCGTTGTTTTAGACATTCCCTCTGCATCTTGTAACTGTTCCTCAGTCTCTGCCCCACTCTACCTGCAACTTTGTCCGTGTGATCGGTTCAGTTTAAGTTGGAACTGAAGAGAAGTCAAAGAGCGCCATATCTGATACCTTCTGCATCCCGTGGAGAAACAGGGTGAGCTGCGTTAATGGGACAGGACCATGGTTTGACCACTCGGCATAAATGAGAACATGTCATAGCTACACCAACTGTGTACAAAGTGTAAGGCCAGCGCCAAATGAAGCTTACTACTGCAACACGAGGTAGAAGAAAATGCAGTACAAGCAGTTACGGTGTTGTTTCTTATAGAGAAAATTAAGAAGACTCTACATCATTTTGGGAACCGGAAGGAGGAAAAGCATTTTGCTACGGAATTCCAGTGCATCTCAAAATTATGAACAGGTACTACAGTCCGAAGGAGATATGCATCCCTCATGGTGCATTCATGTCTGTCACCCAAACATTCTCTCTGTCCTTGTAATTTTGTACCATCCAACAGAGAAAAACTAAGAACTATAAAAACTCCGCTAACGTCACCCGGTAGAGAACTCGATGAAATATTACGCACCCCTCTCTTCCGATATATCGAAAACTGATACATTCTGCATGATGACATCTAGCATATGTGGCGATCCTATTAAGCATACAGGTATTGGTCCATTGGAGCAGATGGCCAGCGATCGAAGTCACTTGCACAGACCAGTGTAAAGTTTAGTCACGTGTACTGTGGGAGAACCATATCACAAAGATGTATCAATTGCAAGAGGGGGTCCCTGTGGTGTTCTCTCATAAGCAGTTTCGTACATCATTTTTTCTGCTGTAACATATCCAAGCAGTGTATGACTACATTCTTGTACACCACCATATATTTTGTTTTTCCACCATGACTTAAAGATCTGTGTCAGGTGCTCAACGTACATTACACATTTTAATCCATTGACTCTCACAGAAATGTGCACATTGCATGGAATAAACTACGCTGCTTCCACAACACAAAGGACAATTGAAATAAAAGACAGAGGCAGTTTTTCTTATTGACAAAAATGTGGAAGACATCGCAACATATAGAAACTGGAAGAGTTTGCAGCATTGTGGAGCAGTTCCAAACAGCTGCCCAAAGGTGCTGATGACCTCAACATTTAATCCCATCTTTCACAGTGACGGAGTAGCAGACGTCTAGGTGTTCAATTTCGAAGAGACCAAGAGCATTGATTCCTTATATTGCAGCCATGTACACGATCACTGTTTCGGTGCTGGCCATCGCCAGAGGGTGTTGCTTCCACTGACAATCTCTCCATCTCCAACAAGTGGTGTCAGTCAGTCATTATGTGGTAGTCAGCAGCATGTCAGAGGACAAATGGGCTGGAAAAGACACTTAGTACGGGGAAATGCACTGTAATAGGCACGGCAGATGGTAGTGCGATAAATTTTATTAATTTTACCAGTTTTTCAGTAATTTCAACGCCGACCAATGACACAACAGCATGCTTCCCAAGTACTGTATCATTGCTAAACCACCCCTCCACTACTTTGCGTGTACCATATACTAGATTATGAATGTGTGTAGATGACAATGCAGTAAGTCCATTAATGGTTAATCTCGAACATATACTCGACAGTGTACCAAACAGCGTCCTATACCAATGTAGTTAGGTTATCTTCATATTTTACCACTTCGATCATAGTGCTTAATTTACAATTATGATTGCCTGTCTTGCCCTGTATGGATGGTTGTCATAGAGTATTCCCGCATTCTTAGGATAAAGTTGGAGATAGAAAGATCTCTGCATTGTCCTGACCACCCCTCTCTAAACACTGTCACCGATTTAATTTGCAGCTGTCCAGATGTAGGATGATACTATAGCCACTACAGTCCAAGTCTTGTAAAGGAACAGACCGAGCTGAGGCCATAACAGCTGTTGAGCTAAGACTGTTCCACACAAGTCTTACGGCACCCATCCAAGTGCACAAGATCTTTCCAGACATGGGTTAGTCGAGGTGATTAGCATCTCTTATGGATCTTTAGTAGGTGTGAGTGTATTCTGATTATTTGACAGTCAGTTAAGAAGAAACGTGTTGTTTATGCATGATGGAGCTCCTGACAGATGGAATTCTACACATTTTACATGAATCACTTGTGCTAACAGTTCTGAAGTATTGTTCTGGTGTTCGGTGTCCATACCAAGAAGACTTCAGAAAGAGAGAAATGATCGTGGAACATACATACATTCCAAGGGCTACACAGTTCTGCAATTAAACATTAGTCTTGTGGAATGCAACACTGTTAATATTCCAACGTAAGAAATAAATTTCCAGCACATGACATACATTTTCCCTTGAAGTTTCAGTATGATAAACTATGGTGACAGATTCTAAGGTGGTAAAACAACTAACTTGCACACAAAAGAAAACATTGGTTCTTTGTAACACAAACACTACATAGGTTTCCAGAGGTGTGTGACACCTGCTGTTTACGAAGTTCAGGGTCAATTACGGTTCAGAAATTATATCTTCACGACAGTCCTATAAACTGATCGTCGGCAGCCGACAATGCATATGATGAAACAGTGACATCGTACGGGGAACAGAAGCTAGAGGAGATGTAACAGTCTTATCTGGTAATCAGCTTCTTACACAGAAGTTATGGTCCGATGTGCAGGATAATTTACCATTTCACCTTGATGCCACGTCTCTGGAATGCCTCCTCGTTCCACAATTTATGGTGTGTATATATGTAGCATCAGTATACTCCTCCAAAACACAGTTTTATTGATTTTGCTCAGTACTCATTTCATGGTATTTTTCTAATTTTATGTAATGTGTCAAATTCTCCGATTTTACATCGTATTTCCCTCAATTTTTACGTATTTCACATCAATTTTTCGTGATTATACCAGGTTTTCCTCGAATTTTACCCTTTTGTCATTTTTTCCCACAGTTTTCCATATGTATAACGTCATATTGTCCCTTACCGATGTGCTGTTTGATTTTTTACAAGAATATTTACGCATCTTATACACCAACCTGCTAAAAAATCCTATGATCCTCATGCATGTATTTTGTATAGGACGATCATGAAAAGTATGGTAACAGTCGCTGAGACTCAACGAGCAGTGCAGATGATGTATGTATTGGAAACTTGAAGTCTGGAAGCAATTCCTTATACAGCTTTCTTCCATCAGAGAAACTGTCTGCACACTCAAGTAGTGCTGTACTTGATGGAAACGTAAAGTCTGAAAACGGTTCTAAATGTTCATTTGACTTCTGCATATTGTGTAGGGGTCTTCTATATATTGTGACACGTGTACAGAGTAGATTTCTGTTGCTACTTAGATTTGTCCCATAAGTATATGCTCCTCCCTGCAGCGTCATTGGTACACAACCAGTTGGCAAGTTAAGCGTCCGAATCCCAACCATCCGCCACTGACAGCTCTACACACATTCACATAGAGGTTCTGCACGCATATTACAAGTCACAAAGTCTCAATTTCAACCAATTGTACATTATTTCCGACAGTGCTACAGCTCAGAAAATACCGAAATTCTCTCCAGAAAACGGTTCTACAGAGGGTCTAAGCACATTTAAATTCATCCTGCTAAAGAGCATAACATCTTCGATATAATTTATATTACCAATATTTGTGATAAGATTGTTTAGATTCTCCAGTAATAACAACCATCCAAGGTGTCCCCTCTGCGGCTATCACACCTCCTTTTATACTCTTAAAAGATCCACGATGATTGCACATGATCACCTCAATCAAGCTATTTTATGTGCTAGATGTGCGTTGGATGAAGGGAGACAGTCCTTCGTGAGTATCATTCTTATGTACGAGGGTGGTTTGATAAGTTCTCGGTATCACCATAAGAGCTCAGCGCTAGCCCAACGAGTTGTTCACTTGACACACATTGGACCGTTGCCTGTGAACACTTGCCTCGTCAGTGCTCTTGGAAGAGAGAGCTGTGGCGGTGACGTGGCTCTGTTGTTGTTCCCGCGTAGTGATTGCAAAGATGGAAAAAATAGAGATTCGACCAGTGATTAAGTACTTTGTTAAGAAAGGTATGAAAGCAAAGGTCATTCTTGCGATTTCCAGAATACATTGGGGGACGCTGCTCCTTCATATTCAACTGTTGCCAAGTGGACGAATGAATTTAAATTTGCTCGGGTGAGCTTAGATGATGATACGCGCAGTGGTCGGCCAAGATGTGTCGCTACTCCAGAAAATGAACATGGAGGATCGTCGATTGAAAGTGCGTGAAATTGCTCACACATGCCAGATGTCATCTGAAAGGGTATATTTAACTGAAGAATTAGAAATGAAAAAAATATCTGCATGATTGGTGCCACGACTCTTGACGCACGCCTGCACACATGTGCCGTCGCCATGGCAAAATTACACGAACTAAGGTATGAATTGTTGCCACACTCACCTCATTCACCCTATATGGCTCCATCAGACTTCCATCTCTTCCCAAAATTGAAAATTTTTCCGGTTCACATCGAACAAAGAATTGATAGCCGGAGTTGACAACTGTTTTGCAGGCTTGGAGGAAACTCATTTTAGAGATGGGATCAAGGCACTGGAACATCGTTGGACCAAGTGCATCAGTCTACAATGAGCCTACATTGAAAAATAAAAAAAGGTTCAGTAATGTAAGTACTTTTTTTCTATTCCGTTCCGAGAACTTTTCAGACCACCCTCGTGTGATATAGAACAGCACGTTATTCGGTTGGTATAGTATAGGAGTGAACGTGACTCCATCCAGTCGCTTCCAACCACATCTTTTGCAGTTTCATTCCATTTGCTCTGTTTTCTGTATACCTGTGTCACGGATGGCTCCCATGACCTAGTCCTCCCACTGGTGGATCCACCTTCGGACATAGAACGCATCTGCGCACAAAAGGTGCGATGGACTGACCTTCGAACTCTAGCCCGGACGTAATGCATTGTGGGTCCATTTCTAGACATAGTTTCAGATATGAGGGATGGTGGATTCAGCTTCAAACCCTATCCGGGACATAGCGTATTGTGGATCCGCCTCTGAACATCGCTCCAGATATAACGAGTGGCCGATCTGTACTCGAACACTAACTCAGGTCTCATCTGGCCCTGAGCTGTTCTTGAAGTAACCGTTTGTAACAGTTTGTTGTGCCACTGTGGTGCCAACTGCTGCTCAAATGGCTACTGCAGATGCAATGCAATATGATGCGCCAGAGCCATACACCAAACGTGATGGTCTTCCCTCTCGGTAGTGCCAAGTGGCCGTCTGGAGCCCGGTTTTCTTGCAACCGTACATTCTCGTGACCACAGCTACCAGCAATAATGTACATTGGCTACAAATCTTGCCAAGTCTTTCACGGAAAGAACATCCATCTTCTCGTAACCGTGTTACACGACCTTGCTCAAACTCATGGAGATGTTGGTAATGACGTCTTTGTTGCCTTAAAAGGCATACTTGACTAACATCAGTTCACCACGTCTAATCTCCAAAGTAAGTAAGTAAAAGTAAGGTACGGTCAGGACCGTTAAGCGCATATTTAAAGCAAACCTAATTTTCACAATAATAATAATAATAATAATGGCGCTACTATCGTCACTCTTATGCGACTGGCGCGAAATGTGAATAGATATCATCTTTCAGATGTATAAACACGCCTACAAACTTTAGTTTATGTCGCACAACTTCTTCTTCTTGTGATTTTTTTCTGTTAAAAAATGTTCAAATGTGTGTGAAATCTTATGGGACTTAACAACTAAGGTCACCAGTCCCCAAGCTTACACACTACTTAACCAAAATTATCCTAACAAGGGACCCTCCCCATCGCACCCTCCTCAGATTTAGTTATAATTTGGCACAGTGGATAGGCCTTGAAAAACTGAACACAGATCAATCGAGAAAACAGGAAGAAGTTGTGTGGAACTATGAAAAAATAAGCAAAATATACAAACTGAGTAGTCCATGGGCAACATAGGCAACATCAAGGATGCTGCGGGCACAGGAGCGCCCTGGTCCCGTGGTTAGCGTGAGCAGCTGCGGAACAAGAGGTCCTTGGTTCAAGTCTTCCCTCGAGTAAAAAGTTTAAATTTTTATTATCAGGCAATTATCAGAGTTCAGGCACTCACACATAATCAATTTCGCTCTCCAAAATTCCAGGACATGTTCAGATTTGCTTGAACATATGCAGGATTTGACGGTCTACACACGGAAAAATTTGAAAACGTTAAAAACATATGTTTTGAGAGAGCACAGAGAAAACTGTGCGACTGTGAAACTGTTGCATTCATTTGTTGCAGTTTATGTGTGACACTTCTATGTTTTCATCACTTTTTTGGGAGTGATTATCACATCCACAAGATGGCAAGGTAGAAGAATCTTTTTACCCATTGGCCAAGTGTGCAAGTTAGGTGGGTCGACAACATATTCCTGTCATGTGACGCACATGCCGTCACCAGTGTCGTATAGAATATATCAGACGTGTTTTTCTGGATCAAATGTTTTCGGTTCCCATTGGAGAGGCACGTCCTTTCGTCAACTAATCGCACGGTTTTGCGGTGCGGTCGCAAAACACAGATACTAAACTTATTGCAGTGAACAGAGACGTCAATGAACGAACGGACAGATCATAACTTGCAAAAATAAAGTAAGTAAACTGTTCGCTCGAGGGTAGACTTGAACCAAGGACCTCTCGCTCCGCAACTGCTTACGCTAACCACGGGACCATGGCGCCCCTGTGCCCGCAGCATGCTTAATGTTGCCTATGTTGCCCATGGACTACTCAGTTCGTATATTTTACTTATTTTGTCATAGTTCCACACAACTTCTTCCTGTTTTCTCGACTGATCTGTGTGCAGTTTTTCAAGGCCTATCCACTGTGCCAAATTATAACTAAAGGAACCTATAACTTATATATATATATATATATATATATGTGTGTGTGTGTGTGTGTGTGTGTGTGTGTGTGTGTAAGATCGGAAAGAGAATGTAAATATTGTGCGAAAGAACAACAAGGGTATATAGTTCCGGAACCGGGACGGAAAATTGGAATAGAGATCAACATAAACATCATTTCCTCCCTTTTTATTGCTCATGAAAACCACAAATTGCGTACCACCATACAGCGAGACCTTCAGAGATGGTGGTCCAGATTGCTGTACACACCGGTATCTCGTATACCCAGTAGCACGTTGTCTTGCATTGATGCATGCCTGTATTCGTCGTGGCACACTATCCCCAAGTTTAACAAGGCACTGTTGGTCCAGATTGTCCCCTAGGCCGTCTTAAACTCTTCTTGATAACCTACTACCTGTATATCATATCGCAAGCCCGTACTGATAACACGCTACCGAGATCTTGCAGCTTTTTTCGATGTCTGTCGAAGGGAAACGGTTCGTACCGGACGTGATGCATCGTCCATGTTTACTGGTTCACATACCGGCACTGCTAGCCTACCCAGTAACCTCGTGATTGACCGAAATAGAATTACATGAAACGTATTTGCAGTTACAAATACGGACAACTACGTAAGTTAACTGTGGTTTCGTGTGGGTGTCCCTAACCGACATGCAAATTAGAACCAGTGTGAAGCTCTAAAGGTGCACATTAATTAAACCAAGAAAGGACGCTGAATAAATCTGGCCCCAGTGCAACTCTTCTTAAGCTGGCTAAACCTCACATAAATTTAATTAAGAGCTTGGTTATTATTTTCCCTCCAAAATAATAAATGGTAGGAATGCAGGGTGATTGTGTAGCTTCTCGGAGAAAATTCCAACCTGGAGTGTTACAGTTAGATGTATTGACTAAAAACAGAAACATGAGTATGGAATTCTAATATGAGCAGCATGAGAATCACAAGCACCATGAGTTGTAGACAAAAATAGATGCAGGCACTGGCTAATTCTAATAGGACATCTACCTGAGCAAATTGCTATGCGGCATCTATATGTGACTGGGGTCTCAGTGAGATGCAAATTAATTGTAACAGCAGCTAACGTGTCGGTGATCGAACACCTTACCACCGTGTCGCTAATGACAGGAAACTGGTACTAAGTGCATCCGCTGTGAAGACAAGGCTACTGCATTGGGGGGGGGGGGGGGGGTCATGAAATCGATTGACGGATTCCCTGTTAGTTGGAGCAGCGTATATTACCACAAACTGCAAATTTCGGCGTGTAGAGATTCTTGACTGGGTGCGCTGTCATGAGGTGACGGAGTCCGAGGTAGAGCGCTCCAAACTCGACCTTGAAACTCTTCATTTGCCCGTGTGACCGGAAAAGTAAGATTCTAACAAACTACTTTCCGACAAATTACAGAAGGGCAAGTAACATCAGACTCCTGCGACGATCAGGACGGCTCTGCCAGTTTTTTCTTCGACAAGACTCCGCCAGAGGAGCTGCTCCGTTGCGCTAATGGCCAGCCATTCGCAGCCCAAGAATAATTTTTACTTCAATCATGGCTATTAAACAAAAACGGCAAACATTCCATTACAAAATTTCGTCACCGTAGCCGCCAATGACAGCTCTTACTGCCCAGTCTCCACATTGGTAATAATCATGAGCTGATGTAAGAGTCAACCATCCAATCACAGCCTCCGCGAGACGTCTGCGCGGGAAGCTCTCTGGCGTGGTACTCCAATGGCCTGTGCTAACTACACCCAACGGCTACGTCTGACGACGCCGTGTCACACCCCTCCCCCTCCACCCCCATCAGACAAAAATAGCCTCCGCCCTCTCTCGCAAAACACACTGCTTTGGACAACGGCGTTTGCCCTCGTAAAATGGTGCCCGCTAGCCGCCGATTGCTAACCACAGAAGGCGAACTGCGGGCGACGTCTTAGGCACCTGTCTTGCGGCCGGTAACCTCGCCCGTCCCCAGACTGTTCATCGCTAGGTCGGTGTGACTATTGTGTATGCCAGCCGCATTTCTGGGAATCCGTCAGCTTTCTCCCCTCTCACTACGCTGGCAGCTGAAACCTCCAGAGCTATCGCAAGGTAGAACGAGAAATGATAAATATTATGTATATTGTCACACATGCAAATTATTTCTCGCACGTGTCTGCACAGAGCATCCGGTCGCTTATTTAAGTAACAAAATATGTCCATCACATATTAAAGACAATTTCCATACATGCAGAATCAAACATAAAATAATGGAAGATGGACTGGCGTGATAGGTCTACTACCATGTGTGGGAGGGCCAGAAGGCATGCCATCTTATAACCAACAGCTGTACAAGCGAATGACGACAGAGAAAATATCTAAAGAGAATTATTGGTGATGCGTGCGCAAATAAGCGGGAAGAGTTCATAAGGTAAAATAAAAACGTAATTGTTAATTTATTTAAACATAAATTTATAATGCAGCTCCAGTTATTAACCTTTTAACATCAAACAATAACCCGTATTTAATGCGAGAAGTACGAAAAATTCCTGTTTAAGCAAATAAATATGGATGTTTTAGGAATATATTTTTTGTTAATCTCACCTTGAATTTTGTGTCCTTAAAAATTTGGTAGTGCTACTCATGTTGTATAACCGAAAAGGTTGAAAAAGTTTGTAAGTGAGAACATTCCAACACAGAGACTGAGTAAAAACATTCATACAACTGCCGTAACAATTAGACTTGTCAGTCGGTTCTCACACATTACCACTCAGACCCGCAGAGGGAGTGAAAAAACATTGATGTAACTGACCCGGACGCAGAGATTAGTGCAGTTCGGTTGTTATACTTGACTGGAAAAGCCGACTGAAAGAAAAGATAAAAAAATCTACTGGCTAACCGATTGTTAAAACCAGTCGGTTGTCCCATCACTATAGTCAGATTAAAATTACTTGATAGTTGACACGTCGTGTGTCGGGAGCTAGTTTCCTCCGATCAGAGCGCTCAACGTGACGCTCTAATCGTTTGTCGTTGCCAAATTGGCTCAAAAATAATTTGTCAGTTCTTCGTATTTAATCACATTTACTGACCCCCCCCCCCCCACACACACACACCGATATTAATGAATTACACACGTTTCATACACAGCACTAACCAAACACTACAGGATATTTCAGCCCAAGACGCAATTCAGCGTCACATACACGGTTATCATAATACAGAAATCGTGTTACATCAGATAAGCTTCGCACGACTTCGTGTGTAGTCTAATTATTTAAGGCTGCAGTTCATCGTCACTACAGGCATAAATATAATTACCTCACGCAGTGCTGTGGTATAGCGTAACGGTTAGCCTATTAAACTGACTTGTAGAAGGTGATACGTTCGAATCTCGTCAGATGTAGCACGAATCTCGTCAGATTTATTTCTGAATCTAACCAGAATCGTTAAATTACTATTTTTATTCAGTCAACTGGTTTGAATGAAATATTTTTATTTCTAATACTTTGCTACATCATTTTTCATCACCGTTTTGATTTTTATTGGCTTTTTTTTTCTTCCTATCATTCTTTTTTTCGTTTGGAATCTGCCTGTGTCTCCTAAAATCTGCGATCAAGTGCCAACGCGAACTGCTCGTTAGTCGGTAATACGGTAGCTGGTGTATCCAGTGTGAGGACAGTTTTAGGTAACCTTCTCAAAGAGACTTGGTGTATCTGGGAGATATCCTGCTGCTGCCGCAGCAAACCTGCCGACTAGGTCCTCGGCGACGTAACACATGTTTCACATACAAAGCCCTTCAGATAACGCTACAGGAAGAAGTCGATTCGGGACAGATTGAGTGATCCTGATAGCCTTGCGACTAGCCCACCGCGACCAATCCAGCTGCCGGGAAAGGCTGCCTGCAGATATGCCCTCACTTGTCGAATGCGGTATGGGAACATCATTCAGCATGTCCGACGGAACCTCATGCAGAAGTACGAGATAAGTGCGACCATCAAGTCTGTCCGGTAGAATGTACGGCCCCCTTTAAATAAGCTCCGATGATGCCAGCCCACACGTGACCGTAGCATCCTCAAGTGACCTTTTTAACCCCCGGTTCCCTTTTGATTACTGATCTTTGTTGTATGTGCGATATGCCATGTCAGTTTGTAAACGTTTTCCAGAGTCACCCTGTAGTGCGTATGCATCTGCTGTTAGCTGAGTTAAAGTGTACAAAAGAAGGAAGCTGGCAAGAGTCGTGAGACAAGTAGAACGGCGGCTGTCAGGCGAGGCATTTGAGTGTTGGTCTGGGCCGGTGCAGCGATTGACGAGGTAAGCGCGGAGCCGGTCCGGACGCTTGTCAACGCGGGTGGGGGCTCGCTTGGTCCCGCAGATTGCGGCAGGTGCGCCGCTGCCGTCGCATCCCGCATAAATAATGCAGCACCTCATTATTCTCCGCACACTGGCGCCCGGCGCACAAAAGTCGGCCGCCCCTTTCACGCCGGATACGCACCGCGCCTGTTATTAAGCCCCGTAAATGACGTCTGCCAGCGGTAGCTGCCGCGGTCGCGGTCGTTATTTTTCTTCCCACGAGCTCCGCGCGTGTCCCCTCAGCAGCGATATGGGGCCTCTGCGCTCCACCACTTGCACCTTACCTCGCTACGCCACAACTCTTACGTCTCTCTCTGTCCCTCTCCCCTTGCCACTTGTTAGTTACCTCTGTTTAGAATGTAACCAGTACAGCTACACCCTTTTTTATACTTTGTTTTGAATTCTAAACAGAAAGCACAGTGGGCCGGTGATCTACAATACCAGTTTATTTCGTTAATCGGTTTTCGGCTTAAAAGGCCATCATCTCACTTGAAATGACAATCGTCATCAAAGAGAATAACAATACTGGTGAACGACACTGCAAAAGATATTACACGTGGAGAGTGAGGTACAAAAACGAAATAAACGTCATCTTCGACACCCCAGTTGTAGCATAGTTCGAAATGTTAAACAGTAAATAAATATAATGGCAACAGAGCAGAAAAAACATTAACGCTGAACATCGAATAAACTCACTCTCTCTCTCTCTCTCTCTCTCTCTCTCTCTCTCTCTCTCTCTCTCTCTCTCCCCCCCTGTGTGTGTGTGTGTGTGTGTGTGTGTGTGTGTGTGTGTGTGTGTGTGTGTTCGCGCGCGCGCCTATTTTTGTGGAGATCTACTATCATAACTAAAAGTACCCGACCGACCTGAATTGCGTTTCGCCTGACTCGCATGCAGCCCACATGGCGTAGCTGTCTTGCAGGTCCTCTAATCTCTTTGCAGTATAGTCGTTTTACTGCACAAAATGAATACCACAAGTCACTAGAAAACATTGTTCTTTAAGGTAATCAGCCTAGACGTAAATCAACACCACAAAACTGCAAATAATAGGAAACGCGTCCATCTCAATTTTATTACAGTAAGTGACATTTCAGAATCACTACCACACTCATCAGAAGTTAACTCTGTCACAGAAGTCATTCCAGCAAGCATCAGGCAGAATTAAATATTTTAATGAACAATACATTTTGAGACAATATCTCTACTCCTGAAGTTCTGTTACAGTTCGAAGTACACACATCAAAAAAACGTTTTGCATCACCTCGATTCCGGAACCTGTACAGAAAATTGGAATTGAGATCAACATAAACATCATTTCCGCCCTTTTTATTGCTCATGAAAACAACACTTACAGCGAGACCTTCAGAGGTGGTGGTCAAGATTGCTGTTCACACCGGTATTTCTAATACCCAGTAGCACGTCCTCTTGCATTGGTACATGGCTGTATTTGTCGTGGCATACTATCCACAAGTTCATCAAGGCACTGTTGGTCCAGATTGTTCCACTCCTCAACGGCGATTCGGCGTAGATCCCTCGCAGAGTGGTTGGTGGGTCACGTCGTCCATAAACAGCCCTTTTCAATCTATCCCAGGCATGTTCGATAGGGTTCATGTCTGGAGAACAAGCTGGCCACTCTAGCTGAGCGATGTCGTTATCGTGGAGGAAGTCATTCACAAGATGTGCACGATGGGTGCGCGAATTGTCGTCCATGAAGTCGAATGCCCTGCCAGTATGCTGCCGATATGGTTGCATTATCGGTCGGAGGATAGCATTCACGTATCGTACAGCCGTTACGTCGCCTTCCATGACCACAAGCGGAGTACGTCGGCCCCACATAATGCTACCCCAAAACAGCAGGGAACCTCCACCTTGCTACACTCGCTGGACAGTGTGTCTAAGGCGTTCAGCCTGACTGGCTTGCTTCCAAACACGTCTCTGACGATTGTCTGGTTGAAGGCATATGCGACACTCTTCGTTGAAGAGAACGTGATGCCAATCCTGAGCGGTCCATTCGGCATGTTGTTGGGCCCATCTGTACCGCAATGCATGGTGTCGTGGTTCCAAATATGGACGGACGTCGGGAGTGAAGTTTCGCATCATGCAGCCTATTGTGCACAGTTTGAGTCGTAACACGACGTGCTGTGGCTACACGAAAAGCATTATTAAAATTGGTGGCGTTGCTGTCAGGATTCCTCCGAGCCATAATCCGTAGGTAGCGGTCATCCACTGCAGTAGTAGCCCTTGGGCGGCCTGAGCAAGGCATGTCATCGACAGTTCCTGTGTCTCTGTATCTCCTCCATGTCCTAACAGCGTCGCTTCGGTTCACTCAGAGACGCGTGGACACCTCCCTTGTTGAGAGCCATTCCTGGCGCAAAGTAACAATGCGGACGCGACCGAATCGCGGTACTGGCGGTCTAGACATGGTTGAACTACAGACAACAGTTGCCGTGTATCTCCTATCTGGTGGAATGACTGGCACTGATTGGCTGTCGGACCCCTTCCGTCTAATAGGCGCTACTCATGCATGGTTGTTTACTTCTTTGGGCGGGTTTAGAGACATCTTCAGGAGTTCTGGGAACCAGGGTGATGCAAAAATTTTTTTGATGTGCATTTTTGATCTTTAAAAGGTTTTCCCACACCTGTGACACGTCGTTCCTGACACGATTGGTTGATCATAAACTGGACGTTGAACCAGGAAGTTAAAGCAACACGATTAACGGCGGAAAGCGCTCTATGAAAATCTCAAAATTAACATCGTACCGCCAGTCACTTCTCGGTACTCAACGATTGAGCAATTATTCGTAGACGTGTTTGAACTTGAAACGACATGACGAACTTTTTTTTTCTGTATCTGGATTGGAACCAAGCACCTATAGTCATTGCAACTAAGCCTGACCGAGACTCGATCGCAGCAATTTTCGTCATTGGTGACTACATTACGAATGTCGAAATATTGAAGTTTTCACTAGTATTAGTATTAAATTTTTGTGCTCTGCCTGGAATCCCGTCAGTACCCTTATCTCCTTACTGACTAAGCACGAGAAGCTGTAATATAATTTCAAGTAACAAAGTTTGCACGTGTTTAAAACGAAGTCCCATTGTGTAAACTTTTGTGGTGGGTGCTCGAAACCAGCACGTAATCAGATTGTTAGCTAACTAAAATTAGGTTTTAGATCTCGAATTTTTTCACCAGCCACGAATTATTCGAATCAGAATGAGGGTAAAATCTGAAAATCGAGCCTGGCACCTACTGCCTTTGTTTTCTATCCACGAATTGTTTACTCACCATTAGTGAGATTAGTGCATGTCTGACTAGAAATAAAACACCTATCATTTTTGTTGACCGAGCGAGATGGCGCAGTGGCTAGCACACTGGACTCGCATTCGGGAGGACGACGGTTCAATCCCGCGTCCGGCCATCCTGATTTAGGTTTTCGTGATTTCCCTAAATCGCTCCAGGCACATGCTGGGATGGTTCCTTTGAAGGGGCACGGCCGACTTCCTCCCCGTCCTTCCCTAATCCGATGAGACCGATGACCTCGCTGTTTGGTCTCTCCCCCAAACAACCCAACCCGTTTTTGTTGACAACAGTAATGAAACGTATTTATTACTATAGTTAGGTATGCTATTGCGCGAAATAGTTAGGTATGCTATTGCGTGAAATGTAATCATGAATATTTTTGTGTTGGATCAGCATTGGGTTATCATTCATCAAAGTCTTTTGGTTATGGTTGGAGTGAGTGATTAGGTGGTGAGGGTTTGCTTAGATTATTTATTTAATTAATTATATTCAAGGTTGGTACGATTGAAATTTTAAGATCTATCTTTTAACTTTTATTTTTTGAATATTTATTTTAGTGATATTATTTTTCTTATACCGAAATAGCTTGTCATTAGAGCTTGACACTGAAGATGTTACGGAAATATTTTTATCTTTAGGTATTTATAAATATAATTTGTATTATTTTTACAGTGAAAATGTAATGTTTTATTTAAACTATATAAGTGTTAGAAATGTTAAGAGTTTAATCGCTAATATAGCCGCGCTGGGTAGCTGAGCAGTCTCAGGCACCTTGCCATGGTTCGTGTGACTCCCCTGTCGGAGGTTAGAGTTCTCCCTTGACCATGGGTGTATGCGTTGTCCTTAGCGTAAGTTTGTTTAACTTAGATTAAGTTGTGTGTAAGCCTATGGCCCAATGACCTCAGTTGTTCGGTCCCATAGGACAAATTTCCAATTTAACCGCTAATATAAAAAGTTAGCAGCTTTCATATTGGCTTTACGTTTCCTTAATTGGAACCTTATAGTTCAGTTATATTATTAACAGTAATATGCCTCATTTGGCTTCGATTAATAAAGAATAAGGGTAATCATTTACCAACATTTCAGGTCGAAACTAACTGCAGTATTTCGCTTCTTATTCTGTTTAAGGTTAATTGAGTATATCAATACTTTTTGAATGCAGCCCAAACGTTATAGTTAACTACAACCCCTTTATTCTGCCCATTGTAAAGCTCTTTGATTTCAATCATGGTATAGTCCTCCTAATGAAACTAGAATGAAGAATATTGTTGATACTGTTCAGATTATAAAGTCTGATGTTTTTAAAATAATTACAGTTGGTAGAATTAATGCGATTTCTACATCAGACATTAGAAAAATTACAGCAATGGAAAGAATTGGAGGGAAAATGGTATTTGTACCAATCTTTTTGGGTCAAATCCACATTCAAATGGTGATCTTTTTTCTCGGTCATTAATTTTTTTGATAGTGTTGTTGCTAGGATTATAACAATTATTGGGAAAATAAATTAATAAAAACTCTTGTAGATAATACTAGGATTGTTTTTCTTGATTGATATCTATCTTTCTGATTTGAAGCCAAATATACTACACTCCTGGAAATTGAAATAAGAACACCGTGAATTCATTGTCCCAGGAAGGGGAAACTTTATTGACACATTCCTGGGGTCAGATACATCACATGATCACACTGACAGAACCACAGGCACATAGACACAGGCAACAGAGCATGCACAATGTCGGCAGTAGTACAGTGTATATCCACCTTTCGCAGCAATGCAGGCTGCTATTCTCCCATGGAGACGATCGTAGAGATGCTGGATGTAGTCCTGTGGAACGGCTTGCCATGCCATTTCCACCTGGCGCCTCAGTTGGACCAGCGTTCGTGCTGGACGTGCAGACCGCGTGAGACGACGCTTCATCCAGTCCCAAACATGCTCAATGGGGGACAGATCCGGAGATCTTGCTGGCCAGGGTAGTTGACTTACACCTTCTAGAGCACGTTGGGTGGCACGGGATACATGCGGACGTGCATTGTCCTGTTGGAACAGCAAGTTCCCTTGCCGGTCTAGGAATGGTAGAACGATGGGTTCGATGACGGTTTGGATGTACCGTGCACTATTCAGTGTCCCCTCGACGATCACCAGTGGTGTACGGCCAGTGTAGGAGATCGCTCCCCACACCATGATGCCGGGTGTTGGCCCTGTGTGCCTCGGTCGTATGCAGTCCTGATTGTGGCGCTCACCTGCACGGCGCCAAACACGCATACGACCATCATTGGCACCAAGGCAGAAGCGACTCTCATCGCTGAAGACGACACGTCTCCATTCGTCCCTCCATTCACGCCTGTCGCGACACCACTGGAGGCGGGCTGCACGATGTTGGGGCGTGAGCGGAAGACGGCCTAACGGTGTGCGGGACCGTAGCCCAGCTTCATGGAGACGGTTGCGAATGGTCCTCGCCGATACCCCAGGAGCAACAGTGTCCCTAATTTGCTGGGAAGTGGCGGTGCGGTCCCCTACGGCACTGCGTAGGATCCTACGGTCTTGGCGTGCATCCGTGCGTCGCTGCGGTCCGGTCCCAGGTCGACGGATACGTGCACCTTCCGCCGACCACTGGCGACAACATCGATGTACTGTGGAGACCTCACGCCCCACGTGTTGAGCAATTCGGCGGTACGTCCACCCGGCCTCCCGCATGCCCACTATACGCCCTCGCTCAAAGTCCGTCAACTGCACATACGGTTCACGTCCACGCTGTCGCGGCATGCTACCAGTGTTAAAGACTGCGATGGAGCTCCGTATGCCACGGCAAACTGGCTGACACTGACGGCGGCGGTGCACAAATGCTGCGCAGCTAGCGCCATTCGACGGCCAACACCGCGGTTCCTGGTGTGTCCGCTGTGCCGTGCGTGTGATCATTGCTTGTACAGCCCTCTCGCAGTGTCCGGAGCAAGTATGGTGGGTCTGACACACCGGTGTCAATGTGTTCTTTTTTCCATTTCCAGGAGTGTATTTGTACTAGGAAAACAGGTATCTACCTTATCAATAAATTGAGAGATATATAGGAATAATCATACATCTACAGAATGTCAATATTGTACCGCTGCTTCGAATACATAGTGGTGTCTTGGTGAGAACTGGTTTATTTAATGTTGAAGTAAGCACGTTATTAGGAAGATTGTTCCAGTAATTGCATGAAGCCTATGGAACACAGTTGTAACAAAGATAATTCATCCATATACTGCATCTGCAAGTCTGCTATAGTGAAAGGTGCTTCTAAATATTCTCACTAAGGTGCTTCTCAATATTCATATACCGGAAGTATTGTGAAATGTAATCCTAATAATATTGTAAAGAATAATCCTTGTAGTGCTTGAGTATGATTAGATTCTATAAGTCCGTGGTGTGCTCATGATACAGTTAATCCTGAAGCTAAAATAATAGCTGTATTAAGTAATGGAATTTTTGTGGGATTAGAAGGTTGAATTCCTATTGGTGGTCATAATATTCCTAATACAATTGTTGGGGCTAGTCTTCTGCTGAAGAGAGCTCAATTCCTCATCATAATCCAATAGGTACAAATCCTGTATGTAATCTGTGATATGTTCCTTCATGGACTACATCTCATCATTGAATTATTGTTAATAAAGTAATTCCAAATCCAAATATGGATAGATTAATATTGAATAGATGCAATCATTTTGCTAATCCTGGTACTAAAACTATTGCTTCAATTGCTCCTTTTAATGGGTAAGGTCTATAATTTACGGTCTATAATTTACTGAGTGGAATGGTTGGTTTGAGTGAGCTGTTAACATAAGTTCAGTATACTTCTCTAGAATATAAAGTTCTTAAAATTGAGAAAACGTAAGTCTGGATTACAGCTACTGCTGATTTTAGAATTAATAGAAGTATTTGTCCAATAATTAACAATGAAATTAAAATTATTGCAATAGATGGCCCTGTATTTCCTAATAAGGTTAATAATGTGTCCAGCACATTGCTGCGAGTCATACTGCTAATGTACTTGATCGAATAACATTTCTAATAATTTCAGTAGTACTATAAGTCGTATTAGTGCAGGAGGTGTACTTTAAGGTACAATATGTGTAAGTATGTGATTAGTGTTATTAATTCATCCAAATAATATAAATCTTAATCATATAGGTAAAGTGATTGGGAATGTTAGTGCCAAGTGTCTTGTTCTAGTAAAAATATAGGGAAATAGTCCTATGAAATTATTGAAATATATTATAATGAAAATTGAAATAAATATGAATGTTTTTCCATTGAATGATTTTGGTCCTAATAATGTTTTAAATTGATTATGGAAGGTTAAATTTAGTTTATTTCAGATAATATTAATTTGTGATGGTGTAAGTCAAAATAATGATGGGATTAATAACAGTCCTAAGAACGCTCTAGTTCAATTTAATGATAAGTTAAAGATATTATTAGATGGATCAGGTGTTGAGAATAGATTTTTTTATCGTTTTCAGGTTAGATTTTTATCTCAATTGTTCTTTTCCGCTCGTTTTATAAGATTAGGTTTAAGAGAGAGAAAGTTTATTTGATTAAATAGAATTAAAATGGCTGAAAATTAATAGAGAGAATGATATGAGTAGTGATATTTGATGGATTTGGATTAAAATTCCTCATCAGAAGTAGGTGTTAATTTACTATTATTTGCTTTAGGAGACCATTACTTGCTTTCAGTCATCTGATGTTTCAAGGTGTACTAATTATTTAGTTATTTATGATTGACACTAATGTTATATGTCTTAACTAACTCCTTAAATTATTTTAGATAATCACTTGATGAATAAATTTACTGAAGTTCTTTCAATTACAATTGGTATGAATCTGTGGTGTGCTCCACGAATCTCAGAGTGTTGACCAAAAAGTAGTCCAGGTCGATTTATTGTTAATATTCCTTGATTTAGTCGACCAGGTGTGGCATCAGTTTTAACTCCTACAGCAGGGACCACTCATGAGTGGAGAACATCTGAAGCTCTTTTTAATACTCGCACTGGATTTATAGGTAGAATTGTCTGATTATCTACATCTAATCGTCGAAATCCATCGTTTGCTAGATCTTGTTCAGTGTTATATATGTATCAAATTATACGTCTATAAAGCAGTATAATTGTCATCCAGTTGTTTTTAATTGTGATTATTGCGTCTACTGACTCAAGTAAATATAGTAGTCGTAGTGAGGGAAGTGCAATAAAAATTATAGTAATTGCTGGTAATGCTGTTCAAATAGTTTCAATTAAGTGTCCATGGAGTATGTTTTGGTTGGTGTAGGCAATAAATAGTTTATTTCTTAGGGTGTAGCCTACAATTAGTGTGATCAGCAATAATACAACTATAGTATGGTCATGGAAGAATGATAATTGCTCCATTAATGGTGAAGCTCGATCTTGAGGTGATACATTGGATCATGTTGCCTTTATAAATTTCTAATAAAAGGTGAGACCTTTATTTGTAGAGCTTAAATCTACTGCACTAATCTACCATATTAGAATCTAGAAATTAATGGCAATTTTGAGTAACTATGTTCTACAAGGGGATTATTTAGTACTCATTCTGTTGATATACTTATATGAGCTCTGAATATAATTGCTCGATTTGTAACCATTCTTTCTCACATAATTGCAGTGAGTATGATGATTCCTACAACAGAGATTGTTGATTCAATTCTTGAAACTGCATTTAATGATGCGTATGTGTCTGGGTAGTCTGAATATCGTCGTGATATTCCTGCTAACCCTAAGAAGTGTTGAGGGGGAAAAAGGTTAAATTTACTCCAATAAACATAATTATGAATTTAATTTTTAATCATGTATTGTCATGGTTGATCTGGTAAATAATGGACATCATTGAATAACACCTCCTATAATTGCAAATACTGCTCCTATGGATAGTACATAGTGGATGTGGGCTACTACATAGTATGTATCGTGGAGTACAATATCAAGGGATGAATTTGCCAGAACTAGACCTTTTAATCCACCGATTGTGAATACAAAAATAAACTGTAGAGCTCATAATAATGTACAACTAGAGGACACATTTCGTGGACACCTAGAGGAGTTTGCAGTCTTGGGGTAAACAACGAAATGATCGAACTATATCGCTCCGTGTGGATCAGCTGTCACGAAAAAGGAGATCCGAATTCGAATCCCAGTTCAGCACCAGATTTTTCAGCATGAAGTAAGTGCTCTGTGACCTGAAGTGACCACTGGCTCATTAAAAAAAAAATAAATAAATAAATAAAGATTCTAGTGTAACGAAGCTCACTGGCGACAGGGTTTCTGTCTGCCGCGACTTGCGCCTCTGCTATGGCCATACCTAAACCGGCTCTGCACCAGTCAGCAGCGAAGGGATATGATATTTATAATGCGGATTCTGAACTACGGTGCAACCCGACATTCTTCACTTGACATTGTAAGACGTCAAGGAGATGTGTTTGTGTGTGTTTGAGATTCATGACGGAAGTGGGAATCGAACCCATACCTAGGAACTGTGATCAGTATGAGACCACTGAGGCCCACTGTTGCTTCATTCGTGATTGTGTCGCTACATATACGCTTAGCTTACAAATTAGACAAGATGAAAAAAATTAAATTATCTAGTAACTGATTGTCAGCCGGATGTAAGACGCTTTCAGCCGTTATAGCCTCGATTCGAAGCCATTTTGAAATTTTCATTATTTCAAGAATTTTGTTGGATCGAGGAACACCATTGCAGAGGATGAGTTACCAAATACTTGGATTATTACTGTCATTATCGCTATTAACTTCATTTGTTGTTCCTACACGCTTACTTCAAGGAAGCAGTTAATGCTGCTTCGTGAGTTTTAGAAGTCACTTTTAGAAGCAATTGCCCAAAAATAGGTACATAGTTCGCAGCAAATGGTTGTAGTGTTCTGTGGCAAGTAGACGGTAACGAGTAGTTATTTAGTTGTTTCCATGTCCAGGGAATATTTTTCAAGTTAATATCAGACTTCTCCAGTTATTCATAGATTACATTAAAACAAGTGATGAAGACGATACTTCATGGTAGAAATAGCGTTGCACTACCGTATTTATTTGCACTTTGAAACGAAGCTTGTAAAATGCTAAAATGGCAACAACGTTCACAAATTTACCGTATAAAAAAGGTTATTGTCCAGGTAGGAAAATGTTTAAAAATAAAGTCTGCACAGTCAGAGCCAAGTCGATCCACGTCCGGCCATCATTATTTAGGTTTTCCGTAATTTCCCAAAAATCACTTTAGGCAAATACCGGGGTGGTTCCTTTGAAAGAACATAGCCGATTTCTTTCTCCATCCTTTCCTAATCCGATAGAGTCGATGACCTCGCTGTTTGTCCCCTCCCCCGTATCAACCAATCAACCAGCACTGCATTATAGTTTGCCTAAGAGATATCACATGTTGTGTTCCTGCAGCAGTGAAAATCATTAGTTGAAATCGAGTTTAACTTCTAAGGGTATAGTACTGGTAGAAATGCAAAATGATTAACAGCCGAAGGCTGAATTCATCCTCAAACTGAAGTGTATTTATTAGGGAAACCAGATCAGACCGTTTGTCATCGCCTTCCTCCAATTAGCATTGGAAGCCATATACACAAATGTTTACAATACTACGAATACCTTGAACGTTATAATTGACGTTGTCTTCGTAAACTAACAATTCTTTGTGTACAACGAATTAAAATTTGTAGAAGTGGCAGAATTCGAACCCGATAACAAGAGATTACAAACTCGACGCTTTACTTATTTCACTATCCTCTCACTTATACGAAGCGCTCTTACGGACTTCTTTGGTGTAATATGTGAGGTAATACAGTTTACTAAAATACAATAGCCGGAGCAACAAGACCGGCATCATAACATGAATCTAAACTTTTCTGCTAATCTCTGAAAAAGGTGCCATTATTATTACTACGTATGATATTGGAGACAAAATGCACTTACACGATACTCAAACAATACTAAGAAGGATGTATTTAATAAATCATCTTTCAAAGCGTGTAATAGGGAATGAATTTGCCTTCTGAGGCCAAGAAAGTGCTCTCCACTTCGTGTCGCGCGTTATTTCCTCCTGTCTTGTCAGTAGATCTTACTTGAGAAATGTCGCAGCTCAAGGAATTTGATGAAGGTAGCATTCTTGCGCTTTATGAACAGGGATCTGTATCAGCGCCGTTTCCCGTGGCCTGGGATACAGGAAATTTACGATACATCCCTAGGTGAAGAGAATGGCGGAAGGACGTCACGTCAACCATCGTCGCCGCCCTGGACGACTACGGACCAGTGGAGGATCAAGACAATAGATGACTCCACTGCAGTGATGAAGTCCTCTCAGGACTAGCACAGAAATTAGAAACATTCTCCAGACACGTTTGAGCAGGTCGACCATTCGTCTTCATCTCAACGAGAAATGAAGGTATGGACGAAAATCTACGGTTCAGGAAATGTTGAAGGAGCACCGTAATGCTTCCAGATTAAACTTCGCACTGGCTTAGTGAGAGGAACCGCTTTCGTATTAGCAGCACGCTATTTTCATGGTCTACATGGTATTCTCTACTGCACAGAGACTTCACTCCATGTATATCGACCAAGTGCTGCGAGATTCGACAGCAATTATGTCCAAAGGCAAAAGTGTGGTCAAACTGATCTCATAGTTATGTAGTTATGGATATCAGCATGTAGTTGCGGCGGTGTGCGGCAACTGGGCCGTCCGTTTTCTAGTCATTACTGCTGCGAAATGCTGGAGAACGCAATGCATTCTTCTCATTATCTGAAATGTTTGGAAGGCAGAATAATCTTTCAACATGACCGTTCTCCTGCAGAATCAGCGAACTGTAGAAAACACTGGTTTCACATGAACGGAGACGTTGAGTTGTTGAACTGGCCTCCCGCAGTACCGCAGAGCACGTTTGGGAAGGGGTGGAGAAAATTATTAGGTGTAGGAGACCAGCATCGACAACCAAGACGCACTTCATGACGCATGGGAAGAGTTGTCACAGAAAAGCAGATTCATCGGGAAATTTTCTGCCTCTATTTCCTGGCGGCTAAATGTAGTTGCAGAGGAGGACGGAAACTGAACACGTTACTGAATTACTGTGTTCTTGGAAAATTTTTTGTTTGTGACAAAGGAACGTTTTGTTTTCCTTTTTAAAAAGAGCAGCAGATTATAAACTAAGCTGCCTATTTCACTCTTTTAATAGACTCTTGATTTTCAGTTGTTTACGACCATTGATGCAGAAGACTGAGCCTAACATGAAACTAATTTGTTTTTGTGTTACAAAGCGCATGACGTCAGTGTCGATGGAGGCATCAGAGAGAAAGTATTTAGTTTTTTACTTCGAGAAAAAGCACCATATTAATTTGTGTTCTGTTTATTTGCATGCAGGCAGGATGCCGATACCGACGAAAGCACGAAGGTGATACCATTTTCTTTTTATGCCTAGCACAAATCACAATATTTAAAGAGAAAAAAGTGATGCAAGAACGGCGGTGTAGACGTAGTCGAGCGTTCGATTCTCGTTGCTCTCCTGAACTAATAACTCTTGCCACGAATTAAAACTCACGAAAGTGACAGGTTTCGAACCCTCTGCCTGCGGATTAGAAACTGATCACCTTATTTACAACGCCATTCTACCAATTTCGTACGCTACACTTACGAAATGGTGTTATGTGGTCCGTAATGTCACACTTTCTCCTTAAAAAGAAATTATATACCGAGAGAAGGCGGCGCAGTGCGTCTTCGATAGAAATGGTGGCAGTCCATCTGCCTTTGAATTCCATGACAGGAGTTCAGAAGAACATAAACTAACTGAAAATGACACATTAGGTATTTTGTTAGGTTTTATCAGATCTGCTTGTTTTAGAGATGCCTTGTGTGGGAGAGTGGGAGAACTTAACAGCTGATAACCAAAGTGTCATAAAATTTCGACACAGTGATGGCAAAGTTACTCATGTGGCAGTTGTTCGTGTAGAAAGTGTCTCGAGAATCTTTGAAGCATATTTCTATCAGCGTGATTTAATGTCAGAAAATGCAGTTGAATTATACACTTATCAATATCTGTCTTACGACAAAAGTTTGATGTAATGAAAGAAAACTGTTTATTTCAGTCTCAGTTGTGAAATGATTGAAGTATATCACACAGTCATCAAAATCTATATTTTCAAGGGAAACGTACCTCATCTTATACAGATATATAAAAAGAAAGATATGAAGAAGCGTGCAATTCTGCTATTAAGTACGTTTTTCACTCCAGATTTACCTCAGTAGGTTCACAGCTTCCGTAGCGTTTGTCCCGGGTAATGATGTCGAGCAACACACACATTACTGTCATTAGTGGTCCCTTTGAGCCTTTTCTGAGCCTTTCTTCTGAAGTAACCCGGTATTTCCGAAACCGATATTTCTGCTCGCTCGTACATTGTCGTGAATGGAGGTTGTGAGGTGGCTTATGAAGCTGAGCTTGTATGATTTAGTCGCTGAATTTCGTTCTGGCCGTTTGCAAGTCGAATAAAGAAAACGAGAGAAAGACTTCCAAACCGCAACGTTTCTCCAGCGAGGTCGGAACCGATTTTCATATCAACCAGCGCATTGCAAATCGAGCATGTTACCACTAAGCCAACATGCCACTGCTGTGGTGTACCTTTTTTCTTTACATCCATGTTTCCTAGTGTAGGCTACTCGGAATGTGACATTAGAGAGCGATTCTAGCTTAGGTGCCAAACGTCAAATCGGGGTTCAAATAACAAATTTTACATACACAGTGTCTCATCTTAAATGGAAGCCGTTCTCGTAAATGGAAGCCATTCAGAACATTTCGCTGAGATGAGAAGAAAGTAAAGTATTAGACATAAAACATGACCGCCGGCCGACCACCGCAAAGTCCGAATCGTTCGCTTAAGGCGGCCAGTATTTCCGACCACTCCTCAGGACCCTAAGTCCAGCCAAATGCACGATCTAGCAACACTGCAGAATGCGGAAATGTGGGAAGGTCTGTCAGTCTTCTCGAGCTGTTACGAAGACGTATCTGCTCGTGGTTGAGTGATAATTTTCGAGTCCTCTCCATTCCCTAGTTTCGTAAATTGCATATTTCTAATCCACCTGTAATAGCAAAAAGTTCCAGAAACATTTCCGCCAAACAGCTCGTGGCTGCGTCAAGATCAGGACAATTTATGGCCGATGGTTTCCTCACCCACAGCAGCGATCGGCCATACGCCTCCTGCCGCCGAAGTCATACACCTCTGACTAGGTGAACGTGAGACGGCACTGTGACTGTATTTATCAATGGTCATTTTCTTGTTTGGAGTTCTCGTATTTATCCCACAGTTAAGATTTGGATTTTGCACGCCCGAAACTTGTTGAAGTGTGATAAAATAGAGTCGCAGGTGGAAGCGGTAACGTGTAGTTCGCTTTGGGTGTAGTAGAGGGGGGGAAGGCAGCAGAAGCAGCCCTTAACCTTTGTATTGTGGGGCTGAGGTGACACACAGTTTTTATACAATCGATCTTCATTTTGCTTGCACGTTCTAGTTCTTTTTACGTTATCAACATCGTTTCTTATTCTGTGTCGTAGTAAATTTAGTGACGATAACAGCAAACCATTGAGGCTGCACGGGAAGCTATTTTCCGCGATAATGGTTTATGATTGCGGTGCGAGGTAACAATGCTCACTACTTTGACCTGGCAGAGCTCTACCTAATCACGTGTCAAAGTTCCGTTTCGGTCGGGTGCATGGTGGAGGGTACCCTGTACCACTACTAGTCATTTCCTTCTTTGTCCCACTCGCAAATAGAGCGAGGTAAAAACGACTGTCTGTATGCCATTGTACGGGCTCCAATCTCTTTGGTCTTAGCTTCATGGTCCTTACGCGAAGTGTATGTTGGCGGCAGTAGAATCATTTTGCAGGTAGCCTCAAATGCCGGTACTCTAAATTTTTTCAATAGTGCTCCTCGAAAAGAACATCGCTTTTACTTCAGTGATTCCAATTGGAGTTCGGAGTTCCCGAAGCATGTCCGTAATACTTAGTTGGTGTTCGAATGTAATCGTATCAAATCAAGCATCCCGCCTCTGAATTTTTTCGATGTCTTCCTTTAATCCGACTTGGTGCGGATCCCAAACATTCGAAGAGTACTCAACTATGTGTCGCACTACTGTTGTATATATGGTCTCCTTTGCAGATGAACCACCCATCACTAAACTTCTCCCAATAAACCGAAGTAGACCATTCGCCTTCCCTACTATAGTCCTCACAAGATAATTCCATGCTATATTGCTTTGCAACGTTGCGCCTAAATATTTAATCGACGTGACTGTCAAACAGCAGACTACTAGTACGTTCATTATGGGTTTGTTTTTCCTACTTATCTACATTAACTCACATTTTTATATATTTAGTGCTGGCAGCCATTCATCACACCAACTGGAAATTTTATTTAACTCATCTTGTATCGCCCTACTGTCCCACAACGATACACCCCCCCCCCCCCCCCCCCCCAATAGGCCGCAGCATCTTCAGCAAACAGCCGCATCATTTATGTGTATAGAAAACAACAGCGGTCCTGTCACACTTCTCTTGGGTACTCTTGACAATACAGTGTCCCTGATGAACAGTCGCCGGAAGTCTTAGAGCCTCTCGCATACCTGGAAACTATTCTGTATGCTTTTTCCTTCCTCAACAGTCGGCACTGTGTCAAATACTTTACGGAAACCTAGGGATATGGAATCCGCCTGTTTCCCTTCATCCATAATTCGCAGTATCTCGTTTGAGAAAAGGGCAAGCTGAGTTTAGCACGTGCGATGCTTTCTAAAACTATGCTGATATATGGACAGAAGCTTTTCCCTCCCAAGGACATTTTTTATATTCGAACTGAAAATATGTTTCAGGGATTCTGCAGCAAACCGATAATAAAAATACTGGTCTTTAATTTTGCGGGTTCGTTCTTTCACCCTTCTTATATAGACTAGTCACCTGCGTTTGTTTTCTAGTCGCTTGGGACTTTGCGCTGGGCGAGAGATTCGCGATAAATGCTGCCAGAGCAACTAAAGAACTCACAGTTTTGGCCATACAAAAGTAGTTTCGTCTGGTCATAACACTATTGAACGCAAATTACAATATAAAATGTATGCTGATTTTGAAACAATGGCTATAAATGCGACCGTTTATAAGATGACGGTTCCTCGGTGAGGAATAGAAACATGCATCTTAGGAATTCCTTGGACATACAAAAAAACAAGTAGATCGGGGAGCAGATTCGAGTGGAAGCTGTCTTTACAACTACAGTGAAAATGAAATGGCTGTGACCGATTGGATGGACTAAGAAAGTGCTTTGCTACATGTCAAGAGAAAAGAAGAAATGGACACAATTATCTGATGGAAGGGTAGCTGACGTATGTGGAAGAGTGCAAGAGCAACATGAATGCGTATTGCTGAATCTGTAATGCACGAAAAAAGTCTCTTTGCCTAGTAGCGTATACCAAATGATGATGATGTGGGTTTTTTTCAGTCTTAATCTGCTCAGGCAGAACACAGTTCATGATTACTTGAACGGGCAGTGAGGCAGAGACCGGTGGCCGATGATGGCAGAGTTCACATAGTTAACGGCTAACCAGAAATTAAGTCCAGAGCGTAGCAAAAGTCGTCATGGGCAAACAGCCAGGGAACGATCCGAATCGAAAAACGTAAACATAGGCAAGATCAATCAGTCTGTTAATTGCGCATATCAAAGGCCCCTGAGAAAAGCAGGAACTGCCAGGCAAGTGCGGTACGGCGAGAGTGACGATGACTGATGCTTCAGTGGACGGGTCCACGTGACGTACCAGGGCGGCAGTGACGGCCACCGCGGCAGCAAGCTGTGGTCGTACTACGAAGCCTGAGAATCCTCCATCTTTCTTCGGTATCGATACTAGGGCTAAACGGGGAATCCGAATCATTGTCGGATGGGCCTACAACAGTCTAATTGAAATTGCTTGATAGTTGACATTTCACACGTTGTAGCTGCCTTCCTCCAATCAGAGTCACAGTGTCATGCCCAAACTGTTCACCATTGTCAAACTGCCACAACAAGTGGCCAGGTCACCTCTAATTCTTTGTCTGGCTTTTTTCTTGATATGTTTGGATCCCGAATTCTAGGTCTCTTTTTATTTCACGTTACATCATACATGACAATCACACCAAAAACAACATACACGAAATACGCATGTTTCATACGCTCCACTAGCCAAAAAACTACTGCATCCTTTCGCATAAGACGCGAGTCGGTGCACGTATTCAGTTATTACCACAACAAAGCTCGGGATACAGTAGATAAGCTTCATACGACATTGCATGAGGCGGCATTTTTCAAGACAGCGAAACATCGTTGCAGCTGGTTGTCTAGAGGAATAAAAACTTAACTGTGAGGTGTTGTCGTAGCATAGTGGTTAAGGCAGATTCCTGACACGCAGAAGGTCGTGGATTCGAATGTCGTCAACTGAATGTTTTTTATATTTGTAAATCTTTATCAAACTGACTGATTATTATTTTCAGTTACCTGGTTTAATTGTAATTTCTTAAATCTTTTATTACATCATTTCCATCGTCGTATTAACTTTATTTTATTTTTTCCTCCTGTCAGTCATTTTTCGTTTGGAATCTGGACGCATTGGCTATAACCTGTAACCGAGTGCCAACCGGGAGTGCTCATCGGTCTGCACCACATCAGCTCGTGTAGCCCGTGTGAGGTAATCGACGAAAGAGAGAAGTTACAGTTCGGTTTTAGTGCTGAAACTAAAATTTTACTCTTCTGAGTTTGCTTGTAGAGTTCAGCGTTAATTGCCGTGGACAAAGCGAGCTTGATTAATTGTTCAGCTTCGGGTTGTTTACCGTCGTTTTTTTTCTCGATACATTGCACATAACGAGGTTGTGGTTAGGTTAGCATACGAATGTAAATTCATGGCTACAAAACGCGCCATCTGCCGCATTTGTAATTGGTTACTTAAAATCAGCTTTGGCCATTTCCGCCATAGGTGACGAGAGCCGCTTCCAGCATAGCTTCGCGTTACGTGAACTGCACTTCATCACTTGCGGAGTGACCCGCCGAGTATGCGTGTCGCCTTCAACTGACCAGCAGCCGATTTGGCAACATTGTAGCGCCAAGTGACAGATGTAAATTGTCAAGTAGTTTTAATCGGACTATAGTTGTGGTGACGGTGACGATTACAACGTAGGTCAAGTCTGATTTTAACAATAAATCCAATTTAAGCGATAAAATTGAGCAACATTATATTGCTTACGCTGTTTTTCTTGCATTAGCCGAGCATTTTCATACAGGTCAAGACACTAGCCAATCCACCCTAAAGCGTTCCACACATGCCGATTTACCTTTCACACATTCTCTCTCTCTCTCTCTCTCTCTCTCTCTCTCTCTCTCTCTCTCTCTCTCTCTCTGCGGTATACCTGAGAGATTTTCAACGTTTGTTGTGATCTTGGCTTCATCAGAACAAAACGCGTTGGGCATAGTGGGCTTATTGCTTGATTGTTCTTTTCGCGACTTTATTGTAAACAGCTCCTCGCTTTCTTCGGCGTAGTACTTACTTTTTCCGATGAATGATGATGTGATTCGTAGAGTTCAGTCAATTCCATTGTGGTGGTTCCTTTTGTGCGTTGTGCGGTGCTGGCAAAACACACTATCTCAAAATCGGAGGACACTGCTAATTGCACTGCAAATTAGCACAACGCAAACAGAACCCCATTTATAAGTTCTCATGAGCTGAAGCAAAGTCAAAGGGCGAACTGGGAGCTCCAGAGCCGAACAATGCACAGGCGACTCGCACACTCGCTCTGGTCCTAACGCCTCCTCGGTTATGAAGAATCTAAATTCGATTCTTCTCCTGTCAACCGTATCGTTTTGGCGTGCACAGTTGTGTTGGCACACACGCTCCGCACTTCTTTTGTTCTTTCGTTCGTGTCTGTTCACGTTTGGAGGGGCGGAGAAACCTTCAGAGTATACTGAAAGTGCTGGTAATTGCGACGGGTATCATCTTTAGTGTCTGAAGTAGAAGTAAAATTCATTTTTCCTCGCTAACTGATCGACTTTAAACTTGGAGAGAATTTCGTGTGCAACTGAAATTGTCAAACTCTCTCTGGCCCGCTGTGGTCTGCACTATTCAAAAAGATCTCTCTGCTGGCAGGATTCAGCTTTCCAATAGTACCATTGCACTTTTCAAAGTGCATCTACGTCTATGCGTTTTTATAACATTGCAAGTGAAGTATCAACTGGCACTTTGTTCTGACACGCTGCCAACGGTGGTCAGTTTGCGTGCGACCTCTCGAGCCTCATTGGAGTTACTCCATTCCCAACTAATTTTGTCATACAGCAGTAATGTTATTTTGAGTTGCATTGACTGTGTTCAGAAGTTGTACGAACAGTTAGCATTAACGCTCCACTCACATATTGTGTATAACTCGACAAGGATTTCGGCGTCTCTAGCCCTGTCGTCCGTGAAAAATGTCTGTTTATTCAGTAATTTTATCGCACTTCTTGTGAGGACCGTATTAACGCACAGGCGGCCAAGGCGGTCGCCAGTGGCACCACACCACAAAGATATTCGCGTCTAAAATTTTAAAATAGAAAAATCTTTTAATACCGTGGTGCGGGCCCTCGTGCAATCGTAAACGCCTGTTACTCTGTATTGGTTTATTCGGTTGAATTTTTCAGTGCACAGCTAACATGAGTGAAGTCACCATTCAGCTCTACAAACCCCATGCTCCCTCGCGTCAAATGGCCAGTGGCGCCCGGTAAAACGCGTGGCGCTTCATTTGGAAAAATCGCTATTATTGCTAACGAAATTCTGCCAATTTGAAGTTAAATCATTATACTAGCAACCCGCACCAGCTTCGCACGGACAGCACTACCTACGGCCGGCAACTTGGGTGGCGTAGAGTTAATAAATGTACATAGTGCGTTCTCAGTTTCTGTGGAGTGCGCTAAACACCTGATATTTCTGTGCGGCTTACACATGAATCAGTCTATTTGTGAAAACCGCGTCTAAATCAATACACAAATCCGTCACATACAGACAGGAAAGCTATGCTGCTGTCTTAAATATCTAATATGTAGTGGAGTAACTTCGTTAGTACCGAGTGTGGATGCAAACTGAGATACTGTAAGATTATTTGAATCTTTCATTTTAACTCTAATTGTCTGGGAAACTATTATCTTCTTCGTCGTGGATCTTCAACCATCAGGTTGGTTAGCTGCAGCCCACCATACTTTTATGCCTTACGCCTTCCTCTTGAGAGCGGTATAGGCAGTGCAGCTGGTTTCCTCCATGATCTGATTATGCATTCTATTCTCGGTCTGTCCCTTCAGTTGTGCTTTTAATGACACCATCATGTCTCTGCAGATGACCAACCTTTGTGTCGGATAAGCTTACAGAGAGTGTTTCTCTTCCTCCGTTATGCGGAGGAAACTTCATTTTTTAAAAATATTAAGTAAATATTGTTTGGTTGTTATATTTCTTTTGATATCTTGTGTTTACGTAACAAATATGTTTCCCTTTTAGTAATTGCATTATGTTATTTTTAAAACTGAAACACTGATTATTATTTTTTTTTGAAGATGTAGATGTTCATAAAGTTTTTTATAAATCGTGTTAAATACGCTAAATTACAAATTATGCAGTAAGATATTATGCATTTAAATGATATCCGTAAAATGCTGCGCCCTGAGTTTTTAATTCGACATTTGTTCTAAAATGCTATCTTTGCGGTTTAGTTATCACAAAATTTCCTCCACACCACAACTTCAGCCTTGAGGTCTGTAAATTTTAACTACCATCCATGGATGCTCTTGGTATCCTTTCAAATAAGTGCTGTGCTCGGAAGAATTGTATTAGAAAATGTAATTTTAATATCGAAATGATCACGTATCAGCTTTTGGCTTCCTAGATCATTGTCAGGTGACACACATTATATATTTCAATTGTGTTTTGATATGGCAACACAATGTTTTTGCGTGAAACATTTTACTCCAGACAATTATTTGTGCAGATAAAGTTTTCGTCTCTTCTATCAGCTGTTGTGATCACAGCGGTCTTTATTTTCGCTTATATGCTGCGCAGTCGTCATGTACTAATAGGTTTTTAATTGTGCCTGTATTGGTTATGTTTGGGAACAGTGAGTGTGTGGAATAATTATTTATTTGTATTTTCTGCTACCAGTTACTTTCATTTGTTTTATGTTTAATTTAACATACTGCAACGCGTTAGGAGTATTTTGTGTCTGGAAGGACGGAGGGGGGGGGGGGGTGGCTGTTATTCGCCAGAAATTGATGTCCAGTGGTGCCTTCTTTTGGTGTGGGAAGGACGGAGGGGGGGGGGGGGGGGTGGCTGTTATTCGCCAGAAATTGATGTCCAGTGGTGCCTTCTTTTGGTGTGGAGCTTTTTCTCGTTGTTTGTTACGATAGATACCATAGCCTGTGTGTCATCAGTTTTACGGCGCGAAAATCGTGTAATACACTTCTTCAACAGTTGTTCCCACGGCTTCGGCGTCCCAAAACTTGGTTTTCCATGCTTTGTGCACTGGCGGGGCTATTTTGTAACGTTACACTGTTGTCTATTTATTTTGTCACTGTTTTATGGCGTAATTCACTGAACAAATTTTTCTACATATATGTAAACACTGTACACTTACTACAATATGGCGGCCTTGCAGCGTGCGAGTGAGTGTTTAATATCGCTTTTTTACAGCGACATTCACGATACTGACAGTCTGCTAGTAGTTCGTTTCACACTGGCACATTTTAAATTAGAACTCGCTTAAGACTACTGAAGAATTTTGAATTTTTTAATTCGGTTGTTTCATTATCTCCGTACTTGGTATTATGAATGAAAATTTCCATTTCTTCCTTGATATCCGTTCTTTTACTTGTCTCGATGCATCTGATATTTACAAAGTTACCTGCAGCCAGTGCAACATGTATTATATAGGCCAAACTGGCAGAAATTCTGAACTCTGTTTAAAGAACAGGTATGCTGCTACAGACTGCATACATCTAACAAATCCACAGTAGCAACCCTTTGAAAATCGAAGACAACGTTGAAATTTTGCATTAAATCGGAAAAAGTAAAAGAATTAAATTTCATCATGAAAGTAATGGGCGCTGAAGTCGTAAGTGAACAACTGTTACGTTAAAAAATGTATCAAACTATTTTCGTAATATAACAACTGACGTAAAACTATTTTCGTTCCACACAGGCCGTGGTGGTAATCATAATAAGCAAATTAGACGTAACTCTACACCAACAGCAGACATTACTGGAGATCAGTTTCTGGCAAACAACTGCCCCACCCCCCACAGCCACTCCAGCAGCGAGCAGTAAACAAAAAGTTTAAGGCAATTTATTTTTAAGTAACAGTTTTCTGTATGCATAAACGCCTAAACGCCACCCGGCCCGCCCGCATCTCGTGGTCGTGGGGTAGCGTTCTCGCTTCCCACGCCCGGGTTCCCGGGTTCGATTCCCGGCGGGGTCAGGGATTTTCTCTGCCTCGTGATGGCTGGGTGTTGTGTGCTGTCCTTAGGTTAGTTAGGTTTAAGTAGTTCTAAGTTCTAGGGGACTGATGACCATAGATGTTAAGTCCCATAGTGCTCAGAGCCAGAGCCACCCGGCTCTGCACCAAAGGTCCGCAGTCGGTTCTGTCAACGATGCTGCAGATGGTGGGCTTTACCTTCGTTTCGTAAGCAAGACCGGCAGCCTTCACCAAATCAGATAGCCGCTGGAATCCAGAGAGAATTTCCTCAGATCCAAAGCGACACACGTCATTAGTGCCGACATGTGCCACCACCTGCATCTGGCTGCACCCTGTGCTCTTCATGGCATCCGGAAGGACCCTTTCCACATCAGGAATGACTCCACCCGGAATGCACACGGAGTGCACACTGGATTTCTTCCCCTCCTTAGCCGCCATACCCCTAAGGGGCCCCATTACGCGCCTAACATTGGAGCTCCCAACTACCAATAAGCCCACCCTCTGTGATTGCCCAGACCTTGAAGGCTGAGAATCATCCTCTGAAACAGGGCAGGCAGCTGCATCTGGCTCAGCCAGAGACAGTGCCTGAAACCTGTTTGTCAGACGCACCGGGGAGGCTTTCTGATCAGCCTCCGGGGACGTCTTTCGCTGCCTGCCACGCCTTGGAACGACCTCCCAATCAACCACAGGCGAGGGCTCAGCCCCACTGCGGGGAGCAACCGGGGCAACCACAGCGGCAGACCGATCTGAGGACAGACGGGACGTGGTTGACATCCCCGTGATACCCAAGTCCGGCTCCCCACAGTCTTGCCCATTGGCAAAAGCCTCAAGCTGCGCGACCGAAGTCAGCGCCGCTTGCAGCTGTGAGCGAAGGGATGCCAACTCAGCCCTCATCCGAACACAGCAATCACAGTCCCTGTCCATTCTAGTCGATGTTGAACAACAGTTACTGAAACACGAGTCAGTGCCTAGATAACGCAAGGGAAACACGCAAAGAATGTATTAACTAACCGGTACAAATGACTAACGACTGCGCTACAATCTGCCTGAATTTACGATTACAGTAACTAAAACTCCAAATCACACCTCCTATACGAAACTCTCACGCAATTTAAGTAAGAATCTACGAAGTAAACACTAAAGCGCGATGCTACAACTCTCAAATACTATAATACGCCCGAAATTTATGAATTAAACAATGCAAGTACCCAAAAACACGCAAAGAAATTAAGAATTAAACTATGTAACAAATAAGTAAGCTAGGAGTATAAGACTTGCTGCTGGCAGCTGCTGATCCAACGGCGGCAGGGATATTACACCCTTGCATTTAGCACTTTCAGATAAAGAAAGATTCTTACGTAACAACAACAACAACAACAACTACTACTACTACTACTACTACTACTACTACTACTGCCATAAGCACCACTTAAAAGGAGTAACGCGTGTCTCGTCTCCTCACTGTCAAAAGGTGTCATTCTTTCTTTGGATAATCCATCGGTGTGTGTATGCAAGCAATTTTACATGATGGTTTTTATTTATTGTTTCTAATATTCCATCAGTTCAGGATTAGTCCTCAGTCCGGATTCGAGCTGTAGTCTGGTACAGATTGTCAGTTGTCATAACGTATTCATTACATCGCTGGTGCAGAGTTTTTAAACTGTCTACACCTATAGCGTTTCATGTCACTGCGTCGTCATTGCTTTCATCCCTGTCGATCCGTTCACTTCATTTCGGCGTATGTAATTCATTTAGTTTATCAGTTATACTGTGTTTGATTCAGTGTGTTGTTGCAGCGTACGATGTTGCTCAACCAAGCTCGTCGTTCATTACTCTCATAAGCAATGTTAGTAACATGTTAAAAGAATGTCATGTAGAGTATGTCTCCATCAAGTGAAGTGTTTACAGCGAAGTAGGATTATTACGGTGGTTTCATTGAAACATGTTTGTTATATATCGTTTTTGATCAAACGTAAATAAATAACATCTGTTTGTGATCGTAAGTATCTTTTTTGTTTAGCTTGTAGTTTTAATTTTTTTTTTTTTTTTTACCAATTTGTAGATTTCTCCTTGGCAATAGCGATACAGGAAGTCTGTTACATCATATTTCTTCCCCGTATCTGACAAATATTCCCAACACTTCAGAAGAGAGAATTCAGGATATCGATTTTTTGTGTGTGTGTGTGTGTGTGTGTGTGTGTGTGTGTGTGTGTGTGTGTGAGAGAGAGAGAGAGAGAGAGAGAGAGAGAGAGAGAGCGCTCTAAAATTCTTCCTTTAGCATTTCTCTCCCCGTCCCATTAGTATTTATAGAATATTTATGTAGAGTGGACGTACAGTTTTAAATAGTGCAGTTCGAAATTTCTTGTAGTATTTTTTTTTTTCTGTTCATGAGAAGACAGATAAAATTGTATGGAGTTTGTTTAGTGGGACGATCACAAAATTCATTAGATGAAAAACTGCGTACAACTGGAGATGTTAGATGTAAAATAGTTCTGCGGGTCGCTATCCTACATGAAAGAGAAAAGTGTTGTCAGCAGTTCGGCTGCAGCAATACCCGAATATTTTTCTCCGGTAAACATGGATCATCCTTGAGGAAGACCTTTGTATTACAATTGGAGACCGACATTGTCCACATGATCAGTAGATTCACCTTCTAAATCTTCCCAGAAGCAAGTATGAATGTCATTTGTACGTTTTTTGTATGAAAGTGGCTGAGTGTTTCCAGATGAGTCGCAGAGGGCGTAAAACAGATTGGGCGGTAACAAACAGGAAGCACAACCCATCTGCATTTATATACACATCATCAGTGACCTACTTTTTAAGATGGCACTTCCAACATCCGGCGGCAGTGCTAAGGTTCACAGCCAGAATCGTGAAGGTGAATTCCTTGTCAAAGATTATCATAATTACTGCGGAATTTTGTGTCTTGCTGCTGCAGAAATTATGGACAGCTCACGAAGTCAGGGTATCGAACAACCAACTTCTGAAATCCATCCTCTTAAAAATCTACAACTTAATTTGCGATTATTGCTGAATGGCCGGTTTTGACGCCGTCATTACTGTCGTGGAACCAATTGCCTTTGAAACTTGAGGATATGTATTAGAAAGGATGAAAAAGTAAGCTTTTGTTTCTTGAAGTCTTCCATCATTATTTGCAGCAAGTGTTCAGTGGTGACAGACGGCCCCACTTTATCTCGAACATAAGCATGCCCAGCATTTGTTCGACGTTCTGGTGCTTAAGAGTTTACTAACTTTTAATGTCGTGATCATTCTTGTGTACTTAACGTCGGGATAAAAACGTCCATTTTGAAATGCTTTGTCCGACGTGTTATTTATCCCTTATTATATTTGGTTGAACCAGAGCTTAATATTCCACAAATTAAGTTTGCCTTCCGTTACAGTGGTAAAATGTAAATAATACGTTAATACATTTAGTTTAAGTATGAACTGTTCTCTTTGATGTTTTCGCTTAACTACTTCAAGTTTTTAAGTTTGCGGTGTATAGATGCTTGAGGCATCTGAATGAAAAGTTTATTGATCAAAAAATTGCTATTGAAAAACGGGAAATCAGTCAGATCCAGCAAAATATATTCAGACATTTCTGCGAAGTTGACATCAACCGGTTATTGTTGTCGCGTTCGTGTAAGTCAGTTTTCCTTGCACATTCTCACCCTCGCTGTTACACGTGCGGGATGCAAGTTACGATACATGTTTCATATATGATTATAATGTTTCAGCGTGTGATACCTATTAATTTGCCGGTGTTTTAAGTTAGAATTGTTTTTGTGCACTGTTGCCATCCGGTGCCATAGGAGCCATCGGCAGACTGTTTTTGCTTAAGTGTTTAGGTTTTGAGTTAATTCATTGACCCAGTGACGTGACCAGGCAGTAAGTCATTATTTCAGAGCGTTCAATGTGTGAATTTTTTTTTCCTTGTGCAAGCATGATGATTTGTGCTCGTATCAGTCTTAATTTTTACATTGTTAGATTTCTCTGCTTTTCGGGGAAGTCCTGGACTTAACGATGATTTGCGATATTCCTGCATAATATTAGAGAACAAGTTTCACGCAGG
Organism: Schistocerca cancellata; assembly: GCF_023864275.1. Classification (NCBI taxonomy): domain Eukaryota; kingdom Metazoa; phylum Arthropoda; class Insecta; order Orthoptera; family Acrididae; genus Schistocerca; species Schistocerca cancellata. The sequence goes on from NC_064627.1 coordinate 205,461,750, forward strand.
GTTTTAACATTAGAACACAGATCTTGGGCTCTCCAAGATGGCAGACTGCAACAACATTAGGTTTCAGCCGCTGCCTGTGCTCAGGAACGCCACCTATTTATATTCTAACCTCGTTGACGACGTTGTCTAAGAGAACTATCAGCCAGGTAATTTTGTGTTGCATCGGTTGGAAAGGTCGAATGTAATCGTAAACAGAATCATTGTTGCAGCATTACTCATTTCGTGTGTAGTTATTGTAGACCAAGAAAAATTCAGCCAAAAAAAAGTTTGTTTTTGATACTTCCCTTACAACAGGCTTGAAATAACCAGCGTATCCTGGAGCGTTGACGATACAGAATCTTGTTGCCGGAAATTGATGTCTTGTGCAGATTGTGATTTTTACCTCATCTGGCCTCTGAATACCCGAGTTGTGTGGTACCTTACAGCACGTTTACGTTTATAAATGCCTTCCAGCAGTAAGTTCCATTGTCTTGCGAACTCGGATCGATGCAGCTTGGCAGAGAGCAATCAGGGAACGCTTCCAAGTCTCTCTGATTCGAAGCCACAGCAGACTTACAACAACTCGCATGTCCTGACAGCTTTGTAGATTACTGCTTTTGTGCCAGTATTGGGCTGACGGTGAGACCTTTTTATGTAACTGTATCGCCAAAAGTGTGATGACCCCCTCCATGCGTTTCCGCTAATTACTTAGTGCTGTAGCGCTTTACCTGACCGTTTACTTGAATCGGTGAGTCACATTTTTAATATGTAAATATCAATATGGTCCCAGGAACAAAAAGGTAAACATAGAAAAATTATTTTCACGAGAACTGATAGTTAGACAAGAAGTGCTAACCAGCCATCAGTTCTTTTGTGGCCAACAGTTTTAAGTTTTCTCTGGTTTTTCTAAGTCATTTAAGGCTGATTCCGGACTGATTCGTTTGGAAGTGCATGGCTAATTTCCGTCCCTTCTTTTTACATTTCGAATTTGCACATCGTTTCAAATCACGTTGTCGCCGAAGATGGGTTAAGAGTTATATTCCTTCCTCTATAAAGAAAACTGACCCGGGTATATTTTCGTATTGCAAGCATCATAATGAAATAAAATAAAACAAACATTCAAAAATTTACATTCAGATACGGAAATAAATTTAGTAATTGTAATATTGTTAAGACACTGCAAAAATAGCACAAGAGAACAACTCTGCTAATGGGAATGATTACATTTGCTAATGGGAATGTTAACATTATCAAGCACAGTATACACCTGGAAGATATCTTTAATAGCAGCTATTTTAATAAAGCAGTCAGTTGACTCATGTAATACAGATTGCGGTACAATGAAGATGCAATACGTGAAAAATTTAGCGACATTAAAATTTCTCCCGCATTCTGCTTTGAAATAAGGATAATCCTCCAAGGTCCTGAAAAGTAAATTGCAGAATTTAGACTATTATCAATAAAACGCTAACTGTTGGAGCTCTGAAGTGTAATACTGTACATCTTACATGTTGTATATAATTTATTTCGAGGAATCTGCTACGTCGTAGTTTTGTTATTTAGGTCCTCTATGATGATACTGCTATTACCAGTATCTACGATCGATCTCTGCTGAAATTATTTTCTGTACTGTGGTGAGAGGCAATGGCTTGCATAGCTGAAACTAATGGAATTTTGTAGACATTAATTGCAGACAAGTTTAAAAATTTTGTAAGACATAGTTTATCCAATTTTGTAAGCTAAAACGAAAGTAGAAAGGAAAATGTCGACAGTAACTAAGTCAACGTCAGGAAAAGGAATGAAAGTTTTATGTTGCACTAGTATTTACCGAGGAAAAATAAAACTGAAAAATACTGTGGATTTCTTGAAAAGGTTAGGCGCAGCTGATCCTGATGAATAATGACAACTTTCGGGAATAGAAAACAGTAAGTTAAAATATTTTCACTCGTTGAAGCCCTGTAGTTAATATTTTGCGAAAAGTCTCGGTCATATATCGCACAAAATAGAATAATTTGAATTTTACCTGAATCTCTTTTACGTCATTGCAATCAGTCACATATTTTGACACTCGATAACTCACTCATCGAAACCTGTAGGGTACTTCCCGTTGATATAGAATCATGAAGTTGGCAAGAAGTAAGGTTTCACACTATAACCAAAGAAAAAAAAATTAAAATTGTTAATTTGTTACGGGTAGACGTATCAAATTCAAATTTGCGTCACACACTGGAGTCTGTAGTCGTTTGTCGGTGTAAAAATGTCTAGCTTCTAAGTCAGTGCAGTCAGAAAGATACTGCGATTTGTGCCCCATATTTTGATACTCGCAGACTTAATCATTAAAACCTGTAGGGTACTTACCCGTGACGTAGAAATATGAAGGTCGGCAAGAAGCAAGGTTTTACAGTAAAAGTAACGGTAAAATGAGAAAATTGTTAATTTATATCACACGAAAAAATATTTCTTATGTATTTATCAAATTTCGAATGTCTCGGAATACGTGGGACTGATATCTTGCCAGTATCAGTGTAATAACAGGCAAAAATCTTAGAGATCCTCGATTCCCGGAATGGATGAAATGTGTGATACGTAAATAAGTTGGTACGGCTACCCACACAGCGCGAGTCATCCTCGCTCATGGCCAATTTTATTCTTTTGTTAACAAATCAGTTCCACTTGCAGTGCATTGGAATGAATGTAGCACGGCCGCTACGTCGCAGGTTCGAATCCTGCCTCGGGCATGGATGTGTGTGATGTCCTTAGGTTAGTTAGGTTTAAGTAGTTCTAAGTTCTAGGGGACTTATGACCACAGCAGTTGAGTCCCATAGTGCTCAGAGCCATTTGAACCATTTTTTGGAATGAATGTATCTAGGTCTTGGAACAAGCGAATTGTGCAGTCCTATAATTCATTAACACAAGACCCATGGAAATATACTTTAACTCAAAAGTCATGTCTTTAAATTTCGTATCAGAAAGACGTATTGACTGGAATAAAATAGTTACCTGTGTGCCCGTATATGAGCAACATGTAAGCAGATGTATACTTTTTAATTAGTGGGATTTTTGTTAAACCGTCAAGTTATACATTGTAACGTATAGAGTAATTATCGTCTAAGGAATATGTAACGACCTAACAAGTAAGCAGCTGTATTCCGACCATAAGAAATTGAGCTACCACAGAGAAAAGCTGTGATGTTCCTCAGAGAGTTCAGATGCTTCTGACAGCGTTATTAAGATAATTTACTGGTCTGTCTGCAGCTGCAACACCCGTGACAAGAAGTTGTATGTCGGTAGGAGACGCGCACTCGTGCGTAGAGCTCTTGCCAGATTAAAACAGAAAACAAAGGACGGCCGTGGAAGAACAAAAACAAAATCGTGCTGTGACATCTGTGTTGGCAGCCTTTTTATCCGGATGCATCTTTTTTCATTCATCTTTTACGTTTCTTTTTAATCCCAAAGGCCAGTCGTTGGACACCTTCCTTTTTTCAGAATGGTAATACGCGTAAGACAGCATATCTTTCTGTGTGAGATAGTTAAATACAAGCGATATTTACCGCTTCATTTTCGGCGTATCATAGCCTACTTTTTGTTACTGTTATCCTCATTTGCCCGTCGGAAAATATCTCTACAGGTAACAACTGAAATCATTTACGCTCTTTTGACGTATTCTCAATTGCATTACCACAATTATGCAATCAGCAGCCTTTGCCCTAACAAGGCCGTAGACAGCGGTGCTGTGAGACATTCGTTAGCTTCAGCGTAGGATGATGAGAGAAAATCTGAGTGGAGCACAAGATCATAAGCCATGTATGTACACCGAGATAACAAAAGCCATAGGATTTCGAAGTGCACCCATACAGATGACGGTAGTATCGCGTACATAGGGTATAAAAGGTTAGTACATTGGCGGAACTGTCATTGGTACTCAGATGATCATATGAAAAGATTTCGGACTTGAGGATGGCCACATGACTGGAATTAAAAGAAACTTTGAACGCGGAATGGTAGTTGGACCTAGATGCATGGGACACTCCATTTCGGAAATCGTTAGTGAATTCAGCATTCCGTGATCTACAGGGTCAAGAGTGTGCTGAGAATACCAAATTTCAGGCATTGGTTCTCACCACGGACAACCCACTGGCCGACGATCTTCACGTAACGACCGAGATCAGCGGTGTTTGCGTAGAGCTGCCAGTGCTAACAGACAAGCAACACTGCGTGAAATAACAGCGAAATCAATGTGGGACGTACGACGAGCGTATACGTTAGGACAGTGCTGCAAAATCTGGCATTAATGGGATATGGCAGCAGACGATCGACGCGCGTGCCTTACCTGGCACCACGACATCGCCTGCAGCGCCTCTCCTGCGCTCGTGACAACATGGCTTGGGATCCTAGACGAGTGGAAACCGTGGCCTAGTGAGATGAGTCCCGATTTTAGATGGTTAGAGGTGATGATGGGTTCGAGTACGGAACAGACCTCAGTAAGCCATGGATCCAGGTTGCCAACAAGGCACTGTACAAGCTCATGGTGGCTCCATAATGGTGTGGGCTGTGTTTACATGCAATGGGCTGGGTCCTCGGTTATGTTCGGCTACTTTTGCATCCATTCATGGACTCCACGTTCGCAAGCAACGCCGCAATTTTTATGGATGACAGTGTGCCTTTTGTCACCAGGCCACATTTGTTCGCGATAGGTTTGAAGAACTTTCTGCACAATTCGAGCAAATGGTTTAGCCACTCAGATCGCCCGACAGTTTTCTGTTTCTCCTCCAGTGTTGCAACGGCGAGTCGTCAGAGTTTTCAGTTTTCTGCAGGTAAGTGTGTTTGTGTTCATTTTAATCGTTCTCGTCGTCTTTTTAATTTAACTGCCATGAATATTGGGGACGCAATCCTACATTTTAGAGACACAGTGCTCTTTCTGTGCCTCATTTTTTACCCCCGATTTCCGTGGTTACCACACCTGCGAGACCTGAAAGCCAGAACCCTGAAGGCACTGAACATCATAAAGTGCCTTAGCCACAGACCTTGGGGAGCGCACAGGGCTCGTCTCCTTTAGTCCTGTCGTTACCTGGGTCACTAACTACTGAGCAGAAGCTCTTAGTGGACATCAATGTCGAAAGAAATCGGCTCTGGAATTATCTTAGAAACCATCCAGTATTCGCTGAAAGTTATTTAGACGATTCGCGAAAATTATATCCCAATTGAAAGTCCGTTGTCTTAACATTGTTTGCTGTAATCGGAGCATTTCATGTAGCAAATCTGAAGTTTATTAGAGGAGCAGGTTGCTTCATAAGTGATGACTATAGGATGGAGGAAAACATTAGTTTTCTCTTGGCAGGTATCAGGTGCGTTTATGATGCACCTGGGGAACCGTCTCAAATCGTTCAGTCAGTGGGAATGTTGTTTCCGATGTTTAAGATTTATATATACTACGCATTTGACCATCATATCTGTAACTGTGGGATAAATCACGCAATATTATGAAAAAAATGGAAGACGTGACACAGCACGTTACGTATATAATTCAGTTGTTGTGGTCCTTGCCAGAATGCCTTCTGTAGTTTGTTTTTACTTTTTTTTGCATTTGTTATATGTTGTTCGCAGTTGACTGTGAGGAAGACATAACTGAGCTGTTAAAAAAGCTACGAGGCCAGATACTTGGCGTAGAGTGTACTCTATTTTTCAGCACCTCACATGTCTTAAATCATGTCACGGCGAGAGAAAAAACACACTTTTTTATGCTTAATAGATTTGTTTGTTCTTTCGGGGCCGGTGACTCAGTGGTAAAGTGCCAGGCTACAAATCTAAAAGCCTCAGGATCGAATCCCCAACCAAACCTAGGATTTTTATTTCTTACATATCACTTCACTCACCTCTGGCAATATTTGTTAATGTGAAAAGTGCTGAGTTGTACTGTGGTTCGTGATCGACGTTTAACTGTAGATCCCCTTACAACAGGATAGGTAAGTAGGTTCAGATGTCGGAGGAAGGCAACTGCTTATCACGTCCAGCAGGACCATGTCTAGTTAAGCACTGTGGCGTTCAAAACAATCTTTGGATTGATGATTGCTTTACAACTTTTCTTCCTCACAGAGTTTTCTTCCGAAATTTGTAATCCTTAAATTTTGCTCTTCAGCGAATTTCCGCCAGTGCTGTCATTCAGTTAAAGAGCCTCTGACAGCGCTAAAAGTAAAAGTATGTGGCATTGTTCACTGAGAGACGGAAGAATAGTACAACTACCCAATGAAGTAAAAGCTCCTTTACTCGCGCATTGGTACCTTCCACGCGAAAGATGATTGTTGCATTTCAAGAGTGGTAAATGGCTGTAGGTGCCTGATGAGTACGTGTAGACTTACTGTTATATTTGTATTACTATTGTTGAGGTTAAAGGAACGTACAGCCGCCGCGTAGTGGCCGAAAGCACTAACACCCAAACCTTCAGATGTCTGACACCCAGATCAGTACCAATCATTGTGTGTTGATAGAGTATCAACAAAAACAAATATTTGGTGAATCACCCCACCAATACAAGTTACAGATAGGATGGTAAAACATGAAGTGTATATAAATCTTGAACATCGGAAACAACATTATCACTGACCGAATGATTTCAGGCAGTTCCTCAGGTGCTATCATAAACGCACCTGATGCCTGCCAAGAGAAAACTGATGTTAAAGTCGAGCTGTGTGCTGTCGTCCAGGAGAACAAGCGTAAACGGTAATTAAACGTAACACCAAAACTGCGAGTCCTTAATGCAAAGATATCTGGTATGTCAGTAGAGCGTCAGGTCGTCGTATGAAAGGTCCAGAGTTCGAAACCCACTGGTGGCAAATATTAAAAAAAATAGTTTAAGCGTGAAATTATTATATGGGAGAACATTATTCTGTCATGTAAAAGGACATTTCGGAGTTTCTAGCAATGTTCTTATGGCAGTCTGCTTTCGCTTCGTTAGTTGAAAGTAGCAAACCCATGGAGTACATTTCTATAGATAGGTATGGTGTTATCTGTTTCTACATTTCATGGACTTTGTGGTCGCCAATTTTGATAAGTTTTCTGCTAATCTCATTTACGCTGCTCCACTTTCCAATCGTCTTTCATCGGTTTATTCTCCCTGCATAATACACTGAACGTCATAAAAAGGTTTCCACCCAGAAGGACAAAGCGGATTGCGGTCATTGTTGGAAGTTAACCTTACGAGATGATTACACTTTCACCTTGAAGAACCAACATTATTGAGGTTCAGGGCAACAAAACGGACTGTTTGTATGGCGCCACTCGCCATGGATGTGAATACAGGCGTCCAGACATCGTGGCATGGAGTTGTACAGGTCTCGGATATAGTCCTGTGATACTCCATCGGTTGCTGCTTGCACCTGAACTCGCAGTTACTGTAGAGTGGTGGGTGGAGGTGGATTCCTCACGACATGCTCCATTGCACCTCACACGTACCCGGTCAGGAAAGGTCGGACAATGCCATTGGCAATGGCAGAGTATCCACAGCCACAGACACACTCAGGAGGTAATAGTGGTATGGGGATGAGAGTTGTCCTGTTGAATTAGGCCGTTGGGCACAGGTGCTTTTGAACATCAGAGCTGCCTGTTGCAGGACCTCATCCATGTACCGTGCAGCAGTATCAAGAGCTCGTGAAGAACACGTACGGTGAACGGTTACCGTAGGATATTGCTCCCCAAACAATGGCACCACACTGACGGGACGTGGGACGGTTATGGGAGACCACAAACCGCTTGCTTGGTACTGTCCACTGCGCCGCCAGACAAGGACACAGTGGTCGTCGCCTCCAAGATAGAAGTAGGACTCACCTCTAAAGGTGACCCAAAGTCAGTCTACAGGTCCTTATGTCCGTCGTTACTGACGCCGGGCGAGTTGGACGCGACGCTGCAGAGGTGTGAGTGGTAAGCGTCCCCCCTATCCCCTCCACGCTGAGCGGTCGCCAGCCTCCCATGACTGTGTATGGGCACATCCAACCTGAGTGGCGGACCCTGCCTGCGCACAGTCGCGTGGCAGCTTTCATCATGCCAAAACAGAAGGGAAAGAACGGAGCGTGGGGCAGCAGGTAGAGGTCGGGGCTAGCATGTAGCAGTGCGCCAGTGGAGCCGACAGCTGTAACGTGTCGGGGCAGACCATCAGGGCAGGGGAAATTGGCTGATGGTTGCCTGTGAATGGACGGCTTTAGCGGCCGGCAAGCGGCGAGCCCTGCGCCAAGCAACCGCCTGTCAGTGGCAGTACTTACGGAATGTTGTATAGAAAGCAGGATATTGCGTAGAAGGCAGGACAGCCCACTGAATGAACCCTGTCGTTTCCGTTGGATCTGTTCCGGCGTGGCGGACTGTCCACAAGTCCTGCAAACTATGCTGCATGTCAGATATTCGGATCCTACATGAAGATGCGCATGCGTGCCTCCCTGTGTTCATGGGCACCGACAGTGGGGAATGGTGATGTCTACACGACCGGTGTGGCACGCAGTACGACAATAGGACCACTCAGCCTTCCAAAGCCACACTAAGCAGCCCCTCTCCCTTTCCAACTCGATTAGCTGGGCAACTAAATGTAGTGTGTGCCGCCTGTGCATAATGCACATTCAGATTATGCTCTAGTGATGATACCCACCGTTGCACTGGCCGGCACGTTCATTTGGGACCCCTCTCAAATTCGTAGAACATCACGCACATTTAATCAAAGCTACTACCTTGCAGGCACACGGATTTTTCAGAAGCGATTCTGGAGAAGCAGTTCGTTTAGATTCAAAGCGATTGTTCTTTTTTGGATCAACTTCGATGCGAACCACGTGCATTAGGTCGTCCGTGTGAAAGCAGATGCACTATACTGTTGCATTTTTCTGTATTAGTGTTCAGCAAGTCTGGAGCATTTTGAATTTTTTTTCGTGAAGGTTTTAACGTGCATCGGTTTTAGCGGGAACATTGACCTTAACAAGAAAAGCAGCTAGCCAAGGTCTGACGGTCCCCTTGTAAAATATGAATGTCACTGACATATGAGCATGTCCCATATTTCTGACGACAGGCATTCGATAAATTGAATACTTTCTACATTACACACAGTAAAAAAAATAATTAACACATCAGTGATACATTCATCGTATTTACGTGATTAAAAAGGTAAACTGCGTAATTATAATATGTGGTTGATACAAAGTAGCCGTATTCATGAGCGTTCTTAGAAACTATTATGTATCCATGCTCGTCGTCAGATACGGGGTGTCTAGGAAGCCTGCATACTCGGATCGCTAGACAACATTCAAACAAATCGAATTAATGAGTTTTATTACAAAATGAAAAGATATGAGGGTGGTCCCGTAAGAACCCGGCCTGACCGAGAGATGGCAGTCGTTGTTGAAAAATATCTCTGGATTAGAAAGTATATGATCCCTGAAGTATATGTTCAAAATTTGAAGACGCCGCATTGTTTAGTATTTGTTTGGCAGTCATCAATAATGAACGTTGTGAGTGAACTTGTGAAAATGGAGAAAATTGGTCATCGTTATGTGGTACAGTATTTCTTTTTTGGAAAGGCCTCAGCGAAACCAATATTATAGCTGAGCTAGATTCTACTTTAGAAGAGTCTGCTCCTTCGTTGGCAACAGTAGAATATTGGGTAGCTAAGTGTAAACGAGGCCGTACGAGTTGCTAAGACGAGCATCGCAGTTGTTGACCAAATGAGATGACGACTCCAGAACTGGTGAAGAAAATCGACAAAGCTGTACTGGATGATCGTCGACTGAAAGTGAGCGAGCAAGCAGACATAGTAGGCATTTCAAAAAGTGCGTTACATCGCATTTTATCTAAAAATTTGGACACGAGAAAACTGTGCAAGGTTTGTGTCGTGTTTGCTCACACTCGAGCAAAAACAGTGTCTTTAAGATGTTTCAAGTGAGCGTTTAGCGAAGTTGCGCAGCAACAAAGCTGATTTTTTGCGCCGTTTCATAACCATGGATGAGATACGGGTCCACTACTTCACTCTAGAGACAAAAGAACAATTAAAACAATGGACACAAATTGGAGAACCGACTCCAAAGAAGGCGAAGACCGTTTCATCTGCAGGTAAGGTCATGGCGTCGGTTTTTTGCGATGCATGTGGGATAGTTTTCATTGACTACAAAGGAAAAACTGTCAACGGCGAGTATTATGCGAACTTTTTGCAACGTTTGGGCAAAGAAATTAAGCAAAAAGTACGCATTTGGCCAAGAAGAAAGTGTTGTTTGTTCAGGACAATGCACTAGCTCATAAGTCCGTTATTGCAATGGCCAACAGTAATAATTAAAGTTTGAATTGCTACCTCATGCACCCTGTTCGTCAGATTTAGCCCCCTCGGATTATTTTCTGTTCCCGAACTTGAAAAAATAGCTCGGTGGTCAAAGATTTTCAACAAACGAGACGTGATGTCGACAGTTCATGGCTATTTTGAGGATTTAGTGTTTTCATTATGTAGTGGGTATCGAAATTATTGAACATCGCTGGGAAAAGTGTATCGAGCTGAAATACGATTGTGTTGAAAAATACGTACATCTTTTCCAAAATGGGGTACTTATGGGACTACTTACCTTTGCTACACAGATGTGTCGCAAGCGAAGGGCGACATAAGAAATAATCAAGGTTTTCCGTATAAACAATTCCAAGGCTGTGTTGCATAGAGTGTACCAGCGATGTGAATAGAGTTGACGCTGCTCTAGAAGTCTTTTAGCTACTACTCAGCTGGGGGCCGGCCGAAGTGGCCGTGCGGTTAAAGGCGCTGCAGTCTGGAACCGCAAGACCGCTACGGTCGCAGGTTCGAATCCTGCCTCGGGCATGGATGTTTGTGATGTCCTTAGGTTAGTTAGGTTTAACTAGTTCTAAGTTCTAGGGGACTGATGACCTCAGCAGTTGAGTCCCATAGTGCTCAGAGCCATTTGAACCTTTTTTGAACTCAGCTGGGGCGTCGCCAGTCGGTCGTGGCGCCTATGTTCTCTTCCCATAGCGGCCGCTGCTGTCGCGTTGTCGTCCTGGAGAGGGGAGGTCAGCATGCGATTGGCTGACGTCTTCTCACGGTCATCTACAGTCTATTGTTCTCGACTGGCGTGCCGGTGCTTGACTTTTCGCTGTAACAAGCAATTATTCTGTTGTTTAGACACAGATGAAAGCTGCACTTACGACGCATGTATACTGTCTGTTCTGTACAATGAGGTATTTCATACCTTTGCCGTGTGACTGAGGCCGACGACCTACTGCATCAATTTGGCTAGACTTATTTGGAACCAGTTTTGTTGGATCCCGATACTCCCTGCTAGTAGTTCTACATTTATACTGATCGAAGGCCTCCTTCTCTTTTTTGTCTTGAGTTTTTCCTGCTAACAGAATGCCTTTGCTGCTCTGGATTTGAATTCTAATAGATCATTTTGTTTATTACGAGGAATTTCGACTGTCACAGTGCCTCCTCACAAGTGGTAGTTGGGCTTTGAAATGTCCATTTGTATTTCGAGGAGCATAAAAGCTTCAGAATATTAGCTGGAATATTAGTTAGAATTTCCACATCGCAATACAAGTGTAATGTAATCAGTCAAAACAGTGTTAAGATCTGGTGTTCACATGAATATTTGGTAACTTGTCATAAATATATACATATACAAATTAATAATCATCACAGTTGGTCACAAAAGTAGCCTGCTGGTAAAAATCAACGGAAATATTTGTTTTTACTTCGCTTGATTTCATTTTATGTATGCACAAAGGTATACAAACAGTATTTTCAAATTCACTTGCACGTGCAACCAGATTATTATATCAAAATGTGATATACGTTGCGTCACAGATACTGTAGTACAAATAAATAATTTTCAGAACTGAACTTACCTCTGTATTTAATTGTAATTCTACAGTTCCCTGAGACATTTAAGTCTCCTCTTTATCTGCGATAATTATTGAAGCAGAAGAAATGGATTAATTTACTATGGTCACAAGACTAACACTTGGCGTAGTAAGGGTACCCGTGTGTACTTATATAGGAAGTACCCCAGACTTAACAGCTAAAACTGAAAAAAAAAAAAGATTTTAAAATATGTACATCAATGTTTTTTATCTGTAAACACTGCATTTGTTGTTGTTGAGGATATTTTTGTTCTCTCGTTGTAACTTCAAAGATGCGTGATATTTTCACCAAACGCGTTTTGATTTATTGAGGTATAGCATCATCAGTGGTCTATAATTAAGTTATTTACATTTTGATTTGATTTAAGATTGAAAAACAGTTCGTTAAGAATATGTTGATTTGTACTTACGGTGATTTTCGCTTGATTTGTAGCATACATCGGGGAATGCCGTCTACTAGCACATCGTTGTTTGTCTGCATTAGACAGTAATAATTTTGGTCTAATTTTTAGTTGTTCTGCAGCACTATGCCTTTGTTACGTTTTTCACAGCACACTTTTTAAGCACACCACTGTTTGATGTTTGTTTTTGTACTTCTGGGTGTGTGTTGTGGTTTGTTTTGTTGTGTAGCCAACACAATCTTTCCACTAGTTTGTTTTTGACCTTCAACCTTCTTTTTTATTAGATTATTGTATGTGTGTGATTCTATTTCATTATGTTGCTGTGTATTTATATACTGTATAAGAACAGGGAAGGAATAGCGATGGAGGGATTGTTTGTTTTTGCGGGGGGGGGGGGGGGGGGGGAGGGAGAGGGATATAATTATGAGTGGACATAAGTGTATAGTAGTGTGATGGAGCAAGAAGTGAAATGTGGAATTTTGAGGGGGGGGGGGGGGCGGTGAAGGATGGAAAAGGCTCTTTTCTTTTTCATGTATTTTCATCAGTTATTTTATATATAGTCCTGTTTCCTATATTTATTTGGTCATTGAGCAACTGTTTGTGTTACTTCTTCGTGCATGTGGAAATTTTCTTGGGAAGGAAGGAGAAGTCTGTCTTTACTGATTTTTATGATATTCATATCTTTTTCAATATTGCTTGGTCAATGGCGTCTGTGTTTTTGATGATCTACAATTTTTGAATGGTTTGTACCGTATTTAAATGGTCTGATGTATTCCTTGTACCTTGTGCCGAGTGTCCTGCCAGTCATTCCAATGCATATCTTTTCACAACCTGTGCAACTGATCTGATAGATGGCAGATTGTTGGTGTCGGTCTGGTTTTGATTTCATTTTTGGTATGTGCTTTTGTGTTGTTGTTTGTTTTGTGAGCAATGTTTGCTTTGTCTTTTGAATATGTTACATATTTAATGTGTGAATTTGTTTTGGTAGGTCATTGTATGTCATTTTTTGTAGTAGTGCAACTTGTATGAGTTTGTGGTTTGGTTGGTTCTCTTCATTATTTTTCTCCGTGTTTTTTTGTTTAGTTTGTCAACCATTATTTATGTCAATTTTTAATGCTATTCGTTTTATAATGGCGAAACGCGTCTGGTGAAAAAATGTGCATTTTTGTAGTTGCGTGATAGAACAAAAATACCCTCAAGAATTGTAAAGCAATTATGGACAATATACCGCACAAATGAATAATTCACTGCATTTGTGTGCAGCCGAGCATTGAAAGTAAACAAAATCGAAAATTACAGAAGCGGAAGTTGCATAGGAAACAGTAACGAGGAACAAAATATTATGACTGCTAGAGTCATAAATGAGGTGGTATTTGGTACAAAGCTAACCATTTACCCAGTACATTACATGTTAAAACATGGAATAATTAGAGAGCCACATTTCCAAAAATAGAACTTGCAGTATTCTTCACGTTTTTCTCTCATTTTTCATCGAAGTGCAAACGTGGAGCATTAATGAAGTCGAACGGAACAGTTCGTGGCAAAGATTTGTGTAATATTACTGTGGGTTTTGATATTACACTGTTGCACTGCGAATGTATCAAAAATGATGTAGTAAATCCATATGCTGCCCTTGTCAAGTGTGCGTACCATTCCATTTCTCTGAGTTTCAGTCCAAATCTGAATTTCGATTACCTATAAGAGAACCACATACTACAACACAGCAGTTCCCGTTTGGGAAATAGTAATTTTGTCAATATTCAAACATCGAATGAACACAGATGCAGAATTTTGCAGATGAATAACCTTAATGAGTGTTAGGACGGACACATATCTGTATTTTAAAATCCATTGCTACTATGTTCTTGGCGGTTTGGGTGGGGTACTTCCCATGTTAGTAGGAAAACCCATTACCTGTCAACTTCATTTACTTTCGTTGAAGTAGTTGGTCTCATCCTGCGTCCATTGCTCCTGCGTGAGACAGTAATATTGCGTTTTAATTTTTCTCTTCGCAGGTATAAATCAGAAATAATACTACTTACATCAGTAGTTAAGAGGGCAGAATTTCCCAAGGAATGTATTAACAATAAGCCGCTCTTTATATTGATTAGCACGAAGTAAATAAACCAGCGAGACGGAAACAGTAACAGATAAATTTTTGTGCGCACCAGTTCTAAATCTGCACACAATCGTTCAGCTTGGTTAAGGTTGGAGCTGCAGCACCGCCCGGCTGATGAGGAAATCGACATTCGAAATCCAGTGTTTTTCATCACTCAGATAAAACGCATTTATGGAATGGCACGAGTCCCGGCTGTTCATCACTGCTGGCGTTTTGTTTTCATTAGTCACGTGAACGAGTAGCTGCCTATCGGTGGACGGCTGGAGGGCTAGATGACATTTTTACCGCAGATAAAATTGTGAAATGCCACGCACATTCCCTATCAGTAACACCCCATACGTTCGGAATGTTTTTAATAAGATTAGCGAACAAACTTCGAATTTCATAATGAATCATTGAGGGGAATGATTCAGAATAATAAAGTAGACAGCCAGGTCATAAAGTGAAATATAATTCATCCATTTCACCAAACACTTTACACGCTGAAGACGGGATACCAGTGAATTCGGCGGCGGCGGTGGTGGTGGTGGTGGTGGTGGTGGTGGTGGTTAGAGTGGCAACTAGCCTTCGCTGCGGACGGCCTTGTTTGCCGTCTGTTAAAAATATGTAATATCTAAAGCAAAAACTGAGACTTTGCTTGTAATGTTTAATGTTAGTGAACGCGACTACTCTTAGTTTGATATTTCTTTTAGTTACCACATTAGTTATTTGAATCACTAGTGTAATAATTAACATACAGTTAATTTATACACCTCTTTCATCAGCAGACGGGGGAGAGTGATACGTGGTACATGGTCCATTTACGGATACGAGTTCTTATGTTCATAGCCAGTCATTTATTTATGAGTGTGAAAAATTAGAATGGTGATGTAATTCGATTTTGGGGTTCATGTTAGTTGCGTTCACGTTTCATTTCTATTAGGTAATCTAATTCCTTTTTTGTGATCGGAGCGTATGTTATGACTGGTGTGCGAGATATATTTGTGTACAAGTTTGTTGGTATAGTCAAACGATAAGGGTGTTAAGCACTTGGGTTATGTAGAGGTCTTTATTAAGCTCATCTTTATGATGTCGTTTGCTAGTGATTTCCTGCTTCAGTCAGATTTTTTCTCCGAAACTTATAAGACGTTGCAGTGTATTGCATTTTGCTTTCACCTTTATGCACACTTGAGATGGTGTAATATTGCACTTGAGACGCATTTTGTTGTATCGTATGCTCTCGATGATTTTTACTATTTTGTTTTTGAGACATAAGAATTGTGGGATATTCCCCGTGGTTTCTCTTGTTGTATGCAACAGTTTCCTACCTAGCGGGCGCTTAGCTCGCATGAGATCGAAGAACGACGTATTATAAGTACAAATTTTTTACCACGCTGTTTACGTATTCGTAGTGATACAAGTTACACGACAAACTCGTTTCGGCGTTTTACCGTTATCAAGCATACGTGTGATAATGTTATAATAGGTATAACATTGTCGCTTACTGGATGGGCAAAACTGTGATAGAAAGTGGGACTTCTTCCCACTTTTATTTCTTTTAATTAATTAAAGTAATCCGCCTCGTTTTTCTGGCTGTATGTTATGGCTGTTACAAGAACCAGTGTAGGAATTTCGGTACTGTTTTCACTTGTAGGTAGAGGGATTCTCGAGGTATGTTTGTGCACGTAACTACATCTTATAAACAAGGCATCCTGCCATAGATACTTCAGTACTACCCGTGCGAAGACGGGGCGGGTCGCTAGTATGTATAAAACTTAGTGTTTGTGGATGAAGTTGTTGAAACCTTCAAAATCACTTTCCTCCCGTCACTGATTTTGTTTCTAGAGCTACTCTTGGTTCCATTGTTGTACGCTAAAGTCGTTGTGCGGTCGTAGCGGTTGTGGTTGTAGAGATACGAGTAAGTTGGTCACCGTCACATCGTGGTGGTCCTCAGAATATCTTCTGTCTCTTTCGTTTCAATGTATTTTTCAAAGGGAAAAATTCAAAATTGTTGTGTAACCTACGCGAGCTATTACGAATATTTTTTCCTATGTTGTAGAAAATTCTCGAGTACAACTAGGGAACGGTGCTAATGCATTGATCCGCAGTACAGCAGAATCATGTTAACTGATGTGTTGTGCAACATAGTGCAGACAGAGAAACAACTCATCGGAGAAGTGTATCCGCTTAAAGAGAGATAATGCGTAAACAAAGAGTAGTTGTAACAGCGGATAATATCAGCAACAATAAATGACTTAGTTTAGGAAAGAAATCGATGAATACAAAATATGATACTAGCGGCATAAAAAAAATTAAATCCATTGATACAATGATGAACCAAGACGAAAGCGTAAACTTCGCAACAGAATTCCTAAATTCTTTCAGTGTTTCCAGTGTGCCCTTGAAAAAAGGTTATAAATGACATCATAGAAGCGGAAATAACCTGAAAACAAAAAGGCAATTCGGTATTCATATTACGAATTTTAGTCATTTCAACTAACTTACTATTCAGCTTTAAAAAAAACTTTGTCCGCGTGTAGGACAACCACAAAACGAAAGCAAAACAAGAATCGCAGTTTATGATAATATAAAATAAGCAGGTTACATGCTATACAGACGAGATGGCATAATTGCGGCTTATTTTCTTTTCTAGTTGAGAAAACAAACTGTAAAATAGACGAAGCGAAATGGGCTCTTTTCAGCTAGTTCCATATAGGGACGGCGTAACCAGAATTTGAACCTGTCTTCCACCAAATGAGAGTTGTGTATTTTGAACATTTGCGAGGCCACTTGGTCAGGAAAAGATAGCATATACACACATCAAAAAAAGTTTAGCATCACCTCGGTTCTGAGAGTTCCGGAACCGTCCAGAAAATTGGAAGAGAGGTCAACATAAACATAATTTCTGCTCCTTTTATTGCTCATGGAAACCACACATTGCATGTTGTACCACCATACAGCGAGACCTTCAGAGGTGGTGGTCCAGAGTGCTGTACACACTAGTACCTCTAATACCCAGTAGCATGTCCTCTTGCATTGATGCATGCCTGTATTCGTCGTGGCCACAAGCGGCGTATGTCGGCCCCACATAATGCCGCCCCAAAACAGCAGGGAACCTCCACCTTGCTGCACTCGCTGGACGATGTGTCTAAGGCGTTCAGCCGGACCGGGTTGCCTCCAAACACATCTCTGACGATTATCTGGTTGAAGACATATGCGACACTCATTGGTGAAGAGAACGTGATGCCAATCCTGAGTGGTCCATTCGGCATGTTGTTGTTGGCCCATTTGTACCGCGCTACATGGTGTAGTGGTTGCAAAGATGGACGTCGGGAGTGAAGTTCCGCATCATGCAGCCTATTGCGCACAGTTTGAGTCGTAACACGACGTCCTGTGGCTGCACGAAAAGCAATATTCAACATCGTGACGTTGCTGTCAGGGTTCCTCCGATCCATAATCTGTATGTAGCGGTCATCCACTGCAGTAGCAGCCCTTGGACGGCCTGAGCGAGGCATGTCATCGACAGTTCCTGTCTTTCTGTATCCCTTCAATGTCGGAACAACATCTCTTTGGTTCACTCCGAGACGCTTGGACACTTCCCCTTGTTGAGAGCCTTTCCTGCCACAAAGTAACAATGCGGACGCGATCGAACCGCGGCATTGACCATTTAGGCATGATTGAACTACAGACAACACGAGCCGTGTACCTCCTATCTGGTGGAATGACTGGGTCTGATCTGCTGTCGGACCCCCTCCGTCTAATAGGCACTGCTCATGCATGGTTGTTTACATCTTTGGGCGGGTTAGTGACATCTCTGAACAGTCAAAGGGACTGGGTCTGTGATACAATATCCGCAGTCAACGTCTATCTTCAGGAGTTCTGGGAACCAGGGTGATGCAAAACATTTTTTGATGTGTAACATTCAAGGAGAGACAGTAAGAACAACAGAATGACGCGTACCGACGCCCACATAAGTTCTATTGCATGTGAACCGACCGTCGTCCTGAATATGCGGTTAAAAAAATGGAGTTGGAACTTCCTGCAAGTCACGTCATTTTTCTATGTTCGAGTATGTCTACTCGGCGTCGGCTATTAATTTCATTCTTTCCTTCGAAGATAAAAAAAAGCAATACTTACCCCCGTTATATTCCAAAATACGTTAATATTACTTTGGTTGCTGCCGTTGGGCTATTTATTACCCCTTCTCTATCGGCGATTCAAGTTGCGTTAGTATATGCTACTACATTTTCTAAATACTCTGTTCTTCTATAAACAAGAAGCCTAATTACTCTTTGTTGGTGCATTGTCTTTATGATACGCCTTGCACATGCTTTCCGTACTCCTTTTTGTCAAGACTGAGGAAATGACCTGTACTAACATCTCCGATTAAAATAAGTTCTTGATTGACAGATCGCACATGTGAAGAGTGGGGGGAGGGGGGGGGGCGGTCACGGTTGCTGGCGTGCAGCTAGTCATACTTAATAAGGGGTTTGCATGTATCTAAAACACGTGGCCCTGCAGGCCACTGTCTGAAGCTTCAATCACAAAGTTATTTTAATCGGAGTATGCCAAAGTTGCTGCTTATGTGAATCGTCTGTCGTTTTGAATGTGAGATTCAGCCAACATAGTTGAAATTTGCTTAGCTTATTTTCGGAAGTCGCGTGGCATGCACTGTTCGTTTTAATCATGTTGCATCAAGAATTTGACGTGATTCATGTAGAAGCCACTTTGTTGCTTAAATAAAGGGACTAAATTTCAAATGTCATCACGCTTCAGAAACATGAAATGATGTCATTTAGTAATATTTTTGCTGTCCCAACAGAAGTGCGGTAAAATAATTCACCATAACTGCTAATTAATACAGTGTAAGAACTCCTTTGGAATCCAAAAGAGACGGAATCCTTTTGGATACTACAGTGGCTAGACAGTATTAAAATTTGGCGACTGTTTTGTTCGGAGAAGACTGGTTGTTTCATCTTGATGTTCACTGAACTAATGTTGGACATCAGTAAGGCATTATCACCTCCAGTCTTCTACTGTGAACACGCCTTATAGCATTGAACAGTGTACGTAATAGAAGCTACCAGGTACCATTTCTTTCAGGGTCACCATAGGACCCACAGAAACATAAGGAATGACCGCCCAAGCCATTATACAATGTCCGCCATGCTTCACATGGAACAGAATGTCTGGATTGCAAACATTCCATAGTGTCCTCTGTTCGTCAACATGGTCATCGGCTGGGAACAGGGTAAATGTAGACTCGTTGGATCTAATTATGTGCTTGAATTGATGAGTGATAAGAGTTTTGTGCCGTTTGCTCCACTACAGCATCTTCTACGTATTCACGTGATTCACTGGAAGTTTGGCAAAAACTGCTGTATCGTGAATATTTTGTTTTGGAGTTCTGGTTGCATTATTTACGTTGACTCTGCTTTCTGTGGACACATTTTCTGTCGGCAGTCTCAATCGTGGCAGTTTTCTTGTTTATTAATGCCGTCTTCTCTTACGTTCGTAAGTTTAGTATTCTTCCGCTGTTGCCTGTAGCTGATTTAGTTTGCCCACGAACTTTGTATAGTGTGTTGCCAGTAGTTACAGAACCTGTAGCGTCTCCTAATAAGTTGTTATAACAACAGTGAAAGAAAAACATTTTTTGGTACAAATCTTTTAATTACTCCTCAAAATATTCGCGTTTACAATTCATACACATTTGCATGTATTGGAACCAGTTCTGGAAACTCTAATGTCGACATCTCAAAAACATTGCTTTGGAAGGACTCAGCCACTTCATGAGGCGGACGTAAAGGAACGAAAAAAGTTATTAGGCGATAAATCAGGTGAATATGGGCATAATTAGAGGGTTTTCTCCGTCAAATAGTGAATAGTTAATGTAATTTGTGACACGTGGCACTGTCATAAATTATGATGAATTATTTGATACTGGAATTTGTTTTCCCGATTTCATAGATGACTTGTGGCAAACCGACTGTTGTACACCGTTCAACGTTAACTGTTCTTCGATCCCGTAAAACAGTTATCGCGACATGTTGAGTGTAACCAGTGAAAGAAGCAATCATTTTTTGGGCGTGCTTCACCAACGAACCACTTCTGTTGGTATCGGTTAATGTTGGAATACCCAAACAGTTGACTGATGCTTAGTTTCCGGCTCGTACGAATATATCCGTGTTTCGTGTACTGTTACGGTGTAGTATACAGATTTTGCATTTCGTCCGTCAGTTTTTTTTTCGGGCGTTTCCTTATAACACTTAACCCGTGTTTAGCTTCGACCCAGTTGTGCGAAACACATGTTTTTGACAGATAAATATTCAATCCAACACCGCATATACTACAGTTTCATTATGCCTGAAGAGGCGCGTATGTCACTGTAAGTCACATGCCAAACCTCTAATAATCGTGATGCGCACAACATCGATGTTTTCTGGGAAGAACAAAGGAGGTGGCTTACAAAACACGCAATCGACGAATACTTGAACACTGATCGTCGGTATAAGATCAGTACCAAATTGGGTTGATAAATGAAATAGAAAAGACCCAAAGTTGAGCACCACGTTTCGTTACAGGTTCATTTAGTAAGAATGAAAGCGTCTCGTAAATGATCAACTCTAATGGCAGACACTCCAAGAGAGCCGTTCTGATCACGGTGGTGTTTGCTATTAAAATTCCAAGAACGTACTTTCCTAGAAGAATCAACAAATACATTGCTTCCTCCGACGTATATCTTGCGGAAAGATGCCATACATCTTTCTCAGAATAGCCTGGAATTCGTATAAGATTTCCTAGGAGCTGTACGCATTTTAAAGAGCTTGGCTTTTCATCCGAGGCTGCAAGAAAAAAAGAGAAAGATTTCTTGGATTACGTTTGAGAATCGATGCGTAGGACTTCCTCCTCGTCGATGCCGTCTCCCACAGCAGGTATAGCACTGCACTGCACTGGGATCGTTTTGTGTAAGAAAACTGATTTTGTGGCTTTGACTAGAAGTGCGGATAGCAGACTCTGTTAGATAATAGTTCGGAATTCCGTTATGGTGCTTTTATTGGCAAAACCGAGCAGATCAGATGTACATAATAAGGCCGACAAACGTACTTGGCGTCCAACAAGAATCACTAGCAAACTCCGTGCGACATCTGAAGGATTCGTACTTCTCCCGTAACGCATTCACCCTCATTTGTTTTGTTGCAATTAGTTTGCCACATAGTGTAATAATAGTAAAGAAGCATTAAAAAGTCTTAGATTGCATCTAGCGTTTATTATTTTAGGAGTGGGTTCTAAAAATTATTATTTGATACAAGAAAAGTTGTCGTTTCGCGCGTAAATATCGGGTAGTCCCTGGAATCTAAAATTGCTACGATAGATGCGCTCTCACCTCGGTTCCCCACGCCACCAGCGTACTTCCAGAGACGTATGGAGCGACCATACCCGTTATCTGCCCGCCGACCGTGGGAATTGCCTCCCAATTCGTAACAGAAGCGCTCTGTATTTTACCGCGCACGATATCAACTTACCTATGTTACACAAAGCGTAGAAGTATAATATAAAAATGACATATATTTCTGCCCGAAATAAGAGCAACCTCACAAGTTGTTACAGCTTCTGTATAATTTACCGATATTTGGTGAACGTACCGGCAGTACACTGATCGAGGTGTCGCAATAGGCAAGACATTGGATTGCTTCCGGATGGTCCGGAATGAGAATTCCCTTTCGTTGCAGGTCCGGAGGCAGGCGTGTATCTTTAACAAATCACGGCAGTTTCCATTCCTGTCTTAGTGGTGGCATAAGATGATTGTTAGTGTGTGCGCTTACGAAATGTTCCCCGTTATGGCTATAGGAAATGAAACATTGTGTTCGTACAAACGTAAACGTAATTTGAATAATGAGAATTAAGTTATTGCATGCTATTAATGTCGTACTCCTTGCAGCTTGTATCCACATATTTGGGAAACTCGATGACGGCTTAATATTTTTATTAACTTATTTTCTGCGACTAGTTAACGGCGAAGAGAGTTTCTTATCCTAAATGAAATATATATCGGTAGAACGCGTGTCTATATGGACGTCAAGGTTGGGCTAAAGAGCTGAAACTAGTGAGTCAACATAGAACTGACTCTATCGAAATTGTGACAGCGATGTGAAACATCATCAAGTAACCATTCATATGCAATACTGAATACCTACCGAGATAATAATGCATGTGTTATAAGAGTTAACTGATATTCATTTCTCAGTACGTTACACACTAAATATTCATCATCGATCAGTAAGACCTCTCATTACTTAAGCAAATATACGGCAACATCTAGCTAGTTTTAAGATGGAAACATATCTGCTTACTTTACCGATGTTTTCTTAAGTTACTTTGTCCATTATTAGCTCAATCGAATCGAACTAAAATCAAATGTGTCTTCTCTTTTGCAGGTATGACCTGATTTTGCTGCCTATCAAGGATACTCCTCATTACGTAGGTAGGAGTGCAGTCAGATTTGCCTCGTGAAAACTTTTACGTGCTACCTTTTTTGTCTCTTCTGTTTGTATTAATTGAATGACATACTGCTACGATTTATTTTTTTATTGTTTACATTTTTACAGAGAAATATAGTATAATGATAATTTAATTAAACTTGAATCTTTATAGTTGTATGCCATAAAAGGCAAACGGTGTGCAATATGCCATAAGTATGTGACATCGATGAACATTTCCAACCATTTTCGTACAGATAGAGAGAGTAAAATAGGCAACCTGCAGAATCACTTTCAGAATATGTAGGGTGAAAGGAATCAATCTAGGTTAAGAAAAGACACAAATAGATATTACTTCAAATTAAATTTATTTGTTGCTAAAAATACAATTCACAAAAATACAATTAGATATAACTTTCGCTAATCGTGGGGTACCCAACTCATTGCCCTGAACACCGAAGTGTATTTGCTAGACTGTTGAAATCTGTTACTATAGCTCGTATACCTTTCCGGACGTTTTTTTTCTGGGAGAACGATCGATTCCTTTTGCGCCAATGTTGCGTGCGCTCATGGCGATTTATTCCTGTGGTCTGCCGACAGATACAACACCACACATTACAAGAAGGGATTCTGGAGGCGTACAATTAGAAATTTTATGAAGTAAAGCTCTAAAAAAATCATCTGGTCAGCGCCAATTGTGTTTACGCTTCGTTCAGTCGATTGTTCTATTATCTTTGCGCCTGTTGTCATTCAGCAAAGTAACCAAACGATATGGCAAGTAAAGGGAAAAATGGAAGCCAGAGATGAGATAATTTGCAGGCTGTAACGAGTGTCTCTCCAAAATAGACAAGAGTCTTCCTGGGACAACTATCTTCTTTCTTTTATGTTGAAACTTTGTTGATTTTGTTGAAGCAATTGCTGCTGAATGCATCATAGTTGATTTATTAAATAAAATAAATTTTTCGGCCTTTTTTATTTTGAGAGTCGTGATGATATTCGCCTATTAACAGTAGTTGTGCCTTCCTGAAAGTGGTATGTTGTTAGAATAGAGGTTCCACAGCACACACGTGAAACTAGCTGGACACTTCGTGTGCTCGGAAACATTGCAGGTGGTTGTTGTTATTGTACAGTCACTTCAAAAAGAGACCACTTTAAAACGTAATTATTCATATTTTTGGAAGAGATGCACAGCCTCACCAAGAAAAATATTCTAGAAGCTGTGAATAGGACTTAGTCACATAGACGACCCTCGGGTACACCGAAAATGATGCACTATATTCACAGGTTGCTTTCGTCAAATGTGCATGTTACCCCTTTCCGCCGTGTTATCACCACTCTATTGAAACTTCACATTTTCGCTTCGATTACAAATAAATGCAGGACGTACGACAGCAGAGTGTTTCGTAGATGAAAGATCTCCGTGGGTGGCAGAACGTACACATCTCCGTAACGGCTAATATAGAGCTGGGGTTACCTCCCTTGTCAGAACTCGCTTTATATTCTATAGTTATTCATAGCACACTGCTCTGTAAAACATAAGGATGAGATAGGTAATGTAATATATTAACAACTAGGTGGAAATGAATGAAAGTGTGGGAACATGTTGACACAGGTCTTCCGCCACTCGTGCATAGAAACCTGCTCGTCACATGACGTTAGATCAACGTTGTATAGCGCCAAATGGGGCTCGGCCCGCACCGCCTGACAGTGCGTGTAAATCAGCGAGCAGTTACGGTGCACTATGGTGGTATTCTTCATTACATCGTAGGCCATATTTGGATGACTTCACACAGGGAAGAATCATCGCCAACTGGAAGGGGATGGTAGTGGGACGAGTGTAGCCGAGGAGCTTGGTATTCCTCACAATGCTGTTTCGCGTGCATGCGAAGCGTTCCGAACCCAGGCACTGCTGCCGAAAGGAGAGGAGGCGTTCGACTACGGTCAGCTACAGGAGCAGACGACCGCTGCGTTATGCAAGGGGGACACGCCACATAGTGCTTGCAATTTTAACCAGATTAACAAGACTGCAAGACATGCAATCTCTGGTTCCACAGTGACAGGGCGAATGTGTTTTGGTGACCTCATTGTCCGTTGACCAGTACATTGCGTTCCGTGGGCACCCACACATAAGCGAAACCATTTGCGACGGTGCCAAAAGCATAAGCACAGGACCAACCACTAGTGGGATCGTGTGCTCTTCCCAGTTGAGAGCAGATTTAGTGTGAATAGAGATAATGGACATAGCCTCATACGGCGAGAGGTGGGAACACGTAATGCACCCAGGAACATTGCCGATCATGAACTTTCTGGTGGTCGAGGTATTACGGTGTGGGAAGGCATAATGTTGCCTCTACATCTACGTCGATACCCCGCAATCCACTTTACGGCGCTTAGCGGAGGGTATCCCATACCACTACTAGTCATTTCCTTTCGTGTTTCACACGCAAATAGAACGAGGGAAAAACTACTGTCTATAGGCATCCGTATTAGCGCTAACTTCTCGTATCCTATATTCGTGCTCCGTAAGCGCAATGTATGTTGTAGGCAACAGAATCTTTGTGCAGTCAGCTTCAAATGTCGGTTCTCTAATAAATTTTCTCACTAGTGTTCCTCGAAAAGAATGTCGCCTTCCCTCCAGGGATTTCCGTTTGAGTTCCCGAAGCATCTCGGTAACACTTGCGTGTTTTTTCGAACCTTCCAGTAACAAATCTAGCAGCCCGCCTCAGAATTGCTTCGATGACTTTGTTTGACCCTACCCTGAACGGACCCCAACACTCGAGCAGTACTCAATAATGGGTCGCAGTAGCGCTGTATAAGTGGTCTCCTTTGCAGATGAACCTCACTTACCTGGAATTCTCCCAGTAAACCGAAGTCGACCATTCGCATTTCGTACTACACTCCTCATCATATCGGTTTGCAGCATTACGCCCAGATATCTAAACGACGTGACTTTGTCAAGCAGGACGCTACTAGTGCTGTATCCCAACATTACGGGTTTGTTTTTCCTACTCACCCGCACTAACTTACATTTTTCCACATTTAGAGCTAGCTGCCATTCATCAGACCAACTAGAAATTTTGTCTGATTCTTCGTGTATCCTCCTACAGTTATTCAACGACGACACCTTATTGTACACCAAAGCATCATCGGTAAACAACCACAGATTGCTGCCCACCCTGTCTGTCGAATCATTTACGTATATGGACAATAACAGCGGTCCTATCGCACTTCCGTGGGCACTCCTGACGACACCCTTGTCTCTGATGAACATTCGCCGTCGAGGACAACGTACTGGGTTCTATAACTTCAGAAATTTTCGAGCCACTCACATATCTGTGACCCTATTCCATATGGTCGTACCTTCTGTAACAACCTGCAGTGGGGTACCGTGTCAAACGCTTTCTGGAAATCTAGAAGTAAGGAATCGCCTGTTGCCCTCATCCGTAGTTCGCAGTGTATCGTGAGAGAACGGCAAGCAGAGTTCCGCAGAAGCGATGCTTTCTAAAACCATGCATGGTCTTGCTGACCTCCAAATCTTAGAACACTGTACACTCAAGGTCAACGTTATTGTGACAATGTACGCCTACCCCATGTGCGTGTTTTCAGCGGTTAATTCTGCCCTGACTTCATTTTTATGGATGACAGTGCGCGACCATCTCTCTTGCAACGAGAGGACTGCCTGTCGATTCGAAGCCCTTCGAGCACGTGTGAGATGCGTTGGGGAGGTCCTGGCAACCGCGCTGGTGGGGAGATGGAACGCCTTACGACTACAACTGCTTATCAACCTTGCGGACAGCGTAGGAGCACGTGGCAGAGCATGCTTTACCGTCCATCTGATTTATCGGCCGTTTTAGCAAATGACACGCGGGCTGTCGGCCGCGTTTTACTTTTTATCCGCCAAAGCAATATGGCGAAGGCTATTTAATATTTAGTTTTGGACCTCAGTTTCCTGTCCTTCTTAGCCCTTTTTCCTCGTGTCTGTTCTTAGCTCTCTTCTACTATGTCAGTTGGGCTGACGATAAGTCGTTTTTTAATTCCTCTCTGTCTTCGTGTTCTCTAGTTTTGACTTGGGCGCGTATGACCCCAGTTGTTTTTTGCGCTCTAAAGCAAAACAAAACCTAATTGCCGTCCATGGTAACCGCACACCCTATCAAGAACCATATCCCGCCTTCTGTAATGCCCAGGGAACCATCAGAAATCGCGGTGACTTCAGTGTCATTATTGTTATTGAATAAAAGTGCCATTTCTGTTCGTCTTATTGCTTGTTTCTGTCAGCTTCTGTACAGTACTGTAGCACTTTTTCTGCGTAGCGTCCAAGTTGCAGTAGTGACTTATATGCCAAAAGTTACTTTCGTCTTTAGTTTTTCACGCCAGTTTGTTATAAACCGAGACATATTGAGAAAAGCTGTAAGGACGTTTAGGACTTTCCAAGACGAGAGACGAACAATCGATGCCAAATGGTCAGATGAATGCCGTCTTTTTCTACCAGTGAACTATTAGACACAGTTCATTGGTGGAAAAACATTGTCTTAAATGTGTAAAACAAAATCTGACAACAATTATGACGATTGTTGTATTCTTATCGTAGTCCGGCTAGCAAAACAAATAAAAATAAAATTACAAATAGTAGTAATACCAGTTGTAGTAGAAGTGAAACGACGGTTCGAAGTAATATTTGCATACATCTGAAGTCATTTGGAATGTCAATACTTACTAATATCTGTTAGTACTACTACTACTACTACTACTACTGTTGTTTTTGTTTCAACAGTAAACAACTTCCCAAGCATCTAGAATTGCTTGATGAAACGGCGGATTATTCGTGCAGATCCCAGTAAAATAGATTTTTGTAGTTGGGACGTGTATATTTTGGATACTTTCCAAATCACAACGGTTTTCACGTGCCCATTAAGATTGTGTTCCAACATTCGAACTGTCTGACCTCTGAAGTGCCACAGTAGTGTGGTATGTTCGTGGCGTGTGGTTTCAGTAGTTCCTTGCCATCAGCGGTTGGTAATTTTGGCGAGTTCCAGTAAATTATTTGTACCACAGCATTGTGCTCCTGTTTATAGTCAGTCTTCCTGCAGAGTCAGCTTCTCTGCAAAGTCTGCACTGTCGATGATCTGCTGATTTCTCAATTCTGGCTTTGATGCCATTAGCTCTGATGACTCGTTTTTGTACAGCAAAAATCTTCGCCTTTCCTGTGGAAGACCTTACAGAATAACAACGCAGTAATCAACAATTGGAAGTATAAGCGTTTGTACAAGTTTCTTTTTCATGTCCAAAAGGAAGAGTTTTTACATTTTTGTAGATTGTGGAAAGATGTTGGTGTGCGCTGCCAGATTGCAGCTGTGTGTTCAGCCTAGTTCATTTTTGCTTGTAGTACTAATCCCAGGGTGAACGATGAGGGAGAGAAGTTCGTATTTCTTCCATTTATGGAATTTCAGAACAATCAAGGTAGTGACCAACAAGCGGGAACCATAAGACGTGAGGTCATTATAAAGAATTCACATAGCAAAGTGTATAAAAAAGTATGTTGTTGTTATCTTCAGTTCGAAGACTAGTTTGATGGAAATATCCATTCTAGTCTATTCTGTGCAAGCATTTTAGTTTCTGCGTAACCACTGCAACGCCTATCTGTACTGAACTAACTTATGTGTTCATCCCTTGGTCTCCCACTACAATTTTTACCCCCACACTTCCCGTCATTACCAAACTGACGATTTCTTGATGCCTCAGGATGTGTTCCACCAACCGATCCCTACTTTTAGTCAATTTGTCCCATAAATTTCGTTTTTCCGCAGTTCCTTTAGGTCCTTCTCATTTTTTATTCAATTACCCGTCTAGTCTTCAGCATTCTTCTGTACCGCCACCTTTCAAAAGCACCTATTCGCTTCTTGTCAGAGTTAGTTACCTTCACAAGAGACTTCCTAACACTTAAATTATTTTCGTTTGGTAACTGATTCTTCTGTCAGTAAGGCTTCTCTTGGTATTGCCAGTCTGCATGTTTATCATCTCTGCTTCGACAATCGTCAGTTATTTTGCTGTCCAAATTGCAAAACTCATCGACTGTTTTTAATGTCTAATTTCCTAATGTTGTTCTGTCACCATTACCTGATTCATTTCGACTGCATTCCATTAACCTTGTTTCATTTTGTCAGTAGTCATATTATAACCTATTTCAACACACTATCCATTCTGTTCAACTGCTCTTCCAAGAAGGGGTGGGAAAAACCGATACAGATATTAATAACCAGATGAAAAAGTCGGAATATCCGTTAGCCATAACAGCAGTGCTAAAAGTTTTGGTTCTTCAATAAACCCTTTTTTAAGAACGAGTAATTTTTATTCGTAAAATTTATAGTGCTTTGAAATTTTGCGTTATTATAATAAATTGGAAAAGCGATCAGTACTATTTTAATAACAATGCCGACAGTAACGAGCAACAAACACATGATATAAGACTTGATATAGCATTGCTGGGATAATGTATGTTACCTTGTGACCTGGACTATTGGATGGTATGCGTGTACATGGCGCGCTTGAGACGTTTCCAATCTGGTCTATATGTTAGTTTCATGTTGTCGTCGTTGGGCATTGGTTGTATTAGACAGTGGCACCATTGCACTGGAAGTATTTTACGAAATGTGGTGCCAGTGAAGTACAGTGCTCTATTTCCTTTGAAAGATTAAGAACAGGAGGAACCACAAGATCTTGCGACTTCATATAATGAGAAAATTTATAACTTAACAATTCATTCATATTACAGTAAAGAAATGAAAGTTGCTGATCTGTTGACTGTGTCAATGTAATATGCCTTTATCTGCACGTAGCCCTTCAAACCCAACAAATTAACACGGAAACTAAGAGTTCTTCAACCTCAGTTTTCACCCCTTACCACTGATTTTCTAAATGCGCAAATATTGGTGTGATGTCTATTAGAACATGATTAGTGAGCAGAGGTTCAAAAAATTAGATTCAGTAGGAGAATACTAGTGATTTTTTGTAGTATTTAACTACTTATCAATTTTTGTGACAGGCAGCGAACGATGAACGGACTAAGTTTTCTATTATTTGTGTATTTAATTTGGTATTTTGATTCTATGTATCTTGAAACAGAGGGAGCCAAATTGTTCAATCCTTGTTCGATTTCTACGTTTATCC
This sequence comes from Schistocerca cancellata, assembly GCF_023864275.1. Taxonomy (NCBI): domain Eukaryota; kingdom Metazoa; phylum Arthropoda; class Insecta; order Orthoptera; family Acrididae; genus Schistocerca; species Schistocerca cancellata. The sequence goes on from NC_064627.1 coordinate 205,491,746, forward strand.
CAGGAAGTATAGGAATAAAAACCGGGAATCCGTTATTTCAAGAACCGGTTATTTTGAGTGGTTTTTTACAGTTAGGTTAAACTGACGTTGAAAAAAATCGAAATAACCGAAAATCGGTTGTTTCAGCGATAAGCGCCATCTCTGCGTGCAAAGCGTTTGCTGTTGTTGTGGTCTTCAGTCCTGAGACTGGTTTGATGCAGCTCTCCATGCTACCCTATCTTGTGCAAGCTTCTTCATCTCCCAGTACTTACTGCAACCTACATCCTTCTGAATCTGCTTAGTGTATGCATCTCTTGGTCTCCCTCTACGATTTTTACCCTCCACGCTGCCCTCCAATGCTAAATTTGTGATCGCTTGATGCCTCAGAACATGTCCTACCAACCGGTCCCTCCTTTTTGTCTAGTTGTGCCACAAACTCCTCTTCTCCCCAATTCTATTCAATACCTCCTCATTAGTTATGTGATCTACCCATCTAATCTTCAGCATTCTTCTGTAGCGCCACATTTCGAAAGCTTCTATTCTCTTCCTGTCCAAACTATTTATCGTCCACATTTCACTTCCATACATGGCTACACTCCATGCAAATACTTTCAGAAACGACTTCCTGACATTTCCTTGCCATTGCGTCTACATTTTATATCCTCTCTACTTCGACCATCATCAGTTATTTTGCTCCCCAAATAGCAAAACTCCTTTACTACTTTAAGTGTCTCATTTCCTAATCTCATTCCCTCAACATCACCCGTCTTAATTCGACTACATTCCATTATCCTCGTTTTGCTTTTATTGATGTTCATCTTATATCCTCCTTTCAAGACACTGTCCATTGCGTTCAACTGCTCTTCCAAGTCCTTTGCTGTCTCTGACAGAATTACAATGTCATCTGCGAACCTCAAAGTTTTTTTCTTCTCCATGTAGAAGAAATAAAAACTTTGAGGTTCGCCGATGACATTGTAATTCTGTCAGAGACAGCAGTTTCCTTTACTGCTTGCTCAGTGTACAGACTGGATACCATCAACGAGAGGCTACAATGCTGTCTCACTCTCTTCTGAACTACCGCTTCCGTTTTATGCCCATCGACTTGTATTGTTTCCGTGTATGTTGTAGATAACGTATTGCTCCTTTATTTTATCCCTGCGACCTCCATAATTACAAAAAGTGCATTCCAGTCGTATTTATTTTATGGCCTTCATATTATGTTCTTCAATCCCTGCCATCTATAATTTTTTTATGTGAATGATCAACTGGGCGGGTGATAGACGAGCAAAAGCCCCGAAACGTGGCTTCGCACAACGCGGCAGCCGTCCACTTTAAGGCGGTGCTGTTGCAGTCTCGCTAGGCGGAGCTGTAGCGCGCGTGACGTCAGCAAACGATCAATGAGGAGCATGCCATCCGCATGGCGTGCAGCGGCGGCAGGCGGCCACCCGAGCCAGTCCGCACTCCGCCCTGCGCTCTGCTGTTCCGTCCCGCAGCCACTGTGCGAGGCGAAGCTTTCAGTCCCTTCCCGGGCCGGATGGCAGGCAGCTGTTTCAATCACAGCAGTGTGCGCCCACTTGGCGCTGCTGCTGTCGGAGCCGCAATGCAGTCTCGCGGGCTGCGCTCGGGCCCTCCCACTACCAGTCACCTACACCTCCACCCCAGCCCCCTTACCACACGGCACGCGCGCCGGACATGACGTGTAACGTAATTTGCAGCGACGGCTGCCGGCGGCTTTGTGGCCGGTGCTTGCTTCCGGCGACGAAGCCGCTTAATGAGCGTCCGCGCCGGCGCGCTTCCGATACTGCACGTCCGTCCCGTGGACAGCGGTGGGAGCGAAGCAATATACAATCGTAGTATATTGCCTACTCTGTTTATTCGGTTGTATGTCATCAGCGCTCTTGAATCGATACGTAGTTCCTTTCGCGGTTGTAGTATCAGAATATCCCGTATTGAAACATGTGCAATAATTTTTTTTGTTTCTTTTCAAATTGGGCACCTATGTCTAAACTCTCCTGTCCACTTTTCAGAGTGCGACGGTGATATGCTACCACTGTCATTTTCACCTCCCTGCCCACCCCCAACCCCTCGCCGTTTTCCTACTCAATTTGCTCATAGAACATGATAGACTCCATATAGGCTCTAATTACTATGATTTTTCTTTTTGTGATCATTTTGCGACGTTCAATAAGTAATTCAACACGCTTTTTTCTGAAAGAAAGCAAATTGGTTTTATTGAGGATTCCCATAAACCGTATCATTCCTCACTCTTTTGGCTACAAAACCCCACTTTTTTTTTACCGTACTCTGCGTTCAGTGCAACGGCTTATTCCATCTTATAGGGAGGGCCTGTATGCCCAATGGTACCAGTCTACTGGTCGACGTCGGAGCCAACTTCTTACTGCATAGATAACCTCCCCATCTTCCACGCATTGATTCCCTCGGGGAGCATCCTTCATTGTGCCAAACAGGTGAAAGCTCTTTATGGTTTTCTTTAGGCGGCGAGAAGCTCAGTGAGAACACACCTTTGAGTACAACAACTGGTGGACGAGTGTATGAACGCTAGAAACAGACGTTGAGTTGATGTTTGATTTTGATCTGTCGATCTCCTCGAATGAGTCTGTCCGCGCGTTCCAACATTGCAGGGGTCACAGTTGTGTGCGGCCGGCCGGCATGCGGGAGATGAGATGGGATTGCGCAACCTTGCTGCTATGATGACAGATGCCTCGCTCAACGACTCACCGTGCTTTTGTCCACTGTCATGTCTCCGTATACGTTCTGCAAGCCCCTGTTAAAACCGGCGAAGCTTCGGTTTTCCACCGAAAGAAATTCATGACAGGTCTCTGCTTGGAACGCGCCACCGTTACGTATGCTATTTTAAAGGCTACGTAAAGCGACGCCAACTACCTCTAAACTTCATGAAACTTGAGGGACTGAACCGGGAATATTTCGTGTTGTCCCATAACAAATTGCGCCTCTTTTTTTTCGACCGATAAAGCAATGTGTTGCATTACTTATTGAATGCCCCTCGTAGTTCATAATATCCGTATCGAAAAAGTGCAATAATGCTCTTTGTGGTACTTCTTAAATTTGATACCCGTATCTGTATTCTCCTGGCCACTTTGCGGTGTACGACGATGAGTATGTCTTCTACCATTGTCATTCCACCCTGTCCCAGTCGCCACCGTCGTTTTCCCGCAATCTCCACCCTGTAAGGCAATAACACTCTCATACATCCACGGAGGTCCGTGCGACACCTTTTACCGTTTCTTAACAGAGGGTTACGAAAGATTCACAGGAGGAAGCGTTTGTTATGTCGGACGCTGTAACCGTACAAATTTTAAGGAGGGAGATCGAGGAAGTAACGACCAACATTCGTGGTTAATATTAGGTATCCTCCATGTAGGCTCCAATTACTTTGATTTTTCTCTTCGTGAACATTTTGTGACATGTTTGTAACAGGAAGTTACGTGTTGCATACATTAAACATACCTACGCTCTTGCAATTTCAACAGTAAACTTCTGCTACCGGAAAATGATTAGCAACTCCGCAACGCTCTCACACAGATTAATTCGTGACGAAACGTGCTGCTCTTCTTTGAATTTCTCCAGCTCTTGTTCTATGTCTACATGCTTAGGGATTTAAATTGACAGTTGTACTCAAGAATCAATCGAAGGAGTACCTTGTAAGGTTATACTTTCGTGGGTAAATTAAATTTTCTTAGGATTCTTCTAATAAATCTTTTCCCGCACCTAGTTTTTATTTTAGGGTATTATTTTTAGTGATATCGCCAATTCTATTGTCGAAGAGTATTGCATCTTTGCGACTGTTTATTTGCAGTACATTTATTTACGTTACTGCACGAACTGTGAACGCGGATCAACTGAATCTACCTATATCGGATGTCAGCTTCATTCCGCAGCTTAATGATGATGTGACGTGTGACGCAATATTGGTGAAAAAGAAGGAGAACAGACCACTGATTTCATTTGCGTCTAAATTAGTGTTTGAAGTATGAGTTATCGTGCAGACTGATCTGTAGCATAGCCCGAAGTTTAGGTTACGTTGTAAGGTGCCAAGATGGTGTGAGTTGGTGAATCGGTGTCGAATACATCAGTATTCCGTCGATCCTTTGCAGGTCTTCCTGGATTTCTCTACAGTTTTCTGGCGCGGCAACATTCCTGTAAACGGCGGCATGTCCGTGAAGAGCCTCATGGAGCTTCCGATGTTAGCTATTATATACGCCAAACTGTTACCTTACAATGTAACCTAGATAGTGAAATCTAGTTGTCGTTGAATATACTCTTTACACATTTTACTCCTTCATTCGTTAGTATTGGATGTCATACTTCGATTTCACATTCTTCGTTTATGTCGGACACACGCAGAAACAGCACTTATTAATACCCACACTCAAGGCCGACAGGGGATTCGAACCCGCAATTTCCACCCTATAAGGCAGTAACACTCTCGCACATCCACGGAGATCCGTGTGACATCTAGCTTAATTACTCGTTTCTTAACTGAGGGCTAAGGAAGGTTCACAGGAGGAAGCGTTTGTTACGTCGAGCGCTGTAACCGTACAAATTTTAAGGAAGTAACGACCGACTTTTCTTTTTATTTCTCATTGTAATCACATTCGTCATTTGAGCACTTATCATATATGTACTCGAGATTCGGAATCCTTACTCGTAGTCAACTACCCGCCAGTCCATTGAGCCAGCTGTTCACCACATTGTTTTCTTCATGCCAGCATCATTTCCAAAAGGTTTCTCTCCCAGGAACTCTTTCAGCTCCATGAAAAGGTAAAATCGCTAGAAGGTGGAGTGGTTGATTAAAAATTTCCCATGCTTATTGATCCATCAATCATACGGGTGCAGCTGCAATATGAGGGCGGTCATTGTCGTAAAAGCATTCTTTTACCAGCGATTTCGGATTTGTCATCGTAGTTTTCTTAGCGTGCCGCATTGTCGGTCTGCACTGAACGTAGCGCAGTGTGACACGAAATTCATCAAGAGGACACCCTTGCGATCACATAAAATCGTTGCCATGTGTTTCGTATTGATAGCGTCTGAATTTTCGCGTTTTTCTGGATTACAAGGAATGATGATGCTCCAAGGTTTGCGCTTGGCCTCTGGAAAAAGAGTGAGACACCGATGCTTCATCGTCAGTAAGAAATCGACCAACAAATATATTTCCTCTGTGTGATAATAACTGCAGCCAATCTTTGTGTTTTTTGTTGCTCATTCAATTGCCCCACTGTGTGCAGCACAAATCGGGCGATAGTCAAGACTTCCGGAGACAATTTCACATTGCGAAGAGCGAAGTATGTGTAACTCGTCTAGGGTTGAGAGTCTTTCTTGCCCGAGTTTTTCGCTTATTTCTACAAATCGTCTGTGATGATTGATAGAGGTCCAGGTCAAGTTTCTTCATTCACATTTATTTGTCCGTTGTTGAGTATCTGACACCACTTGGTCACCTTCCTTTCGTTCATTACTGTAGCACCAAACAGTTCTTTTAGTTGGCCGTAAATTTTAACAGGATTCAATCTCCGAGCATTAAAAAATCGAATAACACTTCTGACCTCACAGTCAGGGGAACTTTTTATCACACGGCTCATTTTTAGCAGTCGCAGAGCGCACGAGACCTTATTTCGACTGGCATTATCTCGAAACTATTCATCACTCTGTGCAGCGAGAGTGCGCAGTACGTTGCTATTTCCTGGATTTACCTCATACAGTCCGTTTGTGAACTTATTGGCGTACACGTTGTATCTATTATTTTTTCAGAATGAATGTTTCATTCTGCAGTGGACTATGCACTTATTTGAAAGATGCTTACTGTGTGCCAGGTCGGAGTCAAACCTAGACTCTAGCCTTCCCTGGCAAATGTTCTACGATTGAGCTATCTAGGTATATCTCACAGAGCGCTTGAAACTTATAAGGACTCAACTACTAGCTTCCATTTGGATACGTTGCCCTGTGAGGAGATTTTCAGATAAATACCAAAGAAATTTTGGTCTTCGACTGTGGGACAGTTGTTTCAGTCCTCGAGATAAATAAGCAAATTGCTTGATACTTGTTTATGTGTACCATTCTATAATGTTTAAGAATACGCCGTCTTTCAGTGTGAAACTAGGTTAAATCGCTTTGATTTGATCTTTTTTTTTTTTTTAATTTTTATTTCCCCCCCTCCCCCCCCACATACACATTCATACAGAATCCGTATCCTTAGTCTTTCCGTCGTTATGTGTGGCGGTTTTTAAAGCCACGATATTATAACTACTACTTCTTTGCACATTAATTTGGTTAGTGCCTGCAGCACTCAGTAGGATGATTGATGGTGATGACTGGGGCTGCGGCCTGGAAGATGCACTGACTACGGGGAAACAGTACTTTGGCAACTTAAGATAAAAATCACTTAGCCAGCGGTGTGAGGCAGACACACCCACTGTAGGAACACAGGCCGGCGAAGGCTCGTAGGCGGCAGCTTCCGCCTTGGCGAGAACAGCTTCAGTGCCCCGCGATGCTGACTTTAGAGAGAGCGACGGCCGATGGCCAGACAGTGGGGCCACGGCCTTAACGTCAGCGGCGCTCCATGTACGGATGGGAAAAACAGATCCGTTAATACTGGTACCGGTATTTTTAGGTATCAGTTGTAACAGGTGGTTTTTTTTACTAAGAAGCGGATAAAAAACCGAATCAATTAGCCAAAGCAGCAGTGCTAATTTTTTATTTTTAAATAAATCTTTTGAAATAGGGCTTTATTGTATAAAATGTGAAAAGCGATCAGTGCTATTTTAATAACAATGCCGACAGAAACAAGTAACAAACACGTGGCATATGAAACTCGTACAACACTGCTAAAATAGTAGTGAACCTGTTACGACTTAGCGTGGCCTTTTGGACGGTAAATGTGTACATGCAGAGTGCGAGACTTGCCCCATCTGGTGTAGATGACAGTTAAACGCTGTGGTCGTCGGACATTAGTTTTATCACAGAGTGACACCATCCCTAGTGTGTGGAAGTATTTTACGAAACGTGGTGCAAATTGTGTTCAGTGCTAAATTTCCTTTAAAAAATTACAAATAGGCGGAGCCACTACAAACTTGGCGTAGAAAGAGAAAACTTATAACTTAAGAATTCATTCATAATTTGCAATAAAAAAATGAAAGTGGCTGATTTGTTGACTGTGTCTACGTAATATGTCTTCATCTGCGTACAGCCCTCGAAAAAGAACAAAGAAACACGGAAAATAGCTTTCACAGTTTAGCACTGAAGTATTCCTAATGTTCAAATAGTTGTATGATCCTCTACCACAAAATGTTTTTCGAGAAAGTTAAAAAAAAATCACTAGGAGAGTAACAGTGATTTTCTTCCAGTATATTATCACTTTTCGCGAAAAGACGCGAACGGTTGACTGACTTTCTTCTATTTGCCTATTTAATTTTAGTCTTTTGAGTCTATGTTTCTTGAAACAACGGAGTCAAAATTTTTCAATCGTGGTTTGATTTCTACGTCTAACACAAGAAATAATAGGAATGAGAAACCGAAAATCGGTTATTTCAGAAACCGGTTATTTTGAGCATTTTAGTAGGTTAAACTGGCGTGAAACGAGTACAACAGAAAACCGGTTGTTTGAGCGATAACCGCCATCCCTAACTCCGTGTCGTGCTGCGACGGTGTTCTGCAGTGCCAGATGCCCGCGCTTAGGTCGCGCAGGCTGGGTGGAGTCTACCGCAAAGATGGAGGACTGCCGTGCAGGGGCCACGACCCGCTGTCCTCTGGCAGTAGTTGGACGGCGGTAGGCACGGACGGCAAGCAAGTGGCGCTGTGGCGCCAGGTTCCACGAGGAGACTCAACGCTGCAGGCGACTGGTCCGATCCGGTCTCGAGCCCATGATTGCAGCTGGCGATGCCCAGTCGTCTCGTAGTCTGTGGCTGTGCTGCTGGAATCCGAATGTTTCTGTCTCAAAAGTGCTGCTATTTATAAGGCTGCGGTGCGCACTAGTTACACTATAAACCCTTAGCATGACGTAGCTCATAACGAGAATCTGGCCCTGGTGTAGTGACACTCTCCTGTCCGCTCCGACTATTACTACTCCGCGGTGAAGTTTTCTGCTGAGTACGGGCATCCCGTCTAGCTATCCTTTTTTGTACATGTTGCTATGACCCTTATGATACTGCACTATCCTAACCGCCACAGCTCAGTATAAATTATTCCAAGTTCTACTAAAACTAGGTAGTGACAACTACAGCAGTATCGATTATGAGATATTAAAAAATGATACAAATAATTACAGGATTTATTTGATTTAATTCCCTATGTTTTATTATAAATTTTTGTAGAAATTCAAATGGAAAATAAGTACTACATATGTGCTGGTAGTCAAAGTAATTAGTCTCCTGAACGAAGTACAAAGTCCAAGTATGTAGGTGTCCGAATACTTTGTTACGCACTGTACATGCCACTCGCAGCGTGCCAGATGAACATCTTACTCCATCTGCATTTCTCTCTCTCTCTCTCTCTCTCTCTCTCTCTCTCTCTCTCTCTCCCTCTCTCCCTCTCCCCCTCTCCCCCCCCCCCCCCCCGCCCCCCTGAACTCAACACTCACACTCACTGACGTCGACATCCATAATTATGTTGATTATTTCATGGTTCCTGTTACCTCCGGCATCTGACGAAGAGAATCGCTGGCGAGATGTTAGGATCTCCGCTATTTGCACGTAATCAGTCTTCGGCAATTGTTTACATTCCTGTCACAGTGTAGTGCTTATTGCACACTGAGCAATTCTCACTTCAAATGTTATGCAGCCTTCCGGTTTTTATTTTCTTGTGATTTGTGTGTATAGTTGTTTCTAACAGCCAGGACGATGTCTGTGGTAAACTGTGGCGAATTCATTTCCCAAACCTTTATCTGTGGATATGAGTGATTTTTGCTTTCGCTGAGACATTGGAACAGAGTGTAGGGGAGAATGAGGGAATGGCGGTAGCTTAAACAATAATGATCAAGTTGCTGTTTTAGATTACCCCGTATAAAAATTCACACACGAGCAGTGTATGTGTACTTGGGTACGTTAAATTTATGGAATAATTCTGAGAACGACATAAACTTAGGGAAATTCGTGTATCAACGTCCGGTATGTTCAATCCATTTTGATGCAGGCAGTACCTGTGGTCTTCTTGCATGGCTCGTTATCTTTGCTTTCAATGTAAGCAACAATTGAAATCAGTCGCCATCTGTTGGCTGTGTTGTGCGTTATAGTGGGGGAACCCTCGTAAGGAAATGAGTAACGGTATCCCAGTGTTTTCTAGTAATATTCACGGATGGCAATTGTCATTTGTGGACGTTGCAGTCAACAAGCACATACAATGCGACAACTTAATGCAATGCGAGTTGCTTCTGTTCGATCCAAAAAGGATGGCCTTCCAGTTGTGCTGCTGCAGGTGCCAATGCCTGTTCACATGTCATCCGTAGACTTTGGACATGGTGCGGGGAGACAGGTAAGTACGCAAGGCGGGTTAGAAAAGGTCGCCGATGCGTTACAACCCCACGTGAAAACCGATATTGGGCCATCTGAGCGTTGCAGCTTCGTATGGATACCACCAGAACACTCCAAGACTTATCTCTCAAGTGCCACAGGTACCGCTGTGTCCGATCAGACTGTAATGAACAGGTTACGAGAAAGGACATTACGACCCAGACGTCCTGTTAGAGTACCCCGCTTGACATGGCAACATCTTACAGCTCGCATTCCGTTCTGCTGTTCCCACTTCAACTGGCAACTTCGTCACTGGCGGTACATATTATTCACAGACGAGTTCAGGTATCCTCTGATGCAAGGTGATGGCCGTGTTCGTGTGCGGAGACCCTTGATGAGCGGCACCTGTCAAATGTTGTCCAGGAAATCGACAGATTTTCCAAGGTTCTGTGATGTGGGAAAGCTTCAGTGTTGACCATACGTGTCTTGTCGTTGGCCATGATCGCCTTACCGCCAGGCAGTACATCAAACATATCCTTTTGAAGCATGCAGTGGCTGCTACATATGATGGTCCTGAATTTTTTCTTGTGTCTGGGCCTATGTGGCGGGCGTCAGCAGGGATGTCTTGCGAAACCTGGACATTGAAGTAATTAAATGGTCGGCGGTTAATCCCGATCTAAAGCCCGTCGGTCACGTGTGCAACATGCTTGACAGACGTGTTCGGATAATTCTGTTCCACCACAGACTGTACGAGAACTCTCACAGGTTCTCATTGAAGAATGAGAACGGATAACGTAGGGTGGTCTCCGTAGACTTACACGAAGCATACCACATAGGTAACACACAGTGGTAAACTCTCACGGAGGACATACACGCTGTTAAAGCTCTCAAAGTCCAGTGAAAAGCACCCAGGGTGACGGGATGAATGATTTGTTACCACTTTGTTTTCGACAACTGTCGGACGCGTCAGTTCTTTATATTCAAACGATCGAGGATGCAATCATGTTTTATTGTGTACTTCATTTGTAAAAGATGAAGGAATAATTTGCTAACATATCCAGACCTCAATTATTGCTCAGTGGAGTATGGCGGACGCACAGTCATCTTCCTCCAATTCACTTGAGCGCTGTATGTAACAATCAGACCAACTACATGTACCGACATTCCACATTCCATGGTGGTAATGCCAGTAGGTTCCGTAATGCTGCATGAATTTTAAATGGGTAAAAGACATTTTCATAATGAGATTTTCACTCTGCAGCGGAGTGTGCACGGATATGAAACTTCCTGGCAGATTAAAACTGTGTGACGGACCGAGACTCGAACTCGGGACCATTGCCTTTCGCAGGCAAGGAAGTTTAAAAAGACATTTTAATATGTTTTTATTGGAACATGAAATAATTGAAAATTTTTAAGGAGGTTGAAGAAGACTACAACTCTTTTTCATAAACAAAATCAAACACTGCGAATAGACCTTGAAGGACCAACGGTACCGACTGGCCGCCATGTCACCCTCAGCCCCTAGGCAATACCGGATCCTGATATGGAGGGGAATGTGGTCAGCACACCGATCTCCCGGCCGTTGTCAGTTTTAGTGATCGGTGCCACTATTTCTGTCAAGTAGCTTCTCAATTGGCCTCACAAGGGCCGAGTGCATCCCGCTTACCAACAGCACACGGCAGACCCGGACGATGACCCAGCCAAGTGTTAGTCAAACCCGAAAGCACTTAACTTCGGTGATCTGACGGTAACCGGTGTTACCACTGCCGAAAGGCCGTTGGCTCTTTTTCATAAACAAACGTTGCAACACAAATTTTGTTTTTAAAAGTTAGTCAGAAAAGTAACAGTTTAAATGTTGTATTCAGGGCCAGTTCGAGAGCATTTTTCCACACAAGCGACATATCATTTGACGCTCTACCCCTACCTCTTTTCCCCTCATACACTTTCAGCAGTGTCAGTTTTCGCTACTAATAGTGAAACTCGCTGTATACAAATATCACACAGAAATTTAAATTTGTGGCGCATCGGGATCCCCTCCCAGCCTGAAGACCCGAACTGTGGCTTGTGTCGCTTGTGCCTTAAACCAGCCGTACTCGTATTGAGCAATTACGAATATTCCGAAGTCTTACTGGTTGAATGACATTAATGCAACTGATTGGTTTAATTATCATATACTAAAGCATAGAATCATTTCAAGAATGAATCGAAAAATAGTGGTCATTTAGTACCAAAGGCACTAATCACACTGAAAACCTTCAGCAGATCAACAGCACTACACAGGGATTGAATCCTTGGTCCGCAGCTGGTACATCGAAACCATTGTGCCTCTATTTTCCAGCAACGAAAAACAGTCTCTCTTGAAAGTGTTCTATGAATAATGAAGCGTTTCGCACGGGTAGCGCATTTTCAGATTATCTATAATTAGTAACAACTATCTTGTTACATAACAGTTTATTCGCGAAACTGTCTAGCACCGATCAATGGAATAGATGAGCTAAAGCTGAGAAGTAGCGTGATTCACTTGCCTTGAACAGCGGAGACCGCTTTAGTCATATTTAAAGCCATTGATATGATGGTGTTAAAGCGATGACTACAATCATTAAATATAAATATAGGAAGCCTGAAAGGCAAATGGAAACCTGTAAGTTAAGCGCAGGATTAGTAACCAAAAAGAAACTCATCAAACCATGGCAATCTGCGGTGAGAAGATTGATTAGTGATGACAGTCGTGAGTTACAGTGGTTAGCAGATACTGCTGTAGACAACCTATAAGTTGAAGCGAGTGGGCCGCACTGTAGATTGGCTTGGGAATGAAATTTAGTGAAAGTGGTGAATGACGACGCTGGTAGTATAAAGAGGATTTAAATAAAGTAAATCCCGAACAGAGCCAATAAAAAAATGGAATAGAATAAAATATTCTAAAAAATAAATACACGAACTAGTGGTGACATAGAAAATAACTATTCAGTGAACTGTCCATTGTTAAGGTGAACCGAAATGTTAATCTAAATGAATAGGCAGGAGGAGGACGGTAGCGGAGGTATGTAAGTGAGAGGGGAAGGATACGAGATTGTAAAATACGGAGGGAGGGGGGGGGGGGGGGGGGAGGGAAGTTAAAAGTATTGGGATAATGTGAAAACCAAACACGAAGCCAAAGGCAGAAAAAGTGAGGAGCAGACTGAACAGTCACGAAGGAGGAGAGACAGAGCTACCTAAATTTTGACTACGGTATCCTTTCCCTCTCCTCGGTATCCCTCGCATGTTTATGTTTTAGACCTTTATTCAGCACTACGAACACCTCGTACAGGGTAACATTATCAAATGTATTTTCCATGTCTACGGATGCAATGTAAGCTGGTTTATTTTTCGATTCCCGGCGGGGTCAGGGATTTTCTCTGCCTCGTGATGACTGGGTGTTGTGTGCTGTCCTTAGGTTAGTTAGGTTTAAGTAGTTCTAAGTTCTAGGGGACTGATGACCATAGATGTTAAGTCCCATAGTGCTCAGAGCCATTTGAACCATTTTTTTGGTTTATTTTCCTGTAATTGCTTCTCGGTTACAAGTATCAGTACACTAATCGCCCCGGTTTTTCCTAAACCCCACTGAATCGAAACTGATTTACAGCAGCGCAACGGTAATCATAAATGTATCGAAACTACCATGGGATAGATTATCAGGGGATGCGAGCATAAGCCAGGAGACTAGACCAGACAAATATGGCCTCCATTACCAAACCTTTTCAGTACCAGTATTGATGCAGGTATGAGAGGCTGAAAAAGTAGTATAAAGCGTTCAAGAATGGCATCAGTTTTAAACATTTTTATTAGTTGATGATTAGGTGGTCATTACAGGTAATGAGTTTGATGTACAACTGACTGTGCATCAACTTTTCAGCTCAGTTTTGATGTACATTCTAGTGATTAGCTTCAAGAAATCTAAGGTGATTGCAGTTAAGGGGAATGTCGAGCCTGTTCAAAGATTGCAGCTTACAGTAACATTATCAAGCAGGTAGCAAATTTAACTAGGATGCTTGATTTCTTATGATGAAGATAAAGGTCTGAGAAATAAGTTAAATTCCTACTGATGTTTTGCACTATAAACAGATGCTCAATAACAAAACAAGAAACGACACACAAATGATGTCAAGGTCAGTGCTGTTGTATTGATTGTGAGAATTGGTCCATGAAATTAGGGAGAAATGAGCTCTATTGAAACAATTGAAAAAAGATTCCTGAGAACAACATCATCAGCTAAAATTAAACGTACTAAATATAAAAGAAAATCTAGAACAAATACGCAGCTGGAACAAGCGCCTCTTTCGTGTGGAAGACAAAGCAGCGAAAAAGCCTGTACTGTACAAATCCACTGGTAAGACAACCGTTTAATACCAGAAGCAGAGATGGGGGGGGGGGGATTAACTTTTAATTCCTGTTTGAATGGAACAGACTGCTTGGTCGGTGGTGGTGGTGGTGGTGGTGGTGACGACGAAGGAGGGTGGGTGAGGAGGAGGAGGAGTGGGGAGGGGGGTGAGATCTTTCCTGTTCTCGTCAAGCCTCCGTTTGCTAACGCATTGTAAGGGAGCCACCGTTTTTGTTACACATACACTGGTTGATTAGACCAGAGAATAAAACAGCATTTATTGTATAGACTGTGACTTGCGCCACATTTTGTTTCGATATGCAAATAGAACAAGTGTTTTCTTTAATATACATTATTTACAGAGCTGTCTTTGCGCAGCACGTAGTGTTGTCTGCGCAAGGAAGTTTCTTCTTCGAGCCTTATAGCCAAAATGCTTTATGCTGAGTTATCTGTCAATAAAAACTCTGATGGGCGCTTTTGTGTTCTGGAATTTAGGAGGCAGAGAAATGAGAAAATAAAAACTGTGGCGCGGACAGAACCGGAGATGAAATTCGCAAAATGTTGGCAGTGTAGGAATAGCTTTTTTTAAGATGGGCACGGCAGCTCGAATTCCTGTCTGAGGACCTAGAACTTGAGACGACCGCGAAATAAAAGTAAATCGTCCCGTCAGAAGCGTTGGAGGCCACATGCCAAATATCCCAAAATATTTGGAGAGCGGCCAGGAGAATAAACTTTGGGTTCAACATATACAGCATAAATCTTTGAAGAAGTAGGTTAGGTGGAGCTTTCTTACATTTCAAAATAAACATCTGTTCTCTCTAATTTTCGTTTTCACTGGTGTGAAGCTGTAGTGTCTGCTTTATTGCCACTTTAGGGGATTGCAGCAGGAGACTGGTAGACACGATGAAACCTTCGTAAGGAAAACACATGTATTTGTTGTTACGCTTTTTTGCGCAATGAAGCTACGCCTGCCTGTGGAGGATATGTTTTCTCTGTGTCTAACACGGTAGGACTACCATTGTATGAATTGCTGTGGCCCTCAAACAAAAGTAATGTTTTTGAGACATTTAGTATGCATTATAGCTTGGCTTTGGTCTAGTTAAAAAAGACCTACCGATCTTAAGTCACTCAGTTGCAATCGAAGATTCCGACTTCTATCCGTTGAAAATCTCGAACCTTTCATGTATTTTGTAAAATTATGCTCCTTTTGGCTACAAATTGTGTGTTACGTATAATTTACAATTCAGATTTATTAATAATTTTCCTTCCTTTGCAAATATTTGCGGTACAAAATGTTAGTGAAAACCAATAAAGTTCGTGTACTAAGCTAGCTTTCAGATAAACTTCATCTTGTAACGCGCCGTTTGTAGAAGTACAGTAAAGTTTTACGCTGGTCACACTACGTGAAAATTGTGTACATTTATTATAAGGTTAAGTTCTATCAGTTTTAATAATAATTTACACTGTCAAATAGTATTATTATACAATTAACAATTTTTTCTATTTTATTTTGGAGGTATTACAGATTCATACTCGGTCACTTAGTGGTTAGTTTCCAGAGTAGGGATACAAGTCAGGATATCGATCCTCAGTCTGTCCTACGAGTATTGTTGGTCACTTACCTCTCCTTTCACCTCTGCCAATGCTTGTTAATGTAATTCATGCGGACTTACACCATGGTTCGAAGTCCACGTTAAACTGTAGGTTCCCCTGTAATTGGCTGGGTCAGTTAGTCCAGAGCTCTGAGGAAGGCAACGGCATACCACCTCCAATAATAACATGCCTACTAAAGCAGTGTGGCGTTGAAGAGAGCTTTGCCTTGCCATTTTTCGTTGAAAATATTAGCACTTTCAATTAGACAATAACACTGTCCACTCTTTCGTTCTTCCCCTCGCCAACATGATGGCTACCTCTAATTCAGTTGCTCACTAGACTACGTGAGTAACGCTAGTACTTCCCTTCCAGCTCCTGCAATATCACTTAGAAATGATAAAGCGAATTGTAAGAAAATTTAAAATCCGTCTGTGGTATGTAGTCTTCAGCTGCTCGAATCCACATATATCAATCTCTACTTCTTTTCTTTCATTCCTTCTCTCTCTCTCTCTCTCTCTCTCTTTAAATCGGGTACCTGTTCTGTCACTCACACTGTAGAGGCCTGGTGAAGCCAAACTGTGGATAGTGTCTGCTGCTTCCCAATATACACTCCTGGAAATGGAAAAAAGAACACATTGACACCGGTGTGTCAGACCCACCATACTTGCTCCGGACACTGCGAGAGGGCTGTACGAGCAATGATCACACGCACGGCACAGCGGACAAACCAGGAACCGCGGTGTTGGCCGTCGAATGGCGCTAGCTGCGCAGCATTTGTGCACCGCCGCCGTCAGTGTCAGCCAGTTTGCCGTGGCATACGGAGCTCCATCGCAGTCTTTAACACTGGTAGCATGCCGCGACAGCGTGGACGTGAACCGTATGTGCAGTTGACGGACTTTGAGCGAGGGCGTATAGTGGGCATGCGGGAGGCCGGGTGGACGTACCGCCGAATTGCTCAACACGTGGGGCGTGAGGTCTCCACAGTACATCGATGTTGTCGCCAGTGGTCGGCGGAAGGTGCACGTGCCCGTCGACCTGGGACCGGACCGCAGCGACGCACGGATGCACGCCAAGACCGTAGGATCCTACGCAGTGCCGTAGGGGACCGCACCGCCACTTCCCAGCAAATTAGGGACACTGTTGCTCCTGGGGTATCGGCGAGGACCATTCGCAACCGTCTCCATGAAGTTGGGCTACGGTCCCGCACACCGTTAGGCCGTCTTCCGCTCACGCCCCAACATCACAAAGATTTAATGTCACTTGCTTTTATCCGTTACTCAGGAACATACATTTTCAATAATTTGCCTGCAGTCATAAAAATTTTAAGAACTAATGAATTTCAGTTTAAGAGGAAGCTAAGTAATTTATTGATGGCCACCTCCTTATACTTCATTGATGAATTTCGGAGTAGAACCGACTGATGAATGTATTATATTATCGAATAATGTTTTACATAAAATATGACTTCTGTACATCTTCAGTTTAGTATTGTGATAAGTGTAAATAGATGCTATAACTGATTTTCTCATTGACGGTGCATGGCTACAATAGCTTAAGAATTATCATATGCACCTCAGTTTATTGTACGTTTAAGTGTTTCGTGACAAATTTGTTCAGTAGCTTCTTTACAGATGGGCCCGCAGCGTGCATTAGGTCAGTGAATGATATACTACTTTTGTGTTTTCTGCTGCACACTGATTTTACTGGCTCATTATTTACTGATGACCAGTCTCCTTTCGGCAAATTGCATTTTCAAGTAATCCTGATTACACAATATATAAATTTTGTATAAAATTATAAAATACAAGTTTCATGGCTTACGTCTATTTTGGTAGATATTTGGGATTTATTGGTCACAGTATGTGCCTTGGGAGTAGCTGTTGAGATAGTGTCTCTGTTTCCGAGCTGTTGAAGTTTGTCAGAACTCTATTTATGGTTCGCGCTTTTTTTTATTTGCACTTATACGTTTGTTACTATTTTAAACAGAAATATGTGTACAATTTTTTTTACTTTTTTCATTTCCATGAGGACCAATTTATTTGTTATCTGGAAGGTGCATTAGCATATGTCTTTTTCTGTGTAATTATTCTCGAGGATATGACTGTGGAACGAAAAGTACATCAAACACAATATGAACGTAGGTCTTCCAAGATATTTCTTAGAGCATCATTTTGTCATTCAATTGAATTCAAAGCAGTCCCACACTCAGGAAATGAACGGAGGGGAGCAGGTCCAGGAATCCAGCATTGCCGGGTTCTAGTGGAGGTGATTTGCCATTGCCTTCCTCCGATCTGTTACGAAGTATGTATCTTTGTCATCTGGATGACTGTGGTGACTGTAAAGCGTGGTGTTGGATTTGTGTTGTCATGGATGAAGGGAAAGGAGAGATGGAAATTCGGTGTCGGCAGATAGCTTACTCCTCCTGAATTGCACCAAGGGGGCCGCGAGCTTAACGTCTCCGTCCGCGGATGGATATTACCATCAACATTGTCACATGCCCCCACTTCTTGAGGCACTGCGGAGAGGTTTGGAATTTAAGTCAGGACATGGGCGCAAAGACTGGTGATCAAGTGCTTTACGTCCCACTTTTCCTCCCCTTGGCGACCAAATACTGGCAGTGAAAATGTTCCACCACCAGGATTCGGATCGGGCCACCTGATTGTTATACCCAAATATCTTCGAGCACTTTTTGTGCTAAATTCATCGGGTTATTATTTACGTTCTTTCTGAAGTTATTATGACATGGTAACATCTTGTGTAGGTTATATGCATTTTTGGCTTAAATTTATGTACGTATTTAAAAGGAGCGATATTAAGGCGCCAAATTTTGTTACTTTACATACACAGTAGTTGAAGAGAGGTGCCACAGAGATATAGCATTGTATGTTGTGCACGAACGCCATGCTAAAAAAATTTAGGCCTAGAATTCTAATTTGGAAATGTTTCTAAGTTTGTTCACATACCTGACATTACGCTATCAGTTATTTGTGTCGGTAATTTTGTATTTACCGTGCATTGTGCAGCATAGTGAAGTTGATTCTGCGGAATACTCCTGGGACGCAGATCCATCAGCGAAGAAAGGAACATTTTAGTCGCACGGTAGCGCGAGATATTGTTCCTTACTCCGGTGCCTGGTTGGCCAATTACTGCCACTCCAGCCGGCAGATGCGCGCTGCGAGACTCGGTCCTCCGCCTGCCGAGGGTGTCTGCACTTTCCTCGCGGGACGCAAGTACCGGGGAGATGGGCGACTCCACCCGGCCGTATTGGAAATCGAAGGCTAGTCTCCGAAACGCGAAGACCCCAGACGCCCTCACCCAGTGGGGTGCCAACAAATCCAATTCCCAGCGAAAGGAGACGGCATGCGCCCGGCTCGTCTTATAAACTAAGCAAATACTATGTAAGGCGCTCTTGAGTAGTCTTGGAACGAATTCCTCGGTGGAATCCGAGGAAGGCCCAGTCATACTGAATGCCATGCCGTATAATTGTCACATTCTGAGCTCGAATTAAGTTTGGGAAGAATGACTGACGATATCAGTGTTTATCTATTTAAAAATCTAGGAGCCTTGCGTCTGCACTTGAAATTTCATATTTTATCTTTTTTTTCGATCCTGAGTCTCAAAAGAGGAAGGTCTCACTGCTATATGTATTTTGGCTTTCGGAATTTGCCAATTCAGCCCTCTTATTAGGGGAATGTCAGTGATGACTGCGAATGTAAGGGCAACATAACACAGTCACCAAGCGGAGAAAATCTGCGACCCGACCGCGAGTGGAATCCGGGGCCCCTTCGCTTTGCAGTCCGCCGCGATGACTGTGCAGCTACCGAGCGGACTATGACTTACCTTAGAAGATAGCTTAAATAATGGCAAACACAGATTTCTAGTATCTGTAGGTTTAGAGAAAGCTTTTGGGAATGTTGACTAGAATACAATCTTTCAAATTCTGAGTGTAACATGGATAAAGTACGGAGAGCGAAGGGTTATTTCCAGCTTCCGTAGAAACCAGACGGCGGTCATAAGTGCCAAAGGACATGAAAGGGAACCAGTGGCTCAGAAGGGAGTGAGGAAGGATCGTTCTCTCTTCCCGCTGTTATTCAGACTGTACATTGAACAAGCTGTGGAGGAAACCAAGGAGAAATTTGGAATGGAATTCAGGTTTAGGGAGAAGAAATAAGAAAAACGTTAATTTTTGCGATGTCTTGGAAATTGTTAGAGACAGCGAAGAACTTGGTAGTGCAGTTGAAAGAGTGGGTATTGTATAGAAAAGATGTTGTAAGTAGAGCACCAACAAAGATAAAACAAGAGTAATGGAATGTAGTCGAATTACATCAGGCGATGTTGAGTGAAATAGATTCGGAAATGAGACCCAAAGTAGAATAGGATTTGATCTGTTTGTGCACCAGAATAACTGACTAAGGCTGAAGCGGCGAGGATATAAAATGCAGACGTAGTAACAAGAAAAATATTTCCGAGAAGAGTAATTTATGTACATGGAATGTACATTTAAATGTTATGGAGTCTTTTCTATAGATCTTTGTCTGGAGCGTAGGCGTGTACGGAAGTGAAACTTGGACAATAAACGGTTAAAATAAGAGAAAATATAAGTGGCGCTGCAGAAGTATGTTGAAGATTAGACGGGTAGATCAAGTAATTAATGAGGAGGTACTGAATCAAAATGGGGAGAAAAGAAATGTGTGTCACAGCCAGGTTAAAAGAAGGGATCGGTTGATAGGACGCATTCTGAGGCATCACGGAATCATCAATATGATCACGAAGGGAAGTGCGTGGGGTAAAAATTGTAGAGAGAGACCAAGGCTCGAATTTATTAAGTAGGTTGAAATGGATGTATGTTATGCTGAAATGAAGAGATTGACAGGATATACCACTGTCGACAGCTATATCAAACAAGTCTTCGAACTGAAAACATTAACATCAGATTGAATCTGGTGGGAATATTAAAGCAGTCTGAAATGATTTGAAGAGTGCATATAAGGCAAGATCGTCTCATTTTTTCGCATCCTCGGTCTTAAGTAGCACTACTTTTAAGAAAATATCTTAGTTTCTGTATAATAATGAAAATATCATAGTTCTTGTCGAATAGTTGAAATCCTGCAGAGAACTGGATCCAGGAACATAGGGTGGTGTACCTGTGAAAATGCTAAAAGATTCCCAGAGTGCCAGATGGACTCCATTAACGTATTAACGACTGTGATGCACTGGCCACTTTACGGTGGCAGCATGCCTTCAGATTTCCATGTCACAGTCACTTGGGCTGCTTTAAGACCGCTTTTGCATCATGGTGACATGCAGTTAAGTTATTTAATTGGAAGTCGATAAATTCCACTATACTGTCTTCTGAAGGCATCTTGCGGTGAACACGAATTAATAATTGGAGGTAGGGAAGCTCTCGATCTC
Organism: Schistocerca cancellata; assembly: GCF_023864275.1. Lineage (NCBI taxonomy): Eukaryota > Metazoa > Arthropoda > Insecta > Orthoptera > Acrididae > Schistocerca > Schistocerca cancellata. The sequence continues at coordinate 205,512,566 of NC_064627.1, forward strand.
TGTAGCAAGGTAATTATCACAAAGATCGATGGAATACATTTGTTTCTGAACTACACCGCCTTCTCGACTTCGGAGGAGCTCCGCTGTAGAGCTTGGTACACTCCGGTCTTTCTACGTATATACACTCGGCAAACTACAGTAATGTGTCAGGCGGATGGTCAATGGTGTGCTGCTATCATTGTTTCTCTTACCTGAACCACTCGCAGATAGAAAGCGGAAACAGAGGCTGTTGGTATGTGCCTGAATTTGTCTAATTTTAGCATCGTGAGATGTATACTGGCCAAAGTTTTTGATTCTCTTTGGTAATCCTGCGCGTTGTCTATTATTACATGCTACTGAACTTCACATGCCCTATAAATAATTACCCCTAATCTCAAGTTTGCAAATCGAGCCACAAATTTTCGATGGAAAAGACTGGAGGACTAGACACATCATTGCTTGCAACAACCACAGATCAATATTTCAGAGTTGTTACGTTTATCCACAACAAATGAGCAGTTTTGAGTAGCGACATAGTGTCGTAGGATCTTGGTGCTCTTGATATACTTGAAAAATAGCGCACCGACTGGATTACAGGTGAAAAATTTAAAAGTTGCGACTTTGATCCATGTAAGGATTATCTTCAGGGCTAGAAAGAAAAAAGAAATTGTATGTCATCCTTGGCTGGGAGACCTCGATGGGTACGTTCAGCCACCTAATTGGAAAAGCTTTTCTTTCGCGAAGTGTGAGAGCTGTGTCCCAAATGTATTTGCTTAGTGTGGTTGACTATAATGTACATGTGCGCGTGTGTGTATGAGAGAGAGAGAGAGAGAGAGAGAGAGAGAGAGAGAGAGAGAGATATGAAAGAAAGGAGAGACCAAAGGAACCACCGAGCTTAACGTCCTCATCCCACGGGCGGATCACCATCGACAGTTGCGCACGATACACTGCTTGGATGTTTGGAGATTAATGCAGGACATTTACGCGGAGTCTATTGATCATGAACTGTACAGCGCCATCTCTCCTCGCTTTACCGTCCAGATATCGGTAGTGAAAATTTCTTCCGCTACGAGGATTCGGGCGGACTATTTTGGAGTCTAACATCTGGGCACAGCTGTGAGTTAGCAGATTGATCTGCGGCGGAGCGTTTTCTTCAGACTTGAAGATGGCTACAACGAAAATAAGTAGATCAGTATATATTTTCAACTTTGCGGCGTATGTTATCCTTACCTTGATCGAAGACTGAAACCAATAATTAAAATTTGTGATACAATCAGGTTCAGAAAACAATGCGAATGCGTGTTGAAATAATTTTTGAAACACTTATGGAACTGGAATGTTAAACCACGAAGCGCCAGTTACCAAACTTTCATTCCATTCGTAATTAATGTCCGTCACCATCATCACTATGACGACGTGGCATCCAATCAGACAACCTCCGAATTTCATCTTCAGGGATTTCTTACTCTGCCTAAAATATATGCCGTGTCAGTTCGTGAAAATTGCTGGCTGGAGGCCGGTATGAAAGTATGTATCTACCCGTAACATCTCAGGCATGCTCTATGGGTGCCAAATCAGAGGCCGGCAGGCCAATCAAGGATCCATACATTGCTCAACGCGTTTGTGGTTTTAAGTGCAGTGTAGGACCTTGCATTATCGTACTAGAATTCACCATTACCCTGGTCTTGAAGGATACGACAACAGAGTTTACCATTCTTGCTATAAACTGGCGCGCATTCAATCTCTGCATCTACATACATACTTCGCAAAGTCACCGTACGGCGCGTGGCGGAAGATATACCACGATTAGTAGTTCCCTTTTCTGCTCCACTCACAAATAGAGCGAGGAGAAAACGCTTGTCTGTATGCCTCCATACGAGCACTAATTTCGCGTTGCTTGTCTAGGTGGGCCGTACGCGCAATGTATGTTGGCGGCAGTAGAATCGTTCGGCACTCAGTTTCAAATGCCGGCACTGCAAATTTTCTCGGGTATGTCCCACGAAAAGGACGTAGTCTTCCCTCCAGATATTCTTATTTGGAGTTCGCGAGGCATCTCTGTAATATTCATGTGTTGACCGGACGTACTGGTAAAGAATCTAACAGCATGCCTTTGAAGTGCTTCTATGCCTTCATTTAATACGACCTGGTGAGGATCCCAAACACTCGAGCAATACTCAAGAATGGATCGCACTAGCGTTCTTTACGGATGAACCACGATGTCCTAAAATTCTTTCAATAAACTGAACTCGATCGTTCACCTTCCTTAGCACAATCCTCACATGCGTGTTCCATTTCATATCGCATTGTAATGTTACGCCCTGACGTTTAAACAACTGATGCTGATTGGAACATTACGGATTTGTTTTTCCTACTCATCCGCATTCAAAAATGGCTTTGAGCACTATGCGACTTAACTTCTGAGGTCATCAGTTGCCTAGAACTTAGAACTAATTAAACCTAACTAACCTAAGGACATCACACACATCCATGCCCGAGGCAGGATTCGAACCTGCGACCGCAGCGGTCACGCTGTTCCAGACTGAAGCGCCTTTAACCGCACGGCCACACCGGCCGGCTACTCATCCGCATTAAGTTAAATTTTTCTACACTTAGAGCCTCCCTTGAACAGTTACCAAATCAGTCCTGTTTATGGTTACAGGAGGTGGAGGAGGGGTATACGTTTCGAGAAGCGCTGCTTCCGATGATCTTTTACCAGGTCGCCTATGGCGTCGATCTGTCCGCCCCAAACAGAAGCGAAACTGAGTGTTGAACAATACAGAATGCCATTCAGTGTCCCAGTTGACTCGAGCTCTCCAGCGTGCAAGTAATGGTGTAATGGTTAGTCGACGCATGGTAACTCGATATCTCAACCCAGCTTCCAGTAATTTGTTCCTGACGGCTTGTGATGACACAACAGCCTGTAACCGCTGCCAAATTTCAGCCGTTGTCAACTATCTACTCGACAGAGCCATTCGAACAATCCTACGATCTTTCCGTGGTGTAATCCTTCTCGAACCCGTGCCTACTGTTCTTGCCACACTCTTTCCCTGAGTCCATGTCGTCACCATTCATTCTGAAATCATTGCACTGCGGTTACTTGTCTTTGTGAACTGTCGATATGATGCTCACATGTCCCTTGTGCCAAGTATTAGAGCTTTCTCAAAGTTCAAACCAGGGATATAAGGTGAACGTGCATACCCTCTGGACACGCTGTATTGCGATCTCCACGTCAAAAGTTCCAGTAACGTGAGACACAGTATTAGCCTTCATGTATTGAAACACATTCTTTATCTGTGAGAATGTGTGTTTTTTTGATACATACTGAAGACAAACTCGCTTAAGGCTGAAATTTTAATCAACTTCATATGGACATACGTCCTATTCTGAACGATTTCCGAGATAGCACACGTTTAATGTACATTGTTATTTATTTTCTCTATCATTCAAACACTGTCGTCGTTTATAACGTACGGCAGTAGTGCAGAGGAAATCGAGAGGAAAAATTTGATCCAGGACACTTGCAGTGTATCAAATCGGGAAACTGCCTTAAACTGGCCTACAAAAGCTATCTAAGCCACAGCACAAGTGCATCACGCGAGATCTCAAATATTCTCTCGCTTTCTTCGCGCGTATTGTTGTTGTTGTTGTTGTTGTTGTTGTTGTTGTTGTTGTGGTCTTCAGTCCTGAGACTGGTTTGATGCAGCTCTCCATGCTACCCTATCCTGTGCAAGCTTCATCATCTCCCAGTACGTACTGCAGCCCACATCCTTTTGAATCTGCTTAGTGTATTCATCTCTTGGTCTCCCTCTACGATTTTTACCCTCCACGCTGCCCTCAAATGCTGATTCCTACAGAGTAGGTTTCTATTCTCCAGAAAAGTCATTATACTCGAACATAATACGTGTTCCAAAATTCTACAACTGATCGACGTTAGAGATATAGGTCTATAGTTCTGCACATCCGTTCGACGTCCCTTCTTGAAAACGGGGATGACCTGTGCCCTTTTCGAGACCTTTGGAACGCTACGCTCTTCTAGAGACCTACGGTACACCACTGCAAGAAGGGGGACAAGTTCCTTCGCGTACTCTGTGTAAAATCGAACTGGTATCCCATCAGGTCCAGCGGCCTTTCCTCTTTTGAGCGATTTTAATTGTTTCTTTATCCCTCTGTCGTCTATTTCGATATCTACCATTTTGACAAACTGCCTATTGGCTTCAGTCTCGGGTTCTTCGGCCGACGTTCATCCAATGAATTTTCTGACGTTTCGCCAGCACGAGTGGCTGGCATTGTCAAAGCTTCACCCTCCATTGCCGGTGGTGAACTGGAGGCGAGCTCGCGGCCGCAGACTATATGTACCTGGCGCGCCAACGTCCGAGGGCTTCTCCGCGGTCTTTTCCGGTGCGGTTCTCCTCTTGCTACCTGCAACGGTCGTTCGCTGCAGTACGGGAAGCCAGGATCCGTTTACCTTAAGGCTTTCCTCTTTCTTGTTGAAACTGTTCGCGTGTTTTTGTATTTCTACAGCTTCTCGGAACAAGCGCGTGTGATAGTGCTTCTCTACAGCTAGAACTTCCGTGTCGGCGAATTTTATTACGTGGTCGGTCCCATTCAGTGCGTGCTCTGCCACGGCCGATTTCTCCACCTGCCCCAACCTGCAATGTCGCTTGTGCTCTTTGATCCTGGTGTTAATTGATCGTCCAGTCATTCCGACATAAACTTTTCCGCATGTGCATGGTATACGGTATATTCCCGACATTGCAAGTGGGTCTCTTTTCTCCATCGCCGATCTAAGACACTCTTTGATCTTCCCTGTCGGTTTGAAAATCGTCTTTACGCCATGTTTGCGCAATGTACGGCCGATTCTGTCCGTCACTCTGGGAATGTATGGCAGAAAGGCCGTACCCGACATTTCTTTTTCTGGTTCCTTACTTCGCCGAGTGTTGAGCTCTGTTACACTTCTAATGTAATTTATGGAGGACCCATTGCTCCTCAGAACAGTTTCCAGGTGTTGCATTTCTCGTTTGAGGTGTTGCGGCTCACATATTCGTCCTGCTCTCGTCACGAGCGTACTGATCATGCCTCTTTCCTGGCTCGGGTGGTGGTTTGACAGTTTGTGCAGGTATCGGTCCGTGTGTATCGGTTTTCGATACACGTTGTGTCCCAGGTTTTCGCCTTCCCCTGTGACCAGCACATCTAGAAATGGCAGTTTCTTGTCCTGCGCAAACTGTCAAACCACCACCCGAGCCAGAAAAGAGGCGTGATTAGTACGCTCGTAACGAGAGCAGGACGAATATGTGAGCCGCAACACCTCAAACGAGAAATGCAACACCTGGAAACTGTTCTGAGGAGCAATGGGTACTCCACAAATTACATTAGAAGTGTAACAGAGCTCAACACTCGGCGAAGTAAGGAACCAGAAAAAGAAATGTCGGGTACGGCCTTTCTGCCATACATTCCCAGAGTGACGGACAGAATCGGCCGTACATTGCGCAAACATGGCGTAAAGACGATTTTCAAACCGACAGGGAAGATCAAAGAGTGTCTTAGATCGGCGATGGAGAAAAGAGACCCACTTGCAATGTCGGGAATATACCGTATACCATGCACATGCGGAAAAGTTTATGTCGGAATGACTGGACGATCAATTAACACCAGGATCAAAGAGCACAAGCGACATTGCAGGTTGAGGCAGGTGGAGAAATCGGCCGTGGCAGAGCACGCACTGAATGGGACCGACCACGTAATAAAATTCGCCGACACGGAAGTTCTAGCTGTAGAGAAGCACTATCACACGCGCTTGTTCAGAGAAGCTGTAGAAATACAAAAACACGCGAACAGTTTCAACAAGAAAGAGGAAAGCCTTAAGGTAAACGGATCCTGGCTTCCCGTACTGCAGCGAACGACCGTCGCAGGTAGCAAGAGGAGAACCGCACCGGAAATGACCGCGGAGAAGCCCTCGGATGTTGGCGCGCCAGGTACATATAGTCTGCGGCCGCGAGCTCGCCTCCAGTTCACCACCGGCAATGGAGGGTGAAGCTTTGACAATGCCAGCCACTCGTGCTGGCGAAACGTCAGAAAAATCATTAGATGAACGTCGGCCGAAGAACCCGAGACAGAAGCCAATAGGCAGTTTGTCAACAAGTGGTCACGAAAGGCTTAACAATTTTGTATTCTACCATTTTGTCATCTGTGCGACAATCTAGAGAAGGAACTACAGTGCAGTCTTCCTCTGTGAAATAGCTTTGGAAAGAGACATTTAGTATTTCGGCCTTTGGTCTGTCGTCCTCTGTTTCAGTACCATTTTGGTCACACAGTGTCTGGACATTTTGTTTTGATCCGCCTACTGCTTTGACATAAGACCAATATTTCTTAGGATTTTCTGTCAAGTCAGTACATAGAACTTTACTTTCGAATTCATTGAACGCCTCTCGCATAGCCCTCCTCACACTACATTTCGCTTCGCGTAATTTTTGTTTGTCTGCAAGGCTTTGGCTATGTTTATGTTTGCTGTGAAGTTCCCTTTGCTTCCCTAGATGAAGAAAATAATTCAGAAGGATGGAAATACTGTAGTAGTGTGTCAGTTTGCTAGTGTTGGGTCAAAGTGTTTGTGTAACGCTTCCCACCTCTCTCTCTCTCTCTCTCTCTCTCTCTCTGATTCGAGTGAGTCAATAAACCGTTTCAAACTGCAATAATAATTCGACGTGGAAGGGATGAAATTAAGTTGAACAGATTGTAATGAGTCTCGCTCTCAGCAGTCTCACAACCAGAGCGTGTTGCTGCAAAGTGCTGGTAAGGCGCGGACGAGGTGGCGGCGCCGCGCCTAGCAGACAGCTGGTCTGCTCGCGGCCAAGGTCAGTGATAGTTTACGAGCGCCGGAACACGTGAAGGCTCTCCTCTCCGTCTGCTGGCCTTCGGCTCCTCTTTCCGCAGACCTGCCAACTAATGGCGCTTTCACGTGGCCACCGGACCCTAATCATTTCATGCCAGCCGCCGTGTAAAACCTACAATCACAGCGAACGCTTGGCCAAGATTACGTTTTCATTTACGGTACTTTACTTACTTCAGACCTCCGTCATGACTGTGACGTTGTAGGGTTTGTGATTAAATGTCACGTGGCTGTTCGTGGACACCGCTTGGCCTTTCTGGTATAGCTCACTCTGAACGACAAAGCTATTACCGTAAATTACTTTCCGATAAGCCACCGCTTCAAGTGAGAAACAAAATATAATGTTTCAGTCACGTCTGCTGACAACTTTCATCGTGAAGAAGGTGCGAGCACACTGGACAGAAAATTAGTCTGCCCCAAGAGACACCACGCTAATACCGTGCACTACCGCCTGATACTTCGATAACGGCCTCAGTTCGGAAAGGAAGGGAGCAGACAAGTTTCTTCAGGTATAACATAAGCTGCTGAAGGTACTTACTTTATTAGATCTCTCAGAGTTACATATTACGGGGATGATAATTGCTGAGTTTCACCCGATGTTCCAAGTAGTCTCGGGCTTTTCTGTGGAATTAATGTCGCTTGATTTAGTGGGTCAGTCGAGGTGCAGTAGGGAGCCTCAGTTCTCGACAAACGAGGGACTTGGGCGATCAGCCCTGTGAAAACGGCTATTGTCATCTTGTGAAATGGTCGAGTCCACAGCACATCCATCACTATGCTGTAGAAGCCGGGTCAATACTTGGTCAGCGACAGTACTGAAATGGGGATCCTGATTCATAAATGCGGTAATCTGGATGAGAGAGACCAAGTCACGGTACGGAAAACACCCTCTAAAGTAGTCGAACCACTCCAGCCTGAACTATACCCTCCACACGCCTCTTTGGGCCGTCGGTGCACTTGACGCGTTGTTTTAATTGAAAAGAGGCAAAAGTCCGACTCGTCGAACCACGCTACACGCCTACAATCATCTACTTTCCACTTGTTGTGTTGTTTAGCCTATTGCAGTGTGAGCAGTTGCCTTTTTGCCAGGTGTCTGACTCCAAAAGTTCATTCCACGTAGGTTCCTTTGCAGTGTTCGCTTGGAAACTGTCAGAGACGGATCTGCATTCACCGGCAGACGTGTCTGGTTTGAAACCAGTTGTGATTGACAAGGTGTGACACTAATCTCCTGTCTCTGTGGATTGGTGTATTTTTGTATCCACTATTCTTACGCTATGTTACATGGTGTCCAGCTGTACACAGTTTCTTGTGGACGCAACTAACCATCCAAATGAATCACGGGTCTACCAAAAGCGTCTGCTCAATGACTATTAAGCGAAAGTTGCTGCGAATGGGCATCTGCAGCAGGCTCCCATGCTGACTCCTGTTCATCGGCGACGAAGGCTGGAATTTGCTTGCCAATACCGCAGCTAGATGTCCACTGAGTGGTGACAGCTGACCTTTACAGATGAATCACGTTTTACGCTCTGTCTTTTATAACGGAGGTTTTGGACCTGCTGGGATCAGTGAAGGATAATTTGTTATTGAGGAAGGCGGTAATTTACAAAATAACGTGCCAGTGTGGTACGGTCTATAGAGGACAGACAACGTTGCACAGAACATAGAAGTTGCACTCGCCTTCTGCAACCCAGCAAGTCTGCAGTTGCGGAATATTGTATCTCCAACGGGCATTGAGCTGAGTATGACAAAACGTTAATTTTGGCCACAGCAACACCTTGTTTAATTTGGACCACAGCAACATCTTTTTTGGGACTCCGTCATAAAAGAATCAGTTGAAATACGCATTGCGAAAAAACTAATGAACCGCGACAGCGGTTATCAGCTGGATAATGCGTGGAATCCCGTCATATCTGAGATTTGCTCCAGACGAAAACGCCAGAATACTCCGATGACTGCGGTCAGCGGCAACGCGGAAGACAGTTGTGCAGTTTCACCAGAGAGGGCGCTGCCGCCGAGCGGTGTCGTTCTTTCGTCACCATGATTCTGATGCATACGCGCCAATACTACCAGTGCGCTGTATAAGGCGGAGCGGAGAACGTCGTCGTCGTCAGTCTTCGATGGCTTACCTGAAGATGATGGGCACATATCCAGTAGAAATATCTTGGAATAGAGCTTACGGTGACCGGCTGCAATCCCGAAATCTCTTCGAGCACGTACGTGTCACCTGTCAGAGTCGTATCTAGACATATCAGGGGCCTCACATATCCCGGATTGCCCCCCAGGGGGTCCACAACTCTTTTGTGGATACGTGCGTAGCGAGCACGGGACCCCGAGCTAATGTGGCCTTCCTTCCTTTCCGGGCTGCATACCTTCCCTTTCCGCATCCTTCCCCATCCCGCATCTCCGCCCCTCCTCCCCTCACCTCTGGCTCTTTGCTTCCCTTTCTCCCCATCTGGGAGTATGGTTTGTGCCTACGTCCGGAGACGGACGCTCGAAACTGTTCAAACTTCCTTGCTTTCTCCACTTGCAAGTCTTCGTCCTTCCTCTGTCCTTTTCTTTTCCTTTCCTCTTCTCTTTGCCCTTTTCTCCGCTGCGGCGTTTGAGACCCCTCTTCTTTCCTTTCCTCTTCTCTTTTTTCCTCCCTGTGCGTGTCTGAAGGCCGACCCACGCACCTCCATGCGTAGCCGGTGACGGGGTAACGCGTAATTCCCCGCCCCGGGTAGACAGGTAGGACACGTACGTACCCCCTGGTAACGGCTAGGCCCAGGGAGGGGTGATTACCCGAGCTGATACCTTCCGAAAGTGCCGATTGGTCCCTCCGTCCGTTTGTCGGGAGGTGTGACCTGAGGTGTGAACAATCACCTAAGGCGGGAGTGCCCTCAGTGAGGGCCCCCACAAGGGAGGAGCGCGCCATCGGAGACGCCGGTAATCATGGGGGATTCTTCCGCAATGGTTTCCTCACCTTCCACTATGTCTGCTCACAAATGTAAGTATACTGAGTCTCAGCCACAGACGGTTCTTCCATCGTTGCCACAGTTCCTTGTTGTTTCTCGGTCTGACGAAGGTCACGACTTCTCCACGGTCAACCCTTTCATTATTCAGAAAGGTGTCGACGCAATTGCAGGTCCTGTAAAGTCTTGTTCCAGATTACGGAATGGCACCTTGTTGTTAGAAACAGTCAGTGCCCGCCAGGCACAAAAATTGCTGCATACTTCACTGCTCCACACCTTCCCTGTCCGGGTTGAAGTGCACCGCACTTTAAATTCCTCGCGTGGAGTCGTTTATACACGATCCCTCGATGGATTGTCTGACGAAGAAATTCAGCACTACCTGTCTGACCAGGGCGTAACGGCTGTTCATAGAGTTATGAAAAGGGTTGACACAAACATCATTCCAACCCGCACTGTCTTCTTGACGTTTGACAAAGTTCAACTCCCATCGAAAATCAAATCGGGCTATGAGATAATTTCCGTTCGCCCTTACGTCCCAAACCCTACGCGTTGCTATCGATGTCATCACACCAGCCAGTCCTGTTCCAATCCGGCCAAATGTGTTACGTGTGGCAAGGATGCCCATGAGGGTGCTTGTCCACCTCCATCCCCTCGCTGCATCAACTGTTTGGGTGACCACGCTGCTTCCTCTCGAGATTGCCCCGTTTTTAAGGACGAAAAGCTCATCCAGGAAATCAGAGTGAAGGAAAAGGTGTCGACCTTTGCTGCTCGAAAACTATTCGCCAGTCGACAGCCCGCCGTGCCTCAGACAGGAAAATACAGCACTGTCCTTGCTTCTCCTCGGCCAACAAAGGAGGCGGCCACGCAGACTTGCGACCTCACCTTTAGTGCCACGGTCGTCAGATCGGCTAGCGCAAAGATCGCCCGTTCAACCTCACCACTTTCGCTTGCCCACTCTATGGCTCACCCTTCATCGGGTTCTGCTAAATCTCGAGCCCAAAAGTCAGACACCAAGCCTTCCAAAAAAGAGCATACTCGTGAAGAGTTTTTACGTACCGCAACTTCCCAACCATCGGTTCCTCCTTCATCTAAACATTATACTTCTAAGAAGGCTACAAAGAAACCCAGTTCCTCTCCTTCTCCGCCAAGGCGTGTCCCATCTACAGCACCACCTGGCGGAAATCGCCCTCGGCCGTCTTCTGTGTCGCCGAGGCGCACTGCTGGTGGCCGGTCAACCGGCCGATCGCTGGTGGCAGGAGCTGCTCCTGACCAACCTATGGATCAGGATCTTTTGCCTTCGGCTGACTGCCATTCCATGCTGTCGGTCGCTAGCTCCGAGCAGTCTTTGAGTTGACAGCAACTTTGGTCACATTCCTCCATTTTCTGTTCACCCCATGTCCATTATCCACTGGAATATCCGCGGCATTCGAGCCAATCGGGATGAATTGTCTATCCTCTTACGATCCTACTCGCCGGTCATCTTCTGTCTTCAGGAAACAAAGCTGCGTCCCCATGACCGCTTTGTTCTCCCTCATTTTCAGTCGGTCCGATATGATCTCCCCTCTGTTGAAGGCTCTCCAGCCCTTGGAGGACTCATGATTCTTCTCCATGATACTCTCCATTATCACCCAATCCACTTAAACACTTCCTTCCAAGCTGTCGCTGCCCGTCTTTCCCTTTCTGGATATACCTTTTCTCTTTGTACTGTATATATTCCATCGTCCACACCAATGGCACGAGCTGATCTCCTTCATCTTCTTGGTCAGCTTCCACCCCCCTATTTGCTGGTTGGGGACTTCAATGCCCACCACCCGCTTTGGGGATCTCCACATCCTTGTCCACGTGGCTCCATATTGCTAGACGTCTTCCACCAAGCGGATCTAGTTTGCCTCAACACTGGGGTCCCCACATTTTTGTCTGTCTCCACGACAACTTTATCTCATTTGGACCTTGCGGTCGGTACTGTTCCGCTAGCTCGGCGCTTCGAATGGTTCGCCCTTGATGATACACACTCGAGTGACCACTTTCCATGTGTCCTCAGACTGCAGCCTCAACTGCCATATATGCGCCCGCGACGCTGGAAGTTTGCCCAAGCCGATCGGACACTTTTTTCGTCTCTAGCGACATTCGATGACCGTCGCTTTCCCAGCGTCGACGATGAGGTCACACATATTACCGACGTTATTCTTACAGCTGCGGAACGTTCAATACCACGCACCTCCGAATTGCCCCGGCGCCCCCCAGTTCCTTGGTGGAACGAGGCATGCCGTGGCGCACTACGTGAGCGGCGACGTGCTCTTCGCATTTTCCGTCACCATCCTACTTTGGCCAATGTATCCGCTATACGCAGCTCCGTGCGCGATGCCGTCGCGTCATCCGCGATAGCAAGAAGGCAAGCTGGAAATTCTTTATTAGCTCATTTAACACCTTCACTCCCTCCTCGGAAGTTTGGAGTCGGCTTCGACGGTTCTCAGGCGCGCCTAGTTTCTCCCCGGTCTCTGGGCTCACTGTTGCGCATGATACATTAGTGGACCCCGTCGCAATTTCTAACTCACTGGGCCAGCACTTTGCTGAGATTTCGAGCTCTTCCAATTACCCGCCACCGTTTCTCCCGAAGAAACGTGCAGCGGAAGCGCGACCTCTTGCTTTCTCCTCTCCAAATCGCAAAAGCTACAATACTGTTTTCTCCATGCGGGAACTCCAACATGCACTCTCTTCTTCTCGCTCCTCCGCCCCAGGGCCTGATGGTATCCACGTCCAAATGTTGCTGCATTTATCAACCCATAGTCTGCGTTACCTCCTTCGCCTTTATAATCGAATTTGGACCGACAGTACTTTTCCCCGACGATGGCGGGAAGCTGTCGTCGTTCCTGTTCCGAAACCTGGAAAGGACAAACATCTCCCCTCTAGCTATCGCCCTATTTCTCTCACGAGTAGTGTCTGTAAGGTTTTGGAGCGTATGGTGAATTACCGTTTAGCTTGGTGGCTGGAATCCCGCAGTCTTTAACACCTGCCCAATGCGGATTCCGAAAGCATCGTTCTGCAGTTGACCATCTAGTTGCTCTCTCCACTTATATCATGAATAATTTTCTCCGGAAACGCCAAACAGTAGCAATATTTTTTGACCTGGAGAGAGCGTACGATACCTGTTGGAGGACAGGTATCCTCCGCACACTGTTCTCTTGGGGCTTTCGAGGTCGGCTGCCCCTTTTTCTTCGCGAATTTATGGCAGAGCGCACATTTAGGGTGCGGGTGAACACTACTCTCTCCCGTACTTTCTCCCAAGAAAACGGGGTACCCCAGGGCTCCGTGCTGAGTGTTGTACTGTTTGCCATTGCCATCAATCCAATTATGGATTGTCTCCTTCCTGATGCCTCGGGCTCCCTCTTTGTGGACGATTTTGCGATCTACTACAGCTCTCAACGGACCAGCCTTCTTGAACGACGTCTTCAAGGATGTCTCGATCACCTCCACTCTTGGAGCATCGAAACCGGCTTCCGTTTTTCTCCCAGTAAGACCGTTTGTGTTAATTTTTGGCGACGTAAGGAGTTTCTTCCACCCTCCTTACATCTAGGACCTGTCAACCTTCCGTTTTCAGACGTCGCTAAATTCTTGGGTCTTATGTTTGACAGAAAACTATGCTGGTCTTCCCACGTTTCGTATCTTTCGGCTCGCTGTCTGCGATCCCTCAACACCCTCCGTGTCCTGAATGGTACCTCCTGGGGAGCGGACCGAGTGGTCCTTCTCCGCCTCTATCGCGCCTTAGTGCGCTCGAAATTGGACTATGGAAGCATAGTCTACTCCTGCTCGGCCGTCTATTCTTCGGCGTCTCGACTCTATCCACCACCGTGGATTACGTTTAGTGTCTGGAGCTTTTTACACCAGCCCTGTGGAAAGCCTTTATGCTGAGACGGCTGAACCTCCGCTGTCCAATCGGCGAGCAGTCCTTCTGAGCCGTTATGCCAGCCATCTGTCTTCCATGCCTGCTAATCCAGCCCATGACATTTTTTTCGACGCCTCCTTTGATGTAGGGTATGCAGGCCGCCCCTCCTCCCTACTACCACCGGGAGTCCGCTTCCGTCAACTGCTCCATTCTCTTTCCTTCCGCTTTCCTAAAACCTTCTTGACAACTTGGGGTACAGCACCGCCTTGGCTCCGTCCCCGGATCTGCCTGCTCCGTGACCTTTGTCAATTTCCCAAGGATGGTACCCCTTCACTTGTTTATCATCGGGCATTTGCTGCTCTATGTGCACAAATGACGGAAGCCACATTTATTTACACCGATGGCTCGAAAACGTCGTTAGGTGTGGGGAGTCCCTATGTTGTTGGCGACACCCCAAATCACTTTCGGCTTCCCGACCAGTGTTCGGTCTATACTGAGGAGCTTTACGCTGTTTTCCGGGCTGTCCACTACATCCGCCGCCATCAGCGGATACAGTACGTTATCTGCTCCGATTCTCTCAGCTCTCTCCTCAGTCTCCAAGCTCTTTACCCTGTGCACCCTCTGGTCCACCGGATTCAGGACTGTCTGCGCTTGCTCCACCTGGGGGGCGTCTCGGTGGCGTTCCTCTGGCTCCCGGGACACGCTGGTATCTGTGGGAATGAGGCGGCCGATATAGCGGCCAAGGCTGCAGTCTCTCTTCCTCGGCCAGCTATTCAGTCGCTTCCCTTCACCGATCTACGGAGCGGTTTATGTCGCAAAGTTGCTCAATTATGGCATGCGCATTGGTCAACACTTCCCTATAATAAATTGCGGGAAGTGAAAGCCCTTCCTTGTGCTTGGACCTCTTCCTCCCGAACGCGTCGTCGGGAGGAGGTAATTTTAGCTAGACTCCGGATAGGGCACTGTCTTTTTAGCCATCGACATCTTTTAAGCGGCGATCCTCCCCCACTCTGTCCCCACTGCTCTCAGCTGTGGACGGTAAGACACCTTTTAACTGAATGCCCCTATTTTAATCCGTTACGCTCCCGTCTACAGCTATCGCCTGATCTATCGTCGATTTTAGCAGATGACACGCGCTCAGCCGACCGCGTTCTCCAGTTTATTAGTGACAGTGAAATGACGTCAGTCATTTGAAGCTTTTTTTTGGGACAACCAACCCCTTTCTGTAGTGGATTTTTAAGCATTCCTTCTGCTTTTAGTTTCTCCAATTTTATGACTTTGTTCCCATTGCTGCTGGTTTTAAATTTCGGTTTTTTACTGTTTCCTAAGTCACGGGCTGGGCGCTAATGACCATAGAAGTTTTGCGCTCTAAAACAAAAAACAAAAAAAAAAACAAAAAAAAAATCTCCCGGATTGCACTCGCCCACACCATTACAGAGCCTCCACGAGCCTGGACAGTACCCTGCTGATATGCAGGGTACATGGGTTGATAAGGTTGTCTCCGTACCCGTAAACGTCCATCCGCCCGATACGATTTGAAACGAGACTCGTCCGACCAGGCAACATGTTTCCAATCATCAACAGGCCATTGTCAGTGTTGACGGGCCCAGGAGAGGCGTAAAGCTTTGAGTCGTGCCGTCACCAAGGGTACACGAATTGGCATTCGGCTCCGAAAGCCCATATCGATGATGTTTCGCTGAATGGTTCACACGCTGACGCTTATTGATGGCCCATCATTGAAACCTGCAGCAATTTGCGCAAGGTTGCAGTTCTATCACGTTGAACGATTCTCTTCAGTCGTCGTTGCTCCCGTTCTTACACGATCCATTTCCGGTCGCAGAGATGTCGGAGATTTGATGTTACCGGATTCCTGAGATTCGCGGTGCACGCGGCAAATGATCGTACTGGAAAATCCCCATTTCATTGTTACGTCCGTGATACTGTGTCCCATCGCTCTTGCGCCAACTATAACACGTTCAAACTCCCTTAAATCTTCATACCCTGCCATTGTAGCAGCAGTAGCCGATCTAACAAGTGCACCACTCTCTTGTTGCCTTATATAAGCGTTGCCGACCGCAGCGCCGTATCCTGCGTGTTTACATCTCTCTGTATTTGAGTACGCATGCCTAATAAGTTTTTTTGGCGCTTCAGTGTATACTGGCCTATATGGGATATCCGTTTTTATCCCGGTGTCGAGTTAATATTCTTTTATTAGACGTTCCGCGTATGTGGACTGACTATATTCACTGTTCAATGTCCTTGTATGTTATTTGTACCTGATGTCAACCTAGTATATTCAGAGTTGCATCTGTTACATGTAAATTCATATACTTGTCAACTGTTGTATTTATTTTTCTCTTCTGTCACAGTTTCTAGTTTTTGTATTGCCCTGTTTGTCTTGAAAGATATGTTAATTTTATGGTTTTTGAAGCTGTTAACTAACCTTGTGTGTGAGTTGGCGTCCGTATGTTACGGTATGCCGTTTTGTGTCGAGGGATGTTTTTTCTGCTGTGAATGTGCGTTGGGTGTTGTTATGTGTGTATCTGAATTATTTTTAGTTTTGCTGTCTCCTGTCTGCATTTTCCTTTTAATGGCGTCATGTACTTCGTGTAGTATGTTGCTGTTGTACCCATTGTTTTCTGCTACGTTGATGATCATGTTTAGTTCTTCTCTATGCAGAACATGTAATGAAAGAAAATAACCATCATACTGGTAGGAAAACAGGCATGGCAGTCTTGCGCCGTAACAACAAAAAAAATGGAATGCTTTCTCTACGGGAAGAATGTTTCATACGGAAGATCAATACTCAATTACCAAAAACCCAATAACATGTTTACTGCTGCTGAGTTGTTGCTGTTGCTAACAGCATCCCATACGAGCAAACGAGTTGCGTCTTTACCTGTGGTTTCTTGTACTTCAGTTATATGGACTATGCACGGCTCTGTTTAAAGAGAATAGCTCGATGTAATCATGGAGCCGAGCCCCGCTTATAACTCGCTGCAAATAATAACCTGTAGCTGTGATCCTGCAGTCAAATGGTATGTGCACAGTCTAGAATTGCGAGTTAATAAAATACGCAGAAATACAAAATAAAAGTTAAATGAATAATTTATTAACTAGGGTTCTGTTCTGACGTCTGTAACTGATGTAGACTGTAGAGATTTATGTTGAATAATTTTCATTCAGGAAAGGACGGGAAGTGGTCCTACGATTTCAGCTAAAATACGGACAAAAAGGCAATGAAGTTACGTCGAGAGTGTTACGAGAAAGACAACATCACCAAACTAAATACTCATCAAAGATACGCGAAAACGTAAGACCTTTTCGGTGCCCCAGTGCACGAAATATTCACAACCTCAAAACATTTCGGAGACTGAAATAGTTATTCCTGTTCTGGAGCACATTCAGACCTCTCGAAGTATAAAGTTTCTTCAGAAGTTAAAGTATCCTAGCGGGCGTTAACCGCCCAGAACCAATCACTTAGACAACGAAATTGCGTCCGTTTCTCTAGATAGGTCTGCCTTCTTCCACAACTCGCGTGAAAGTGCCCACTATCGGTCCGTTGACCTCTTCACTCGAGAAGTTCAGTCTGCACTTGACTCCCGTAGTGTCTTTCCCATTGGCTGAAGGCAATCCCCGCCAAAAATACATCGTCCTTAAACTCTGCAGACAAGAAATGATGATTTGTCCATAAATAAATAAGCGAGTATTCTTGCGAAAGTGCTCTCACGTTAAATGACTGCAGATTGACATTATACATTGTTCAAACAATTATTGAGGCCTGCTTGACGTAAGCGTTTTTTAGTTCTCTGTCCAATTGCGGTGTCCGGTAACACATACAACTGACCACTTTTAAATTAGCACAGTGTGTTTTAATAGCACTTGGAATCAACATTTAAATAAAGATACTGGAAAATCAGTAAAATGTTCATTAATTGAAATACAAGTATCATGACAACATATGAGGTATTGATGCTGTGTTCATTTGCTGTGTGAACGTGGCGGATACGATGTTGTGACATAAATTTGTATAATGAAACATATAAAAGACGTAAATCAGTAAAGGAAACAGATATAGATACATAGCTTTCAGGGATGATAGCCATAGTGCAGTGCTATCGTCTGAGATAACATTTGTTGAAATCGCATGAAGTGATTAGAAGTTGTTAATTCAGAGGCTGATTGTGAAAACGTTTATTCACTGTGAAATATTAACTTATATAGTTTTATAGATATTGAAATATTGTTGTGTCATTGATGTTCCTCATTTTTATTAAGTTGCGACTGTCTTCAGATTTGCGTTAATATTTGACTGAGTTACTGTCGAATCTCGAAGAGCTGTAACTTGGCTGTATTTAAGATTTTCCGACACTTCGCCATTTCTTGGAGCATCTCCTGACAAAGACCATGCGAGTAGAAGCTGTCAGAATTCCCAGATTCGGAATTTTCCCATTTCCGGCGACACTGCAAGTCTTTCTACTTGGACTGGCTCATACTGGTCACCTAGCCGAAAGGCGGAAGTGCCGCGGCGCGCCCTGAGACTTGGGCCCGCTATCGTTGAGCCGTACAGCGAATTCAGCTCTTCTTGTACTATTTCTAGGCGGTTGAGCAACTCGCCAACATCCACGTAACAGAAGAACAAGAGTTAAACTAATTCACACTTTACCATAAAAAATTGACACGCGCGCACAATACTCCACGAGCCACGCTCCCTCCAGCACAATCCCACTCAGCTCTCATCCTCCATAGCTTCTGAAGCGTGTGTACAAGAAACGTGCTGTGTGCTACAGGATGGGTTATGTGCAGAGAAATGTTTAAATGTGACATATCAATTGGAAGAAACCTGTACTGTGTGCGTTTCGTACAAACAGAACAAGAAATGTATACATGAATAGGACATCAAATAGAATGTAAGTGAAAATAGAACACGACCGTAGCCTGTAGTTGTAAACAGAAATCGTTAGATTTAAATGAACTGCGATGAGTCAGTACAGATCTCATATCGAAATATGTATAATTAAATAACTGTCTTCTTATTATAGACCAGTGAGGATGCATAGCATGGATAGGAGAAGCATGTTTGGTACTCGCAAATAAATTCAGTAGCAGAAGACGGAATTTTTCTTATTTGTATAGCAAAGCAAAAGGAGCTGAGGAAAAATGACTTTAAATATTAACAAAACTAGCATACTTCCCGTCAACGATTTGCAACTGAAACAGGCGAGGGAGCGAAGTGACTGTAGTAAACCCTCTGCCAGACATTGTGGCATGGTTTGTAATGTATAGATGTAGATTTTGACGTAGGAACAGTTAGGGCGTTAAAATCTAGCCACGTCTCGTGCGATTCTTGTCATAAGATTTGTTCTCGTAATGTTAAAGAAATGAATTTACACCATTTCAGGTTATAAAGGATTGACGTGTAAGTCTGTTTACTTCACGAGAAAACAGAAATGACACATTGTAGTGCTATTTAACGTCATTACACAGCTCACGACAATATTGTAGGAAACGATTGTCGCTACCTGGTGGAAACATAGGGGGCAGAAGTTGGGTACAGAATTTCCATGTCGATAGAACGTTCGCTGTGCCAAGTAGACGGCGTACATAAGAACATTATACGGTATTTGATACCGCCTGGAACTTGGAGCAGGGGCCTCTACTTCCAGAGGCGATATTTCTGAGTCAGCTGTGTTTTTTGGCGGTAAGCTGATTTTAATGGATGTTTTTATTATTTTTCCTAAACTTCCTTCTTATGAAGGTTTCAAGCAGGCCTCATTTTGAGAGGCAAATTACTGAACTTGTCCCGGTTGCATTACGGACCGGCGAGGTGAGGTGGGTTGCAGCTGCCGTGTCAACAGCGTCCGTTTTTAATGAGACATCGACCCAGCTAAATGAAGGAGCTGCCTCGCCTCGCCTCCTCTCGTCCTGACCCCGTGCCGTATCGCCCCGGACCCGCCCCACTTCTACTGCACGCCGCTCCGCGCTCATTTCATGCCGATTAGCTGCCACTTAGCGAGATAGGCTATTAAGCGACCTGCAACTGCGAACGCAATATACTCCGATAAGCAGGGCGCACGCATGTGATTAATAGTCCAAGATGTGACGTCGGGACCCGTCTGGATTGGAACAAGTTAAATCTCTGACGTAAGTACCCAGGAATCACGTCACTCTTCTTTCAAAGTGGTTTTAGCTCGAGCCTCATGAAGCAAAGTGTTGGTTCTACCATTCTTCGTCAATAATCGGCCTCTCAGTAATTCAGTTTGCCTCGTGAGTGTACAAGATGTTGCCAAATTATTAATTAATTTTAATATAGGAAGATAAGAACGTTGGCACCAGCCCAGAGAAATCATGTAACACTACACCTACATTAATAGTGAGCAATCCACTGTACATGTCATGGTTGATTGTTCTCTGTACTATTACTGGCCTCTGTCTTTCTTGTTCCACGCGCATATGGAGCGAGGGAAAACTGATTTCCTGTGTGCCTCTGTACAACGCCTGTTCTCCCTTAATTCGTTCTTACGGCTTCCATCTCTCCCTTTAATCCACCTAGTGGAATACCCAAACACTCCAGCAGTACACAAGTGTACGTCGCACCAGTGCTCTGTGCGTTTCACTTTCCCAGAACCCACTCAGGGAACCGTAGTCTGACATTTACCTTCCCTACATCTGAATTTGTGCACAACTTCCCTTTCACGTCCATTCTCTAGGTTATTCAAACATGTTTAACTGACGTGACTGATCAGACAGATACCATATTGTGTTCGAAAATTACATGAATGGTTCTCTTACCAATCCGCGTTAAGTTATATTTATCCACGATTAAAGCAATATGCCATTCGTCGCAAAATAGCAATTTTGTCGAAGTCATCGTGAACACGCCGACATTCATTCATCGGACGACACTTTCCCATATACAACAGCAAATCGTCTCAAGATTTTTTGCCCACCATATGCAACAGATTGTTTATCTCCTCCTCTGGGCAGGTGTCGACCGAACGTTCTCCTATTTCCCATCTCCTGTGCCTCTTCTTTAATTTGCTGCTAACTACGTCTTTTCTTAATGCCACCCAGCACTCCAGATCATCTTCTTCCTGTTTCTCTCATCCGAGCCATCTCTCCTTCGACGATTCTACGTTGAGGCAATTTCTTCTCAGTGTATATCCTAGTCTAGAGTTCCTGAGTATTAGGATTTCCGCTAGTTTCCTTTCTACTCCTATTCTTAGAACTACATATTTATTTGTCTTTCAGTCAATCTATTTCAATTTTAGCATTTTTCACCTCAACCATATTTCAGAACCATCCGAGTATTTTTCCTTTTTGTCTGCGCTATCAATAATTCGCTGCTATATTGTGCAACATTCCAGATAAGACACTTGGCGAACATCATAGTTAATTATATCAGAAGTCTTAATGCTGTCAATAAAACTTTCATTTTTTCAAAGACTCTTTTATCCATAGATATTCTACTTCGTATTTCTTCAACATAGCTTCCATTTCCTGTCACCAAAATTCCTAAGTGCCTAAAACATTTTCTTTCTTTCCAATGATATTTTAACAGACTCATTATCCTGTCGCTAATATTATTTTGTTTGGTCTATTTTCTTTTCATTCATTCATTCTAATCCCTTATTCTTTTTCTCACATTCACAATCCTCTCCATCACAAATTTTAGTTCTTCCTCTCAGACAGCCAGTACCGTTTGATAACCTGTTTACTTCTATTATGTTTATTTTTAATAATAATATCCTGTTAGTTTCTCAGCGTAAATATTGAAAAGCGTTGGCGACAAATAACGCCCATGCCTAACACCACCTCCAATACCTATCTCATATGTTTTCTGATCATCAATCCTTACTAACATCATCTATCATGCGTCGAGTTCCTGTATAAGTTTTCTATACATCCAGTTTACACCAGCATCTTCAAGATCTTCAGGCGTGTACTGTGGTAAACTCTGTCAAACGCATTTTCCCAGTCAACAAAACAAATGTACATATCCCTTTTAAGTTATAACACTTTTTTGTACATTCATGTTCAAACATCCAGTAGCATCTCATGTGCTGTCTTCTTTTCTGAATTCAGAGTGATCTTTCTCCATGTTTTTCTCATTTTTTTCCCTTCAGTGTTCTGGTTGGACGGCTTTTATGTCGTGTGAAATTATTTGTACTATAATCGTTGGTTTCTTCGGGCGTGTACGTCCTAGGTAATGGGCTTAGAATAGTTTCAAGCGAATCCTTGCCATATATTCTGTTGATAAAAGTTGATCAGTCTGGATATTGATTCAGTTCTCAAAGCCTACGAGCTTCAGACTGTTACTTTCTCCTTTCTCAGATACGTAATGACGTTCTCCGCTTCACATCTCAATTTCTTCACTGGCCATTTCGTTCCATTCCAATATGTGCTCCAGTCTTAGTCGTGTGTGATCTCCTTGTGCTTCATATACGAGGTGCATTCAAGTTCTAAGGCCTCCGATTTTTTTTCTCTAATTAACTACTCACCCGAAATCGATGAATCTGGCGTTACTTCTCGACGTAATCTCCCTGCAGACGTACACATTTTTCACAACGCTGACGCCATGATTCCATGGCAGCGGCGAAGGCTTCTTTAGGAGTCTGTTTTGACCACTGGAAAATCGCTAAGGTAATAGCAGCACGGCTGGTGAATGTGCGGCCACGGAGAGTGTCTTTCATTGTTGGAAAAAGCCTAAAGTCACTAGGAGCCAGGTCAGGCGAGTAGGGAGCATGAGGAATCACTTCAAAGTTGTTATCACGAAGAAACTGTTGCGTAACGTTAGCTCTATGTGCGGGTGCGTTGTCATGGTGAAACAGCACACGCGCAGCCCTTCCCGGACGTTTTTGTTACAGTGCAGGAAGGAATTTGTTCTTCAAAACATTTTCGTAGGATGCACCTGTTACCGTAGTGCCCTTTGGAACGCAATGGGTAAGGATTACGCCCTCGCTGTCCCAGAACATGGACACCATTTTTTCAGCACTGGCGGTTACCCGAAATTTTTTTGGTGGCGGTGAATCTGTGTGCTTCCATTGAGCTGACTGGCGCTTTGTTTCTGGATTGAAAAATGGCATCCACGTCTCATCCATTGTCACAACCGACGAAAAGAAAGTCCCATTCATGCTGTCGTTGCGCGTCAACATTGCTTGGCAACATGCCACAGGGGCAGCCATGTGGTCGTCCGTCAGCATTCGTGGCACCCACCTGGATGACACTTTTCGCATTTTCAGGTCGCCATGCAGGATTGTGTGCACAGAACCCACAGAAATGCCAACTCTGGAGGCGATCTGTTCAACAGTCATTCGGCGATCCCCCAAAACAATCTCTCCACTTTCTCGATCATGTCGTCAGACCGGCTTGTGAGAGCCCGAGGTTGTTTCGGTTAGTTGTCACACGATGTTCTGCCTTCATTAAACTGTCGCACCCACGAACGCACTTTCGACGCCGGCCGTGCGACCGAGCGGTTCTAGGCGCTTCAGTCTGGAACCGCGCGACCGCTACGGTCGCAGGTTCGAATCCTGCCTCGGGCATGGATGTGTGTGATGTCCTTAGGTTAGTTACGTTTAAGTAGTTCTAAGTTCTAGGGGACTGATGACCTCAAAAGTTAAGTCCTATAGTGTTCAGAGCCATTTGAGCACTTTCGACACATCCATAACTCCATCACCACATGTCTCCTTCAACTGTCGATGAATTTCAATTGGTTTCACACCACGCAAATTCAGAAAACGAATGATTGCACTCTGTTGAAGTAAGGAAAACGTCGCCATTTTAAGTATTTAAAACAGTTCTCATTCTCGCCGCTGGCGGCAAAATTCCATCTGCCGTACGGTGCTGCCATCTCTGGGACGTATTGACAATGAACGCGGCCTCATTTTAAAACAATGCGCATGTTTCTATCTCTTTCCAGTCCGGAGAAAAAAAAAATCGGAGGCCTTAGAACTTGAATGCACCTCGTAGTTACACTTAATCCGTTTCCAGTTCCTCAGTCTTGTCACACTAATTTTTCCTCCTTCCCCCTCTCATCTTGATCACTTTTTCTTAGTTATTCGGCTTTCCGTACTTTTTCCCTTCTATAGAACGAACGGTCATTCTTCCATTTCCTGCATTCTTCGATTCATGTTACATACTTCGTGTAATGCATTCTGTCCTTTTCTCTCTCTTCTTTCCCCCTTCCCCTCCTTCAGTATCTCCTCCTAAAGCTTTCATAGTATTGTAGTTTTAATCGTATTGTTTACATACGTAAAGAAAGGAACGGTTTCATCATAGTTCTTTGGGGCATTCCTGTCATTACCATTATCTCTCGCTACATGGTAAGAACAGTTGTGAATTTTTAAAGGAGATACTCGAATGTTCGTATGTTTGATTCACTGCATGCCATGACTGTATGAACAGTAACAGCAATCCTTGCGACTAGGTAGAATAACAATTTCATACACGGCCTATTCGGTTAGGTGCACGCGTATTAGTTTGTCACAGTTTTCTACTGAGGATACTTGCACAACTGTCTCGATAATCCTCGTTTTATCATTTCCGATTATCATTACTTTATTGGGCAGTAGAGGCTCTGCATGCTTGACGAGTTTCTGTTTTCGTAACTAGTCTCAACTAATGAAGGCCCACTACGAGAGAGCAGGCTTAACTGTCGGGGAGTGCAGAGAACTATCTCAAGGAACTCATTACACGGCTAACCAGCTCATGCACTGCCAGAGCGTAGAAAACTCTTAAGTGTATATACACACCCCCTTCGAATGAAATAGTAAAGGCAGCTCTAACGACGTTATTAGAGCTCAGTTGCGTCAGTGTAAGTTGATGGCTGACAGTTTAGGAGGATGGGCGCGGCAGCTGCGCGGGCGTGCCTCAACGAATAACGTAACGCTATTTTGTAAACGCTATTTCGGCAACGCCTCGGTGTAGTGCGTTGCAATTGAAAGCTTGCACCAGTGCTGCGAACTGCCGGGGATCTTCTTACGCCGTCTCGTCTAAACTTCAATGAAGTTAAATTCTCTAAATTAAATGCTATCGCAAGCGCACGATATTCTCACAAATGTATCTTCACTATTTGTAATTATCTGGCTAACCTCTTTGCCAAGCTGCGCTTACTGGAAGGATTACCGTCTTGCGGGTTTCTTGAAAACTTTTGTCAGTTGCGACCATCTAATTTCTGAAGAACATTAAAAGTTAGATTATTGAGACACTAAGAATCAGTTTGGCCGAAATGGATTCATTCATCTGCCGTTGTGGGTAACCGGATCAGAGAGGAGTAACTGCCTCAAAGCTCTCGTATCGCTCCTTCTAACTCCGGGTTCTGGAACTCCCGCTGGAATTCCAAAGTTGCTCCGTAGGTCGTTCGGCAGCTGCTGAGAGGCGAATATCAATTTGGCGGTTCGAGGCGGCACATTTACCTCAACCCTTAACCACCTTCGGCCCAGTGGAGCGCTTTCTGGAGGTGGGAAAATGCATAAAAACGACCATGTAACACTGCTGTTTGCATATAGTACTGATTTTTATTACTGAATAAAAAATTACAACATGCAGAATTTAATCGAGGGCCCCACTCAACGTTTGCTGACGTGGAAAACCCATTTGAAAACGCTCGTAGAGACAAACTGTGGAGCACAATGGACAGACGATATTTGCTCCATTTAATAGACACCTGAAGAGGCCTAAACGATAACTCAACAGTCACGTTAGATATACATGGAGAGCTCGCAGCGCCTTTCTTCGCAAACCAAGGGGTCAGACAAGGTTGTAGCGTTTCGCCTACGCTTATCCGTCGTATCTGGATCGACATATGTTCTGTAGGGGACAGATGTAACGATCTTGCTAGCCACGGGAGTACCGCAACGTTACGCGGGCAGCTCATAGATACACATCCCATATGTAGACGAAGATTGTCCTGTTGAAAAATTACACTGCGATACTGTTGTATGACGATCTAGGATGCAGGTGATAAACCACTGTGCCGTCAGAGCTCTCTCAATCACTATCAGCCATGACCTGAAGTCGTACCCGATGGCTCCGCGCTCCACGACGCAAGGAGTAACACCTCTGTGCCTCTTCAATACGGAAGAATGGAACCTCTCCCCACGTCGCCGCTATACTCTCTGACGACAGTTATCCAAGGTAGATTGTACGCTGAACACAATGCGACGCCATTCTCCAACAGTCGGGGCACGAATCGAAACGCAGCTGTTTGTGTTGTTGTGTTAGCGGCAGCCTACCCATCAGACGATGGTTGCTAGTTAGATGCAGATCAGTGGTCGGGGATGACACAGAACGTTGCAGGCAGACAAATACTTGTTCCCTGATGTGAAGGGCTCACGATATGCTCGGTTCACGATACGGCGATCCTCTCTTGCAGTGGAGAGACATGGGTGATCAGAACGTTGACGACGAGTAAGCATGTCCATACCTCCCCATACAGTCTAACATCTGGCCAGTATCAGAAGCGAACATGCCATAAATATGGATATTGCACGATTCGACCAGCTGGCCAAATGGAGATCCACAATGAGGCCAATTTCAAAATATGTACGATGCTGATAAAACTGTCTCATACAAGTACGCTGCGTCTCCGTGTCCTCCACAGCGATAACTCCGTATTTGACGTTAACGACCCTCGCATAGACGATTTACTGCGTGAATGGAAAACGAAGCTTCATGCAAGCGTTGGAATAGGCAAATAGGGTACTCTGACTTGGGTTTTACATGCAGACGATGTCATAATTTCCACACAGAAAGAGAATGGAATTTTCTTTCTAAGCAAAGTAGTCGAAGACTATAATATGATTAGACCCACAAAGAAAACTAAAATAATGACTTTTATAGGGGAAGACCCCCATAAGAACAAAAATAGTGCTGAACAACACAGTACTAGACCCGGTCAGCTATTTTAATTACCTGGAATGTGACCTCACTTACGAGTTTGACAAAGACATAAACAAGAAAATGGCAAAAATTGGAAACGCTGAGACAGTACTTTTGAAACAGGACACACGAAGTGAGACCAATGAGGTGTTACAGAGTAATGGTGGTCTCCACACTACTACACGAAAGTGAGTCGAACATACATAAACGACCAGAATGTGAGATCCGGACAGCTGGAATGAGATTTCTTAAGACTATGAAAGGCCATACCAGACTAGGTAGATGAAGAAAATGTGGCACGTTAGGAAGAAATTAAAGATATTTAAAATGAAAAACAATTATAGACAGTAGAGGAGATTGAAATACACATCACGACACAATGAAGAGTGGGAGACTACCTTACAGAGTCAGAAATCGTAATCCGATAGGTCAAAGAAGTCAGGGAAGGCCAAGGAAGAGATGGGCCCCGTAACAGGCAAAGACCTAATAGTTGAAGTTCAGAAGAAAAAGAAAGACGTGATGATATTTTTAAAATGTAGTTCTCAGTAATTAAAAAGACCTATTTACAATAATAATTTATAGACATAGCCACAAGTCAAAATTATTAAAGGTACATTCTTCTTCAAACTTCCTTGTTGTAATTTAGTGTTGTGCAGGTCTCACTGATTTTAAAATCAGAAAGTATGCTCTACAGTGAATTGCACAGAAAACGATTTACACTACTCAGTGACCATACTCAGCGTCACGTAACATGCACTGTTGACACGTCTTTCTCGAGCACTTGAGACACTAATAGCGTTCTCCCTTTTTTCTTTTGGCCAACAAATGCGACATATTTTCCTTCCATCCCTGCCCCAGGTCTTTGTGGAGACGTGGCACAGCTCGTGGAAATCGACCAGTGGAGAACCACAATTTTCGGTTTTGTTCGTGAATGTTTCACTCGGCGAAGATTCGATCAGTTATTTCTCTAAAACTTTCATAAAGTTCGTGCTGATATGTTGTTTCCTCGAAGGACTGGAGAACACTATATACATTGATGACTCGCTCATCACAGGCTCGAAGAAACATAGCCATGGGCAAGCATTGTGCACGACGGCTTGAACAATATTTACTACTTTTTAATTCACAATATCTACACTATCTTGTGTTATTTTCGTTGGCTATAATTACTGGTTTTTCAGTTAATATGTCATCTTTTCTTGAGGGATGCATTGTTGGTATGACAATTACCGCTCTCCATTTCTCTGGAATGTGTGAAACCAACGGGATGTCTTTTGTGAACGCACACAGCGTTGATCCAACTACGTGTGTACGTGAAGCTGAGGGTAGTGCCGGAATTTTCTTCCGGTTCTTACGCGTGTCTTCATAGTCTAACCATTTTTCCGCCGCACGTTCGCAGTCTAGTTTGAAACACACCAGTCGTCAGTAATACTATGTCGGTTACTGTTACTATTGGATTCCACAGCCTCGGGACAATCTTAGAAGGAACAGGCTATTTCCTCTGGTCTAGGATAGTCTTGCTCCATCAGTATCTTTTCCACAGTAGAGACAAGCGTTGAATACGTCATTAGCCCTCCCGTCGGTGAGACATTGAAGTTACTGGCCGAACTTCGCTGGTTTAGAAGGAATACACATTTCGTGATGTAAAGATGCTTAACATTTTATCAACTGTAACGTTAGACCCTAGAGTATAGTTACTCTGAATATTCATTGAATTAATGTAACATATCATTGTCACCGACTTTTCCACCTATGATTAGTGAACATTGTCATCAGAGGTTGTCTAGCAGGGTTTGCGAGAATAGCTGTGGCGCCGGAGGACCTCGACAGGCACAAACCTCACTGCAGTGCAAATTCAGTATTTCTTAACTGTTTCCGCTCATATTATCCGATTTCTTTTATTTCGGGCCCATCAGCCAGTTGTTTAATTTCAGCGAGCTGAGTTTAGTTCGTACAGTCCCTTCGTACCGCCGGAAATGCATATCCTCCTATTTCCATCTATTGTACTATAAATTTTTTCCTTATTTTTATTACCTGAATATATGACGTTTCTGTGTCTTTACATATTGTAATTGTTTTACTATTTGTATATATATATTTATGCATTTATGTCGATGTATAATTGGTTTGTTTCGTAAATATTATTTGTATTTTTACGCTGGGTCGTGCCTAGGGAAAACTGCTATCGAACGATTACATCGATAGGTCGTGTGAAGAATCAAAGTGTGTAGGATCTTTGGTAGTGTTAACTCTGCCGCGTGGAACGCGGGCAGAGCAGAGGGAGTCTGGCTGGGGTAGTGCAGTGGAGCAGGTGTGTTGTGTGACGCTCCCGCGAGTTGCCGCGCTTTCGGAGTTTGGCAGCATGTAATTGCGCTCGACTCGCGATGATAGTTTCTGACATGGTGTCGCGGACGGGAAGCATTAGCTGGCGCACATCAAGAGCCCGTTTCGCCTGGTGACCGTGTCGAGAAGAAGGCTCGCCAACATCCAGCTTCTGCAACAGCGACGGCCGACAATGAGTGACTGTCGCCGCCTCCTCGATCGACGGCTTCGGGCCTTCAATCGACCAACAAGGAGGGCTGGAAGCGCGTAAAGTTTTGGAACTGTATGGCGGACCTCAGCTTTTCAAACTGTACCGTTTTCGAAACTATAATTACGGCAACTTAGCGTGAACATTTGTTGCTCATTGTCCCAATTGCGTTGCCAAGCGGGGTCCCTTCCTTTTTCCGGAATGGGCCCGAGTGTCGTTGAAATTCAAGCGCCGGCATTGAAGTGGGATTGTGGCATTTCACTGCTTTAATTTCAAAGTTCAGTTGAAGTGTTCATGGCTGGCTACAGTATTTGGATTACACGGGCACGAATTGGGAGTGCGAGTTTTGTTGCCGTATTTTGGCTAGCCTGTGACTGCGGCTCGGCTTGGTGCGTGCTAGGTTTTACTATTGTTAGTTGTTCAGAATCATTTGATTCGGGTTCAAGGTTGAATCTCTTCTTTCTAAATTGCGTGGATTCAAGTAGCTTTTGAAATGATTGTTGAGGTAGTCCAGGACTGACCGTGTTTTACTGAATTTCGATGTGCTTCAGAAGGAAGGCTCACTATTGACTTCGGTCGCTAAATTGACTTTCGATTTTCCGGTTTTGTTGGTTCTTTTGCTAGATTGGGTCGGGGTGTAGCGAGATTTATTACTTGTGACAAGCTTTCAGTTTTCACACTGCACGTGTCAACCTTCAGTTGCCGCGCTTCTAGTGCTAATTATATGTGTAATAATCTTTCTTTTTCAGTTACTATAGTAATTGTCCTTAGGACTGGCGACCGTAATTTTCCCCAAATCTCAAATACCTAATTACCGCTAGTTGATTGTTAACGTAACGGCCGCACATTTACTTCCTTTATTAACTTTACCCCTTTTCAAAATTAATTTCCACCAGTTTCATCAGCATTTTTCCTTTCATTTAGATGTAACCCTTTCCTCCCTCTTTACCGACAGGTTAACTTCAGTGACGATTGCATTTCCAAAGTTCCCATTAGGTACACGCGGTTTCATTTTTCACTGTCATTAAGGTCGATAAGTGAGGGGGAGGTTACATGTGGCGACCTGGTGACAGGACAATCTTCAAATTTGAGGTTGTTCTGGACACGAATTTTGCATTGTGCAAATCTCGTAGCAAAGTACTGGTTACGAAATGGTCGATACGTCAGCGAGAATATTAGTGTGAGGAATCCTAATTAGATTTGAGATTTGTCATTTATATTGAAAATTATTAAAATGAGTGAAGGCAACAATTACCAAAATTTGGTAGGCTTGGATAAGGAACAATCGGTCGAACAGTGGGATACGCGCACCGCGGTACCCATTGTTCAGGGACAGGCGGCTAGCATGAAAGACGCGACCGCCGAAACGCAACAAAGAGCAGAAATGGAATTCCACACGTTAGAAAATGTTTCGGAATCGGAAGTGAAAATCAAATGTGAATCCCTTGATGACGAATACGGGGGGACAATTAAAGAGGAAGTCGCTACGGAAGTAAAACCGGTAGTTTCCGGGAATTTAACTGATTTATTGAATGTTTTGACTATCGAAATCAAGAGTCAATCGGCCAAGCAAGAAGCTCAGTCCGAAAAAATTGAACAAAAGCTAGACAGTCAGAAAAAAGCTATTAATGTTGTTAACAACAATGTTGGAGTTGTTAACACAAAAGTTGATAAAATCAAAGAAGATATTGTTGTTATTAATACCGAAATCGGTAATCTTAAACAGGAAACGATAGGCGTTCAGGCGGAAATTGCGAGCATAAATACTCGTTTTTATTCCGAAATTAGCAGAATCGAGAAAAGTGTAGGAGAATCAGTTGCTCCGATCATCGAGAATAAGGTGACGGAACAAATTCAATTAGTGAAAAAAGAGGATCAAAAGAAGGTGGAAACTTTAAAGGCTTTAGTATCCGAAGTAGATACCAAAGTGACGAAGCAGGCTAATACCTGCGAAGAGAAAAAAAGGGAAGTAGAAACGCTTGCGACAACCACTTGCCAACTAATTACGAGAGTGTCGGAATTAGAAAAGAAACTTGACGAAAAACAGAGCTATGTGCCAATCTATGCACATAGTTCGGAATTGTTGACGAAAGAGGAGCGGTTCGACCCCTTGAAAAAAGGCGGTATACACGCGACGGATTTCATTAAGAATTGTGAGAGAGTTTTACCCAGATCATGGACTAATGAGAGAAAAATTAATGCGATTATTGATGTGTTGGCTGGTGATGCCAAGCGCTGGGGCTTAAACCTCAACATTACGAACCTGACTTTTGACGAATTTAAAAATTTGTTTCTGGCTGAATACTGGTCAGAGCAAAAACAGCAAAGTGTCTGGCGCGAATTTGTCGTATCGAGGCCTTTCGATGCGAATTCGCGCGGCTCGATGAAGGAGTTTTGTGAGGGCTGGATCCGCAAGTTGGAATATTTGCGTGATCGCCGCACGGAATACGAAATAGTCTGGGAACTCTACAAGAAGCTTCCAGATGATACAAATAGCTACGTAGGAAGCAATTACAGGACAATCAATGATTTCCTGGAAAGAGTTGAGGACGAGGACTATTGGCGCAATAATCGCGACAGTGGTAGAGGCCGTGGTAACAACAACGGGTACCACAACAACGATAACCATGGGAATAATGCATACCGCAACCATGGCAGCAATAACAATAGTGGTTCGGGCCGTAATAACAATCGGTACAATGCAAATAATAACAGGAATGACAGAAACCAGTATCATACTAACGTGATACGGGCTTCACAGAATAGTAATAACGCCAGAGGGTGTGATCAGCCGCCTCAGCAGCATCCGGGGAGCGTATCTGCTGGGACGAGACAGGGAAACCATTAGCCGCGCCGGTGAGGGGCCGACCGGGCGTGGAGAAATTTTGGCGGCCCAATAACAGGAGAAAACCCAGGTGTCGTCGTTATGAAAATTCCGTGTGGAATAATCAACGGCGGGAGAGTGTGCCAGTGTTAGGAGAAAGGAGTGCGCCCACAAGTAGTAGATCAGCTGTATACACGGCAGTAGGAAGTACATTCACTGTCAGTGAGAACAATTTAAGTAGTGTTCCGGAAATCGGTTATAAAGTGGCAGCTGTAATACCCACAGCGGAACTGGAGATTGAGTTTAAGAATGATTCGCAAGTGTTGAGAGAAGATCAGATGTCGGATGAAACGTCCGTCATCGAGTGAGGGGATGCAGAGAGGGATGAGGTCTGGTTAAGGCAATTCGGTCGCTTATACGACGAACTAAGAGATTATAGGGGCCTGTATGGGAGAAGTGTTTATGGGGAGCGCGTGCAGGATTTTCCGCGTCTCGTCCCGCAGGAAGATAGTGTTTGTGAAATGATAGAAAGTTCTGGCCGTAACCGGCAGACTTTACTAGAAATAGTTGATGTTAATGGGGAGCACGAGCAAGATTCGTCGTGTTTCGTCCCGCAAGAGTTGGATGTTGAAGTAGTAACGGAAAGTTCTGGCCCTAACCGGCGGACCTTACCGAAAGTTTCAGTGGTAGAAGTAGCCGACCCATCCGACGCAAACCTCCAGTTTAAACATTGCGAGAGTATTAAGGAGAAAGATTACGAGAATTTTAGTGATAGCCGGACACGATTGGTAGAAAAGCACATAGATTACAGCGTGTATGAGGTTAGAGCTGACATTATACGGTCAGACGATAACAGTGTGGGTTGCGCAGATCTAGAGGAAGTAATTGCAGATACTACTGGGCACATTTCTCCAGGTAGATTGGCAGATGAGATCAATCTGACTAAAGAGGAATCAACGAAGGTGACAATTAGTGAATTGATAGCAAAGCAACACTCACTAGTTGACGAGTTAGAGGAAAAGGTTTCGTTATTGGAGGCGAAGCTACAGACAAAGCCTCAGGACAAACGTGTTGAAATTAAAACTGTGTGTGAACAGAGGCTGAAAAAGCCGCCAGATAAGCCGGATTTAGGATCAAAGCCGGATGTTTTTTTCTGGAATGACCTGGATATAGACGAGGATTTACTGTGGGAAAATAAAGAAACAGTCGAGGACAAGTGTAGACAGATAGTAGTGTCTGTTAATATGCACGACATACAACTAAACGTGTTGATTGACACCGGTGCAGAATTGAGTGCTGTATCTGGGAAAATATTTGAGTTACTGAAAGACAGACCCGGCATCGTAGTTATGCCAGTAACAGGAGTGAAAGTTATCGGTGCTACTGGGAAGGCCAGTAAACCGGTCAAAAAACAGATTTTTGTCCACTTCGAGATATGTGGGGCACGATTTGAACAAGAGTTTGTCGTTGTGCCAGACTTAACTACGGAAGTAATTATCGGGTTGGATTGGCTATTAAAGTACCATGCAGTGATTAATTGCGAAAGCAAAACTTTGACATGTACGTCACAAGATAAAACAATAGTAGTTAGTTTTGACGAGGCAGGAGACTGTGTGCATAGGCAATACCAGCCTATACACATTGTTAACTGGCCGGATGCTATTGACGTAGGTATGAATTTGAACTACTGTAGTGTGAGGAATCTCTGCATTGACAATATTGTAGAAAGTGATTGGGAAAGTATTGTAGACGGTGTGTCAAACGTAACACACGAACAAAGACGAGACCTGTATGAAGTAATAATGAGGAATAAGAGTGTGTTTCCAGACAGACCGACTATTGGTGTGAAAAAAGATCGTTTGCCAGAAATAATGAAGCTAAAGCCGATGCTCGCATACGTCGTCATGACGCTAAAGCGCGTTTTGCTAAGTTTGCAATCGGAGACTTAGTACTTGTAAAAGCTCATGAGAAATCGAGCGAGATAGACCATGAAATCTCTAAATTTAAGCTTGTTTATAATGGACCATATAAAGTCATTGGTATACCTCACACAAATGCTTATTGCTAAGAGTATCCAAGCTCTGGAAAACTATTAGGTATACGGAACATTGTAGACTTGAAATTCTACCAACCTAGGATTGATTAATACCACAGAGTGGGTAATTTGTACAGTATGTAAATATAAAGTGTAAGATTTAAGGATGGGCCATGTTGCGATGTTTTTGCCTGACCTAGAGGTCATTAAAGAACTTGTAATTAATAAGTAATTAATTTTGATTAAATGATTTAAGAGGAATTGATTAATAATCAACTGAAAAATCCAAGCTGCTAGATTAAGTTTTCAGCTGAGTCACAGTAGATCAAGGAATGTAAATATGCTTTTGTAACTAGCTGTCAGATTTCATGAATGTGTGTTTTACTAGTCATTGCCAATGTACTTAGACGCTGTTTTAAGTTTCAGGCTAGTACATGCGTGTGATGATGGACAGTGTCGAGTTATCCACTGTGATAGTGTTAATGGACTCCTTGAGATTACTCGGGAGTGAGTTTTTCCGAAAGAATTCAGTGAAACGGACGTTCTGGAGATGCCGTTACACAGGGCGAGTGAGATCAAGCGTGCCGCACGGGCGGGCGCAACAACACTGGCGAGACGGAGCCGCTGTCGGCTCTTGTGCCGCTGTCGGCATTCATTGTACTTGCGAGTACGGAAGGCGGAGTTGTTTTTCTTCCTGGACAGCTGAAAGAATTCTACTGTCAATATTTATGGTTTTTTCGATCTGCTGAACATTATTTTTTTCTCTTTAGCATTAAGTGCACACTCATGACAAGAATATTAATTATGAAAAGTTTATATACAATACATATTCTATGTAATTAATTATTAATTTGCGTATTTTGATATACCTGTTTTTTATGACCATGTAATCTGATTAATTTTGTAAATAGTATTCCATTTCTTGATACTGCTAGGAATTTTGATTTTTAGAATAGCTAAACCATTTTCTATGTATTTTAATATGTTGTCAACCTGTTTTATTTTGTGCAAGATGACAAAGTGGAATAAGATTAGGAGTGTCTCCACTCAATTATTATCGTCTAAAAATTGGTTTACGGTTAATTAGACGAATGCTAAATTTTGTTGATGTTTTGAGCATATGCATTTCCGCTGTTTCTTTTTTGGGACATTTTCTGAGTCTTTTTAGGTTACACGAACATCCTCAGACAATGTGGGGCACGTGTAACGCCGGAAATGCATATCCTCCTATTTCCATCTATTGTACTATAATTTTTTTCCTTATTTTTGTTACCTGAATATATGACGTTTCTGTGTCTTTACATATTGTAATTGTTTTACTATTTGTATGTGTGTGTATATATATATTTATGCATTTATGTCGATGTATAATTGGTTTGTTTCGTAAATATTATTTGTATTTTTACGCTGGGTCGTGCCTAGGGAAAACTGCTATCGAACGATTACATCGATAGGTCGTGTGAAGAATCAAAGTGTGTAGGATCGTTGGTAGTGTTAACTCTGCCGCGTGGAGCGCGGGCAGGGCATAGGGAGTCTGGCTGGGGTAGTGCAGGGAGCAGGTGTGTTGTGTGACGCTCCCGCGAGTTGCCGCGCTTTCGGGGTTTGGCAGCATGTAATTGCGCTCGACTCGCGATGATAGTTTCTGACATGGTGTCGCGGACGGGAAGCATTAGCTGGCGCACATCAGGAGCCCGTTTCGCCTGGCGGCCGTGTCGGAAGGGGGGGGGGGGGGGCGCCGGCATCCGGCTTCTGCGGCGGCGACGGCCGGCGGTGAGTGACTGTCGCCGCCTCCTCGATCGACGGTTTCGGGCCTTCAATCGACCAACAAGGAGGGCTGGAAGCGCGTAAAGTTTTGGAACTGTATGGCGGACCTCAGCTTTTCAAACTGTACCGTTTTCGAAACTACAATTACGGCAACTTAGCGTGAACATTTGTTGCTCATTGTCCCAATTGCGTTGCCAAGCGGGGTCCCTTCCTTTTCCGGAATGGGCCCGAGTGTCGTTGAAATTCAAGCGCCGGCATTGAAGTGGGATTGTGGCATTTCACTGCTTTAATTTCAAAGTTCAGTTGAAGTGTTCATGGCTGGCTACAGTATTTGGATTACACTGGCACGAATTGGGAGTGCGAGTTTTGTTGCCGTATTTTGGCTAGCCTGTGACTGCGGCTCGGCTTGGTGCGTGCTAGGTTTTACTATTGTTAGTTGTTCAGAATCATTTGATTCGGGTTCAAGGTTGAATCTCTTCTTTCTAAATTGCGTGGATTCAAGTAGCTTTTGAAATGATTGTTGAGGTAGTCCAGGACTGACCGTGTTTTACTGAATTTCGATGTGCTTCAGAAGGAAGGCTCACTATTGACTTCGGTCGCTAAATTGACTTTCGATTTTCCGGTTTTGTTGGTTCTTTTGCTAGATTGGGTCGGGGTGTAGCGAGATTTATTACTTGTGAAGAGCTTTCAGTTTTCACACTGCACGTGTCAACCTTCAGTTGCCGCACTTCTAGTGCTAATTATATGTGTAATAATCTTTCTTTTTCAGTTACTATAGTAATTGTCCTTAGGACTGGCGACCGTAATTTTCCCCAAATCTCAAATACCTAATTACCGCTAGTTGATTGTTAACGTAACGGCCGCACATTTACTTCCTTTATTAACTTTACCCCTTTTCAAAATTAATTTCCACCAGTTTCATCAGCATTTTTCCTTTCATTTAGATGTAACCCTTTCCTCCCTCTTTACCGACAGGTTAACTTCGGTGACGATTGCTTTTCCAAAATTCCCATTAGGTACACGCGGTTTCATTTTTCACTGTCATTAAGGTCGATAAGTGAGGGGGAGGTTACACCTTTCCAAACGGTAAACGACACTTTTAAGACTCATTTCCCCCAGTGATTCTATTCTCTGGGTGGATTTAAGGCCCAAGCAACACAAGTCGCTGCTTGGAGCGACAAGGTGAAGGATGCGCCCGGGGCAGCACAACTGTTACGTTATCTATATACGAAGTATCACAAAATATTTTCAGTGGCCGCTTGGGGTCGTCAAGCTGAGAGTGGTGCCCAAGTACAAGATTTGTTCACAGTGCTCATCACAATTAGTAGCGAAAACTGGCACGGATGTAAGTGTACCTGGAAAGGGGGGGGGGGTGTCCTAGTGGCTCAGTTCGAAGCAGGACTCATCACTGAAGACAGTTGTACTCCACTCAATGAGATTCCAAGCCGGAGACGTGTCTGGAGACGCCTCAGACATTGTGGGATACCAACCTGACTGTCGCCCGCCATACGATCCGACGAGAATCAGGATTGATGGTCCGAGATGCCGTTTCTTTTTATAGCAGGACCCCTTTCGTTGTCATCCGCGGCACTCTTACGGCACAGCGGTACGTCAATGGTATTCTGCATTCCGTTTGGTTGCCCTTAATGGCGAACCAGTCTGGGCTTACCCTTCAACAAGATAACGCCTGCTCACACTGGGCCAAACTTTCTATTGCTTGTAACTGCCAGACACTATAATTCAGCAACGTCGCCGGAACTCTCCCCCATTGAGAACACTTGGAGCATTACGAACTGTGCTCTCCAATCAGCTAGGGATTTTGCTGATATAAAGCGCCATTTAAGCACAATTTGGCACGATCTCCCTCTGGAGGACATCCAACAACTGTCAGTCAATGCCAGGCCGAACAAATGCTTGTGAGGAGCCAGCGGTGGGCCAACGCGTTATTGACTTGCTCAGTTTGTGAAGCTCTTTATCTTGAATAAATAATTAAATTTTTCCGAAATTGTAATCCGTTGTTTGTCTATGCATGTAAATCACGTTTACTGATTCTGTTGCATTCGGATAATTCTTTTGTGGTGCGTAGTCTTGTCTTGCAGTGTATTTCTGAAGTCTGGATCAACCAAGCTACTTACTGCAGTAGACTTCAGGGAATCCAAAAGATGTTCTCCGGCGCGGGCAAGAAATTATGGTTAGACAGTTACCTGTTTTTCCCGACAAGTGTAGTAGATTAATGAGGGCGGATTTGTTCGGTAAAAAGCGCTGAGGAGCAGAGCATGCCGCCATTAGCTGGCTGGAGTTAATGTTGGATAAAAGTGGTGGACTTCGCTAGGATTAATTCACTCCAATAAAGTAGTTTCCATGCAAACTTCGGTTGCACTTTTTCGTGTTACTCTGTGCGGTGATCATATTCCAGTCTTGTGGTCGGATCTCGAAGTCTTTCCTGAAAGAAGTTAGATAGCAACAGGGCTTTGTTACTGACCTAGGAGTTGCGAGACGTGTAACAGCGTCTTACAGGTCAAAGCGAGACTAGCGTCCCTCATTTAGTGTGATCGATAGTGTAGCACTGCAGAAAATTAATCCTGGTCCGCAAAAGAACGTTTCCCGATTACATCTGAGGAGCAGTACGTCGCGCGCTGCACATCACGAAGAGTGCGTAGATTGCGGCCGAAGGTGACTTCGCGCAAGACGACGACAGCTCCAAACCTCGGACAAAAGGAACGTTTTCCATCATTCACGAATGAAAATCTGTCCAGCCTGCAGGCGTCGTTAGATAGCTTAACGGTTAAGGCGACTACTGTTGAAAGTAATAAATCCGTGTTTTTGTTCCGATCTGCAACAAAACATGTCAATCATGTTTACTTCGTTGCAGATTGTGTATTTCTGAATGATTTTCGTGGTTTTATTTCATGTCACTGAATGTTCGTTGATTTCATGATGATTCATTCGAATGATCTCAGCGAATCTGTTAATAGCATAGTATGTTTATTAACAAAGGTGACATCCAAAGAAGTGGTGTGTGTGTGTGTGTGTGTGTGTGTGTGTGTGTGTGTGTGTAAGAGAGAGAGAGAGAGAGAGAGAGAGAGAGAGAGAGAGAGAGAGAGAGCAGAGTAGTATGTAGTATTCAAACATTATGAATCACCTCGAAGGGAACGATCTATTGATACGTAATCAGCATGGCTTCAGAAAACATCGTTATGTGCTACGCAGCTAGCTCTTTATTCGCACGAAGTAATGGCCGCTATCGACAGGGGATCTCAAGTTGATTCCGTAATTCTAGATTTCCGGAAAGCTTTTGACACCGTTCCTCACAAGCGACTTCCAATCAAGCTGCGGGCCTATGGGGTATCGTCTCAGTTGTGCGACTGGATTCGTGATTTCCTGTCAGGAAGGTCGCAGTTCGTAGTAATAATCATCGAGTAAAACTGAAGTGATATCAGGTGTTCCCCAGGGAAGCTTCCTGGGACCTCTGCTGTTCCTGATCTATATAAATGACCTGGGTGACAATCTGAGCAGATGATGCTGTAATTTACCGTCTAGTAAGGTCATCCGAAGACCAGTATCAGTTGCAAAGCGATTTAGAAAAGATTGCTGTATGGTGTGGCAGGTGGCAGTTGACGCTAAATAACGAAAAGTGTGAGGTGATCCTCATGAGTTCCAAAAGAAATCCGTTGGGATTCGATTACTCGATAAATAGTACAATTCTCAAGGCTGTCAATTCAACTAAGTACCTGGGTGTTAAAATTACGAACAACTTCAGTTGGAAAGACCACATAGATAATATTGAGGGGAAGGCGAGCCAAAGGTTGCGTTTCATTGGCAGGACACTTAGAAGATGCAACAAGTCCACTAAAGAGACAGCTTACACTACACTCGTTCGTCCTCTGTTAGAATATTGCTGCGCGGTGTGGGATCCTTACCAGGTGGGATTGACGGAGGACAGCTCGTTTTGTATTATCACGTAATAGGGGGGAGAGTGTGGTAGATATGATACGCGAGTTGGGATGGAAGTCATTAAAGCAAAGACGTTTTTCGTCACGGCGAGATCTATGTACGAAATTTCACTCACCAACTTTCTCTTCCGAATGCGAAAATATTTTGTTGAGCCCAACCTACGTAGGTAGGAACGATCATCAAAATAAAATAAGAGAAATCAGAGCTCGAACAGAAAGGATTAGGTGTTCGTTTTTCCCGCGCGCTGTTCGGGAGTGGAATGGTAGAGAGATAGTATGATTTTGGTTCGATGAATCCTCTGCCAAGCACTTAAATGTGAATTGCAGAGTAATCATGTAGATGTAGATGTATTTTCAGCACTTAGATTAAGATGAATCGGTCGGACTTTTAGTATTGGGTAACAAAACGCGCTTGGACTAGAAGGCGATGCGCAATCGAGATTGTCATGGTGACACGGCCGCAGCAGGCGGCGAGAATACTGGCGTGGCGGGCACCATTAGCAGTCGGCAATTTGCGTGCGACTGGCGGCGGGCGTTGCCCTGCCGGGAATGCAGCGCTCACCACTCCGCGTGCCTTTGTGGCGCCGCGGCGCAACGCGTCGGCATCAGCCGGCCGGAAGCGAACCCAGCGTTTGACGTTACTCCAGCGCCCGACTGCACGTTGGGCACCCTGCACAGAGTCACACCGAGATGATCCCGAGCCCCTGGCGAAACTGCTGAACATGCCTCGCCTCCGCCCGTTAAAACTATAGTTCCGTAATTTTTTTCTACTCATATTTACCGAATTTTATGATTATGTTAATAGATATTATTGAAAAATGTTTCATAAATGAGCTATACTGATGGAAAAATGTTGTACAAAAGAAGTTAAACGCATCGTTTATTAATAGACATTTAAATCGTGAGTTTTCTGTGACTGTAACTTCGAGGTTCGGTATATATTTATTAATAATATTCCGTCTTCAGTCACAATATTTTTATTTTCTAATTACTATCCATCGAGTTTCGAAACTAGAACTCCATATTCATGGGCTATAGCAACAAAATGGTCATTACATCTGCTTCAGAAATCATTATTATGTTACATCTCAACAGGTATAAAGTAAACACTTAGCAATGGAGCAGGAAATTGTAATGAACAGCCGGCCGGTGTGGCCGTGCGGTTCTAGGCGCTTCAGTCTGGAACCGCGTGACCGCTACGGTCGCAGGTTCAAATCCTGCGTCGGGCATGGATTTGTGTGATGTCCTTGGGGTAGTTAGGTTTAAGTATGTCTAAGTTCTAGCGGACTGATGACCACAGCAATTAAGTCCCGTAGTGCTCAGAGCCATTTGAACCATTTTGTAATGAACACTAATAACCGTGTCAAATATCGTACTGAAATGTAAGTGCGTAAACCTAAAATAGTTAGCTGTCATTCCTCTAACAAACATTTAATTTCTTATTTTATTTTTTCAATCTACGTAAATAGAGATCATAGGAAATACAGTACTTCTAGTACTGCCCAGTAAACATGTTAAATCATTCAAAATGTTGAGTGCAAATGTGGAAAAAAAGTGGTTCAAATGGCTCTGAGCGTTATGGGACTTAACAGCTGAGGTCATCACTCCCCTAGAACTTAGAACTACTTAAACCTAACTAGCCTAAGGACATCACACACATCCATGCTCGAGGCAGGATTCGAACGTGCGATAGTAGCGGTCGTGCGGTTCCAGACTGAACAGCCTAGAACCGCTCGGCCACTCCGGACGGCTGCAAATGTGGAAGTTTTTCACCAGTGCAGAAGACGAATGTAATACAGTCAACCACACATAATATATTCCAACACTTAATTTCTGTAGCATTTTTCTCATTACTCCCGCCTGAGACAGTTTTCTCGTCACCTCTAACAGTTACGTCGTGCTGTTGATGCTAGGTCACAAACTGAAGTACGTGCAATGCCTATTATGTCTATATAATCCTTGAAAATGAAGTCCTAGCTCAACAACGCTTTGTAATGTATTTCCAAAATAAAAGTATAGTGACTGAAGACGGAATGTTATTGATGAATATATACCTAACCTAAATGTAACACTGTAGAAAATTAAATACAAATAGGTCAAAATTTCTAAAAAAAAAACTGAAAGTAAAATATAATTTATATCTTATTGTGTGTGATAGCTACTTAGTGTACGACGGGGCAGATGCGACGAAACGAACTGTTCTGAGAGATTAGATGCAAAAGCTACCTGGGTTCAACGCGTATCATGAAATGTATTCGCAGTTGCGAATACGAACAACGATCAGCTATATAAAGGAATAATAATTAAAATTTGTGCCGGACTGGTACTCGAACCAGGATTTCCCAAGTTACGCGAGCGATCGCCTTAACCGGTTGGCTATCCTTACACGACTCACGGCCAGACTCAAACTTTATATATATATATATATATATATATATATCCTGCGTCACATCTTGTACACGTACACGCCTTATGTAATTCCCATACAGGAGAGGACATCTTGGTTGAAAGTCGCTGCCTGGTATCGACGGATAAAAACGACATAGCAATGCCCGTGTTGTCCAAAGGAACATTGCATCGTTCTTCTTAACAAGACAGGCACTGCAGTCTCTAAACGTTTGTCATAGCGATTTGCAAATACCGTGTGTCCTGGTTTCGTTATCTCTAGAATAAGAACAAACGATCTAATACATAAGTAGGTCCTACTTCCAGTGGTCTTCAGACACCGGATGCTTGAGAAATCTAGCCGATGACCAACGCCAGAGCATAATGTTTGTTTACACGAGGGTTCAAATTTAGATGAGGAAAGTATAGCTGTCTGTAAGCACGATTCATGTAATATTACAGGGTCCAGTCATATTAATGTGACTACCTGTGTTCGACGTCAACGTCGTTCTCCACCTTCAATTGCTTACTGCATGTTCACTAGCCTTTCTTTCTTCCATATATCCCCTATTGATAGAGAGGTCGAGTGTTGTGGCTGTGAGGGATAATTAAAGTTTGTTGCTGCTTGTGTTCCATGAACAAAGAATGTATGTTCTCTGTTTTCCCTCCCATCCCCTCCAAAGCCAATCACTGCAGCGATTCGTCTAAACTGAAAGAAAAATTCAGTTCATATACGCTGTGCTAGATTTAAAAGAAAAGTGTCCTTTCGTCTTCATTATTCTGTTCCACGCAGTTTAAATGGATAAATGAATATAATTAGCCACACAACAGACTTGTTGTTATTTCGAAGACAGTTCCGTGTGTTCTCTCTGTTTATCAGTTGATCTTAGTAGGGTGACACTAGGGGCGAAAAATTAGACTATTGCAT
Organism: Schistocerca cancellata; assembly: GCF_023864275.1. Classification (NCBI taxonomy): domain Eukaryota; kingdom Metazoa; phylum Arthropoda; class Insecta; order Orthoptera; family Acrididae; genus Schistocerca; species Schistocerca cancellata. Next base: position 205,555,557 of record NC_064627.1, read on the forward strand.
TACTTACATGCTATGAAAGCCCAATTTCTGGCAAAGAAATCTTATAGACCTCTCCAGCTACTAAATTGAGGATTGCAAGCAGGCCGCTGTGGCCGAGCGGTTCTAGGCACTTCAGTCTGTACCCGCGCGACCGCTCCGATCGCGGGTTCGAATCCTGCCTCGGACATGGATGTGTGTGATGTCCTTAGGTTAGTTAGGTGTAAGTAGTTCTAAGGATGGTTGGCTGGTTTGGGGAAGGAGACCAGACAGCGAGGTCATCGGTCTCATCGGATTAGGGAAGGACGGGGAAGGAAGTGGGCCGTGTCCTTTGAAAGGAACCATCCCGGCATTTGCCTGGAGCGATTTAGGGAAATCACGGAAAACCTAAATCAGGATGGCCGGACGCGGGATTGAACCGTCGTCCTCCCGAATGCGAGTCCAGTGTCTAACCACTGCGCCACCTCGCTCGGTAAGTAGTTCTACGTTCTAATGGACTGATGACCTCAGATGTTAAGTCCCATAGTGCTCAGAGCCATTTGAACCATTTGAGGATTGCAATGTATACGGAGATGGTTTGTTATAGAGGAACTCCGAACCGGTGGTGGGAAAGTAATTATATTGTGTTGGAAGGTAACTGACCGTAACAGTTCTCGCAAGTACGGTAATATGCAGCGTGAGTATGGAATAGATTTTTCTGTTCTGTTGTGTACTGTTTGAACTATAAATTTGGTTGAATGTTAATTATTTCTCTTGGAAATATTCATTTTGCGGAAATAACTTATTTCTTAAGGAACAGTATATTCAGTAGAAAAATGTCATATAAGCGCGCACTTATCTTTCAATAGATATGTAATGACTGTGATAAATACTTCGCAAGTAGCGGAGGACAATGTATCTGAACAATTCTATCATCTTTCGAAACTTTCCACCGCAGATATTATCCAGAACTGAACCTTTCAATAGGAACGCCGTAACTAAACGGCCCAATCGCTGTGAAGTATTTTTTTCCTTTCTACGAATAGCTTTCAGTTCTTTAGTGCCCCCATATAAACGATGTCGTTGTCACCTCCTTCATCTCAGTTCTTGAGATAAGGTGATAGATATGCACTACGAAACATATTCTCTTTCTGCAAAGACTCATCGGCACTTATACGTAATTTAATCTTCGTGTCCACATCACCTCTAATGTATTATTTGCCGTATAAAGCGGAAAAAATAGGAAAAACAAAAATGTTACGGAAGGCAGTTAACGCAGGTCAGTTGCATTACCGGTACCCTGGGCTCGAAACTGATGTGCAAAAGTTTCGTGTTTGGGGTAGACTTATATATAAGAGTTTGGTAGTTTTCGTCACTGAAAATAATGAGTGACATTTCGTGGCAGCCTCGTGTTTTGGCTAACGCTCGCCTGAAGTTTTTTTCGCGTGTTGTAACTCTTTCTCCACCCAGCCCACACATAGGAGCTCGATTATCAATAGATGTCGCGAATAAATTTATCGTTAGTGCTATTTCCCTATCAGATTTCTGAGTAATTAATTGCCACCTCATTGTATGTTCTTTGCGGAAAGTGGTTCTATTTTCAGCGACGGTATTATTTCATTGCGCTCTATATGGAAAAATATCGGACGATTCCTGCTTTTGGAGAACGGTACATCATAACTAACTTACAATTCTTTTTCTGGATGTGCAGTTAGTGAACAATTTTGCTTGAGAGTGATTTATTCCGACTTAATAGCTGTGTAAAGAGGTTCTCTTCCAATGCTAAATGTACTGAATCCGATTACATCCTCATCCCACGTTTCTGTACAGGACTTATCGTTTAACATGACTTCAGCTATAGTTAGACATCGTATAGAGCTCTGCTTGCGCCTCAGTTAATGGAGTTTATTTTGCGATTTGACCAGATATTCACTTCCGACCAATCTGAAGCTTTGTACTCGATTAAGTTGAGACCTCTCCCGAACTTCGGCATGGGGTGTGCGGGTGATGATAAAGGGAAAAAAGAGGAAAGAGAAACCATCACCAAGCGATCACTCAGTAGTTGACGATGCTGCTGCAGGTGTCGTGTACTGTGTACCCCTTCCTGAGAGAGAGAGAGAGAGAGAGAGAGAGAGAGAGAGAGAGAGAAAATTGGTGCGTCAGTAGCTTGACAGCCTAGATACGACACGCTGGGCCGGATTAGACAGTCCATTGCGCCGCTGTGCTGCCTGTTGTACTGCACCCAGCGAAATAAAGTAAAATTGGAGGTTTATGAAGGTTATATGCCACCAGACGCGTTTTGAGTTTGATTCGATTTATTGTACCATTAACTAGTTTTGAAGTCAGTGCTGGCTCATCATCATATGGAGGCGATAGGGGAACATTTTTCTCTGTACCATGAACAGTCAGACGCATAATCCACTAGAACCTATTTACTATTTTCATCCTTTGGTCTCCCTCTATAATTCCTCCGCTACACACACACACACACACACACACACACACACAAGAACTCACTGTCCCCAAATACCTTCAGAAAAGACTTCCTAAATTTATATTAGATGTTAACAAATCTTCTTTTTCAGAAAGGCTTTCCGTGCTATGGCTAGTGTGCATTTCATATCTTCTCTATTTCGCCTGTCATCAGTTATTTCGCTGCTCAAATAGCAGAATTCATCTACTACTTTCACTGTATCATTTCTTAGTCTAATAGCCTCAGCATCAGCTGATTTAATTCGACTGCATTTTATTACTTTGGTTTTGCTTTTGTTCTGTTTAGCTTACACTGACGTGACAAAAGCCGTGGGATTCCGCGTAATATCGTGTCGGACCTTCTTTTGCCAGGCGTACTTCGGCAACTCTGCGTGGCATGGACTCAACAAATCGTTGAAGTCCCCTGCAGAAAGACGGAGCAGTGATGCCTTTATAACTGTCCATAATGGCGAAGGTGTTGCCGGTGCACGATTATGTCCCATAAAGTTCGTTGGGATTCATATCGTGCGATCTGGATGGCCAAATCGTTCGCTCGAACTGTCCAGAATATTCTTCAAACAAATGGTCAACAATTTGGCCCGGGGACCTGGCGCATTGTCATTTCTTCGTTGTTTGGGAACATGAAGTCCGTAAATGGCTGCAAGTGGTCTCAAAGTAGTGAATGATGGGTTCATTTGGAACAATGGACACAGTCCATTCCATGTAAACATAGCCCACAACGTTATCGAACCCACCACTAGCTTGCCACAGTGCCTTGTTGACAACTTGGGTCCATGGCTTTGTGGGATCTGCGCCATACACGAACCCTACTATCAGTTCTTACCAATTGAAATCGGGATTCATCTGACCAGACCACGGTTTTCCAGTCGTCGAGGGTCCAACCGACATTTTCACGATCCTAGGAGAGGCGCTGCAGGTGATGGCGTTCTGTTAGGAAAGGGACTCTCGTCGGTCGTCTGCTGCCATAGCCTTAACGCCGAATTTCGCTGCACTATCGTAACGGATATGTTCATCGTACGTCCCACATTGATTTCCACGGTTATTTCATGCATTGTTGTTTTTCAGTACTGGAAACTCTACGCAAACGACGCTGATTTCGTTCGTCAAGTGAGGCCATCGGCCACTGGAGTGTCCATGGTGAGAGGCAATGCCGGAAATTTGGGACTCTGCACACTCTTGACAGTGCGGTCTCGGAATGTTGAATTCCCTAATGATTTCCGAAATGGAATGTCCCATACGTCTAGCTGCAACTACCATCCCGCATGCACCCGTAATCACATTGAAACCTTTTCATATGAATGGTCTACTAACGTACTAACGATAGCACTGCCCTTTTATACCTTGTATACGCGATACGACCGCCATCTGTATGTGTGCATATCGCGGTCCCACAACTTCCGTTACCTTAGTGTATAATCTCTTGTCAAGACGCTATCCATTCCATTCATCTGACCTTCCAAACCATTTACTGTCAATAGCAGAATTACAGTCTCATCGGCAGATGGCAAAGTTTTTACACTACTGACCATTAAAACTGCTACACCACGAAGATGAAGTGCTGCAAACGCGGAATTTAACCGACAGGAAGAAGATGCTGTGATACGCAATTGATTAGCTTTTCAGCGCATTCACACAAGGTTGGCGCCGGTGACGACACCTACAACGTGCTGACATGAGGAAAGTTTCCAACCGATTTCTCATACACAAACAGCAGTTAACCGGCGTTACCTGGCGAAACGTTGTTGTGATGCCTCGTGTAAGGAGGAGAAATGCGTACCATCACGTTTCCGACTTTGATAAAGGTCGGATTGAAGCCTATCGCGATTGCTGTTTACCGAATGGTGACATTGCTGCTCGCGTTCGTCGAGATCCAATGACTGTTAGCAGAATACGGAATCGGTGGGTTTAGGAGGGTAATACGGAACGCCGTGCTGGATCCAAGCGGCCTCGTATCACTAGCAGTAGAGATGAGAGGCATCTTATCCGCATGGCTGTAACGAATCGTGCAGCCACGTCTCGATCCCTGAGTCAACATATGGGGACGCTTGCAAGACAACAACCATCTGCACGAACAGTTCGACGACATTTGCAGCAGCGTCGACTATCAGCTCGAAGACCATGGCTGCGGTTACCCTTGACGCTGCATCACAGACAGGAGCGCCTGCGATGGTGTACTCAACGACGAACCTGGGTGCACGAATGGCAAAACGTCATTTTTTCGGACGAATCCAGGTTCTGTTTACAGCATCATGATGGTCGCATCAGTGTTTGGCGACATCGCAGTGAACGCACATTGGAAGCGTGTATTCGTCATCGCCATACTGGCGTATCACCCGGCGTGATGGTATGGGGAGCCATTGGTTACACGTCTCGGTCACATCTTGTTAACATTGACGGCACTTTGAACAGTGGACGTTACATTTCAGATGTGTTAAGACCCGTGGCTCTACCCTTCATTCGATCCCTGCGAAACACTACATTTCAGCAGGATAATGCACGACCGCATGTTGCAGGTCCTGTGCGGGCTTTTCTGGATACAGAATATGTTCTACTGCTGCCCTGGCCAGCACATTCTCCAGATCTCTCACCAATTGAAAAAGTCTGGTCAATGGTGGCCGAGCAACTGGCTCGTTACAATACGTCAGTCACTACTCTTGATGAAATGTGGTATCGTGTTGAAGCTGCATGGGCAGCTGTACCTGTACACGCCATCCAAGCTCTGTTTGACTCAATGCCCAGGCGTATCAAGGCCGTTATTACGGCCAGAGGTGGTTGTTCTAGGTACTGATCTTACACGACCTATGCACCCAAATTGCGTGAAAATGTAATCACTTGTCATTTGTAGTATAATTTATTTGTCCAATGAATACCCGTTTATCATCTGCATTTCTTCTTGGTGTAGCAATTTTAATGGCCAGTAGTGTATTTGTTCTCACTAAACGCCTTCCAAATTTTGCTTGGTTCCTTTACTGCATGCTCGTTGCAGAAATTGGGTAACATCGGTCACAGACTAGAACCCTATCCCTTCTCTCAAGTAATGGTTCCCTTTCATGACATTCTACAGTTGAAGTGCAGTCTCATTTGTGAATAAGTTTGCAAGAACTTCCTGCTACTTGTAAAGTGTCGAAGTATGCATGTCATAGTGAATCCAGAGCAAAAATTTGCGTGTTAAGTAGTGAGTGAAACGAAGCGGCGGCAGTAGCGGCAGGTATTGTGTTTGTGGAGAGAACCTGTTGTGTGCAGGTGATTACGCCGGCCGGCGTCCGGAACGGCTCCCTGGTGTGTTACCGGGCCGGCCCGCGTCTTTTATTCATGCCGCGGAGGGCTGTCTGGCAGGTTGGTGGGCGGGTCGGCTAATCGCCGAGCCTGCGTCTCTCTCTCTCTCTCTCTCTCTCTCTCTCTCTCTCTCTCTTTGGCCCGGGTCCACGCGCCTCATGCATCACGCCCGCGCCGCAGGTGCGGCGGCCGCCACGGCGCTGTCGTCACGCCTTGCGTCAGGTCGCGTCAGCTGTTGTTCTTTGATACCGCACCACGACCCGAGCCACCGCCGGCCGACTTGGCAGCGGCTCTCCTCCGTGATTTTTCACCGTTATGTTCCGGTTATAAATACGTGGCGTTTCTTTTCTCCCCTTGCAGACACCTTCCCTATCCTTCTTTGTCGCCGTCGGTCGCGGTCAATTAATCAGTCCACACGCGCTTTGTTGGTCGTCGGGCCACCCTTGATGTAGACTGCATTATGTCGCCTGTCCGACTCGAGAATTCCTGTCTGCAGAAGAACATAGTGCTACAGTGAAACATCGCCAGTGATAACCGTCTGAAGTATTCATTGGCACACACAGATGTCAGTTGAGCGTCTTCATTACTGCTGCTGTTGCTTACGTGTTAATGTCTGGAAAACACCTCTTGTACGAGATCATTGTGGCAATTCTTCTAGAAAACTGGGAATTCTTAGGGAATTCTGCGTGTAAAACCTAGCATTGAAATTTAATTTGGTTGAGTTTTATAAATCACAAACTTTAAAACACTTAATATCTCAAAGTATGTTAATTATATGAATATTATTCGATATAAATTATTGATGTTTAAAAACTGCGTTTAAAGTACTGCTTACGGGCGGCACATAGCTCAGCAGCTCAGCTGAGATGAAAGAAAAGTCGTTATTGTGGTATGCTGCTTCTTGACACCAGCTTCCTCCTCACATCTGGAATTCTTAAGGGACTTTTTTTCTCCAAGTTTCAGTAGCCGTCGTGGAGATCACCTGCTTTATTTACTGTGATTGTTCGTACAAAAGAGGTCACCAGGGGTGGGATCGACTGTTTCAGATAACCTGTACTATGATGTAGGTTAGGTTACCATATACGTCACACTGCAGCCATTCATCCTCGCGGACCTCGTTAGCAAGCAATTGACGAAAAGGAATTTATCTTGATAAAAACACAAATTTTTGCAACGGTGCCGTAGCCTTAGTGCCAGTTCTTAAGTTGGTACGTAGGAGGTCGTAAGTCCGCTTCCCGTTGGATCTCGTCTATTTTTTTTTAAAAATCGTTGTCGAAATTAGTGTGATCATTGTTTTTATGTCACTAGTAGATTTACGTATTTTTTTTTCATTTCTAATCCATTGCTATATGATTGTAATTGTGATATGAAATTAATTTGCTCTCATTTTTCTTCGTTTTATTCTTTTTGCCCGTGGAATCTTTGCCCATGTGATTTTAATTATTTTTATACATTTATTTCGATGTAATTCTTTCTTTTTATGGTACTGTATTTTCATCCATGTTATTACAGGCATTATTGTTATCACTCATTTTGCTAGAATTTTTCCTTATTAATAATGCATTCTTTCGTTGAATCTTCATTTGTGTTGTTATAATCATAAAAGGTATTTGAAAATTGTCGTTGGCAATAAGATACTTCTCGTCAGTCCACAAAGTGTCTCGTAAGTCACTTATTTTATGGCTGAATTACATTACCTTAAGATTCTTCTAATGAATTGTAGTGGCTATTGCACATCCAACACAAATAAAATATTTTGTCTTTGGTTTCTTAATCGATGGATCGATTTTTTTAAACATTTAAGTATTGCGATAAGTAAATAAAAGTATTTAAGTTGAAATGGAAAAGATTCCAAATGAAGAAATAAGAACATGAAGAAATAAGAGAAAAGAGAGAAGCTAATACGATGATTAAAGTGATACAATAAAAATAACACGACAAAGGACCAGAAATTTAAAAAATTACGTTTCAGCCAGATAATTGAATAACAATAATTATCAGACATTTCCATAAAAAGTTGAAAAAAAGAACCCACAACTTGTAGCGCACCGGCTAAACTAACTTAGCCTCTAGGCAGCCTCATTTTCAATGCTCTGGTGCAGTGGTTCCCAAACATTTCCTCTCTCTGAACGCTTTAGGAGTCCCTGTATGTAGGTTAAACTGACGCTGAAAAAAATCGAAATAACCGAAAATCGGTTGTTTCAGCGATAAGCGCCATCTCTGCGTGCAAAGCGTTTGCTGTTGTTGTGGTCTTCAGTCCTGAGACTGGTTTGATGCAGCTCTCCATGCTACTCTATCCTGTGCAAGCTTCTTCATCTCCCAGTACCTACTGCAACCTACATCCTTCTGAATCTGCTTAGTGTATTCATCTCTTGGTCTCCCCCTACGATTTTTACCCTCCACGCTGCCCTCCAATACTATATTGGTGATCCCTTGATGCCTCAGAACATGTCCTACCAACCGATCCCATCTTCTGGTCAAGTTGTGACACAAACTTCTCTTCTCCCCAATCCTATTCCATACTTCCTCATTAGTTATGTGATCTATCCATCTAAGCTTCTATTCTCTTCTTGTCCAAACTATTTACCGTCCATGTTTCACTTCCATACATGGCTACACTCCATACAAATACTTTCAGAAATGACTTCCTGACACTTAAATCTATACTCGATGTTAACAAATTTCTATTCTTCAGAAACGATTTCCTTACCATTGCCAGTCTACATTTTATATCCTCTCTACTTCGACCATCATCAGTTATTTTGCTCCCCAAATAGCAAAACTCCTTTACTACTTTAAGTGTTTCATTTCCTAATCTAATACCCTCAACATCACCCGACTTAATTCGACTACATTCCATTATCCTCGTTTTGCTTTTGTTGATGTTCATCTTATATCCTGCCTTCAAGACACCGTCCATTCCGTTCAACTGCTCTTCCAAGTCCTTTGCTGTCTCTGACAGAATTACAATGTCATCGGCGAACCTCAAAGTTTTTATTTCTTCTCCATGGATTTTAATACCTACTCCGAATTTTTCTTTTGTTTCCTTTACTGCTTGCTCAATATACAGATTGAATAACATCGGGGAGAGGCTACGACCCTGTCTCACTCCCTTCCCAATCACTGCTTCCCTTTCATGCCCCTCGACTCTTATAACTGCCATCTGGTTTCTGTACAAATTGTAAATAGCCTTTCGCTCCCTGTATTTTACCCCTGCCACCTTTAGAATTTGAAAGAGAGTATTCCAGTCAACATTGTCAAAAGCTTTCTCTAAGTCTACAAATGCTAGGAGCGTAGGTTTGCCTTTCCTTAATCTTTCTTCTAAGATAAGTCGTAAGGTCAGTATTGCCTCACGTCTTCCAGTATTTCTACGGAATCCAAACTGATCTTCCCCGAGGTCGGCTTCTACTAGTTTTTCCATTCGTCTGTAAAGAATTCGTGTTAGTATTTTGCAGGTGTGGCTTATTAAACTGATTGTTCGGTAATTTTCACATCTGTCAACACCTGCTTTCTGTGGGATTGGAATTATTATATTCTTCGTGAAGTCTGAGGGTATTTCGCCTGTTTCATACATCTTGCCCACCAGATGGTAGAGTTTTGTCAGGACTGGCTCTCCCAAGGCCGTCAGTAGTTCTAATGGAATGTTGTCTACTCCGGGGGCCTTGTTTCGACTCAGGTCTTTCAGTGCTCTGTCAAACTCTTCACGCAGTATCGTGTCTCCCATTTCATCTTCATCTACATCCTCTTCCATTTCCATAATATTGTCCTCAAGTGCATCGCCCTTGTATAGACCCTCTATCTACTCCTTCCACCTTTCTGCTTTCCCTTCTTTGCTTAGAACTGGGTTTCCATCTGAGCTCTTGATGTTCATACAAGTGGTTCTCTTATCTCCAAAGGTCTCTTTAATTTTCCTGTAGGCAGTATCTATCTTACCCCTAGTGAGATAAGCCTCTGCATCCTTACATTTGTCCTCCAGCCATCCCTGCTTCGCCATTTTGCACTTCCTGTCGATCTCATTTTTGAGACGTTTGTATTCCTTTTTGCCTGCTTCATTTACTGCATTTTTATATTTTCTCCTTTCATCAATTAAATTCAATATTTCTTCTGTTACCCAAGGATTTCTATTAGCCCTCTTCTTTTTACCTACTTGATCCTTTGCTGCCTTCACTACTTCATCCCTCAAAGCTACCCATTCTTCTTCTACTGTATTTCTTTCCCCCATTCCTGTCAATTGTTCCCTTATGCTCTCCCTGAAACTCTGTACAACCTCTGGTTCTTTCAGTTTATCCAGGTCCCATCTCCTTAAATTCCCACCTTTTTGCAGTTTCTTCAGTTTTAGTCTACAGGTCATAACCAATAGATTGTGGTCAGAGTCCACATCTGCTCCTGGAAATGTCTTACAATTTAAAACCTGGTTCCTAAATCTCTGTCTTACCATTATATAATCTATCTGATATCTTTTAGTGTCTCCAGGGTTCTTCCATGTATACAACCTTCTATCAGTGAGAGTCCCTGTACTAACATGGAATACCCTGTGTACTTTGAAAGTTAGTGAAATATTAAAAAATGAGAACAATTTCAATGATAACTTCAATTTTGAATCATAACTAATAACACAAAAATCATAATAAAATTTTTAAGAAATAGTATCGTCAAAATGTCGAAAAAATCGCCTTGTTAATAGTTCTTTGCGGAGCACTCATTCACTTCCCGCGGAACACCAGTGTTCTGCGGAACGCAGTTTGGGAAACCATGTCTCGTGGAGCATAAGAATTTTTTTTCGTCGATTACACTCAAACGATCTCTCACGAAGGTGAATGGTTTAATGATGCCTAAGATCCTAACCTACTCCTCTGTAAAGTTGGCGTCAAAAAGTAAATTACCCTCTGCCCGGGATCTTCCATTTTTAATTGTTTATGTAATGAATGGTTAACTCTTGGACTCTTTCCTTCGTGTTAAGTGTCTTGACAGTATACACAAGGCAGCAAGATAGTCGTTATGTAACATTTTGACATACCGAAGTAATAGCTGTTAAAATGAGAGACAGTCAATATGATCTGCCGTCTGTCCATACTAGGTGACAACGCGACGGAACAGAATCGTCAAATGATGGTTTGTAATGAATTAAATGCGGTTAACGGATTTATGTGGATGAAATCAGTTACGATCTAGTGACATGAAATGTCGCCAGTGCAAGCCCTTCAGACGCGATGAATCTTGGCCGTAATTGATGTGTTGGTAGTTAAAAATTTGTCAAATTGAGACTGGAAGCAGCATTTCCTTCTTACCACGAGCAGTTCCGTAACCATTACGCAATCTGAGCAAGGCACTGGACCTGACACAGATTGCCATTGTCACTTACGCCTGCAAGCATAATTTCCTAACACTTTTATCGCAGATTCTCCCCCTGGCTGCGTGAAATAGCTTCGTTAGTGAGATGGAGACGTTGCACGATCGTGATTTATGTAGTATTTTCTGCCTGACAAAGAAAGTAAAGCTCCCAGAAGGGGAAGAGAAACGAAATGCAACGTCGCAAGTTGAAAGTGTTTATGATTTTACTTCAGTTACTACAGAGTCGGCTGAAATTTACAGAAAACTTGGCAGTATGAGCTTATTTATCAGCATGACGATGCACTCCATCAGATGTGGATTCATGCCTGTGCCTATGCATGGGACGGTAATTCCCTAACCCAGGTCCTGCAAGTCTCCGAACATTGATGAACAATACAGAATGTTGCAGGGAGTGAAGTGCTTTTTCCCGGATGTCAGGTGCAGATGTGAAGGAGTTACGATGTCCCTGGTGCAAAATACGGCGATCATCTTTCCTGGTGACCAGATTTGTCCTCCAGAACCTTGACGACGAGTGTGCCTGCCCTCACATTCCCATGCAGTCCAACATCGACCGCACTATCATAACTGAATATCGCACAAATCTCTATATTGCACGATTCGACCAGCCGGACAAATGGAGACCCACCATGAGGCCACTCAACCTGTGTCACGTGCTGATAACGCTGTCTCAAACGTGTAGGCAGCATCTCCTTGGTCCTCACCGCGGTCACTCGAAATCTGACGCTGTTCATGTTCTCGTGTGAGGCCTGGTATCAACACTTACACGAACAACACTCTTGCACTCTGGTGATTGTCTTACCTATCACACAGAATTGCAATTCTTATCAGTTACATACCCACCAGTGGTGTGTACGTGAAAGAAATTAAATTGACATTCGTCCTTGCCTTCTGCATACTTCATGTTTTTCGTCTGGCAGTGTCTATATATCTATCGCATGTGCCAGGATAAGCCGCGGTTGTCCACCGACATTCACTGTCTTCGCGTTGTGTGCGTCTGTGCAAGTATATCACAGAGATATGCCTACTATCGCAACACTTCGCTCATTAAATATATAAGAAAGACGTTCTGGCGACAGTTAACGTTAGATATAATCGGAGACCACATGCCGGCACAAGAGAATGAACTGGCTGGGCTGCAAGGATCGCGTGCTGTGTTGCAGATATCGCGTGTTCTAATATTCATGGACCGCAGTCACGCCTCACAAGATACAAGCGCCAGAATTAAACGACCACGGAACGCCTGCAGCGTTGCAGAAGTTGAATGGATGGTGAGGTGTTCGCAAGATAAGCGTAAATATTCGTGATTTGTATCCTAGTGGATAAAAGTGTGTGGTATGTCTCATCTCCAGAAAAAGTACATATTATGTAGGCGAAGTTTGATGTTTTGCGCTGTAGGTTTGATTGTCTATGTGAGGAAGTTTTATACTCTGCACAAAAAAGTCACTTTTTGGAAACGCTGTAATTGTCTCCCATTTCGACGCATAAGCTTAAAATTCGGCTCAAAGGTGGCTACAACTGTTCTCTGTAATTAAGAAAAAGCGTGGCGCCTTATGCCTTCAATCTAGAGCTCGGCGACACTTGAAACATAAAGGTTTCGACACATGCGAAGAAAACTTCACAGCTCAAAAGTTCATGCGACCGACATCACATTGGGACCAAATTTCGTCACAATTCTACCCAATGCAATCATGGACGTGCCCCACGCTGGAAAGGTCGTTACACCCTCTCTTACCCACATTTCAGCCCTTCTTTTGACGCCTCTGCGATGAAGGTTACAATCGCGACATCCAAAGTTGAAATCACGCAGTTTGTTATGGGTGACCGAGGAAAACATTTCAGACACCCGGCCACTCAGAATCGGCACGAGAAGGCCTGAGAGGATGGCATAAATGGCGTCAATGAAATCCCCCTTGCCTTGGAGTGGTCATTCCCACACAGTTCGCCGTCGAAAACGACAGTTTGCCGGCCGGCCGAAGTGGCCGTGCGGTTAAAGGCGCTGCAGTCTGGAACCGCAAGACCGCTACGGTCGCAGTTTCGAATCCTGCCTCGGGCATGGATGTTTATGATGTCCTTAGGTTAGTTAGGTTTAACTAGTTCTAAGTTCTAGGGGACTAATGACCTCAGCAGTTGAGTCCCATAGTGCTCAGAGCCATTTGAACCATTTTTGACAGTTTGCCGCGCGATGAACTACAGGAAGTCGTTCTTGATAATATTCGACACTGCTGCCGTCTTCTGCGTGTTTCAATCCTATTCTAAGTACATCTTGGGGCTGCAACTCCATTGACTTCTTTGGAGGCAGCAAAAGGTGTTCATGCTTTTTCGGCCCCCCTCTTTCGCGCACTCCTGTGGGCGTGATCACGCGGGAGTGCAACATGAACATGTGCATAAATAAAGCGACAGAGGGTTCCTGTAAGACCCCTCCCTCAGTTTGACAAGACAATTGGTGCCACCCACACATCTTTGTTCAGCACGTTTTTAAAAACGTACATGGGAGAGACTTCGAGCAGCTACTCTAAGACCTGGGGGAGTCAACCCCTTAGACACCCATTGCACAAGCAATTTGAACTTTCTTGTATACTTTCAAGAGATGTTCGTGTCCTGTAATTTTGCTGATGGTGCATTTTCTATATAGGGTGTCTTACAAACGATAAAACAACTCCTTTGTGCCACCGTTACTCAAAAAAATAGCGAATTATTTGTGTCTTAGAAAAACAAGTAAGCTTAGTTATTAAGTGTCTTCAGCATTGAAATTAACAGTGTTCATTAAATTGAAGTTGACACCTAGGTGTGAGCAAACGGTACACTGAAATGAAATGACACACACACACACACACACACACACACACACACACACACACACACACACACGTGCACACACACACACACACACACATTTTACGAAACAGCACTTTGCCCTGCTACAGATAGTCACCCAAAGGAGTACTTTATCAAGGATGACAAAGATGGAGTCCGCAGGTAGGGAAAGTCATGAGAAAGATTGATCTCGTGGAAAAAGACTGCTCACTTGTCGGCTCGTTGGCGTCGATGGAGACTGGCCGAGAACGACTGCGTGACTTAGCTTTTTAACAACGAAACGCTGGTGGCCTTATAGCTTCGCCAATCAAATTTTTCCGTCGCGCAGGTCTCACGTCACCTGACTCTGGGTATCAAATCAAGCGGAAATGATCTGAATGAATCAACCCTGACTGTTACCTTCCCAAGCCAAGGGCAAGCACCTCACACAGTTGGCAACACACGGCCACATAGTGCTGGAAACAGCGGATTTAAATTGTGCGTTGTACTCTTGACGCCAGGATGTTGGGAATCTTGGTATACCTGCGTCTAACGGCCAAAATTGGCACCTTTTTTTATTGCACGAAAACTTTCAAAGCGGCTTTGCTGTCACCATATGTAACATTGCTGTGTATTCAAATAAATGTGCCATCGAGTTCACATGTGATAGGGTGGTTGTAAAAGTGGGGGACAGTTTCAATGAGTCCCCCCAGGGGGTCCACAACTCTTTTGTGGATACGTGCGTAGCGAGCACGGGACCCCGAGCTAATGTGGCCTTCCTTCCTTTCCGGGCTGCATTCCTTCCCTTTCCGCATCCTTCCCCATCCCTATCTTCGCCCCTCCTCCCCTCACCTCTGGCTCTTTCCTTCCCTTTCTCCCCATCTGGGAGTATGGCTTGTGCCTACGTCCGGAGACGGACGCTTGTAAATGTACTGCATTCTTCGCCTTCCTTGCTTTTATGTCTTCTTCCTTCGTTTGTCCTTCTCTTTTCCTTACCTCTTCTCTTTCCCTTTTCTCCGCTGCGGCGTTTGAGACCTCTCTTCCTTCCTTTCCCTTTCTCTTTCTTCCTCCCTGTGCGTGTCTGAAGGCCGACCCACGCCCTTCGTGCGTAGCCGGTGACGGGGTAACGCGTAATTCCCCGCCCCGGGTAGACAGGTAGGACACGTACGTACCCCCTGGTAACGGCCAGGCCCAGGGAGGGGTGATTACCCGAGCTGATACCTTCCGAAAATGCCGATTGGTCCCTCCGTCCGTTTGTCGGGAGGTGTGACCTGAGGTGTGAACAATCACCTAAGGCGGGAGTGCCCTCAGAGAGGGCCCCCACAAGGGAGGAGCGCGCCATCGGAGACGCCGGTAATCATGGGGGATTCTTCCGCAATGGTTTCCTCACCTTCCACTATGTCTGCTCACAAATGTAAGTATACTGAGTCTCAGCCACAGACGGTTCTTCCATCGTTGCCACAGTTCCTTGTTGTTTCTCGGTCTGACGAAGGTCACGACTTCTCCACGGTCAACCCTTTCATTATTCAGAAAGGTGTCGACGCAATTGCAGGTCCTGTAAAGTCTTGTTCCAGATTACGGAATGGCACCTTGTTGTTAGAAACAGTCAGTGCCCGCCAGGCACAAAAATTGCTGCGTACTTCTCTGCTCCACACCTTCCCTGTCCGGGTGGAACCGCACCGTACCTTAAATTCCTCGCGTGGAGTCGTTTATACACGCTCCGTCGATGGATTGTCTGACGAAGAAATTCAGCACTATCTGTCTGACCAGGGCGTAACGGCAGTTCATAGAGTAATGAAACGGGTTGACACGAACATCATTCCAACCCGCACTGTCTTCTTGACATTTGACACAGTTCAACTCCCATCGAAAATCAAAGCAGGCTATGAGATAATTTCCGTTCGCCCTTACGTCCCAAACCCTACGCGTTGCTATCGATGTCAGCGGTTCAATCACACCAGCCAGTCCTGTTCCAATCCAGCCAAATGTGTTACGTGTGGCAAGGATGCCCATGAGGGTGCTTGTCCACCTCCATCCCCTCGCTGCATCAACTGTATGGGTGACCACGCTGCTTCCTCTCGAGATTGCCCCGTTTTTAAGGACGAGAAGCTCATCCAGGAAATAAGGGTGAAGGAAAAGGTGTCGACCTTTGCTGCTCGAAAATTATTCGCCAGTCGCAAGCCCGCCGTGCCTCAGACAGGAAAATACAGCACTGTCCTTGCTTCTCCTCGGCCAACAAAGGAGGCGGCCACGCAGACTTGCGACCTCACCTTTAGTACCACGGTCGTCAGATCGGCCAGCGCAAAGATCGCTCGTTCAACCTCACCACTTTCGCCTGCCCACTCTATGGCTCACCCTTCGTCGGGTTCTGCTACATCTCGAGCCCAAAAGTCGGACGCCAAGTCTTCGAAAAAAGAGCATACTCGTGAAGAGTTTTTACGTACCGCAACTTCACAACCATCGGTTCCTCCTTCATCTAAACATCATTCTTCCAAGAAGGCTACAAAGAAACCCAGTTCCTCTCCTTCCCCGCCAAGGCGTGCCCCCTCTACAGCACCACCTGGCGGAAATCGCCCTCGGCCATCTTCTGTGTCGCCGAGGCGCACTGCTGGTGGCCGGTCAACCGGCCGATCGCTGGTGGCAGGGACTGCTCCTGACCAACCTATGGATCAGGATCTTCTGCCTTCGGCTGAATGGCATTCCATGCTGTCGGTTGCTAGCTCCGAGCAGTCTTTGAGTTGACAGCAACTTTGGTCACATTCCTCCATTTTCTGTTCACCCCATGTCCATTATCCACTGGAATATCCGCGGCATTCGAGCCAATCGGGATGAATTGTCGGTCCTCTTACGCTCCTACTCGCCGTTCATCTTCTGTCTTCAGGAAATAAAGCTGCGTCCCCATGACCGCTTTGTTCTCCCTCACTTTCAGTCCGTCCGATATGACCTCCCCTCTGTTGAAGGCACTCCAGCCCATAGAGGACTCGTGATTCTTCTCCATGATACTCTCCATTATCACCCAGTCCCCTTAAACAGTTCCTTCCAAGCTGTCGCCGTCCGTCTTTCCCTTTCTGGATACACGTTCTCTCTTTGTACTGTATACATTCCATCATCCACACCAATGGCACGAGCTGATCTCCTTCATCTTCTTGGTCAGCTTCCACCCCCCTATTTGCTGGTTGGGGACTTCAATGCCCACCACCCGCTTTGGGGATCTCCTCATCCTTGTCCACGTGGCTCTCTATTGCTAGACGTCTTCCACCAAGCGGATCTAGTTTGCCTCAACACTGGGGTCCCCACATTTTTGTCTGCCTCCACGACAAATTTATCTCATTTGGACCTTGCGGTCGGTACTGTTCCGCTAGCTCGGCGCTTCGAATGGTTCGCCCTTGATGATACACACTCGAGTGATCACTTTCCATGTGTCCTTCGACTGCAGTCTCCACTGCCATATATGCGCTCGCGACGCTGGAAATTTGCCCAAGCCGATTGGACACTTTTTTCGTCTCTCGCGACATTCGATGACCGTCGCTTTCCCAGCGTCGACGATGAGGTCACACATATTACCGACGTTATTCTTATAGCTGCGGAACGTTCAATACCACGCACCTCCGAATTGCCCCGGCGCCCCCCAGTTCCTTGGTGGAACGAGGCATGCCGTGACGCACTACGTGAGCGGCGACGTGCTCTACGCAATTTCCGTCACCATCCTACTTTGGCCAATGTATCCGCTATAAGCAGCTCCGTGCGCGATGCCGTCGCGTCATCCGCGATAGCAAGAAGGCAAGCTGGAAATTCTTTATTAGCTCATTTAACACCTTCACTCCCTCCTCGGAAGTTTGGAGTCGGCTTCGACGGTTCTCAGGCGCGCCTAGTTTCTCCCCGGTCTCTGGGCTCACTGTCGCGCATGATACCTCAGTGGACCCCGTCGCAATTTCTAACTCGTTGGGTCAGCACTTTGCTGAGATTTCGAGCTCTTCAAATTACCCGCCAGCGTTTCTCCCGAAGAAACGTGCAGCAGAAGTGCGACATCTTGCTTTCTCTTCTCCAAATCACGAAAGCTACAATACTGTTTTCTCCATGCGGGAACTCCAACATGCCCTCTCTTCTTCTCGCTCCTCCGCCCCAGGACCGGATGGAATCCACGTCCAAATGTTGCTGCATTTATCAACCCATAGTCTGCGTTACCTCCTTCGCCTTTATAATCGAATTTGGACCGACAGTACCTTTCCCAGGCGGTGGCGGGAAGCTATTGTCGTTCCCGTTCCGAAACCTGGAAAGGACAAACATCTCCCCTCTAGCTATCGTCCCATTTCTCTCACGAGTAGTGTCTGTAAGGTTTTGGAGCGTATGGTGAATTACCGTTTAGCTTGGTGGCTGGAATCCCGCAGTCTTTAACACCTGCCCAATGCGGATTCCGAAAGCATCGTTCTGCAGTTGACCATCTTGTTGCTCTCTCCACTTACATCATGAACAATTTCCTCCGGAAACGCCAAACGGTAGCAATATTTTTTGATCTGGAGAGAGCATACGATACCTGTTGGAGGACAGGCATCCTCCGCACACTGTTCTCTTGGGGCTTTCGAGGTCGGCTGCCCCTTTTTCTTCGCGAATTTATGGCAGAGCGCACATTTAGGGTGCGGGTGAACACTACTCTCTCCCGTACTTTCTCCCAAGAAAACGGGGTACCCCAGGGTTCCGTGCTGAGTGTTGTACTGTTTGCCATCGCCATAAATCCAATTATGGATTGTCTCCCTCATGATGTCTCGGGCTCCCTCTTTGTGGACGATTTTGCGATCTACTACAGCGCTCAACGGACCAGCCTTCTTGAACGACGTCTTCAAGGATGTCTCGATCGCCTCCACTCGTGGAACATCGAAACTGGCTTCCGTTTCTCACCCAGTAAGACCGTTTGTGTCAATTTTTGGCGACGTAAGGAGTTTCATCCGCCCTCCTTACATCTAGGTCCTGTCAACCTTCCGTTTTCAGACGTCGCTAAATTCTTGGGTCTTATGTTTGACAGAAAACTATGCTGGTCCTCCCACGTTTCCTATCTTTCGGCTCGCTGTCTGCGATCGCTTAACACCCTCCGTGTCCTAAATGGTACCTCCTGGGGAGCGGACAGAGTGGTCCTTCTCCGCCTCTATCGCGCCTTAGTGCGCTCGAAATTGGATTATGGAAGCATAGTCTACTCCTCTGCTCGGCCGTCTATTCTTCGGCGTCTCGATTCTATCCACCACCGTGGATTACGTTTAGTGTCTGGAGCTTTTTACACTAGCCCTGTGGAAAGCCTTTATGCTGAGACTGCTGAACCTCAGCTGTCCAATCGGCGAGCAGTCCTCCTGAGTCGTTATGCTAGCCATCTGTCTTCCATGCCTGCTAATCCAGCCCACGACCTTTTTTTCGACGCCTCCTTTGATGTAGGGTATGCAGGCCGCTCCTCCTCCCTACTACCCCCGGGAGTCCGCTTCCGTCAACTGCTCCATTCTCTTTCCTTCCGCTTTCCTAAAACCTTCTTGACAACTTGGGGTACAGCACCGCCTTGGCTCCGTCCCCGGATCTGCCTGCTCCGTGACCTTTGTCAATTTCCTAAGGATGGTACCCCTACACTTGTTTATCGTCGGGCATTTGCTGCTCTATGTGCACAAATGACGGACGCCACATTTATTTACACCGACGGCTCGAAAACATCGTTAGGTGTAGGGAGTGCCTATATTTTTGGCGACACCCCAAATCGCTTTCGGCTTCCCGACCAATGTTCGGTTTATACTGCGGAGCTTTACGCTGTTCTCCAGGCTGTCCACTACATCCGCCGCCATCAGCGGATACAGTACGTTATCTGCTCAGATTCTCTCAGCTCTCTCCTCAGTCTCCAAGCTCTTTACCCTGTGCACCCTCTGGTCCACCGGATTCAGGACTGTCTGCGCTTGCTCCACCTGGGGGGCGTCTCGGTGGCGTTCCTCTGGCTCCCGGGACACGCTGGTATCTGTGGGAATGAGGCGGCCGATATAGCGGCCAAGGCTGCAGTCTCTCTTCCTCGGCCAGCTATTCAGTCGCTTCCCTTCACCGATATACGGAGCGGTTTATGTCGCCAAGTTGCTCATTTATGGCATGCGCATTGGTCGGCACTTCCCCGTAATAAATTGCGGGAAGTGAAAGCCCTTCCTTGCGCTTGGACCTCTTCCTCCCGAACGCGTCGTCGGGAGGAGGTAATTTTAGCTAGACTCCGGATAGGGCACTGTCGTTTTAGCCATCGACATCTTTTAAGCGGCGATCCTCCCCCACTCTGTCCCCACTGCTCTCAGCTGTGGACGGTAAGACACCTTTTAATTGAATGCCCCTATTTTAATCCGTTACGCTCCCGTCTCCAGCTATCGCCTGATTTATCGTCGATTTTAGCAGATGACACGCGCTCAGCCGACCGCGTTCTCCAGTTTATTAGTGACAGTGAAATGACGTCAGTCATTTGAAGCTTTTTTTGGGGACAACCACCCCCTTTCTGTAGCAGATTTTTAAGCATTCTTCTATTTTTAGTTTCTCCGATTTTCTGACTTTGTTCCCATTGCTGCTGGTTTTCAATTTCGGTTTTTTACTGTCTTAAGTCACGGGCTGGGCGCTAATGACCATAGAAGTTTTGCGCCCTAAAACCACAAAAAAAAAAAAAAAAAAAAAAAAAAAAGTTTCAATGAGATGCTAACTGTTCCGGCATTTTACAATTATTACGTTTAATTGGCCTATTAAAGTTTGATATTCTAAAGATAAACAATTTTAATTAGTTACTTCCCATGAATGGATCCGTTATATGCCACAAATTCGTACCTCCAGTTGGCGGTACCTTACTGATTTGTTTATTTAACGTTACGGCATTTTAAACAGGTCGGCCGCTACAGTCTCAAGCAACCGCTTTGCAAACGAATTGTTGCAAGTGTTAAGGAGCACGCCGTTCAACGCTCATTGACAGCGGATCGATAGAATGGCTTGCCTTACGTTTCTTGTTACATTAGATCGATGGTCGTGCCCGGATGCGCCATCATCTAAGGCGAATGGCCGCTCGAAACATAAGCGAGCTAAAGGCACACGACGGCGGATCACCTGCATTCCTTCGTGCTTGATGTACTGCCTTATGGCGGTCGTATCTTCCAGCAGCATAACTGTCCGTGTCCCAAGGCTAAAATCGTGGTACAACGGTTGTGAAGAGCATGGCAGACAACTCTTGGCTACCAAATTCGCCTGTTCTGAACCTGATGGAACACACCTAGGACACTATCGGGCGCCAGCTCCGCGCCCACAGGTAACCGGCCCGCCGTTTACGAGAATTGCATTGTAGACATCTGATGCCATATGCTTGCAGTAACCTACCAAGGAATTGACGAATTCATCATGCCACGCGAAATCGCTGCTATACTGCGTTCCAAAGATGGAAAAACTCGCTAGTAAGCAGGTGATCAGTGTTCTGGCTCCTCATTGTACGTGGAAGACGTTAATCCAGACATCAGTGTCAGTAGGTGTCTACAGTCATTCAAAATATGGAAAGATAATAAATAGCATGTGCGATCTAAACGAAAGTGCAGAAATTTTATCGGACACGTTTAGGTTTACGACTGTCGTGTGACAGTGGACAATAAACTTGCTCACACTGAGAGGAAAACAAATGTGTCACAGAAACCGCAAAGCTTACGTCTGGAAACGATTAGTGAAGCAACCAGTGTTGCTGCGAGTAGTGGTCTACAAGCAGGTCATCGGTTATACAAGTAAACCGTTACAGATAACGCAGGTCAGACTTTCAACGAAGGATAGTGTCGTAGTTCTCAGTATTCGGTTATATTCCCGTTCTGCGACTACAGAACTGTTAAGACCGTCGAGGGTCATTATATGTTTCTCCTTGCTTGGGGTTGACACTGAAGAACTTTACTTGGCACCAAAAACATGATGGTGACATTTAGATTGGTACGAATTTACGATTAGTACAATTTCATCTACATCTCATGGTTTTCGTATGTTTTCACCTATCACTTGGCCCCTGATATTGATGCGTAGGAAACTTAAGATTCTCATTTCTGCGCTGTTTATTCTGGTTTCATCATTTTGGTGAAGAATCCAACAGTCTGACCTTCATATAGAAGATTCGATTTTGGCATGACATTGTGATAATTGATTTTTATGTCATATTTATTTTCCATAGTTTCTCTTTATGCACCGTTTATCACACTTTGTGAAATTTCTTCTCTGTTCCTGTGTGGTTTATAGACTGCGAAATGTGTCAACACGAATATAATTCTAATGCCTGTCATCTGTTCTTTTGTTTCATTATTGATTGCAGTTTTTACCCTTGAAATACTTTCTCCCGTTATGGCCATTTATTATGTCTTAGTTTGCGAAATTTTCATTTTGTACTTTGTGAGAATATTCTGAAGTTTCTACACTAATATTATTAAATAATGTTCACTTTTTTCCGTTATACTGGTGCTCAAGTAAACATTCAGGTACGTATGATAACTTTTTCTGAGAAGTATTCGATATGCTTCAAAACTCTTAAAGCATTGCGGTGCTATAACATGATTTTTCCATGCTATTTCCTAAACTTTGACTTGGTCTCATAAATCTATAGGGAGAAGCAAAGTGTATTGTCCAGTCGTAACGCTGCTATCGTCCCACTACAGAACGGCGTAATTGGCGCCCACACACCGTAGTTCATAATGGACGGCAGCAAAATGCCGTAAGCCACTTTATCGCCTCGGCGGCCAGCACAACACTGGCCCGTCACCTGCGCCCGGGGGCTGTCATGTCGTTAAAACGGAGGTGAACACCTGCCCATTCCTGGGCGGTTTAGCGCTTAGCCCGCCCGTGGACAGGTCAGTTCGGAAGGGCAGCGCGCCGCCCTTCACCGCCAGAAACTACATTATACAGGGTGAGACTGCTAAGGTAATCAGTCTCAAATATATCCGGAATGAGTAAATTAGCTAGCAGCGGTTTCGATTAAGTTACAGGGACATTGTGACGAATTCTCTGACGTGTGCAAGTGCATTTATACAAGGTGGGCACACTGAAAATGACCTGGATAATATTTGTAAGACTGGCGCGAAGTTGACCCTTGTTAATGAACAGTAGATCTGCCTGTCACAGAAAATGCTATAAACCGTGTTCTGGACGCACTAATCGGTTTCTGTCACATGTTCGCGCATGCAAATCTCCCGCGAGCTCTGTCCTGAGTACTTCGCTGTGTCATATTTGTGAGAGTGAAGAGGAGCAGACGTGTTTAGTGACCAGTCAGATGTAATGCAAAATGGTTCTTACGATAAAACAGCGTGTGTTAATTGCAGGATTGAGAAAAACACGGGTATTTAAAATAAACCAGTGGGTAAAATTGGATTTTTTACATTTTTTGGGAGTTTTCTTCCAAATAAAGAGTGCATAGTTCAGTTTAAGTTCCTAAGATTAATTTATTCAAAACACTACCCATTCTTATCACTAATTTATTAGTACCTCATTTCTGCCCTGGCAGTACTGCACACATTGAGAGACGCTTCCCCACGTATAGGCTTGTTTGGTCAAAATTAAGAAATAATTTAGGAGAGAAAAGACCTGAGAAATTACGGAAAATTATGAATTTCTGTAATTTTAACAAAATTGTACTTTACAGTCATTATGATTAAAGTTTTTTCTGGTAGAGTAAATGTTTCTTATATTGCAAGAAAAGTTAAAACACAATATCAATTACATAAATTCTTGTGGATGTAAATAGCTGCCTTCGGTAAATACGATGACACTTTTTAGTTTCTGTATGACTGACTATGTAACTTTTCTATGTTAACAAAATTTTTGTAATTAAATACAGTTGGGTTTTTCGCGGTTTTTGAATTGTTTTTTAAAAGTTTTTTAAAAAACCACGTTGTATTTTAGTTTGGTTAAATTACAACCTCCCTTGTTAATTGTCGAGTGTTACGCCAAGCACTCTTTGGTAAAACCTTCAACAAAGTCTGCTATCCAAAGCTAAGTTGGAAAATGCCGCGAAATAGATTCTTTAGCGAATAAAAACTTCAACTATCCGAAATGAGTTCGAACAGAAGAAAATAGTGTCGTAAATATTTTGCGGGCCAGATTTATTTTTACCACCCATATATAAGCTAAGCGTGATGTTACTGTAGAAAGTAATTGTTTGTAATAGAAAGTTTAATTTTGACGCGTTTCTCATAGTTTTGGAAATTCTTCTAAAAGTACATCGCAATACCACATTAACCAATTCATAGTGCTATAAAACATGTCGCTTATTAGAGTAAAATAATGGGAATCAGACATCGGTGTCTCATTACATTTCCAAAGGGGAAAGTTGCAACGGAAAACTAAGTGCTAAACAGTTGTACTTTAGTGATCAAAACCTCTGAGTTTATTGTACTTTGATTAAAATAACACCAAAACTGCGTGCAATGCACCTTGGTTGCATAAAATAAATAAGTGATGTCTGTAGATGTTTTAATTTTCATTTCATTTTGTACAACCCAAGTCCTGGTAACCACCCCTTACAAGAATGGACAAACAACGATTTGTTGCAATGAGTGCAGCGACAAGGGCCATTCGCAGCCCAAGTTATTTCTTTCTAGTGCGCCGAGACCTAGGTCATTGGTCTCATCGGGTTAGGGAAGGAAGTTGGTCGTGCCCTTTCAAGGAAACCATCGCGGCATTTGTCTGAAGCGATTTAGGGAAATCACGAAAAACCTAAATCAGGATGGCCGGACGCCATGGCCGAATGCGAGTCCAGTGTGCTAACCACTACGGCACCTTGCTGGGTGTGAAGGCAAATGGCGGGATGGTTGCCTTCAGTGTTTTGTTGTTTAACACCCACGAATACCTTAACTTTGTCACGTTGATAATTAGCAGATACTTTACGATTAGTGGCCTACACAAGTTATGTAAATACATCGTCATCTCAGTGACATAGGCTATCCCCTCATGATTTGTCATAACTCAGTTGTTGCTTTTTATGCGGGTTTCCCAAATCCGGTTTTCATAATCTGTTTTTGCAATATCGCTTCTGATTGATCGTGTTGCAGGTTCCGACATGTCTCAATATGCAGCTTCCCCATGTTGAAGAGAACCTCAGAAATTGCTTTGCTTGACAGCATGGCTCCGTAAAAAGATATGAAGCCCTATCGTATAATGAGATAATCCAGTAGTCTGCAGGGCAGCAAACGCGATCGCTCGCCGGCGCTAGTGACCCAAGGACCCAGACTTGGAACAGCCGGACCTAGAGAGATTGCGGAAAACAGACCAGTATGACCAGGCGGTATTTCTAACCGTTTGCATATTCATTAAGGACCTCATCCTTAAGGATGGCTACTCGTAGCCCTCGCAATATGCGCTGGCCTAAGGCTGTTAGGTGAACTTTCGCTGTGGTTCTGACGGTCATATTTCAGTCCAGATTGACTCCAGTGAGCACGTCCCATTTATTCCAAAATGTGGTAGTCCGAGGGGTGACCGTCGCTTGTGCACTGATCCGCCAGAACATTATGACCATCGATATACTATATAAACTCGACCAGGTGATAACAGCACCACCTGGCGAGGAATGACTGCTAGTCTGACATTGCATTTAGTGTCACTGAGCGTGCTGTCCGTGTGTAGAATGGGGAAGGTGCGCGATCTGTCTGAGTTTGACCTAGGGAAGATCCTGATGACCCTGAAGCTCAGCACAAAAAAATGGTTCAAATGGCTCTGAGCACTATGGGACTCAACTGCTGAGGTCATTAGTCCCCTAGAACTTAGAACTAGTTAAACCTAACTAACCTAAGGACATCACAAACATCCATGCCCGAGGCAGGATTCGAACCTGCGACCGTAGCGGTCTTGCGGTTCCAGACTGCAGCGCCTTTAACCGCACGGCCACTTCGGCCGGCCAGCTCAGCACAAGCATTTCGGAAACTGTACGACTTGGCGAGCGTTCGAGCAGTGCTGTGGTGAGTTTCTTCAACATGTGGCGAAACGAAGGTGAAACTACGTCCAAACATCGTGAGGCTGTAGGTAAAGTGCTGCAACGCTCCATGTTTGACCGGTCACGGCTCGCCTGTTGACGGGGAGACCGAGCCGCACCTGTCCGGCCCCATACGACTCGGCTCGGTCACTTACTTGCTCCATGTCTGTTGTCCGGATTCCGGACAAGCGGATAACCGAGCATGACCGGTCACCGCTGACGCCTCACCTCACCTCACCTCGTCTCGCCCCGGCTCGCTGCACTGTGCTGTACAAATCCAACGCGCCTCTCTCTCTCTCTCTCTCTCTCTCTCTCTCTCTCTCTCACACACACACACACACACACACAATGTATTTATCCCTGTTTCTCTCCTTTAATACAAAAGTAACGTTTCCAAGAAAGGGTTCGTGACACAGCTAAATTCATAGAGCACTTTCTTTTATAATATTTACTCCCGTCTTCCTAACGTTTGGGAATTTTGTTGTAAATAAAACATTGATCATAAGAGAGCAATCTGTGTTAATTTAATGTGTTGTAAGTGTCAAATAGTGCAGCTGATTATGCGAATCAGTCCACACATCAACTGTCGCAGCACATGTTTTATTAATAACTTCTGCAATAACAGAAGGGATTATGAAACTACGTCCAGACATCGTGAGGTTGGGAGGCTACCCCTAATTACAGATGTCGGATGTCGTAGGCTGGGCAGACTGGTAAAACGGGACTGTCTACGAACTGTGGGGGAACTAACATCATACTTTAGTGCTGGGCAGAGTACAGATCTGTGTAAACACACAGAACACCCAACAGTACTAACGATGGGCCTCTGCAGCCGACGACCCATACATTTACGAGTGTTAGCACCACGAGTGAAATGGGCACGTGACCATCGGCTCGGGACGTTGGCGCAGTGACAGAGCGTTGTATGGTCTGATGAATCAGGATACCTTCTTCATTATACCGATGGGAGGGCGCGGATCCGTCACCTTCCAGGGGAACAGCTGCTTGACACCTGTACTTCGGGACAGAGGCAAGTTGGCGGGGCTCCATTATGCTGTAAATAACATTCACGTGGGTATACATGGGTCCAGTGGAGCTCGAGCAAGGCATCATGATGGCCAAGGAGTGTCGTACAATGGTTGGAGCCCTTCTTGACGATCGTGTTTACCGATGGCTGTGGCATTTTTAAACAAGATAATGTGCCATGTCACAATGCCAGGAATGTGATGATGGAGTGGTTTGAGGGACACAGTGGCGAATTCCAATTGAAGTGCTGCTCCCCCCCCCCCAACCCCCTCCCACGCTACCAACTCGCCCGATCTGAACCCGATCGAACACATCTGGGATGTGATTGAACGTGGCGTCAGAGGTGATTGGCCCCCTCCCGGGAATTTGCGGGAATTAGGTGACGTGTGTGCAGATGTGGTGCCAACTCTCTCCAATGATCTACCAAGGCCTCATTGCTTCCATGCCATCATGATGCGTCACCTCTCTTACTCGTGCCAAAGATGACCACACTTACGGTGTGAGGTAGGTGGTCATAATCTTCTGGCTGATCACTGTATAGCTTTTCATCAGATATTACGGATCCTAGATGTTTGAATAAGCTTACCAGTGGCAGTTTGGCTCCCTAGAGTTCGACATCGTCACTGGGTAGCTCAGGTCTTGTGGTGCCGAGGTTGCACAGCATGTGTACTGTTAATGAGAATTTCGGATTCATGGCACTCCGCAGTTTCCATTTACTTGATGAATGCCAGTTTCCACAAACAACATTTTTAAGCTGCGTACAACGTCCTTATTATTTGACAGATTTTTGGACTAGCCCATCATGGCCAGTGTTACATCTATCACCACAAGATTACTCTGCAGTCCAGAGGGTTCATATAACTAGTTTCAGACTATTCGTCTGCCGTTCCAATCGCAAGTAGCGTATCTGAAGAAATAACACGTAAATCTTTTCGTGCGAGCTCTGATTTCCCTTATTTTGTTATGATGGTCATCTCTCCCTATGCAGGTAAGGGTAAAAAATATTTTTTTCTCGTTCGTATGAGAAAGATTGAGATTGAAAGTTCTTGGAAAGGTCTCGCCAGAAGGAAACACGCAGTTTCTTTAGTTGATTTGTTGCATCTTCTAAGTCTAACGCCAATAAAACGCAGTATGTTTTTCACCTACTCCATAACATTTTCTGTGTGATGATTCCAGTTTGTCTGCAATTGTAATCCCTAGGTATTTAGAAGAATGTAGAACCTTTATACTTTTGTAATTTATCGTATAACCGAAATACAACTAATTCTGTTTAATACTCTCTTAGAAAACCTCGCATTTTTTTTGTAGTCAGTTACCACTTTCGTACCATATATCTCGTTTAAATCATTTTGTAATTCGTTTTAGTCTCTTGATGACTGCACTCGACGGTAAGCCCAGCATCAATTGAAAACCATGTAAGAGGCACTAATCACATCCACGTCAGCATCATGTATACTGGCTAGCAACTGTCAGCGTTACTTTTGTCGGGGTAAAACTTCAAAATTACGACCATGTCAACTTGCGAAAAATCAGTAAAGTAGAGTCAACAGCTCTTGATTGCTTTAATGAAGACCTAGTTTGCTGGTTCCATACGTTTCAAGAGCCCTTGCGACCAACCGGTTGACATGCGATTCTGCCGTATCATTTGCATAGAACTATGTATTTACGTAGTTATATTTTTCAAGTTTCCCCTGATAAACCTGACGATGCCAATTGCTAGGGAGTAAACATGGTGTTAATTTGAATGTGATTAGCGCCAGGGTAAGATTACTAATGATGCTCTAGTTCCTAACGCTGGCCGAATAGTAAATAAGTTGTATACCGCTTTAAGGAGTTGTTTGGGAAAAGGTCTTTTATTAATTTTGTTTTAGCTCTACTGAAGCGTATACCAGAACTTTCTGACAGCTCTCTGTACACAGCTGATGATGAGGCAAGTATTGCTCGCGTTTTAAGGTGTTACGTGGTGTCAGGACATATTGTTATACTCGCGCATGTTTCAGTGTCGCAGCACTCCGTGATCACGCAGAGGGGGGCCGGGGGGCGTGAGACAAGAACGCTGAGAAAGCATGAGGACCCTTCGCTGCTTTCGTTGAATGATTTTGAACGGCCCCTAGTGGTTCCACCTGTACACCAGAGCGAACATTGCGGTCACATTGCATTCCAAAGGGGTGAGATCACGTTCAGCGGGGTTGCAGCGCCACGTTGTCCTTAGAATAGGGTAAAAACACCGATGCGGTGCCAGCATTGTCGAACGTTGTCAAGAACGCCACCCTGTTGCTTATCGCACTGCAAACAGTCATTTTCGACCTCGAAACGTCGGAAATCAACGTGCCAAGGAAAGAGGTGGTATCATGGACGCCCTTTATGCCTCCCTTCCCTCCCAAGAGGCCTTTTCGTTTCGATTCTAAGCGGCGAAATCTCTTCGTCGGCCACTCATAGGAAAACCGCGTGATGACAACGCTAGGCGTCGGTGTTTTAACCTCCATCGCAGAGGCGTCAAAGGTAGGGGTGAAATGTGGATAAAGGGGGCTGTGAATAACTTCCCATCGTGTGACACATCAATTGGGCGGCACCACGCTTTTGCGCCGTGTCAGGAGGAGGTTGTAGGTAGAGTGCTGCAACGCTCCATGTTTGACCAGTCACGGCTCGCCTGTTGACGGGGAGACCGAGCCGCTCGTGTCCGGCCCCATACGACTCGGCTCGGTCACTTACTCGCTCCATGTCTGTTGTCCGGATTCCGGACACGCGGATAACCGAGCATGACCGGTCACCGCTGACGTCTCACCTCGGCTCGCTGCACTGTGCTGTACAAATCCAACGCGCCTCTCTCTCTCTCTCTCTCTCTCTCTCTCTCTCCCCTCCTCTCCCACACACACACACACACACACACACACACACACAATGTATTGATCCCTCTCTCTCTCTCTCTTTTAATACAAAAGTAACGTTTCCAAGAACGGGTTCGTAACATAGCTAAATTCATAGAGCACTTTCTTTTATAATATTTACTCCCGTCTTCCTAACGTTCGGGAATTTTGCTGTAAATAAAACATTGATCACAAGAGACCAATCTGTGTTAATGTAATGTGTTGTAAGCGTCAAACAGTGCAGCTGATTATGCGAATCAGTCCACACATCAACTGTCGCAGCACATATTTTATTAATAACTTGCGCAATAACAGAAGGCATTATGCTGTTCCGTATTGCATCAGCTTGTTCTTTGACATGTCTGCTCATGGTAGAGGGATGTGGCATGACATTTGCCACGTTAACTTCTCCATAATGCGCACCTAGATGTATTAATTCTTGGCCTAGTTCTCTGAAACCTTCACCGCAAACAGCATTAAAAGGTCTCATATATTTAGCACACATTGCAAGACACTTTGCTGTAATACTACTTTTTATTACTGCCTGTATTCCTGAAGGAGCTGTATCTTTGTGAGGTTTCTTGCAACTGTGTTGTGAGGTTTCTTGCAACTGTGTTTCTTTAAATGAGTGGTTCCCGATTGGAAACACCATAATATGGAGCACTTTATGCACGATACGTACCCAGTAGACGCACTGTTTTCGTCTACAACCAACGAAAATATGCTCCTTGCTTGGCTTTTTAGACCTTCCCGTTTCTTCAGTGTGTAAACATTGGTTTCAATCTTACGTCTTACTGCACTGGCTTCCTCGCACTGCATGATTACAGAGAGAGAGAGAGAGACACACACACACCACAAATGAGAAGCCCGTACTGGCTGCAGTCTCACACGGATAATGACACGTGTAATGTGTTTGAAGTTACGTGCTACGTATTCGGTCACGGCTTCTATGCTCGGTCATTAGAACTAGTGCGGGCAGCCTATCCAGTTGGGGTGTGCTCGCCCCATCTCGTATTTTGTGCTCGCTTACTCGGTCATGCAGGACTCTAGTTGTAGGCACCTCTGAACGAAATTTCAAACTTAGCGTCAGAGGAGGAGACAGTTACGGGGTTTCGAGAAAGTAATCCGTTAATTATCTTGCGAATTGTAGTATTTTACCCTTGTCTCACCGTGTTGTTATGTTTTATCTGCATTTCACGTGGGTAGTTTCTAAATCTCAAAATGTTGTTGTGTTTTAAATTGTTTGTTGATGGAACCTTGTTTACAATTTATTGTTCTTTTTTATAGATTGTCAACACCCTCGTGTCCTTTTATTTCATGCAAGGATGTTGATGGCCTCCTTTTTAGCGTCCTAAAACGCTGATCATCATCATCATCATCATCAATAACATGAACTCTACACTACCGCAGGATCTCTTGGATTATGTTGAAACGCTCCTTTCGCCCGTGCCTCTGAGATTCCGTGGCGTCGCGCGAAATCACTCTTCGTGGCCGCGGCAAGAATCCATGTGCTCTTGGCGATGTGCGCCGCGCAAAATAAATTAAGCGACGTATTGCTCCGTGGATTTAATCGGAAACGTTAATTGGTGGACCTGGATTAATTCTCTACTCTGCTGCACTATCAAAGCAGTCCAAGTACTGATCGCCAGCCTCGCTTTTGGCTAGCGAGAAACGGTTAAACTTCTCGCTACTCCAAAGTCAATAATTAAAAGCCCTGTAGCTGTCTAACCAAATTCCAGTAAAGATTCCAAGATCCGACTACTGGGCTGTAATTGGAATATGTGCGCTGCTAGCGTTTTTATACATCGTCTCCAACTGGCAACTCCTACCGATAATTACCACAGTGAAACAGAAATCCAATTCAGTATCAACAGGGAAAGAGGCACACGAAAACATCACCCTCAGATTTCCTCGGATACAAATTTCTGCTGAGGGTAGCCATCCGAGCTACTAGGCTCCGCGGTCTGGTGTAAGGGCTCTGTCTTACTGTGCGCGTGCACGCTCAATTATAGGCAATTCTCACCCAGAACACTGGAAACTTCAAACAGAAATCCACGACCGCACAAGGGAACGCACTTCTGGAATCTTTCAAGAAATAGCACACTTGATCTCAGAGCTTCGCCCGCTCCAGACGGCACCCAACTTCTATACACCGC
This sequence comes from Schistocerca cancellata, assembly GCF_023864275.1. NCBI lineage: Eukaryota > Metazoa > Arthropoda > Insecta > Orthoptera > Acrididae > Schistocerca > Schistocerca cancellata. The sequence continues at coordinate 205,587,437 of NC_064627.1, forward strand.
ATGAGCGCCGCCGACCGACTCGTCGTTTTCGTGAGCTCTCAACCGTTCGCCGAAATTATTGAACTTTTAGCCCTTCCAACCGATCAGAATCAGGAGTGGAATGTGAGATTCCTATTGACTATTTCCTCCTCCCATTTCTATCATTTTCTCTATAAAGCATGATGGAAAGTTCCGGCCGTCACGGAAAAATTAATCGCCCTTAAAAGCAGCCTAGTCGCCTCGTACAACTAACCGTTTAGGAGGATTAGGGAAAGACTACACCTTCATCTACAGGCCGAACAAAAATGTTCATACTGAAAATAAATGTGCACACAGCTCTATTACTTACGCAAATATTTTGTACCCGCCATATTTGTGCTACATACACATTGTGCTAGATCTACTGAATTATTTATTATTGTCACATTCACTCTATGGACACAATTATTAACCAGTAAATACAATCCCTAAATATGATACGCTCCATTCCATAATATGATAAGAGGTTGATTCCTAAAAATGATACTGTCGCCTACGGCACAGCCATCAGCCACACAGCGATGCGCCGTGGGTTGCCGCCTTCTCCATACTCGAAAAACACAACCATGAGACACCACATCTCAAGCAGTAAACTCATTGTTGAAAAAATAAAGCCTCCGAACAAAATAGTGCTAGGCAAAAGCAGGAGAGCCAAAACTGTGGTTACGACAAAAGCAATGGCAAGTATACAGAAAAAGAAAGGGAACTGTGGAGGCTGATTCTGATTGCGTCTCTCTTTGAAGAGTGACGATAGCAATGATGATGTCGATCCCTTCGTAGAATCCACACAAGATCCTTTTATAATGACTGATCTAGCACATGGATGTGAAGGAGATTATATCTTGTCAAAATTTCTAAGGGGAAAGGGGAATTCATACAGATAAACATGTTTGTGCACCATGCAGAAGGTACTGGAAAACGACGTAGAATTTAGTTTCTAAAGTCTGTGGACAAGGAACGAACGGTTTTTCAGTTAAATGAAAACATTTCTCTTATTAATAAAAGTGATGTGATAGGGAAATTACCAATTCCTGATGCTACTGGGGTGGGAAATACCAGACACGAGGAATGTGCTTTATGTTTAAAGACCCTGTTGATATTACTGAAAAAAATATAAGATAGCGATTCTGTTTAGCCTGTCTATTATTTTTCTGTTACTGTCCAGTATATTAAGTATAATCGTAAACCGTTTCTACCTATTGATAACTGTCAGACGTAAGGTTCATATCCTAGAAATCTCACACAGAAAAATATATGTTATACATATGTATCGTTTTGTGTGTTCTCGATATCATTTTTAAGACCTGAAACTCCTGTCTTTAGTGTTCATAAAAATATCACATGTGTATCGTATTCTGTACGAGTCGACTTACGTTTAACAGTGTCAGTCCAAAAAAATTATGCACTTTTTATTTGTCGTGAAATTCGTTTCTTACGCGAAAGAATTGAATATAGTAATTTTAAAGCAGCGTATTCTGTCTAACATTTACAATTTTTTTCCTAACAGTTACTTTTTTTAAAATACAGACACATTTGTAACTTTGTATTTGGATCACCTTACCCTGCAAGTTTCGTACGTGTCATTTCATATCTCAACGCGTAAGCTGTCAACACTTAATTATGCGAGAGCGGACTTCCATGGTGTAACGTTTATCATCTCGTGAGAGCGAAATAAAACATTTGTATATATATTTTTTTCTTTCTTTTACAGGTGAGCAGACTATTAACACGAGCCCTTCGGCTCAGTTTGGTAAGTGACTGGTGTCTTCATTCTCTTTTGAAATTGTGTGCGCGCGCTGATAGTTGATTTCCGGCATCAAATAAATATGTGCTGTCCTGCCTGCCTACCTCTGAGTAAACGAACTTTTCGATGGGCACCATTCTTTTGCTTCTCAATTTGAGTGAGGAGAGCTTAAGGAACACGTTGTGTATATTTTCAGTAGTGACGTTGTCAAAAGTCACACCGTAGGCGTTCATGACGCACAAACTTGTTACAGTACTTACGGTTTTGGTTAACAGTTTGCTCGAAAATTACACCCACTTGTTGTTTACCGCCTTTGACGAATTTTATCTGACATTTTCCAATAAATTAAATAGTACAAAGGTAAGTCAGAAGTTGAAAATCGTCCAAGAAATAAAATGATTTGCGTTTCCCTCGTAAAACAATGACATGGATTCTATAAGTTCTTTGTACGTGGCTGGAGGTGGATGACACTAGATGTCTAAGGATGGATTAAGCAATTTCTGTATATATGGATGATTAACAAAAAGAAAGGTCACAAGAACTGTCATTAGTATACCAAAACCCGTGCCTAGATAAAAAGGTAACAATAAACAAATAGTTCAGAGCTTTCAAAAGTAGCCGGTGGATGCAGGTAGCTTCTCCATGGCACTTCCAAATGCAGTTTCAAGATGGGGGCATTGACAGATACTTTGTCGACGATTGAAGTGCAAAGTATAATGAAGGCTTAGCGTTTAAAGGCAACCTCAATTCATCGCCAACTAGCAGAAGTTTACGGAGCGAATGTAATGCCATGCAAAAAGGTGTAGTGTTGGTGCCAGGAATTTGATAAAGGCAGCTTAGGCAGAGACGAAGCATAGGTGCATCGTGTGATACCCGAGTCGGAGAAAACACCAAAGTTATGGAAGGAGCCCTACGCAGCTCCATTTATTACAGTATCAAGACTGTACCTCAGAACAGCATCTGGACTCATCCACAGTCCCTACCAAAAGGAACCAAACTGGACGTTCTACAAGTGATCACTGTCATCATTCATTCAGTGGATTCAGGAGCATAGCATGTTGAAAGATTGATCAGTGCGGTTGAACATTGAACTACATTGCCACGCACTACGTTATACTGAAGTATAGTAAAATTCCTCTCAATAAATTATTGTAATTTTTTTCTGACCTGTGTTGCCATAATTTTTGCCATAATGTTCCCTAACCTTATTGGATTCTGTGTCGAGCCTGTATTGCTGCTGTGTGCAAGCAAGCCATCTTATGACAGAAACTACTTTCACTGACGGGCGGTTATTTTCCTGTCACATTTATACTTTTGACACGAAGAGAATTTAGTGAATTCAATAATATACATTAGGGAAATTAACTTTATATCACAGACTGTGTAAACGGCAATGATCATGTTAACAGAATTACAGAAATGCACGTCATTTCTGTGTCTTTTAATCATAGCCCAAAAACGTCGTGAGGGGAATATCCCTCCATGTAGCGTGGATGCGGCTTCATAAAGCGTCACCAGAGTTTGATAGATAATGTAGAATCATCTTATTTCAGAAATGTTCGATGTGCGTCGACTCAGACGAACTTTCAGGCCAATGACAGCGAAGGCTGTAATTCTGCTCCAGTGTCATTGTTATTACTGCCGCCAGCTGTCTGGTGTTTTTGTCTACTTGCACTTTTATTTTACTTTAGAAGTGTGTGTTGTATGCTAACTTCGAAATTTTGTGCTATTCTACTTTTTTGCGATATGTTTCTTTGGTACTTTGTAGCCGTAGAATCGGAATTTAAAAGAGCTTTGGAGGACTTACGGTCAAATAAGGCAGAAGGGATAGAGAACATTCCATCAGAATTTCTAAAATCATTGGGGGAAGTGGCAACAAAACGACTATTCAAGTTGGTGTGTAGAATATATGAGTCTGGCGATATACCATCTGACTTTCGGAAAAGCATCATCCACGCAATTCCAAAGACGGCAAGAGCTGACAAGGGCGAGAATTATCGCACAATCAGCTTAACAGCTCATGCATCGAAGCTGCTTACAAGAATAATATACAGAAGAATGGAAAAGAAAATTGAGAATGCCTTAGGTGACGATCAGTTTGGCTTTAGGAAAAGTAAAGGGACAAGAGAGGCAATTCTGACGTTACGGCTAATAATGGAAGCAAGGCTAAAGGAAAATCAAGACACTTTCATAGGATTTGTCGACCTGGAAAAAGCGTTCGACAATATAAAATGGTGCAAGCTGTTCGAGATTCTGAAAAAAGTAGGGGTGAGCTATGGGGAGAGACGGGTCATATACAATATGTACAACAACCAAGAGGGAATAATAAGAGTGGACGATGAAGAACGAAGTGCTCGTATTAAGAAGGGTGTAAGACAAGGCTGTAGCCTTTCGCCCCTACTCTTCAATCTGCACATCGAGGAAGCAATGATGGAAATAAAAGAAAGGTTCAGGAGTGGAATTAAAATACAAGGTGATAGGACATCAATGATACGATTCGCTGATGACATTGCTATCCTGAGTGAAAGTGAAGAAGAATTAAATGATCTGCTGAACGGAATGAACAGTCTAATGATTACACAGTATGGTTTGAGAGTAAATCAGAGAAAGACGAAGGTAATGAGAAGTAGTAGAAATGAGAACAGCGAGAAACTTAACATCAGGATTGATGGCCACGAAGTCAATGAAGTTCAGGAATTCTGCTACCTAGGTAGTAAAATAACCAATGACGGACGGAGCAAGGAGGGCATCAAAAGCAGACTCGCTATGGCAAAAAAAGCATTTCTGGCCAAGAGAAGTCTACTAATATCAAATACCTGTCTTAATTTGAGGAAGAAATTTCTGAGGATGTACGTCTGGAGTACAGCATTGTACAGTACAGTAGTGAAACATGGACTGTGGGAAAACCGGAACAGAAGAGAATCGAAGCATTTGAGATGTGGTGCTATAGACGAATGTTGAAAATTAGGTGGACTGATAAGGTAAGGAATGAGGAGGTTCTACGCAGAATCGGAGAGGAAAGGAATATGTAGAAAACACTGATAAGGAGAAGGGACAGGATGATAGGACATCTGCTAAGTCATGAGGGAATGACTTCCATGGTACTAGAGGGAGCTGTAGAGAGCAAAAACTGTAGAGGAAGACAGAGGTTGGAATACGTCAGGCAAATAATTGAGGACGTAGGTTGCAAGTGCTACTCTGAGATGAAGAGGTTAGCACAGGAAAGGAATTCGTGGCGGGCCGCATCAAACCAGTCAATAGACTGATGACCAAAAAAAAAAAAAGCCGTAGTTGGCTGTATGGTCCTTGTAAACGAAAACCAAAATAAAGAAATAAGGAAAAAAACCGAAGTGCCCGTCGTTCTTCGATGTAGTATTGTTACTCTTCGCCACATAAGGCCGGGCATTGCCTTATTTTGTGTTTTTCATTGTAACTGCATGCACATGATTGATGAGTGAAAGTTCTAAATTTGCTTTTAAGGACACTTTTATTACAAAATAACAACAAATTCGAGCTCAACATCAATCAGGATAACAACTGAGTGATAGTCCTAAATCAGTTACGAAACTAGAATCGACGTCCGTAGTAATGTCGGTCCACTAACTACAATAGGACAAGAACATAGTAAACAGTTCACAGTATTACTACCAGAACAGTGGCACGAAGTCCCAGAAAGGCCAGGTTCGCAGCAGGGGAGGCTCCGGCGAAGATTGCTGGCCGCTCGATGTGTGTCACCCCTGGTCGCTGCTGGAGTAGCGTCATCCTTCGGTGCGGTGCGGTGTAGACTCAGCGAAAAGCTTCGACAGATGGGCCGGCGGAGGCGGCCGGTGCTTGGCACGGAGCTACGTGAAGAGCTGCCTGCTGGTCGTCATCACTGCCCTTTAGGCAGGACTTCCTGGATCTTGTGCTGATACACAGTGGGCGGAGGAATATCTGCAGGCGCTTGATGGTCACGTGGCCCACGGATGCAAGTTAGTCACCTCGGCTGCTGTTAGGTTGCGCGCTGCCTATGAGCGATGATGGTATCCCTGGTAGCGCTTGCTAACAGTTAACCAGCCTGTCAACAGATTGATTGTAACCATTACAGTGTCCACAGCATACGATATATTACGCACCTGGTTGATGGTGTATATCCAAGTGTCTTGAAAGCATAAACCGTGCGATGCGTTTTCCTTGGTCACCAATGTACTTGTTTACTGAAACGTTACCGCATGTATTTGATAACGGCCACGGGAAGCAATGTGCAGTAATATCGTGGTTGGGTAGCACTAGCGAGGCACGTAAGCAGTCTCCGAAGGAGACACTATACACAAGTGCTCGTCAGACTGCAGCCGCGGGCCGCATGCGACCCTAATAAAGTATTCGTATGGCCCACTGTGCTTAGCCGTATTTTATAATAATAGGCATCTAGCAACTAACAGCCAAATCCAAAAGTCAACTAAAGTTAGGAGCTTTTTAAGAGTCTACTTTTCCTTCTCAGCAAGAAACATACTTACAAAGAGAGCAAAGTTTTAAGATGTACTTAATTTTAATTGACGTGAGTTTACGATTTACCCCAGGGACTAAGCTGGGTGCTCACACAGACAACACAACACTTGCTCTGGAATATTACAGTGTCACAACGGTGGAATCGCTGAGGGTGGTGTTAGTATGAAATAGAAAATACGAAGTGTTCCAAATGGTGCCCACGATGAGTACGTGAGTGTTGGCGGCCAACTTATGGCGCCGTTAATGTAGCTAGTTTATTGGGGGCTCATAAAAAACCAATTTGTGTATGAAGATATGAAGATGGCATCTGTTCTTTCGGACATATACGAAAGAACAGATGCCATCTTCATATCGTTTAAGGCTAACCGGCTGATGACCTCCTTCAGTGCGGATGCATACGATTTGCCTGAACTCTTAGGGGACTCGGTGAATTGTCTGCCGCGAGTAATGGTATATTGGCAGGGGCACTACGAATGTAGTGTGTGAAGTTGAGAAAGTGGGTCTCACGGGGAGCGTGCCGGCGTTAAATCCCTGCAGTTGCACTATCCTCTGTGTGCCCTTAGTGGCTCAGATGGATAGAATGTCTGCCATGTAAGCAGGAGATCCCGGGTTCGAGTCCCGGTCGGGGCACACAATTTCAACTGTCCCCGTTGATGTATATCAACGCCCGTCAGCAGCTAATGGTATTGATTTAATTGTAATTTAATTTATGTAGGTTACCAGTTAATAAGATAGGTACATGTGTGACCCAAGGTGCTGCCCCACACTGTCATTTTTGGCTCTTCAGCGAAAAAGTTAAAACTATTGCTATAACATGTTGAAAATGTGGAGGTTTCTGATGGAGGAGCAGTACGTAGAATTAAAAAAAAAAAATTCTGCGACTGGGGTTTGCTGTACGTAACCCTCAAGAGTTAGATGTCGAACTAGCATGGTATTTCCAGTGGTCTCATACGCCACTAGATTGGCCTGCGTACATTTTATCGCTAAACATCGTAAGCTGCAGATAGGGCTTACCAGAGCAGGATTCAACACTTACGCGACCTTCGCTGTGTGACAGGTTGAAACGGGGCTCGTTCGGGGAAAAAAAGTAAGGCTTACAACTCAAGACACCATGTCGGCGATCTCGGGCATATTGCTGTCTGAGGCTAGTGGATTCTGGGCGGTGGAGGCTTTTGGTGACGATATCCGTGCCACCTGTCAATCTAACAACAGTTGACGGCGAGTCAATATCGCAGACACATATGCACACACCGCAGGGCAAAAACGTCGAGCAAATGCTGAGGAACGGAGCTATTCCTTCCGTTTCATAAATGGAGGGGGGGGGGGGGGGGCAAATGATGGTCGTGTTTTGATTACATTGCTAGAGCCAGAATCGTTTCTGCATACGATGCCTCCACAATACATGTAACGTACCATTCCTGGCCGTGACTGTGGGATCATCCTTCGGCTTTTGTGGACACCAAGGCCGGTTTCGGGTTCATATTGGTCTCCCTCTTCTCAGTGGATTCCGGTCGGGGCCTAATGCGGTAGTGACTTCCGCACGGTGGCAGCTGATGTCCGGCATTTGCATATAAACATTCGAAATGTCCGGGCTAGAAGCCGCTCTTTGCCGAGGACTGCTATTATCGAGATCACAAAGGACCATGGAAAATGTCTACGTTTAACTCCTGAGATTAACTGGCTAAAATGTGTGGATATTAAAACGATTTCGTGAAGAGAATTCGGCCTGCAGTTTTCGTAGATGTAGGAGCTCGTAGTGGGTTCTGTGGAGCGGAGGCTACGCGTTAAATGTATCCAGTTAGGAGAGATAGTGAACAATAAAATTGTTCTGCTTGTACTGAAGCTTGGATCTATTTGAAAGTGCATTCATATGTACTTGCATTGTCATTTTTTAGACAAGTGTTGTGATTTAGTGAAGAAGCATTTGCTAAGTAGATAGTGACCTGAAACCTCTTAGCAGATCGCGGTTGCAGTAGCTAGGTGAGATGGTGTTCGATAAAAGTGACACCATTGGTAAGTTTTAATTGAATGTATAAATTACTCAAAGTATTGGGTTTTTGTCTGATTTCTTTCTCTTCTAACTTCAATTGTCGTCGTGTAATGTTAGTTGTAGAAGGACAATTTGAAAAAACAGAAGCGCACCATCATTCCAGATGCCCTGGAACGTTGACGGATGGCATCATCCTGTTGCAGGGTAATGCCCGCCCACATGTTACCTAGGTTGGTTCGACTAAGCTGCTGAATTTTCGCGGGCAAGTCCGTACACAACCTCCATACAATCTGCATCTCTCCTTATGCGGTTTCCGTATTTGTGGACTCCTGAATAAAGACATTCGTGGCTGTCGATTTGATTCGGACAAAGAGGTGCACACATGGATACAACCATGGTTTCTAGGCAGCTGAAAATATTTTTCTGTCAAGGCATTGACCGTCTTGTCTCGCAGTGCAATAAATGTATTAACAGTTATGGGGATTGCTTTTGAAATATCAAAGAGTTTACTTACTTTTTCCATCTGTCGTGATTTCTTTTGACTGCCCCTTATATAAATCGGCTGCGCGTTTCCGCTTGGCTTATCACTTATAAGCTCCAAAATAGCAGCACGTCACTTGCCTGGATAGGTCTTCATCTACATCTATGTCAGTACTCCGCAAGCCACCTGAAGCCGTGTGACGGAGGCTACTTCTGGAACCACTAAATGAGTCACTATTCTCCTTGACTGCAATACCCTGATTAAATCGCTCTGCATGTTCGTCAGAAACGTTCAGGCTCGGAGTAGAGGTAGATATGAAGGAGATGTATTTCAGAGGTTTGTTACAGCCAAGGTTTTCATATCATGGCAACAGTTCACCCAAAGGCTCCTTATAATTTTGTGCTATCTTATTTCCTAAGATTAAAACATTTTCAAAATTTCCCTAGGCAACATTCTCATCGTCATGTAACATTGCGTCAGATTGCTTGTCTTTGAAATGTCTCCAGTCTTTGGGCCAATGACAGTACCCTCTTTATGTTCTGATTCGCTCAGTCGAGTGAAAGCTTCCCTAAGATGCTTGCATGCATCGCCTTTGTGATTGGTTTTCCTCACATTATTTTCCACGAGTTAAACTCTCGTTAGAACAAAATGTAAGGAAAAATTGAAGTAACTGCCCCGGTCTAGTACGATCTGAGAGTTGAATAATAATTTCGTTATGTTTTTCATCCTTGTCATGTGTAACACTTAAACGTACGTTGGTAGTAAATATGTCGTATTTTTCTTAGTGGATGAAAACCTTTGTAAAACAAAAACAAGAACTAAGTTTGTTTTCTGTGTAATGTACATTATCAAAACAGTGTAGTTGATAAGAATTAGATAGTTTCATGCAGTTTACATTTTCACTTTGCACGGATTAATCACGGAGTCTGACATTGCTGCTGGCGTACACACAAACTGTACTCGAGCCTTCTCTTTCTGGTAGCGGCTGAAAGCCTCGTCGGCGAACTGAGCTTTAAGGACCTGAGGCAGAGCGGCTTATTCTCGGGCCACCAGTAATCGCCTTTACATTGTCCAGGCGCAGCTGCACAACTCAGGCCGCAGCTGAAAGTTGTGCATACAGCCCTTCTGCAAAGCAGCAGTGCGCAGTAGGTCAAATGAGCGGGTAGTTAGCCCCAGCCCTGTGTGGAACAGCGGTGCGGTATAGGGCAGATGTAGTTAAACAGGTAGCCACTGTAGCGCAGTGAATTTAGTCGGATTTTCCGAAACACAAGTGACAGATTTATGTTCCCTGAGACGAAGTACTAGCCGGTTGGCGTGTTTCAGAAGAAATAATAGCGACGATTAAATAAATCATATTTGGGGACAGATTTCTTAACATTGACTCTGATTCAACCATACCCGTCATCATCATCATCATCATCATCATCATCTATATTACCATCGCCATCATGAAACTAAAGAGCTGGTGAAGTTTGTGTGTCTTCAAACCAAGAGGGTTGTAGCGACAGTGATCTGAGGCATTAGCTGAATTTGCATGTCTCCTGGACTAAGGAAAAATAATTTTCAACACACAATGGGGACGCTAGATGAAAAGAGAATATTGTCTGATAACGTTTGCTGCGTGCTACACTTGTTACATGCTGACGAGACTTGAAAACCTTTGTAATGACGAAACCTCCATTTGAGAAAGTAAACTGACAATTCTGATTGGTGTTTTCGAACCTGAGGCAAAGACTTAACGAGGTACACCCAAGTCTGCTGCTTAATTATTTGTGAAAATTTGTGATTTAAGCTGCCTACATCAGCCAAAAGAAGGGATAGAGTTTGTATTTTACGACAATATAAAGCTATATGTGTTACGATCAGTAGTGCGAAAATTAAAAACATTACGAATTAAGCTCTACATATTTCAAAAGGTCATATGACATTTCACTACCATTCCTACCGTGTTCTTTTCCTGTAGACTACTTTGTGATTATGAAAATGATCAACGGTCACAGCAGAAATAACTAACAGTGTTCTTTGTGCAAGTTTAATCAATCCATGGTAATAGAAAATCCGAAATAGCGATATGAATGCTCCAGTAAACAGAGTGAGCCTGAAGTCGTTGTGCAGTTTCAATACTTACTGTACAAAAACTGTGGAACTTGTGGCTTGTGACAGGTGAAAGAAAGTCACAAAGTTTTTATTTATTTATTTATTTATTTATTTTACGATGTGAATAAACTTCAACATGTGCGCCGTTCGTTGCACGAATGTGTAATCGATATTCTTATTTCATCCCATACGTTTGGCAACATTACTTGCGTAATGCCAGCAACACCATCTGTTATCCTTCTTCTTATTGTATCCAGATCAGGTGCTTGAGTAGCGGAAATATTGTCCTGAAGTTGTTGTTGTTGTGGTCTTCAGTCCTGAGACTGGTTTGATGCAGCTCTCCATGCTACTCTATCCTGTGCAAGCTTCTACATCTCCCAATACGTACTGCAGCCTACATCCTTCTGAATCTGTTTAGTGTATTCATCTCTTGGTCTCCCTCTACGATTTTTACTCTCCACGCTGCCCTCCAATACTAAATTGGTGATTCCTTGATGCCTCAGAACATGTCCTACTAACCGATCTCTTCTTCTTGTCGAGTTATGCCACAAACTCCTCCCCAATCCTATTCAATACTTCATCATTAGTTACGTGATCTACCCATCTAATCTTCAGCATTCTTCTGTAGCACCACATTTCAAAGGCATCTATTCTCTTCTTGTCCAAACTATTTATCGTCCACGTTTCACTTCCATACATGGCTACACTCCATACAAATATTTTCAGAAACGAATTCCCGACATTTAAATCTATACTCGATGTTAACAAATTTCTCTTCTTCAGAAACGCGTTCCTTGCCATTGCCAGTCTACATTTATATCCCCTCTACTTCGACCATCATCAGTTACTTTGCTCCCCAAATAGCAAAACTCATTTACTACTTTAACTATCTCATTTCCTAATCTAATACTCCCAGCATCGCCCGACTTAATTCGACTACATTCCATTATTCACGTTTTGCTTTTGTTGATGTTCATCTTATATCCTCCCTTCAAGATACTGTCCATTCCGTTCAACTGCTCTTCCAAGTCCTTTGCTGTCTCTGACAGAATTACAATGTCATCGGCGAACCTCAAAGTTTTTATTTCTTCTCCATGGATTTTAATACCTACTCCGAATTTTTCTTTTGTTTCCTTTACTGCTTGCTCAATTTACAGATTGAATAACATCGGGGAGAGACTACAACCCTGTCTTACTCCCTTCCCAATCACTGCTTCTCTTTCATGCCCCTCGACTCTTATAACTGCCATCTGGTTTCTGTACAAATTGTAAATAGCCTTTCGCTCCCTGTATTTTACCCCTGCCACCTTTAGAATTTGAAAGAGAGTATTCCAGTCAACATTGTCAAAAGCTTTCTCTAAGTCTACAAATGCTAGAAACGTAGGTTTACCTTTTCTTAGTCTAGCTTCTAAGATAAGTCGTAGGGTCAGTATTGCCTCACGTGTTCTCATATTTCTACGGAATCTAAACTGATCTTCCCCGAGGTCGGCTTCTATCAGTTTTTCCATTCGTCTGTACAGAATTCGTGTTAGTATTTTGCAGCCGTGACTTATTAAACTGACAGTTCGGTAATTTTCACATCTGTAAACGCCTGCTTTCTTTGGAATTGGAATTACTATATTATTCTTGAAGTCTGAGGGTATTTCGCCTGTCTCATACATCTTGCTCACTAGATGGTAGAGTTTTGTCAGGACTGGCTCTCCCAAGGCTGTCAGTAGTTCTAATGGAATGTTGTCTACTCCCGGGGCCTTGTTTCGACGTAGGTCTTTCAGTGCTCTATCAAATTCTTCATGCAGTATCATATCTCCCATTTCATCTTCATCTACATCCTCTTCCATTTCCATAATATTGTCCTCAAGAACGTCGCCCTTGTATAGTCCCTGTATCTACTCCTTCCACCTTTCTGCTTTCCCTTCTTTGCTTAGAACTGGGTTTCCATCTGAGCCCTTGATATTCATACAAGTGGTTCTCTTTTCTCCAAAGGTCTCTTTTTTTTCCTGTAGGCAGTATCTATCTTACCCCTAGTGAGGTAAGCCTCTACATCCTTACATTTGTTCTCTAGCCATGCCTGCTTAGCCATTTTGCACTTCCTGTCAACCTCATTTTTGAGACGTTTGTATTCCGTTTTGCCTGCTTCATTTACTGCATTTTTATATTTTCTCCTTTCATCAATTAAATTCAGTATTTCTTCTGTCACCCAAGGATTTCTACTAGCCCTCGTCTTTTTACCTACTTGATCCTCTGCTGCCTTCACTACTTCATCCCTCAAAGCTATCCATTCTTCTTCTACTGTATTTCTTTCCCCCATTCTTGTCAATTGTTCCTTTATGATCTTCCTGAAACTCTGTACAACCTCTGGTTCCTTCAGTTTATCCAGGTCCCATCTCCTCAAATTCCCACCTTTTTGCAGTTTCTTCAGTTTTAATCTACAGTTCATTAGCAATAGATTGTAGTCAGAGTCCACATCTGCCCCTGGAAATGTCTTACAATTTAAAACCTGGTTCCTAAATCTCTGCTTACCATTACATAATCTATCTGATATCTTCTAGTATCTCCAGGGCTCTTCCATGTATACAACCTTCTTTCATGATTCTTGAACCAAGTGTTGGCTATGATTAAGTTATGCTCTGCGCAAAATTCTACCAAGCGGCTTCCTCTTTCATTTCTTCCCCCCAATCCATATTCACCTACTACGTTTCCTTCTCTCCCTTTTCCTACTCTCGAATTCCAATCACCCATGACTATTAAATTTTCGTCTCCCTTCACTACCTGAATAATTTCTTTTACACTCCTGGAAATGGAAAAAAGAACACATTGACACTGGTGTGTCAGACCCACCATACTTGCTCCGGACACTGCGAGAGGGCTGTACAAGCAATGATCATACGCACGGCACAGCGGACACACCAGGAACCGCGGTGTTGGCCGTCGAATGGCGCTAGCTGCGCAGCATTTGTGCACCGCCGCCGTCAGTGTCAGCCAGTTTGCCGTGGCATACGGAGCTCCATCGCAGTCTTTAACACTGGTAGCATGCCGCGACAGCGTGGACGTGAACCGTATGTGCAGTTGACGGACTTTGAGAGAGGGCGTATAGTGGGCATGCGGGAGGCCGGGTGGACGTACCGCCGAATTGCTCAACACGTGGGGCGTGAGGTCTCCACAGTACATCGATGTTGTCGACAGTGGTCGGCGGAAGGTGCACGTGCCCGTCGACCTGGGACCGGACCGCAGCGACGCACGGATGCACGCCAAGACCGTAGGATCCTACGCAGTGCCGTAGGGGACCGCACCGCCACTTCCCAGCAAATTAGGGACACTGTTGCTCCTGGGGTATCGGCGAGGACCATTCGCAACCGTCTCCATGAAGCTGGGCTACGGTCCCGCACACCGTTAGGCCGTCTTCCGCTCACGCCCCAACATCGTGCAGCCCGCCTCCAGTGGTGTCGCGACAGGCGTGAATGGAGGGACGAATGGAGACGTGTCGTCTTCAGCGATGAGAGTCGCTTCTGCCTTGGTGCCAATGATGGTCGTATGCGTGTTTGGCGCCGTGCAGGTGAGCGCCACAATCAGGAGTGCATACGACCGAGGCACACAGGGCCAACACCCGGCATCATGGTGTGGGGAGCGATCTCCTACACTGGCCGTACACCACTGGTGATCGTCGAGGGGACACTGAATAGTGCACGGTACATCCAAACCGTCATCGAACCCATCGTTCTACCATTCCTAGACCGGCAAGGGAACTTGCTGTTCCAACAGGACAATGCACGTCCGCATGTATCCCGTGTCACCCAACGTGCTCTAGAAGGTGTAAGTCAACTACCCTGGCCAGCAAGATCTCCGGATCTGTCCCCCATTGAGCATGTTTGGGACTGGATGAAGCGTCGTCTCACGCGGTCTGCACGTCCAGCACGAACGCTGGTCCAACTGAGGCGCCAGGTGGAAATGGCATGGCAAGCCGTTCCACAGGACTACATCCAGCATCTCTACGATCGTCTCCATGGGAGAATAGCAGCCTGCATTGCTGCGAAAGGTGGATATACACCGTACTAGTGCCGACATTGTGCATGCTCTGTTGCCTGTGTCTATGTGCCTGTGGTTCTGTCAGTGTGATCAAAAAAAATGGTTCAAATGGCTCTGAGCACTATGGGACTCAACTGCTGAGGTCATTAGTCCCCTAGAACTTAGAACTAGTTAAACCTAACTAACCTAAGGACATCACAAACATCCATGCCCGAGGCAGGATTCGAACCTGCGACCGTAGCGATCTTGCGGTTCCAGACTGCAGCGCCTTTAACCGCACGGCCACTTCGGCCGGCTCAGTGTGATCATGTGATGTATCTGACCCCAGGAATGTGTCAATAAAGTTTCCCCTTCCTGGGACAATGAATTCACGGTGTTCTTATTTCAATTTCCAGGAGTGTATCTCATACATTTCATCAATTTCTCCGTCATCTGCATAGCTAGTTGGCATATAAACTTGTACTACTGTTGTAGGCGTGGGCTTCGTGTCTATCTTGGCCAGAATAATGCGTTCACTATGTTGTTTGTAGTAGCTTACCCGAACTCCTATTTTTTTTATTCATTATTTGACCTACTCCTGCATTACCCATAATTGATTTTGTATTTATAACCCTGTATTTACCTGACCAATAGTCTTGTTCCTCCTGCCACCGAACTTCGCTAATTCCCACTACATCTAACTTTAGCTTATCCATTTCCCTTTTTAAATTTTCTAATCTACCTGCCCGATTAAGGGATCTGACATTCCACGCTCCGATCCGTAGAACGCCAGTTTTCTTTCTCCTGATAACGATATCCTCCTGAGTAGTCCCCGCCCGGAGATCCGAATGGGGGACATTTTACCTCCGGAATATTTTACCCAAGAGGACGCCAACATCATTTAGCCATACAGTAAAGCTGCATGCCTTCGGGAAAAATAGCCATGCAAAAAGAACTCTAAAGGCGTTGTGTCGCCGGTAGCGGTGGCCGAGCGGTTCTAGGCGCTTTCGTTTGGAACCGCGCGACTGCTACGGTTGCAAGTTGCAATCCTGCCTCGGGCATGGATGTGTGTGATGTCCTTAGGTTAGTTAGGTTTAAGTAATTCTAAGTTCTAGGGGACTGATGACCTCATATGTTGAGTCCCATAGTGCTCAGAGCCAACTGAACCATTTTAACGTTGTTTCTGGTGATATTGTAGGCCAGACAGAAGGACCATCACGTCCTGTCCACCTGTCAGGAAATGTTCCTTTAAGAAAATTTGTAACATGCAGTCCCCAGTGTGGTGGTACACGCTCTTGTTGGAAAATCACATCAGGCTGCAACTCTCTGTTGGAGTCACGCTCTGCGCTTACACTGAAGTCACTGAGATTTATGATGATTCCCAGAGAAACGTTATTTTTAGTACAAGAGAAACGCACCTGGGATATTACTACTACGAAAAATTTTCCGAGTACCTTTACAGTACATCACGGAATGTCATCTACTGATTATTATGCAAATCCATGACGGGCGAAAAAAACTTTCAAAGACGGCAAACCTGAGAAAAAAAGTATAGATAAATGAAATTAATGATTAGTGTCAAAAAATGTAAATTACGTATTCACGTAATTATCAGGTTACCGCCTAGTAATACCTTCCTAGGTGTCCCAGGCTGCTGCCAAATACATGCAATAAGGCTTTTGTAGTAGGTCGATTTATATGGGTTGAAACTAGGTCAAGAGCTTTCGACTAAGTTCCATTAACACATTCCCAAAAAGAGAGTAATTTTGTATGTTAGATATTCTACATAGAGACATACGTGCTTACTCTGCAACAGTCAGACAAAAAAAAAAAAAAGACGGCACAGAACGGCGAGAATAAATGAAATGCCATTTCACTTGTTTTATAGCAAGAGATATACGGTGTTCGTTCCCATTCGGCTTCTTTAGCAAAAGTCTCTGACCATATGTTTGTATTAAGATTTTAATTAAGACATTTTTACATAGTTATGAAGTTGCACGCGGGAAATGTGTATATGTATGTCATGGCCAGCATATATAACGTTATACTTGTTCGTCACAAAAGGTGGGACATGGTTCTTAATAGAGAGTGTTATCACTATAGTTCAGCCAACGAAGGAAAATTAGGGGAAAAGATTCATGTTGTCGCAAATCTTTGTACAGTGGTAGGGGGATTGTAATGAATAACATACTAAAAGCCCTAAATAACTCGAAAACCACTGCTTCCAGTGAACTATTTCCCAGTACATAATTAAGCCACATTAAATTTCCTACAAAAAATGTGGTATTCGTTTTCACCTATGACCAATAGTTTCCGCATTGTGCAGGGCATTGAAAAATCGCAGATTATTAAAATAGTGCTATAACAGTAAAAAATTAATGTATATTGTTAAATAACGTGAGTTAACAACAAATATTAAATGTTTTTACCACGTGAAAGTGCAATAAACTGTTTTCTGGGGTATAACTGCGTGGAGAGTCTGGGATGGAGGGTAGAATCACAAGGGAAGGTAACCTATTATTGTATTCGAGAATGCATTTGGGCTTCATTGTTTTTCTAACTGTTTGTATTTTTAACCACCTCTACACTGTTGTATTTTGTTTATGTCATGTCTCTGAGTGACCAATTTTACGACTTCTCCATAAACATTCTCTTCGCTTTAAAGTTTGTTTTTGAATATTTTTGGCATATTTTGCTTATTGCTGCGCATTGTCCGGATAACATTAGTGTAATTCTAAAAAGATATTGTGGAAGAATACCAGTTGTCAAGAGACAGTGTGTATCCCTTATTCAGGATTTTGACAAGTCCATGACAACATTCTCTGAAGCACTACTATTCTGATGAGTTTTTCCTGGTCAGTATATATTTTCAAACCGTTACAATAACGGGCATTTGCCTCACATAGTTTCTAAATTTTTATTCTAAATCTCGCTCTTTCCAATGAATTACATCGTTTATTCGCTAAGCGCCCATTACATTTAATTAAGGATTCGTCTATAGCAGAGGTTCCCAAACTTTTTTTCTTGTAGACCACTATCAAGTTTTTACTGTTTTCGGTAGATCCCCTGCTGCTACATTTCTACTATATTTCCAAAACCCCTAAAAAGTGTCACGGTCGAGTCCCAAACCTAAATTCGGAGTGGTAAAAATAAAAATAAAAATAGCACATTTTCTTGTGTCCTATTTATTAAAATAATACTTATGATTATATACTTAATATGATTAAAAAATAAACATTGATAACGTACTAATCAACAATAGACAAAATATCAACAATAAACTCTAAAATTGCAAATAAACAATTTAAAAAATAATCATAATTTTAATGTGACGGATGTACTTGATCAATTGACAGCAAATTATCAGTATTTGGCTTCAGTTTTGTAAGGAATAACCTCAAACCTCCCCGTTCTGTTATGTTAAATCTACTCCTTCTTTCGTTAGTATGTTGGTAACGACACTAAAACTTTTTTCGACAAGATATGGCGAGGGGAACGCTATCAGAAATTTTCTCGCAATTTCCCACAGCCCAGGATATTTTTCGGATATTTCTGCTTGCAGCCAAAATGTTTAATAGCCTTCTTTTTGAATTTCACCCTCAGCTCCTCATTGGTGACAAGCTCAAATACCTCCTCGTGTGATAGCACATTCGCCACTTCCGTTTCATCAAATGAATTTATGATCCATGGCTGTATTTCCATTGTCAGAATATCTTCAAATCTATTTTTGAAGTCATCATACAGGGTAATATGCTCAACGTCTGAATATCCTCAGCAAGACATTCTGCCTGTGACAAGTTTGGAAACTGGGAGAATTCTCGCCGACAAAATATTTTGCTTCAAAATTTCAGTTTACCAAGAAAAGCCGAAATTACATTGTTTTTATTAAATTTAGGCTGTCCGCTTGTAACTGCAACTTAATGTCATTACATTTGTTGAAGAAATCTGTCAAGTACGCAATGCCAGCTTTACATTTGATCAGATTTTCTTTTAAATCTGAATCTTTAGTTTCCAGAAATTCTATAACTGATTCGAAAAGTGAGTAAAATCTTAATAAACATGCACCTTTCGACAACCAGCGTACTTCAGTAGGTAAGAGCAATCGTTGGAAATCTTCATCATTTTCATCGCACAATAGTGCAAATAAACGGGTATTCGACGCATTGCTTCTTATGTTGTTAACTGCGTTAATCACGAATTGAAGCGATTGGTGCAATTTATCACTCAAATTTTTCGCTACAAGGTGTTGTCGGTGGATGACACAGGGAACTGCAGTTAGTTCAAAAAATGGTTCAAATGGCTCTGAGCACTATGGGACTCAACATCTTAGGTCATAAGGCCCCTAGAACTTAGAACTACTTAAACCTACCTAACCTAAGGACATCACACACACCCATGCCCGAGGCAGGATTCGAACCTGCGACCGTAGCAGTCCCGCGGTTCCGGACTGCAGCGCCAGAACCGCTAGACCACCGCGGCCGGCGCAGTTAGTCCTGGTATCATTCTTTTAAGATGGCTTATAAATCCACGATATCGCTCGAACATGGCAGGAGCTCCTTGTGCTGCCACCAAAATAATTGATTTTTCCTTTAAAAAAATCACTCAGGACATTAAATATTGATTCGCCTTTAGTGTCCGTTGTCAAAGTTTTCGTGAGTAGCAGCTCTTCGTGGATTTCTTCGTCCATAAAAAATCGAACATATGCTAATAATAATGCTTCATTAACAGGAAAAGTCGATTCGTCCAGTTGAATAGAAAAATGAGTGGTTTGCAGATAAGAAGCTTTCAGTATCAGAGCTCATTTCATCAATACTTCTTTGTACAGTATTATTACTTAAAGGAATTCTTTTGAGTACGTCAATGGAGGTTTGTGCTGAACAGTTCTAAAAACATATTCAATAGCGGGTAAAATTAACTATTCTCCGATGGTGTGCGGTTTTCCAGATTTCGCTATAAGCAATCAGATATTGTAAGATAACCGTAAGCCATCATCGTTACTTTAAGTCGCTGAAGCGAACATACTGTCCACAGTGGGTCTCGTTTCATATTTTTCCTTCAGTGTTTGAAAGTATTTCAAATCTTTACCTATTTCACCAGGAAGACACCTTCTTAGATGGTCTTCGGAAGAAAACCAGATCTCAAATAATCAACACTGTATTGTCGAAATTTCTTCTTAGATTCAACCATCTTTCGTATCAGTTGTAACCTGTAAAGAAAATAATGTTTGTTTTAGTAATCACGAGGCGATTTTAACAGGATATGACTATTTTTAACAGAATAGAATTAATTATTGCAATGAAAAACCTAAAATTCCACCTGAAAAACTGTTTTTAGTTATTAAAAGCGATAAACTGCTAAGACCCCTTATTTAATCGGCGAAGCATTAGCAGCCACGAGATTAAATAGCCGGTTTTTAATTAGTGATTAAAGAAAATATATACCTTAATTGTCGAGACCAGTGCCCCGCTTCATAAACATAGATTCCCATTATTAGTGGACTGCATTATTATTTAGTTGTACTGCACTCAAAAGAGCAACGCCTTATTGATTAGTACTGATTCTTATTGTTAATACAAACAATAAGAGCCGGCCGCGGTGGCCGTGCGGTCCTGGCGCTGCAGTCCGGAACAGCGAGGCTGCTACGGTCGCACGTTCGAATCCTGCCTCGGGCGTGGGTGTGTGTGATGTCCTTATGTTAGTTAGGTTTAAGTGGTTCTAAGTTCTAGGGGACTTATGACCTAAGATGTTGAGTCCCATAGTGCTCAGAGCCATTTGAACAAACAATAAGACTGAGAAGCTTGAAAAGATACTTATTATAAATTTAGTATATCGCTAACAAATGGGCAGCTACTTACATTTTTCGGCACTGGCATACACTAACATTGATTCACTCACACTTTTATTCTCAAAATTCCGGAAACAAATGAGTAACGTTTTGTCCTTGGCATTCGTATTTATATTAGTGAAGCTTGCAAGCACAGCACAAGTCGTATTTCGTTCCTTTGCACGTCTAAGCAAGCATTCAGGGCGAGCGGGCGTACGGGCGGCGCTTTGCAAGTCTCTACATGCGTTGTACTGAATATCAAATATGTTTGTTTTTACAGGTAGCAGTGGCTGACCTTCTTAAAATACACTAGCTACTCAAAAAATTAAGATGGTTAAAAATTTTCGTGGACCCCCACTTACAACTTGAGAACTTTTTTCTTCTTCTTCCACTCCAACGTGGACGCCCGTCTGGTCTCCCGTGGACCCCTGGGGGTCTACTTGGACCATTTTGGGAACCATGGTTCTATACTGACGTTTGCACCCAGTGTTCAAATTTCTCATTCCAAAGGTTGACGACAGGTCTTATCTTTCGCAGCCGGTCATTAACTCAGCAGTTCCATTGTTGCAAAAATGTAAGAATCCTGAAATTTGTTTAAAGCTTTAAGAGCATTAATTCTTTAAACATTGGCGTTTCTATTACCGGTCTTTTAGACCAATATATTTGGACCCCATCCAGTGTAGCCCGCCTCACAATTGAATGGAAGAGATTTATGCAAACTACCAGAAACACAATTAGTGGTGAGAAAATCTTCAAGTGACTACAACATGGCTACAAGGCTTTACAATATGCTGTCAACGATAGAAGCAGCAAGATGCCAGATGTACCAATCCAGTCACTTTCCCATTAGCACTACATAGGTCACTGACATCACATGTAAAAATTGAACACGTCTCAGCCATTGTTTTTAGGAACGTATGCTACATAAAAGTTCGCATAACAACTGCAGATAAACACCCACTTAATAAACTGAAAATAGTTCCACTATATAAACGCGAGATAAGTTACTTTATTTGCTTACGCTGAGGTGACAAAAGTCATGGGATAGTGATAACACATACGCAGGTGACGGTAGTGTTTTAGCGGAGCTGTCATTTGTACTCAGGTGAGTTACGTGAAAAGGTTTACGACGTAATTATGGACGCACGACAGGAATTAACAGACTTTGAACGTGGAGTGGTGGTTGGAGCTAGAAGCCTGGGACATTGCATTCCGGGAATCGTTAGGGAATTCAGTATGGCGAGATACACAGTATCAAGAGTGTGCCGAGAATATCAAACTTCAGGTATTGTCTCTCAGCACGGACAACGTAGTGGCTGACGGCCTTCGTTATCAGCTAACGACCGCTAGCAGCAGGGTTTGCGTAGAGTTGTTATTGCTAACCGACAACCAACCTATGATGAAATTTGGCTTATAAGGCTGTGGCAACAGACGACCTACGCGAGTGCCTTTGCTAACAGTGTGACATCGCCTGCAGCACCTCTCCTGGGCTCGTGGCCGTATCGGTTAGACCCTGCACGACTGGTAAGCCGTGGTCTGGTCAGATGAGTCCCGATTTCAGTTGTAATTTCGACATATTTCATGGTTTTTACATTTAAAGGATGCGCTCATCTGGCACAAAGAGTAGGAAAGGAACGCACATTGGTTGTATTCATACATATGTTAGTTTTCATATTGCTGAACCGCGTGTGTGTTAGAATCGACTTCTGCCGCTAATGGAACTGTTTGGTTCGTCGCTTCGAAGCGACGGTTTGGTCGGCGTGTCGCGAGAGGGTGCAAATTCGCTCGCAGAGTTCACTTAATCGCATGATGTTTGCCTTTTGTGCTGCAGAGTGACTGGGCTTCTCATCGAGGACGAAGATCCGACTCGTTGTGTTATCGGAGGCTGCGTAAGCGGCTTGCATAATATAGTTGAATTATTACTTCCCTGTGGCTTCATAGTCGTGCTGCTGGGTCTTCAGAGACGGCACGTTTTTTATTTCTGTTGCCTTTGATGCGGATGCTGTGTGTTTACTTACAGATAATCACAGGCTTACCCAGAAAACGTACGTTACGTGTAACTGAAGGACCGAATTGGCTGTTGTCATATACAAAATCCCTTGTTCGTTGAGCGTAATTCAATTAAGATTATCGTGTATATGTCACTTAGCTTTCTTCAGTGACAGTTAATTGTCTTACACATTTGTGTGGCTCAGCTTACAGTGTTAGTAGTTCAAGCCCAGTTATTCTAAGACTGCATGTTAAAGACAAACGGAAATTAAATTTTAATATTGTCGATTTCAAGGGAGCCTCATTTCTGTATTTATTATTTTTTTAAAAATTGTGTTATTACAAGTAATGGCTCGTATGTTACAAACGGCAACCGTTTTTCATTGTTTTGTCATTCACGATTAGTGTGCTGAGGTACGCAGACTTGTCTTGTTTAAATACGAAATAGCATTGCCTGTGTTATTACGAACTACAATGCAATATTCCTTCCGACATGCGTACATGGTCGAAGGAACATAGCACCGTACTTACTAGTCACACATTCACTTTTATTCGCCAATACAAGGCTCCCGACGTTAAATATGCCTTTCCCGGATGGGAATATACGTAACCTACGAGTGCAGATTGGGACACATTGACGACGACATATGAAGTTTGTTTCTGGCCGTGATTTGTGTACGGATAGCCGAAGCAGTTTCTCTCTCTCTCTCTCTCTCTCTCTCTCTCTCTCTCTCTCTCTCTCTCTCTCTGTGTGTGTGTGTGTGTGTGTGTGTGTGTGTGTGTGTGTGTGTGTGTGTGTGTGTGTGTGATATATATATATATATATATATATATATATATCTGAAATGACCGATGAGCGATGTCTGACCTAGCTCAAAGTGGTAGCCTTGTGTTAAAGCTCTAACTGTTATGAACTGCATTTGTTATCAACTTTTTTGATTTATTGTTTTGAAACTTGTGAACTTCGAACACTGTTCTCGTATTATTTATCAAACTTAAAAGATTTTCGGTAAACATTTTGTCATTTTCGTTGTTGGAATTGTCAGTAGGTCAACAATGCATGTAGTTAATACAGGGATATTCTAAATGATGGACCCATTTTCAAAACTTCGTATTTATTCAAGTACAAATCTAAAATGAACAAGCTTTATGTCAATGAAAAGAGGAAGTTTCAAAGTTTTTTTTCGTAATATTTGATACCAGTTCAATAATTTGTAATCATTTAGTTTTTAATAATTATTTAATAATTAGAAATGTGATAAATGTTCAATGTGGCGACCTTTGGCTGCACGGTAACCATCAACGCGGTATTGGCTACTGCTCATCCCACACACGCGAAAGCGTATCTGCTGTTGGTGAGTACTCGGCAGCAGCGATCCGGTTCCGCAGATCGTTCAAGAGTGGTTGGTAGAGGCGGGACGTAAACAGCTTCTTTCTCATAACCCCATAATAAATAGTCGCAGGGTGTGATATGAGGAGATCTCGGGGGCCAGAAGTGTAGAGCCAGGTCCTCAAGTCCCTAGCGACCGATCCAGCGCCGATGAATGGAGTCATTAAAAAAGCGCCGTACATCACGTTGCCAATGGGGCGGAGCTCAATCCTGTTAGAAAATGAAGTCCTGGGAATTTTTCATAACTTGAGGGAACAGCCATTGTTCCAACATGTCCAGGTACGAGTCCCGTTCCAGTTCTTTCCGCAAAGAAAAATGGTCCATAAACCTTTGTACGGGATATGGCACAGAACACATTGATCTTCGGTGAGTCTCTTTCGTGTTTTAATGGTGTTTGTGGATATGCCAACATTGTGTCTGTTGGCTTTTCCACTAAGGTGGAACGTCGCTTCATCGCTAAAAATTACACGCTGTAGAAAGCACCGTCCTCAATATTTCTTAGCACATAACCACAAAATTCCAGACGCTTCTCTTTGTCATTGCGCTGACAGCGTGCACAAGTTGTACCCAGTAGGGTTTGTACAACAAAGCCGTCTCAGAACTTTCCATACAGTTGATTAGAGTATTCCAGGTTCTCGACTCGCTCTATTGGTAGGCTTACTGGGACTGCGCACGAAACTTTCTTGAATCCGTTGGACATCATCCTCTGACACAAGCGATCGGCTTGTGCTTTTTCCTTTGCACACACTCCCAGTCTGTTTAAATTCCTTAAACCAACGGCTAATGCTTTTGCGAGTTGGTGGTTGAATGCTGAATTTGGTACGAAATGTCCGCTGCACTGCAATTTGCGACTCACTTTTCGCGACTCACTTTTCGCGAACTCAAGAACGCAGAAAACCTTGTGCCCCACTGTTGCCATCTCACTCACAACTGACAGTGAAACGGAATGACGGCGCTATTGCCGCGCGAACTCTACTAGCCGCCTCGGAAACCACTACCGCCCGCCCGCCGCCAAAAACTTTGGAACTTCCTGTTTTCATTGGTATGAAGCCTGTTCACTTTGGATTTGTACTTGAATACATACGAATTTTGTGAAAATGGGTCCTTATTTAGAATAAACCTGTATTTTGTTCACCAAATGCTGCCCATGAGCTATATGCATCAAACAAATATATTTTAATTGGACGTTATACATAACTCACTCCTAGAAATAGGCATCTTAAGATCGCCAGTGTAGGCCGAAATCGGTTATGGCTTTGCCATAGAATGTGATTGTGTCTGTAATAAACAAAAGTTCGTACTAAGTCTATCACTGATTTCCTTCAGAGGATTGTCCTTTCTTCCATAGCGAAATATTCACCAAGGTGCTGGAAAGAGGCACGCCGGCCTAGAACACGATGGAGAACGAAAGGACAGCCCTGCATGATCGACGACTGGAAAATGAAAATAATGGTGAACTGGAGATGGGGTTATCAAATTATTTCAAAAATACACCCTTGTATAAAACTTAAGGACAGGATAAATGAAGTGGCATGCCATATTAATGAGTCGATTGAAATGATTGAAAGAGTGGGAGCACGTTGACAGAGGTCACCCATTCGTGCACAGAAAGGACGACGAAATGTGACCAGCGTAGCCCAGGAGTTCGATATTGCTCACACCTCTGTTTCACGTACATGAGAGCGTTCCGAACCACAGGCACTGCTACCTGAAGAGGAAATGATCGGCCACAGTCAACTACATCAGCAGATGACCGGTGCAGGCATGAAGGGACCCACGTCAAACTTCGGGTTCATTTGCAACCACATTTAACGTGATACGCAGTCTCGTACTCCACTGTGACACGACGACTGCAGTGGGGTGGCGTTTTTGCCCCATGATCAGTATGTTATGTTCCGTTGACACCCTCACATCGGCGGCACCGTTTGCGATGGTGCCAGGAGCGTAGTGACTGGATCTCCGATGACAGCAGATTGAGTCTGAGGATTGATTGTGGACATAGCCTCATACTGCTACAGCTGAGAACACGTAATGCATCCAAGAACAGTTTCGAACTTGATTGTTTTGGTGGTAAAGATGTGGGAAGGCATAATGTTGTATGGGCGTACTGACTTCCAGATCTTTGAACACGGCACACCCACTGGACAACGTTATCGTGACACTGTACTGTTCCCCTTATGCGTCTTTTCAGGGGTGCGTTAGGCCCTGAATTCATTTTTATGAATGACAATACGCTACCACATCGAAAAGCGCAGGTGAAGGAGGTCTTGGAAGGAGAGAACATTCGATGAATGGACTGGCTTTGCGTTCCCTCGATTTCAATCCCATCGAGCACTTCTGGGATGCGCTGGGGAGACACATTGCATCACTTCCAGAAGCACCAAAGACTACTCAGCAGTTGTCAGCCGCGCTGGTAGAGGAATGGAACGCCCTTGAACAATAATTTCTTACCATCCTTGAGGTCAGCATGCGAGCGACTTGGCAGAGCATGCATATCTGTTCCTAGTAGCCCAGTCAACGAAGACGAAAAAATGTAGTCTGAAGGAAAAAAAATAGTGTAGTAACAAACTTTTTTTGAGTGATAGGGGGAGTGTAGTGAATACACAATAAAAATCCTTATCGGTGCTATGTGAGCAAGGGGATAGGGGACGCTTAAAGGTCAATTTTTTATATTTTTCTTGAATAACGTGAAAAACGCGGCTCTAGTGAAAATGTGGGGATCCACGCCACACTCGAACCCTACCATCAGCCCTCACAACTGAAATCGGAACTGATGTGACCAGGCCACTATTTTCCAGTTATCTAGGGCCCAACGGACCTGGTCACGAGCTCAGGAAAGGCGCTGCAGGCGATGTCGTGCTGTTAGCAAAGGGACTCGAGTCGGTCGTCTGCTGCCATAGATCATTTACGCCAAATTTCAGCGCACTGGCCTAACGGATTCGTTAGTCGTACGTCCCACATTGATTTCTACAGTTATTTCACGCAGTGTTGCTTGTCTGTTAGCACTGGAAACTATACGCAAACGCTGCTGCTCTCGGTCGTTAAATGAAGGCCGTCAGCCACTGTGTTGTCCATGGTGAGAGGTGAGTAGTAACATCTGAAATTTGGTATTCTCTGCACACACTTGACACTGTGGATCTCTGAATATTGAATTAACGATTTCCGAAATGGAATGTCCCAGGCGTCAACCATTCCACGTTCAAATTCTGTTAATTCCTGTCGTGCAGCCATAATCGCGTCTTAAACCTTTTCACACGAATCACTTCAGTACAAATGACAGCTCCGCCAATGCACTTCCCTTCTATACGTTGTGTACGCAATTCTACCGCCATCTGTATATTTGCATGTCGCTTTCCCATGAATTCTCAGTGTAAAGCTGAACATTTTCTGTCGACAACGAAAGACAGACACCGGACAGTAGTTGACTGCAAGAATGTAGTATTGTCAGATGAGTTGCTGTTTTGTATCTTTTCAAATGATGCAAGGCATCAAGTGTACCAGGGGCCTTGTGAGGTGCTTAATTCACAGCGTGTGGAACGTGTAGTTCAGGAAGGAGATGGTTCTGTGGTATTTTCGGCTTTTTTCGTACCATAACTTGGGTCCACCCATTCTGGTAACGTAAACGCGGACCAGGATGCTTATTTCAACTTTTTCGGTGACCAAATGTGGCCTTGTCACACACATAAGAATGGTGGGTGTGGTGTGGACACTCCCGTCGTGCAAGAGGATACTCTTCAGAGTGTTGCAAGCGCTTATTTGACGAACTTCGACTGGCCCGTTAAATCACCCGCTTGTAATCCCATAGACGAAATCTGGAACTGCTTGGAACAGCCACAATTAGCTAGCTGTACGAAATCTAATCATCAATGAGCGGCTTGAATTGAATATGGCATACTAGGAGAACGTTTTGGTCTCTCTTCTTCGCCTAATCGAGTCTCTTATCAGGGGTAAAGACTGACGGTATCAGCGTTATGTCTCCATGTCTCCTGAGACTGCTTCGGTATATAGCTCCAGTGGTGATCACAATATTGGATAAGAGGAGATTAACCAGATTTTGTTAACTGCGTCGTACGTTCAACGAGAATAAGTGATTTCATCTGCAGTTGTGTCGCACAACTAGGTAGGAACGATCTCAAAATAACAGTGACCGCACTGAGGGCAGAATGTTTGTGCAACATAATGTGACTTCAGCAATAAAATGGATACTGAAAGAAAAGAAAGAGGACTTTAAAAAGGGACATTTTCAAAGACGGAGTGTGTTATTTTAGAAGACGTCCATCGATGCCACGAGCGTTTACGGAGCGGAAAACAACATTTTTTAAAAAAATGCTAGGTACTAGATATAAATTTTCATTTATAAGCTGTGCGAGACAGGGAGTTGGCAGCGTTGGCTCGCACTCACGGCGCAGTGCGTGTCGAATGTCCGCCGACCGCCCGCGTAGGGACAATAAATATTCATTTTAGCAGCGGGGACGCGCCGCCTCGCAGTATCTTGGTTAATTAGCGCACAGGCGCAGTCCCGGCGTCACGCCGCGCCACGCCACACCGCGCTTCCGCGTGGAGGGCGCGCCGCTAACGACGTGGCTCTTCTTTAGCCTCGTCTCTGCGCGCGTGTCGCTCTTCAGCCTAAGACGGAGCCACATTCTGGCTCGTCCCTTTCTCATCGAAGTGGTCGGCAATCTCCTTACATTCTCGCAGAAGTCGCAGCAGATTGTAGGCACGTGTCAGCTGGCACGGACTCTACAGCCTGAACTGCCAAGGTTGGTCTTCTTACCGACGGCCGATGTTTACCGCCAGGACTCTGCTGCTCGTGTTGCGCTTGCGCACAGGGCCCTTCGCTCTTACCTTGTCCTCGCCTCCTGGCAGCCGAGATGTTGTGGCGCGAGCGTAGTGCAGCTGCTGGCTATGCATTCACCTTGTCCTTCAGACGCTTTCCTCTCTCCCTACTCTGTGTTCCTTGGAGTCGCTCCGACTCACTCTTTACTCAACTCGCTTCGCCTCTTTCCCTTCGCTTTCGTTATTTGGCCTCTCCTTCACTTCTGCCGGACGGACAGACGATCAGTTTACAAACTGCACTGTTTTTAGTTATCGGGCCGTGGTGGTTTAACGGATAGAGCCCTAGAGTCCAGTTCTGGAGGTCCTGGGTTCAATCCCAGGCAGGCGCGGAGATGTTTCCTCTTATCGATCCACTAAGTCTGCCGTCAAAATGAGTACTATGGATCTTCCACGGGAGTAGAAGACGGCCGAACTGGGATTGCCGCCGCCCCCTCCCCCCCCCCCCCCCCCCCTCTTCCATGTGCCGCGTTGAATGGAAAGGCTACACGCTATTTGCGCTCAGGCCTATAATCCGGCCAAGGGCTTGCGCGAGACTTTCCCTTTTACTGCTTTCAGTCAAATTGCCAACAGTAAATCAAAAGCTGTGTGTCGTTCTATGTTTTATTATTTCTTGGCTACAGATTTTAGACACTGTCGTCCACCTTCACATAACAGTTGTAGTTACTCAGTAACCCGCCTGTGTTACTACGAATATGATCTGAAGATGGACGACAGTGCCTAAAACTATAATCAGAAGATAACAAAACACCGATCGAGAGGCTGAAAATAAGTGTAGTTTCTGCAAACATGTATTACATATCAGTCCTTACTGACGAATATGCTCAGGTGCCGAAGAAAAAGAGTGTTGGTCGTTTTACTGTTAAGACACGTTGCAGAGATGTTTATACACATTACGTTAACTCATGACATATGGCATACTTCATGGGGTATACATTATCAGCATCAGATGTATTAGAGCATTATTATTATTTTCTCATGTGAACCTTCAGAAGGCTATATGCCAGTATCAGCTCCTTGTATTCTATTTACATTAATAATGATTGACAGCCGTTCGGAATTAGATAGAAACAAATTAGCTGAACCCTAATGTTACCAAGAGGTAGAACATGTCTACGTAATAAAGCCGACGCCAAGTTATTCGTATTCATCGTATTTATTTCGATCTAATTTCAAATGGCTGTCAGTCATTATCAGTGTAAATGTTAGATGCCGAGGCGAGCACTTCATAGACTTATTCTCACTAATGCGGGAATACAGAGTTGAACTGCGACCATTCCGTGATGACTGCAAGAGACTATGGTATAGGAATGTAGACAGTGTGACTTGTGGAAGTTCGGGTGTGCCAAAGGAGACGTGTACGGATAGATTAATGGTAAGGTGACCGCCCGCGATAAGCAGGAAATCCGGCTTCGAGTCCCGGTCCGGCACAAATGTTCACGTCATCAACAGGTAGAACATCTGTATCTAATACAGCTAACGCCAAGTTACTCGTAATCAACGAACTTATTTCCATCTTCATATTGTAATGTTTCCTCCCCATTTCCTCCAGTATTACTTCGGACATTCAGTGTGTTGCCTTTTCTTCTCCTGAGTCCACTTTGAACATATTTTCTTTTCCTTCTTGCATTAGAATCCATCCATATGTAACATTTTTATTCTAAAATTGTCCTTATATGTTGTCACCTCCTCCTATGTTGACTCTTTAAAAATCTTCCTTGACCTCACGAATCTGGTTTGTGGTGAACTTCTTTCTCCAAAGGGATATGAGAATCTGCGTTTAAAACATCCTCACATCACGTATTCACTATAAATAACCAAAGAATATCAGTATTTTCTTTCCTTCCGTTCGCTGTATTTTCTACACGGGGCTGCGGAAAATTTACTGCTTAAATCCCTCTGTGCGCGATGTAATTAAACTAATCTTGTCTTCACAGTCCCTATAGAGGACGTAGTACGTTACTAGATTCGACATATAACACTCTTCTGTGGAACTTTGTAAATAGGACTTTGCGGTCTAGTTTATCCCACTGCAACTATGTCCTCATTTCCCTTAATTTCCTGTGTGTATCAAACATCTGTCACAATTCGCGCTGCTCTTCTTTATGTGTGTCCACAATGAAGCCTGTTGAGCACAGATCCTACACACTTGAACAATTTTGTAGGTTGGGATGCACGAGTGTTTCCTGCCGTAGGTTATTTCCCCACAGTAGATAAAACTTCATTCACCCCCACCCACTGCAGACTTTATTTCCCCTCCACCTACTGTAGATACCCTCCAAGCACTGCAGATACCCCCACCCACTGTAGATTTTTCGCTTAGTGTAATAGATTCCACTCCCTTGGTGTAGATTTCACCCGCACATACAATGTAAATCGTTTCCCTTGATCTGCACGGTGCAACAGAATTGAAGGATAACTTTTTAGAAACCCCTAAATTGTTTCCCATTCCAAGGCATAAACTTAGAATCTCACTCAAAGGTGCCTACAACCGTCTTCTGTTATGGTGTAAAAGCGTGGCGCCCTGCAGCTTCACTCTCAGAATCAGCGATGCTTCAAAAAGCAAGTTGTCACCAAATGCGAAAAAAAAGAGCGCTGCTCGTAAGCTTATGTGAGCTGTAAGATGGGTTAACGATGTTACATAGGCACCAAAATTAACCACAATTCTGCCCAACACCACCATGGACGTTGTTACACGTTAGGAAGGTCGTGATCCCCTCCTAGTACCCCCATTTCACCACTTCCTCTGACGCCTCTGCGGTGGAGGTCAGAACCGCGACATCAAGAATTGAAATCACGCGGCTTTCTTATAGGGAGCTGAGGAAAACATTTCAGACACGCCGCCGCTCAGAATCGATACGAAAAGGCTGCAGAGGATGGCATAAATAGCGTCACTTAAATCCGCCTTCCCTTCGGACGTTGATTCCCACACATTTCGCGGTCGGAAACGGTAGCTTGCAGTGCGATGAACATTAGAACAACGTCCGACAACGTCCGACATCGCTACCACCCTCTGAGCGTTTGAACCGTATTTTAAGAACATTGTGGAGCTGTAACCCTACTGAACTTGATCTTGCAATATTCCTCATCCAGTTCCCATCTGTGTCGATCTTATGTCTCAGCCTCTGTTTTACTGGATGAGGAAATTGGGAGTGTACGAAGTAAAATGTCAGGGTTGTGAAGCGAGATAATGGGGCAGTCGGGACGGAATTTTAAAGTTAGATTTAATGAGTATAATAATAGAAAGAACGGCTCGACAGCTGTAGCAAAGCGTCTCAAGAATCAGCAGCATTCGTAGGGAGATATAACGGAAAGCATTGGATGTTGCCGTAGAAGAAAAAGGAGCAGAGATATATTGTGCCATGAAAGAGGAGGCTTCGGCGTTTTAAATGAGGGGACGGAGGTGACTAAAGGCCATTTATGGGCACACTTTAGCGATATCCTCCCTAAGAAGCAGTCACCAGCATATTTTACGTAGTGACATAGGATTTACGCGTGCTGTTTACGTTCAGATTGCAGCTTAAGGGTAGTTTTAAGTTAGAATGGGCTAGGACCAGACAGGTATGTCTCAAAGATTGTATGACAAACAGTAGTATCGTTGGTGCTGAGCATTAGGCTTTAAGTAAATATAATCGTTGGTAGGTGATGGCAGCGGCTTTCAGTTTGCAAGTATACCTCTGGAACGGTGGATGCACCGGCTTGTGATCTTTTATGTTTGATGGTCTGAGTTGACAATGCGCGTGTGCAGCTTGTTTTTAAGTTGTGACTAGGTCTAATGCCAGAAAATTTTTTTTAAGGTATGTTAGAACTCAGGACGTCTGTAATCCTTTTGTGTCTGTTGGTGTAAGGAGGGTTGTTTTATCTGGTTTCCTTGGTTTTAGCACTTGAAATGGGACAACGATGTCACGAAACATGTTGTGGCATGCTCAAAACCATTCCCGAAATACGTATGAATGAGACCAGAAGCAGCCGCGGGGGTTTATGCTTTCTCAGCGCCCCAGTTTCGAACGCTCCTGGCGTGGTGATGGGGTGTCCTACATTAACATGTGCGTGAACAAAACGGCGAAGGGTCCCTCTAAGACCATTGAGTTCGGCAACACTCCCGACTGTTCTAACGTCTGAACATAGGAAAACCCAGCTAAGGGATGTCAAAAGGGTTGCTAACATTTTGGCGTTAGAGCAGCCGCGAGACAAATACATGTCGAAGTTTCCGACAGGTGCATTTTCAAAGTGTTCAGTAAAGTTGCGCATGTGGCACCGAAGGTCTTGACCTGGGAAGTCTTAGAAGGCACTTTCGCCGTTTTATTCACGCGCATGATTATGTAGCAACATCCGCCCCCCGGTGATCACGCCACAATAGAGCGCGAGACAGAAGAGCTGGATGTTGAATTGATCACCTTTTTGGGTATGGTACTTCGGAAAGGACTGTGGTCAGTAGATGGAGCTTCTTTTTAATCCACCCGCTGTAGGCACGGAGAGTTAGTGGTAGCTCGGCTCGTTACCTACTTAGCTGCGCGAGGCGACGCGGCGCGACTCGCCTCGATACGGCGCGCCGCCCCCGCCTGGCGCCCTGTCCTAGGGGGTCCGCGGCTGGGCGGGTCCCGGAGCTTGTTGGACCCCGAGGCGCCGCAATTACCGCGGCCGCCCCGCTGTGGCTGGCGCGGTCGCCGCTCAAAAGAACTCTTCACACTCGCGCGCGCAATTCGTATCAACAAAGGGGAGGCCGCGGACACACGACACGCGCGGGGCTCGAGTGGAGCTGTGGTAACGAGCCACTGCGTGCGCGCTCCCTGCCCGCTGGCTGCTGCGCCCAGGTAGGACGTTCCCGAGTCGCGTACCGAGTAGTTCCTTTCGAGCAGAACAAGGTTGTAGCCTAGTACGTTCCTGTCCTCCGCGGTTTCGAAGTCGTACTGGTCATTTTCCCGACGATGTGCGATGTCGACATCACGTGAAGTCTAATTTCTTTAAGAAATGGAGTATGAATGACAGACAAAGATTATGTGGAGTGATCGAGGAATTAATGCGAAACAAGCTACCCATATTGAAATTTTTATTGCTTGTTAAATTAAAGAATTCCTAATGACTGCTACATAAACATCTACATACGTACTCTGCAAGCCACCGTATGGTGCATCCCGGAGATACCACGTACCATACTAGTTATTTCCTTTACTGTTCCGCTCGCAGATAGAGCGAGGCAAAAACGGCTAGCTGTATACTTCCGTACGAACATTATTTCTCTCACCGTATCTTCGTAGTCTTTACGCGAAATGTACGATAGCGGCACTAGACACGATCTGCAGTCGATCTCAAATGCCAGTTCTCTTAAATTTCCACAACAGTGCTTCGCGAAAAGAGCGTCATCTTCCTTCCAGGGATTCACATTTGAGTTCAGATTTCCACACTCCGAAACATCCCTTGGTCCACTGTTCCCGATGTGATAGTGAAGCGGAAACGTGAAGGGACACGTACAGCACAAAATCGTACAGGCCAGCCTCGTCTGTTAACTGACAAAAGACCGCCGACAGTGGAAGAGGGTCGTAATGTGTAATAGGCAGACATCTATCCAGACCATCGCAGAGGAATTCCAAACTGCATCAGGATCCACTGCAAGTACTATGACAGGCGGGAGGTGAGAAAACTTCGATTTCATGGTCGAGCAGCTGCTCATAAGCCACACTTCACACCGGTAAATGCCAAACGACGCCCCGGATGGTGTAAGGAGGGTAGACATTAGACGATTGAACAGTAGAAAAACGTTGTGTGGAGTGACTAATCACGGTACACAATGTGGCGATCCGATGACAGAGTGTGGGTATGGCGGAATGCCTGGTGAACGTCATATGCCATCGTGTGTAGTGCCAACAATAAAATTCGGCCAACTGGTGGGACTACAATTTGGAATGTGCCTTTGTTCTCTGTGCCATAATCTC
Organism: Schistocerca cancellata; assembly: GCF_023864275.1. NCBI lineage: Eukaryota > Metazoa > Arthropoda > Insecta > Orthoptera > Acrididae > Schistocerca > Schistocerca cancellata. Next base: position 205,622,226 of record NC_064627.1, read on the forward strand.
CACCTCCGTTCCCTGCTGTATTCATCTGTTTCCTCTCGTGTAAACACCCCCCGCCCCCTCCGCCCCACTCTTGAATCGTGCCCAAGCCAAGAATTAGGACCAATCTCTTCAAAGACCCTGAAGTCTCGGTCGCCCCCATGGCCTTTCGGCATCTGTTACATCCAGTTCTTCAAGAGTTCCAGGGTGCTATCATCTTTTACACCGATGGCTCTATAACTGTGGATGAGGCGGGATATGCTTTTACTTCTCCTGCAGGTATGGAACGTCATTCGCTGCCAGGAACATTTAGTGTTTTTACCTCAGAGCTGACAGCCGTTATCAGTGCCCCCCTCCCATAAAGTTAAACAGTCCTCGCCTCACCGTTTTTTAATATATGCTGACTTAATGAGCAGTGTACAGGCTATTCACCGATGCTATTTTTGCAACCCTTTGAGCTCCACTATTCACTCCATTCTCGGTGACCTTCGTTGTGCTGCATGCTCAGTTGTTTTTCTATGGACCATGTGGATATCCCAGGGAATGAACTGACCGACCGTTTGGCTAGAGGAGCACTTACTCATCCCCGTTCCTTTTGCCGACTCCAGATGCGGATTTCCAGGTCAAAGTGAGATACCTGCGTGCTCAAAAATGGTACGACATCTGATGGGCTTCTGCCCCATCAAATAATCTCCGCACAATCAAAGAGACTACAGCAACATGACACTCTTCCATTTTTCACTAAAGGAATCTGCAGTCCTATGTCGTCTCGGTACCAATCATACCAGGTTAACCCATAGTTTCCTTTTGTGTAACGAGCAGTCCACACATTGTGATTGTGGAGCCTTACAGAAGCTAGCTTATATGTCGGTGGAATGCCCCTTTCATGCCAAGTATGGACTTCCGGATTTATTGGCTCTAATATTGGTAGATTATTCACGGACGGTTAAACCGGTTCTCAGTTTTCTCTGTGAAATTGGTTTTTATTCTCAGTTGTCGGGTTTTAATCTACCTCCGGAGCGGGGGAAGGGTGATGGGGCGTCTCCTGCTGTATGCAAGGTAGAGGGGATCCTCGAACTTACGTCCTCGACTAGCCTACTCTTTCATCCCCTCTTTGCTTGTTTTATTCGCTTTTAGTTTCGATTTGCCTCATTTCTGCCGCATCCAGTTTCCTATTCTGCTTGTTGCACTTCGTTAAATAGTGGATGCTCTTGACTGTAATGCATCAGGCGTGGGACAACTACGAGTGGAACGTTTCCTGTCGCATGCAGGGCCCCGAGGACGCCCACAGCTTACTTCCCTATGTCCTTCATCTTGCTTTTATTATTGACTTTACAAAAATGGCCATTACTTTTTTTAGCCTTCTCACTTTTACTGTTATGAATCTCCCCACTACATCAGAAGACACCGGATGTACCTTTGGATCGAGTCACTGATGATCTTGTTGTTTGGTCCCTTTCCCCACCCCTCTCTCAAATCAACCAACCAACCCTCAGGAACCAGCCGCAGATTGCTTTTCACCCTGTCATTAGATTATTTACACAAATAAAAAATAAGAGCGGTCCTATCACTCTCTCCTGTGGCACTTCTCACCAAATACTTTTCTCTGATAGACACTTATCGTCGAGGTCAAAGTACTACTGTCTATCACTGAAAAAGTCTTCGAGCCACTCGCAAATCTGTGAACGTAATCTGTATGCTCAGACTATGGTCAATATTCTGCAGTGGGGCACCATGTCGAATGCTTTCCGGAAATCTAGGAAAGTGGAGTCTGCTTGCTGTCCTCCGCATGTCTTTTGCAGCATATCATATGAGAAAAGGGCAAGCTGAGTTTCACACAAGCGTGCTTTCTAAGTCCGTGCTGATTTGTGGACAAACGCTTTTCTGCCTCAAGGAAATTTATTATAATCGTAGTCAGTATGTGTTCAAACATTCTCAACAAACCGGTGTTGAGGGTATTGATCTGTAACTATACGGGTCCGTTCTTTTTCCTTTCGTATGTGCTGGAGTCACTTGCGAATTTTTCCAGTCGCCTGGGACTTCGCCCTTGACGAAAGATTCGTGAAAAATGGAAGCTAAGTAAAGGGCCATTGCCGCTGATATTCTCTGTAAAATCGAATTGTGATTCCGTCTGGACCTGGCAACTTAGCTGTTTTCAACTCTTTCAGTTGCTTCTCTTCTCCCGGGATGCCTATTTCTATGTGCTCAATGCGGGAGTATGTGCTGCAGTCAAACGACTGGGCTGATTTCGCGCACAGTTGAAAGAATTAGAATTAGTCTAGCCTTGTCGTTGTGATCCTGAGGAACCAGACAACTATCTTCTCGGTATCTGGATAGTTACCCTTCAACATTCAATTGTAGAGAGAGATGTTTTATTCTCGATCTCTTGCGGCTCAAATCAAATTGCGCACATCACGTACTTTGTATTGAAGATTCAGTTACACAGAAGTTTTTGTTATATGAAAGGTTGTTGCTTTATAGAACTCCAGCACTTAGAAGCTAGAAGCGATTGTCGGTAATAAATCTGAACGTTTTCTCATGTAACGCACACGTGCTCTCCTGGGCGGTGCTCTGGAGAGTGCATGCCAGTCTTGGGCCACTACATCCAAAGCCCTACTGACGGAATGTTCGCGAGGTAATACTGACATCGGTTACCAGCCTTCCTATCTTTAGAAAACGATAATATCTTTCGTCTTGTAGCTATCGTTTACTTTTAGAGGAATTACTCAGACTGCTCAGCGTACACACACATCTTAGTAAATAAAATCCCGAATTTAGTGTCGATATACAGTACAACTGCTCAATATTCTTTTTTGTCAATACCGTAACAAGTACTCTGTGGTGTTTAAATTGGAAGTAGTACTTGAGCTATGCTTTCTTTTATCTTGTATCAAAGAACTGATAGGTGCTGTTTTTTGATTGTTCGGCTGTGTCCTCCCCCTCCCCCTTTTTTTATTTTGTACAATGATCGAGCACTCTTCATAGGACACATATCAGTAATCAACGGTAAACGACGCCACTGAAGAGTGGATAACAGGAGACCAGTGATTGGGAGTAGTGACTCACGCTACAGCTTGAGCAATCCGATGCAAGGATTTGGTTTTGGCGAATGCCTGGAGAACTTTCCCTGCCACCATGTTGAGTGCGAACAGTGCAGTATGAGGGAAGGGTTAACGTTTTTGAGGTGTTTGTTGTAGTTAGGGCATAGTCCTTATTGCGCTTAAGAAAACGATAAATGCGGATGGATATTAACACATTTTACAGCCTTGTGTACTGTGTACATTCGAGGAACAGTTCGGAGACGATTTTTGTTTTTATCAGCATGACAGTGTACCCTGTCAGCAGCATCTGTGGGGCAGAGGTTTGTGTACGGTAACGTTCCTGAAATGGACTAGCCTGCACAGTGCCCCGACCTGAGTTAGAACATCAGTCGCGTTCCAGTCTCTCTACCTTATTTGATTTCGCCTCTTGAGGAATACTGGGCTGTCATTCCTCCACATACATTCAGGCATCTCATTGAAAATGTTCCCAGCAGAGTTCAAATCGTCATAAAGGCTAAGGGTGGATGCACCCCCATATTAATGTCCATTAATAGATATCCAGTTATTTTTGACCAGATATGTAATTTACTGGATTGGTCCGTTGCTAAATGGGTTACAAAGTCTAGATTGCCGCTTTGTCGACCTACGCACTGAATGACAAGTATAATCCGAAGCCCTCCTTTTTGTCATCCAAAGAGGATCAAGGTAGTTTCTCTCGCGTCAGCGAGAAGCGATTTTTCCCTAACTGCTATCAGAAGAATCGGCGGGCTTACTTTCACAGGCTTTTCGCAAAATACTCCAAACTGCGTTTCTGCATTGAGTAGATAATCATCGCTAACAGTTTCTGTTTCTTAAGTGTTTCATGTGACACCCTGTGTCAACGGGAAACTTTGATTTCTCGTTAAGTACAAAATGTTTAAATGTAATTTTATGAGGCGGTTCTACAGAACGTTCCCCACTAGCACTTTGCGATATTTGCTTATCGATTTGTGTTAATGCGGACGTGTAATGGCTTTACAAATGATTTATTGTTACATTGTTGAAATCCTTACCCCCCTTGGATGTTTTTGAGGGGTCGTAATGGTTGGTTAAACACTAGCTACTTTTAAATTTACATTTATGTAGTGCTTCTTAAATTACTTCGTTATGATGTTAAAGGAACAGTTGTTGTTCAAAATGGTTCAGTTGGCTCTGAGCACTATGGGACGTAACATCTGATGTCATCAGTCCCCTAGAACTTAAAAACTACTGAAACCTAACTAATCTAAGGACATCACTCACATCCATGCCTGAGGCAGGATTCGAACCTGTGACCGTAGCGGTCACGCGGTTCCATACTGAAGCGCCTAGAACCGCTCGGCCACTCCGGGCGGCTTGTTGTTGTTGTTCTGGACCTCAGTCTGTTTTTGTAGTGTGCCCGCCTGCTCTGTCTGTTGAGCGAAATTTATGATTTCGGCTTACATTTAATAAGATTTAATGTTGTACCACACTTTGATATTAATAACGGTATTATCGAACGGTAACCGCACTCCAGTCAACTGTAATAAGACTCAGCGCGTACACCAGAACAGAAAAAACTTTAATGTATAACGTACGGAAGTGCACATGACATACTTCACAATTTCCAGTACGTAGTAGAACGGTTTGTAGTTTATGATGTGCATTTAGGTGAGGATTCTTGATCCATTACGACTCGTTATTCTTTTTGTTAGAATTACACATTCAGAATTCCTTAAGCTTACTGATATTCAATAGAACTGCGTCTACAGAATCAAACGTATCCTTGATAAACGAATGATTTTATATTCTCAGAAATGACGTATACTCGAAGAATGATTAATCCAATTGAAAATCACAATAACATCTCCCAGTTACTAATAATTCATTGCGAAACCTAGAGCAGTTTTTGTCATTTCAAAATCCACGTAAAAACTTTAAGATGAATCTACTCCATAGTCAGAGTACCTGAACGAATCTGGACTACCACTTCATAAGTAATTTCTGTTATTAATATACAAAGAACTTGAATTTACTTTTCTGTAAACTCTAAACCTTGCTAAAACCAATGTGTCCTGTAGTAAATTGATTACTTTTCGTAAAATAATATTTAAGTAGCTTGAATACTTTGTAGAAATGCTCAGCTTCTGTAAATGAAAATTCTCCTTTTGCCTTTTATTTATACCAGCGATGTTAATAGCGTATTTCGCTACTTCAGTTAATTTATACAAATAGTATCTGTGAACTCTGAGTAAATATTAAAACAGTGAGATAATTCAATTTATTTCTTTATGCCGATTTAATTACTTAGAAAATCTCGTCCAGGTATTTCTCAAGGTATTCGATTTCCTACTTGCGAGTCGATTAGTCTAACTAAAGACGTCACGCTTCTTTTTTTTAGTGTGTCAGTTTACGACGAACGCACTCGAAAGATATCACTGTAACTTTCTCAAAACTTTGATTTGAAGTTTTTGATTTCTATAAGACCTTATTTTTTGTTTGTACTTTATTTTTGTTATTTGAGTTCGGTATTTTACATCTTTTATAAACGTAGTGACCGAGTGCCAGCAAGTCAGTTTAATATCTTCTAATAGAATCGAAAGAGCAACAAAAATTAAACAAAAAACTCAGTGTGTCGCAATCGCTTTACACTAACCTTAAGACAATTAAGAGACAAAGCTAAGCCACTTAGGCGTTGACAGAGCCCGATTCCCACTAATGAAATCAAATTTAAAAACGGTCACTTGTCACTCTCTCAATAACCAAGATTACAGCATAGATACATGAAATTTTTTAACATGGTTCCAAATTTCGAGGGAAATTTGTTACAACAGCATAAAGTAACCACTCACACACCTCGAGACGTGTCACCTTTCTCGAGTAACGCCCACTCTCAGTTCCCGTGGAGTGTGCCGACAGATCCACTAGCTTTAATTCAAAGGAAACAGATCCTTCGTACGACCAAATCCAAAATACCAATACAAATTTCGATATCACCGAAAATTAATGGGAGCTACAGAAGCTAAACTTTTTGTATTAATCTGCATAAACGCTTAAAAAGATCTTCCTAGCCATAGCATGAGGTATCACGCACCAGCATTCCTGATTATAAATAAAAGCAACCTGTTTTCGTGTAGTCAGAGAAAAATGACAGTAGGGCAATTCGTGCCTAGCGTGCTAACCGCAACCTTCATACGCGTAGTTACATTTACCGCTCCTGAACTTAAAAAGTTCTTGACCCAAGTCCTCTCCCCAGGACGATCTGCATTGTGTAATGGTGAAGAAAGAAATAACTAGCTCTTAATGTTGATTGTGTTGGGAACCATACTTTTGACAAACATGTGTCTGTAATGGAATTTTAAAATCTTTTCATTGTATTGAATGGCTGTCGATCAATCTTGTACTGGCCACATCGCAGCGCCAGTAGTTGGACCCTCAACTCCGCTGTTGCCGTCTCACACGCTCTATGCTATGCTGTGCTTCGTCGGTTTTTTTAGAAGCAGCCATCCTTGTACTGGATTGCCATAACTGGTGTTATTACAAATATATGAAAAATCATCCGCATACAATTTTGAATTAATTTCTTTCCTAATTTACGATTATAAACGTAACTTCGCAAACTTGTGGAGGCGACAAGTATACCAAAAACAAGTGTCAAACATTTTGAAACAGTACAGTTTCCAGCTCTCCATTCCACTCTATCCTGTGCAAGCCTCTTCATCTTACAAGAAGTACTGCAACTTACAACTTCTAAATCTGCTTACCGTATTCATCTCTTGGTCTTCTTCTAGGATTTTTAATGCCCCCCCCCCCCCCTACACACACACACTATATATATATATATATATACTATATATATATATACTAAGTTGGTGATCCCTTGACGTCTCAGAATGTGTCGTATCAACTGATTCCTTCTTCTAGTCAGATTGTGCCACAAATTTCTTCTCTCCCCAATTCTGTTCAGTACTTCGTCAATAGTTGCGTGATGGTGATCCCTTGACGTCTCAGAATGTGTCGTATCAACTGATTCCTTCTTCTAGTCAGATTGTGCCACAAATTTCTTCTCTCCCCAATTCTGTTCAGTACTTCGTCAATAGTTGCGTGATGGTGATCCCTTGACGTCTCAGAATGTGTCGTATCAACTGATTCCTTCTTCTAGTCAGATTGTGCCACAAATTTCTTCTCTCCCCAATTCTGTTCAGTACTTCGTCAATAGTTGCGTGATCTGCCCATCTAATCTTCAGCATTCTTCTGTAGCACCACATTTCGAAAGCTTGTATTCTCTTCTTATCTAAACTGTTTATCGTCCGTGTTCCACTTCCATACATGGCTACGCTCCAAACGAACACTTTCAGAAAAGACTTCCTTGCACTTAAATCTATATTCGATGTTACGAAATTTCTCGTCTTCATAAACGCTTTGCTTGCCATTGTCAGTCTACATTTTATATCCCCTTTATTTGGGCCATCGTCCGTTATTTTACTGCTCAAATACCAGAACTCATCTACTGCTTTAAGTGTGAAGTTTCCTAATCTAATTCCCTCAGCTTCACCTGATGTAATTCGCCTATATTCCGGCGTCGTCGTTTTGGTTTTATTGATGTTCACCGTATATCCGCCTTTCAAGCCACTATCCATTACGTTTAACTACTCTTCCATTGCTGTCTCCGACGAATTACGGTGTCATCGGCAAACCTCAAAATTTTTAATTCGTCTCCCTGAACCATAATTCCTTCTCCAAATTTTTCTTTGTTTTTCGTTCTGCCTGCGCTCAATGTACATTGAATAACATGGAGGATTCCAGTCGCCCATCACAGTTAAATTTTCGTCTTCTCTATTATCTGAATAATTTCTTTTATCAGATCATACGTTTCTTCAATCTCATCATCTGCGTAGCTAGTTGGCATATAAACTTGTACTACTGTTGTGAGTGTGGGCTTTGTGTCTATCTTGGCTACGATAAAGCGTTGACTATGCTGTTCATAGTAGCTTACCCGCATTCCTATATGCTTATTCATATTAAACCTACTCATGCATTACCCCTATCCGATCTTGTATTTATAACACTGTATTCACCTGACCAGAAGTCCTGTAGCTGCAGCCACCGAAATTCACTAATTTCCACAATATTTAACTTCAACCTATCCATTTCCCTTTTCAAAAATTTTCAAACCTAACTGTATGATTAAGGAGTCCAAGATTCCTCGCTCCGATCCATAGAAAGCCAGTTTTGTTTCTCCTGATAATAACATCCTCCTGAGTAGTCCCCTCTCGGGGATTAGAATGGGGGACTATTTTACCTCCAGAATATTTTACCCAAGAGGCTGCCATCATGTAACCATACAGTCGAGCTACATGCCCTCGGGAAAAATTATGGCTGAGGCACTCAGTAAGTGAACATTTATTAAAGTAAAATTCCGCCTCGTAGCACGCTAACTGGCGAACTGACGAAAATCGATCCCTACCGCGTGAAAGTGGATGGTCTACCATCTCAAACCACTGTTTACATACAGTGACGTAAATTTCTGCTTCGCTAGCTGAAATCTAAACTACTCCATTGTTCACAAAAACTTAAACAGCTGAAAACAGCCGCTAGTTTTACCTATACATTTACAATTTGTATTAAAAGATTTAAGGTGTGGGGATACAGCTATCAGCCTTAAAAGTTCTTCGCTGACTGACCATGTTCTGTCTCTCGACAGGTAAGGGTATCGACGCCTCTTGACCTTAGGCTCCTACGCCTTCTATGTCAGGCCGGTTGACATGCATCACTGCACCGGCCAGATCAAAGGTAGGCCAACCATATTTTGTCATAGCCGATTGATTTTATGTTTGACGCTGGCTGGCGTGCGTTATACATCATGATTTTGTCTCATATCTTTTCAATTTTCTTAGTGTAAGTTGTAATCTTGTTGGTCTTGGCTGGATATTTTATCCAATATTTTTAAAAAGATCTTTACTTTGTCTCACCCAAAAAAGATTTCCCCTAT